>NC_091637.1:35817703-36420703 GCF_027580195.1 Bos mutus | reverse complement strand
AGCTTTGTCAGCCAATGGCCTTTGCTGTCTTGAAAATTCACACCTCTGGTGGCCACTGTCCTGCCCCAATGTGCGTTGGTGTCAGGTTAATACTGCAATCCCTTGTGATCAGTGTTCTACAGTTTTTACTGTATATCCATCCCACCTCTTCATAAATATTTCCTGGTCTGCCTCCCTGTTCTGCCCTAGAGGTCTATAACCATTTCCTAAAGTGGCTTTTAAAAACTAAGGTATTTTCTTCCCCTCTATTAAGATGTCTCTGCAGAAGTAGACAGGAGGCAGGAGCTGTTTCTGTCATCATTATTTCCTTCAGTCTGTTTTGCACGTGTATGTGTCCCTGCCCCAAAGAGTCTGTCTTGTATATTAACATCTCTTGATAATTCAGAGTGAAATTAACTTATATTTGCCCCAGTGAGGAGGTATAAAAACAGTGCTTTCCAATTAGATGATTATGTACCAAGTACCTGCCTTTCACTGGGTCTTTGTTCTGTATTTTTCAGTTTATGTACATACAAACATACGGTTTCATTTATTTATATCTTGGCATGATAATAATTTCCTAGTACTTGTTTTCCTTATGACTGCTAGCTGATACTATTCCTGTGTAAATAATCGTGTCAATTCAAGACTTCTGTGGAAACTTTCAAAAAGATGACTAACTTCATAATGGTGCTTTACAACAGCGAGATGAGTAAAAACAAAAAAAAAAATAAAAATAAAAAAGATGACTAAAAAGGAGCAGATAATTGAAATTGAGAGTCTACCATTATGCGTAAACTCATTTCACAGAATTTGAAAGGTTTTAGATCATTAAAACATTGAGAACAGCAACAAAAATTCAGGCTACATAGTCATATTCAATTGCATATATGTTGCTGCAGCTGCTGAAAAAAATGAAACCCAGTTTTACTTGAGAAAAGGAAAACAGTGGTGAGAGGGAAAGGGGAATGCCATTTTTAGTTTTAACTACACAAATCCTATCCTTAGTCCCTTACATAAATTCTTTCACTTGCTACCAACAATAGTAATATAAGATATTTACTAAAATTTCCATTTTACATATGAAAAAACTGAAATTCATCTAAGTTAAGAAATTTGACCAAGTTCAAACAGCTGTTATATTTCAGATCCATGATTTTAAACCTGATCACTCATAACAATCTGAGGTTTTTCAATAATGCCATACAAAGAGCTTTGCTGTTGCTGTGTAGTTGCTAAGTTGTGTCTGACTTTTTGTGACCCCATGGACATAGCTCACCCAGCTGCTCTGTCCTTGGGGTTTTCCAGGCAAGAATACTGGATTACGTTGCCATTTCCTTCTCCAGGGGCTCTTCTATACCACCCAGAGATCAAGCCCGCATCTCCTGCATTAGCAGATATTCTTTATCACTGAGCCACCAGGGAAGCCCGTACAAAGAGTTAATCTGAAATAACAAGTTCAGTTCAGTTCAGTCGCTAAGTCATGTCTGACTCTTTGTGATCCCATGGACTGCAGCGTGCCAGTCTTCCCTGTCCATCACCAACTCCCAGACTTGCACAAACTCATGTCCATCGAGTCACTGATGCCGTTCAACCATCTCATCCTCTGTTGTCACCTTCTCCTCCTGCCTTCAATCTTTCCCAGCATCAGGGTCTTTTTCAATGAGTCAGCTCCACATCAAGTGGCCAAAGTATTGGAGTTTCAGCTTCAGCATCAGTCCTTTCAATGAATATTCAGGACTGATTTCCTTTAGGATTGACTGGTTTGATCTCCTTGCAGTCCAAGGGACTCTCAAAAGTCTTCTCCAACACCACAGTTCAAAAAAGCATCAATTCTTCAGCGTTCAGCTTTCTTTATAGTTCAAATCTCACATCCACACATGACTACTGGAAAAAACATAGATTTGACTAGATGGACATTTGTTTGCAAAGTAATGTCTCTGCTTTTTAATATGCTTTCTAGGTTTGTCATAACTTTTCTTCCAAGGAGCAAGCATCCTTTAATTTCATGGCTGCAGTCACAATCTGCAGTGATTTTGAAGCCCCCCAAATAGAGTCTCTCACTATTTCCATTGTTTCCCCATCTATTTGCCATAACATGATGGGACTGGATGCCATGATCTTAGTTTTCTGAATGTTGAGTTTGAAGCCAAACTTTTCACTCTCCTATTTCACTTTCATCAAGAGGCGCTTTAGGTCTTCTATGCTTTCTGCCATAATGGTAGTATAATTGGCATATCTGAGGTTATTGATATTTCTCCTGGCAATCTTGATTCCAGCTTCTGCCTTGTCCAGCATGACATTTCACATGATTTACTCTGCATAGAAGTTAAAAAAGCAGGGAGATAATATACAGCATTGACTTACTCCTTTCCCAATTTGGAACCAGTCTGTTTTTCAATGTCCAGATCTAACTGTTGCTTCTTGACCTTTATACAGATGTCCTAAGAGGCAAGTAAAGTGGTCTGGTATTCCCACCTCTTGAAGAATTTTCTGCAGTGTGTTGTGATCCACACAGTCAAAGGCATTGGCATAGTCAATAAAGCAGAAGTAGATGTTTTTTTGGAACTCTCTTGCTTTATCAATGATCCAGCAGATATTGGCAATTTGATCTCTGGTCTTCTGGCTTTTCTAAATCCAGCTTAAACATCTGGAAGTTCACGGTCCACATACTGTTGAAGCCTGGCTTGGAGAATTTTGAGCATTACTTTGCTACTGTGTGAGGTGAATGCAATTATGCAGTAGTTTGAACATTCTTTGGCATTGCCTATCTTTAGGATTAGAATGAAAACTGACCTTTGCCATTCCTGTGTCCACTGTTGAGATTTCCAAATTTGCTGGCATATTGGGTGCAGCACTTTAACAGCATCATCTTTTAGGATTTGAAATAGCTCAACTGGAAATCCATCACCTCCACTAGCTTTGTTCATAGTGATGCCTCCTAAGGCCCACTTGACTTTGCATTCCAGGATGTCTGGCTCTAGGTGAATGATCATACCATTGTGATTATCTGGGTCATGAAGATCTTTATTGTATAGTTCTTCTGTCTATTCTTGCCAACTCTTAATATCTTCTGCTTCTGTTAGGTCCATATAATTTCTTTATAGGTAATATAAATAAATTGTATAGGTCCTTTATTATTATATAAAGGGTCTTTATATAAATATAGGTCCTTTATTGTGCCCATCTTTGCATGAAATGTTCCCTTTGTATCCCTAATTTTCTTGAAGAGATTTCTAGTCTTTCCCATTCTATTGTTTTCCTCTGTTTCTTTGCATTGACCACTCAGGAGGGCTTTCTTATCTCTCCTTGCTATTCTTTGAAACTCTGCATTCAAATGAGTATATCTTTCCTTTTCTCCTTTGCTTTTCACTTCTCTTCTTTTCACAACATTTGCAAGGCCTCCTCAGACAGACATTTTGCCTTTTTGCATTTCTTTTTATTGTGGATGTCCTTGATCACTGCCACCTATACAATCTCAGGAACCTCTGCATATAGTTCTTAAGGCACTCTGTCTATCAGATCTAATCCCTTAAATCTATTTGTCACTTCCATTGTATAATTGTAAGGGATTTGATTTAGGTCATACCTGAATGGTCTAGTGGTTTTCCCTACTTTCTTCAATTTAAGTCTGAGTTTGGCAATAAGGAGTTCATGATCTGAGCCACAGTCAGGTCCTGGTCTTGTTTTTGCTGACTGTATACTGCTTCTCCATCTTTGGCTGCAAAGAATTTAATCAATCTGATTTCAGGTATTGACCATCTGGTGATATCCATTTGTAGAGTCTTCTCTTGTGTTGTTGGAAGAGGGTGTTTGCTATGACCACTGCGTTCTCTTGGCAAAACTTTATTAGCCTTTGCCCTGCTTCATTCTGTATTCAAAGGCCAAATTTGCCTGTTACTCCAGGCATTTCTTGACTTCCTACTTTTGCATTCCAGGCCCCTATAATGAAAAAGACATCTTTGGGTGACAGTTCTAGAAGGTCTTGTAGTTCTTCACAGAACTGTTCAACTTCAGCTTCTTCAGCATTACTGGTCAGCGGATAGACTTGGATTACTGTGATATTGAATGGTTTGCCTTGGAAATGAACAGAGATAATTCTGTAGTTTTTGAGACTGCACCCAAGTACTGCACTTCAGAATCTTTTGTTGACTATGAGGGCTACTCCATTTCTTCTAAGGGATTCTTGCACACAGTAATAGATATAATGGTCATCTGAGGAAAATCCACCTGTTCCAGTCCATTTTAGTTCTCTGATTCCTAAAATGTCAACATTGACTAATGCCATCTCCTGTTTCACTGCTTCAAATTTTCCATGATTCATGGACCTAATATTCCAGGTTCCTATGCAATATAGATCTTCACAGCATTGGACTTTACTTCCATCACCAGTTACAACCACAATTGGCTATTGATTTTGCTTTGGCTCCGTCTCTTCCTTCCTTCTGGAGTTATTTACCCACTGATCTCCAGTAGCATATTGGGTACCTACCGACCTGGGAGTTCATCTTTCAGTGTCCTATCTTTTTGTCTTTTCATACTGTTGATGGGGAGGCTTCCCTGGCAGTTCAGACGGTAAAGCATTTGCCTGCAGTGTGGGAGACCTGGGTTTGATCCCTGGGTCGGAAAGACCCCCTGGAGAAGGAAATGGCAATCCACTCCAGTATTCTTGCCTAGAAAGTTCCATGGATGGAGGAGCCTGGTAGGCTACAGTTCGTGGGATTGCAAAGAGTCGGACATGACTGAGCAACTTCACTGACACTGACTGTTCATGGGGTTCTCAAGGCAAGAATACTGAAGTGGTTTGCTGTTCCCTTCTACAGTGGACCACATTTTGTCAGGACTCTCCACCATGACCAATTTGTCTTGGGGGGACAGGGCATGGATCATAGTTTCATTGAGTTAAACAAGGCTGTTGTCCATGTGATCAGATTGGTTAGTTTCTGTCATTGTGTTTTTCATTTTATCTGCCCTCTCATGGATAAGGTAATAGGCTTATGGAAGCTTCCTGATGGGAGAGACTGACTGAGGGGAAACCTGGGTCTTGTTCTGATGGGCAAGGCCATGCTCAGTAAATCTTTAATCCAATTTTCTGTTGATGGGCAGGATTGTGTTCCTTCCCTGTTACTTGACCTGAGGCCAAACTATGGTGGAGGTAATGAAGATAATGTTGACCTCCTTCAAATGGTCCCATGCATGCACTGCTACACTCAGTGCCCCCTACACTGCAGCAGACCACCGCTGACCCATGCCTCTGCTGGAGATTCCTGCACACTCACAGGCAAGTCTGGGTCAGTCTCTTGTGGGGTCACTGCTCCCTTCTCCTGGTTCCTGGTGTGTGCAAGGCTTTGTTTGTGCCCTCCAAGAGTGTTCTGCACGGTAGAGCCACCAGAACTTACACAGGACTGGGGAAGCAGACTCCTCAGAGGGCAGACAGAATGAAAACCACAATCACAGAAAACTAATCAAACTTATTACATGAGCCACAGCCTTGTGTAACTCAATGAAACTATGAGCCATGCCTTGTAGGGCCACCCAAGATGGATGGTCATGGTGGAGAGTTCTGACAAAGCATGGTCCACTGGAGAAGGGAATGGCAAACCATTTCAGTATTCTTGCCTTGAGAACCCTATAAACAGTATGAAAAGGCAAAAAGAGAGGACATTGAAAGAGGAATTCCCCTCTTCGGTAGGTGTCCAATATGCTACTGGAGATCAATGGAGAAATAACTCCAGAAAGAATGAAGGGATGGAGCCAAAGCAAAAAGAATACCCAGCTGTGGATGTGACTGGTGATAGAAGCAAGGTCCGATGCTGTAAAGAGCAATATTGCATAGGAACCTGGAATGTCAGGTCCATGAATCAAGGCAAATTGGAAGTGGTCAAACAAGAGATGGCAAGAGTGAACATTGACATTTTAGGAATCAGTGATCACTGAAACAGGCAAATTTAATTCAGATGACCATTATATCTACTACTGTGGGCAAGAATCCCTTAGAAGAAATGTAGTAGCCCTCATAGTCAACAAAAGATTCTGAAATGCAGAATTTGGGTGCAATCTCAGAAATGACTGAACAATCTCTGTTTGGTTCCTAGGTGAACCTGAAGTAATAAAGAATGAATAAATATTGCAGAATTTTAAGCTAGAAATGCCAAGTTTTAAAAGTGTGAGGAAATTTTTCTAAGGTTTTGTAGAATGGCAAATAACTGAGATAAAATCCTAGAACTGGGAAAAAGAGACAGTTGCTGAAAGTTATCAGCTGGGGAAAGGAACAAACAAGTAATATCAACAGCTGAGAGGTCAGGTTGTGGACCATCCAGGGATAATACTAAGCTTGTTGCAGAGTACACTTAGTCTTATACTGGCTTCTTTTAAGTGTTTTCAATCCAGAAATTTCAACCTCTTTTTTTCATATAGTATTACACTTCCATACTGTAACTAAAAGGGAAAAAAATGTGTTTTTCTTGAAATTGGAAACATGGAGTTAGCGAAATAGATTACTGGAGGTTTCAAAAAGAAGAATTTTTAATAAATATAATTATTTGGATTTTGAATCTTTCAGTTTAGACTTGGAATAAATGAATATAGATAATTGCAATATTTATTAAATTCCTACCCTGATAATTTATTTTCTTAGGTTTTTTTTTCAGGTATGGAGTAAAAGGCAAATGTGAAACTGTTAGTTGCTCAGTCATGTCTGATTCTGTGCAACTTCTATGAACTGTAGCCTGCCAGGCTCCTCTATCCATGGGATTCTCCAGAGAAGAATACTGGAATAAGTAGCCATCCCTTACCCAGGGGATTTTCCTAACCTAGGGATCAAACCTGGGTCTCCTGCATTTCAGGAAGATTCTTTACCATTTTAGACAAAAGGCAAATAAAGAGGCAAGACCAAAAGGCAAATAAAGAAATCATATTTAAAAATCAAAACAAAGTAAGACACTCTCCTTAGAGAAGAGTTTCGTGTCTAGTTAATATTGACCAGTTTTTTAAAGGAGTATTATATTTGATATTGGTTCCCAATTTGAAGTAGGCTTTGAAAAAGCTTGCACAGTTTTTAGGAGTTTTGGAAACTGGATGGACCACAAAGGGTAGAATAATTTTATTAAGTCATTTTCCTTAAGAATGAGTTGATGATAGTTGTTAAGAAGAAAAGAATGATCTAATGATTTATGTTTTACAGCTATTTCCTTATTCTTATTTTTGGCGGCAGGGGGAACATTTCCTTGGAAGTCCAGTGGTTAAGACTCTAATATTTCACTGAAGGGGGTACAAGTTCGATTTCTGATTGAGGAACTAAGATCCCACAAGCTATGTGGCATTACCAAAAATAAATAAATAAAAATGAAATTTTAAAAAAATTAAAAGGAAATATTTCCTTTTTCAGGTGAAGAATAGTAAAACAAAGGATGCATTTACAGAGGAGCAAGAAGAATTCCTGGATATAAATACAAACTTCCAAACCATTACAGTATCAGATCAGATCAGATCAGTCACTCAGTTGTGTCCGACTCTTTGCGACCCCATGAACTGCAGAACGCCAGGCCTCCCTGTCCATCACCAACTCCTGGAGTTCACTCAGACTCATGTCCATCGAGTCAGTGATGCCATCCAGCCATCTCATCCTCTGTCGTCCCCTTCTCCTCTTGCCCCCAATCCCTCCCAGCATCAGAGTCTTTTCCAATGAGTCAACTCTTCCCATGAGGTGGCCAAAGTACTGGAGTTTCAGCTTTAGCATCATTCCTTCCAAAGAAATCCCAGGGCTGATCTCCTTCAGAATGGACTGGTTGGATCTCCTTGCAGTCCAAAGGACTCTCAAGAGTCTTCTCCAACACCACAGTTCAAAAGCATCAATTCTTCCGCGCCCAGCCTTCTTCACAGTCCAACTCTCACATCCATACATGACCACAGGAAAAACCATAGCCTTACTAGACGAACCTTTGTTGGCAAAGTAATGTCTCTGCTTTTGAATATGCTATCTAGGTTGGTCATAACTTTCTTCCAAGGAGTAAGTGTCTTTTAATTTCATGGCTGCAGTCACCATCTGTAGTGATTTTGGAGCCCAGAAAAATAAAGTCTGACACTGTTTCCACTGTTTCCCCATCTATTTCCCATGAAGTATAAAAGACTAATTTCTTTAGAAACCTAGCAGCCTTTGGTCTACTGCATAACAAACATGAATAAGCACTAAATATTTAAACAATTCTCCCAAGAGGTAGATGGCTAATAAAATGAATAAGAATAAAGCAATGCTCTTTCAGAATAAATGCTTTTACCAGGCATATTTGCCAGTGGCCCTCTGAAAAGATGGAACTTTTTGCTTCCTAAATAAATAGCTCTGTTTGAAACAACTTTAACCTCAAAAGGTCCCTAGAGGTGATAATTCTTTTTCAAAATTTCTAAGTAATCATTTATTTGCTACTTTAATTCTGATTAATGAGTTAGACCTATCCCTTGATTGATTTTCTACTTATAGCTTTCTTATAGTTTTTCATGCCTGTCAGAAATTTGTCTTTTGAACTCTATCTCTCTCCTTCGCATAATTTCTCAACCCTACACACCACTCTGAACTCTCTCTGTAATAAAATTCCCCGGACTGGAAGATCCCTGAACCTAAGCTACCCCTACATTAAAGTGACATCAGCATTCCTGCAGATTTAATGCTGTAATTTTTTTATATCAAAAATGATTCCTGAGCCTCATACTGTGTTTTGGATCCTGGTGATAACCAATATATAATAACACCTCCACATCCTTCTGCCACCTCAGGACTCCTTATATTCTGTCTTGGTAATGACCCATTCTACTCTATTGTCCCTCATGATACTTCTACAGAAGGCTTATGTACATCACACTGCAAATGTTACAATTCTCAGAGAGCTAATGCACTCTGAGCTGAAATGACCTTCACAAGGTCATGTAGCTTCCTGCTGGACAAATGCATAACATGATACCTTTCTGAATTTATTCAACATATCTTTTTGACAGTTGCTCATGTTTCCCTATTTCAACTCCTTAGGCAGAGTTTACTGTCCATAGTGGCAGCAAGGAGCTAAGAAAATAGCTGCTACAATTGCTCTTAGCTCAAACTATTTTACAAAGTAATCAGAAGAATGAGTCTGGTTGTCCTCCAGTCAAGGGATTTCATTCCATTAAAAAAACAAACAAACAAACAAAAAAACAATGGAAGCAAGGAAAAGTGATGAGGTAACATGGTTTCTTTATACTGATTACAAAAGCATCCAGAGGAGTTACAGTGTATAAGAGGAATCAAGAACCTCTCTGGATTTCAAACTCAGTGCAGTATCTTATTTATAACTAAGATCATTTTCTTGTGTTCTGCAAAAACTGCTCTTAATTTCTTACCAAAAAGGTTATTCAAAGGTGAAGCTAGCATGATCTCTTGTTACTGGATGCTTGATTATAGTTTACTTCATTTAAAGGAAGCATTTTCATCTTTATACAATTATTATGAGGATGGGGGTTTCATAGTCAGGCCAGTTCTTCAGTTGAGCCTAAAAGTTCACCACAGTTTCATTTCCACACACCCTTCTGCCCCACTTGATAAAACAACAATTGCATTCTTGCTTCACATTTTTATTGAGGGGTTAAGAATCTAAGCATTATGGCTTTCTGCTTTTTTTACATGTTCTGATTCTTTATAATATCTTACAAGTATAGGTTACCTATATCCACTAATTTAGAATATTCAATTTCTACTAGTATTCATTTTATATGATTATTACGTACTTCAACACATTCTTCCCTACTCTGTACCATTTTAATTTCCTTCTCATTAACACTAACAAATTATTGATTATGTACCAAGTATTATAAATGTTCTTTTAAGAAAAGGTAATTTTACCATCAAAAACACACTAGCAGAGATACAGAGATAATAAACAAGTAAAAAATGAATGAGTAATTACAAATTCAAATATAAATTGTTATAAGGAAAACTGAGATGGTGTCTTTTAAAATAAGATTTGAAGTATGAAAAGAATAAATTGTACAAAAACCTGATGCCAGCTTATTCAGAGCCTTGTTGGGCCACAGTAAAAGAGAAAAGTAATATGTTAAATTAATAAACTACTACCACTAAAATATAACATGAGATATATGTTGAAAATTAAAAATATAACACTGAAAGATTTTAAAATGAGGGTAAAATAGATAAAGTCAAGAATAAGCCCTAGATTTTCAAGATTGCCAGGAGAAATATCAATAATCTCAGATACACAGATGACACCACCCTTATGGCAGAAAGTGAAGAAGAACTAAAGCGCCTTTTGATGAAAGTGAAAGAGGAGAGTGAAAAAGTTGATTTAAAATTCAACATTTGAAAAACTAAGATCATGGCATCTGGTCCCATCACTTCATGGCAAATAGATGGGGAGACAATGGAAACAGTGACAGGCTTTAGTTTGGAGGGCTCCAAAATCCCTGCAGATGGTGATTGCAGCCATGAAATTAAAAGACACTTGCTCCTTGGAAGAAAAGCTGTGACCACCCTAGACAGCATATTAAAATACAGAAACATTACTTTGCTGACAAAGGTCTGTCTAGTAAAAGCTATGGTTTTTCTAGTAGTCATGTATGGATGTGAGAGTTGGACTGTGAAGAAAGCTGAGTGCTGAAGAATTGATGCTTTTGTACTGTGGTGTTGGAGAAGACTCTTGAGAGTCCCTTGGACTGCAAGGAGATCAAACCAGTCAATCCTAAATGAAATCAGTCCTGAATATTCATTGAAAGGGCTGATGCTGAAGCTGAAACTCCAATACTTTGGCCACTTGAGGTGAAGAGCTGACTCATTGGAAAAGACCCTGATGCTGGGAAAGATTGAAAGCAGGAGGAGAAGGGGATGACAGAGAATGAGATGGTTGGATCAGCAACTCAATGGACATGAGTTTGTGCAAGCTCTGGGAGTTGGTGATGGACAGGGAAGTCTGGCATGAAGCAGTCCATGAGTTTGTAAGGAGTCAGACAAGACTGAGCAACTGAACTGAACTGAAACCCTGATTTTAGAACAAAAAGATGGATATTAAAAAAAGATATTGGAAATAAAAGCAAAAATAAACAAATGGGACCTAATTAACCTTAAAAGCTTCTGCACATCAAAGGAAACTATTAGCAAGGTGAAAAGACAGCCTTCAGAATGGGAGAAAATAATAACAAATGAAGCAACTGACAAACAACTAATCTCAAAAATATACAAGCAACTCCTACAGCGCAACTCCAGAAAAATAAACGACCCAATCAAAAAATGGGCCAAAGAACTAAATAGACATTTCTCCAAAGAAGACATACAGATGGCTAACAAACACATGAAAAGATGCTCAACATCACTCATTATCAGAGAAATGCAAATCAAAACCACTATGAGGTACCATTTCACGCCAGTCAGAATGGCTGCTATCCAAAAGTCTACAAATAATAAATGCTGGAGAGGGTGTGGAGAAAGGAACCCTCTTACACTGTTGGTGGAATGCAAACTAGTACAGCCAGTATGGAGAACAGTGTGGAGATTCCTTAAAAACTGGAAATAGAACTGCCTTATGATCCAACAATCCCACTGCTGGGCATACACACTGAGGAAACCAGAAGGGAAAGAGACACGTGTACCCCAATGTTCATCGCAGCACTGTTTATAATAGCCAGGACATGGAAGCAACCTAGATGTCCATCAGCAGATGAATGGATAAGAAAGCTGTGGTACATATACACAATGGAGTATTACTCAGCCATTAAAAAGAATACATTTGAATCAGTTCTAATGAGGTGGATGAAACTGGAGCCTATTATACAGAGTGAAGTAAGCCAGAAGGAAAAACACCAATACAGTATACTAACGCATATATATGGAATTTAGAAAGATGGTAACAATAACCCTGTATATGAGACAGCAAAAGAGACACTGATGTATAGAACAGTCTTATGGACTCTGTGGGAGAGGGGGAGGGTGGGAAGATTTTGGAGAATGGCATTGAAACACGTAAAATATCATGTAAGAAACGAGTTGCCAGTCCAGGTTTGATGCGATACTGGATGCTTGGGGCTAGTGCACTGGGATGACCCAGAGGGATGGTATGGGGAGGGAGGAGGAGGAGGGTTCAGGATGGGGAACACATGTATACCTGTGGTGGATTCATTTTGATATTTGGCAAAACTAATACAAGTATGTAAAGTTTAAAAATAAAATAAAATCAGAAAAAAAAGATAATACATATTTAAAACATTTAAAAGACTATTCAAGATTTTTATTATTATAGTAATGGAAATTAAAATGAAACAAATAAAAACAGATGAAAGAAAATTATAAAAAATGCAGCAGTATTTCCTATAAATGTGGGACACGTGTCTGTAAATATAGAGAGCAGATAGAGGACCCTGCACAATGAAATAAAGAAATCTTGCAACAAAATATGCCATCCTGAATTTTCTGCATGTCAAGGATAAAAAATTTTCTAAAATCATCAGAGAGTAAAACAAGATTCCACACAAAGAAATAGGAATCACACATCACAGAAATTCTCTACAAGAGCCAGAAAACCATGGAGTAATACCATCACAATTCTGAAAAAAAATATGACTTTCAACTTAGAATTCTGCATTCAGTTCATTTATGAAGTAATTGGAAAGATAAAATAGATTCCCCTTTAGACATGTATATGTTTAAGAAATTTATAGCCTATTATTCCTTTCTATGAAACTACTAGAAGATGTGCTCCAGTTAAACAAGGGAATAAACTAAGAAACAAAATAAGATTTAACAGAGAGGGAAAGTAAAAAATGTCTCCAAAGACAGAAGGCCCCAGAGTCAGAGCACTTAGAAAGCAAATGACTTAGAAAGCGAATGCCAGCTTAGGCTGGCACAATAGGATAAAATATGGTCTTTAGGAAAAAAAGGAAAATGATATAGCCTCTAGTGTAGTAGAGATTTGGGAAAATAACATTGTTAATAGATTGATAATACACAAAATAGGTACATAGGGAACTAATAAAATGACAAATGAGGCAAATGTTAAATTCAAGAAAAACAAAGACTGATGATAAAACCTACATTTTATATAATTTTTCTTAGCAGTGACTAATATTTACATTTTGAATAATATAAAGCTTCACAATTAACCAGAAATTTTTATTGAAATCAATTTTTTAAAGGGTGTAATTGAATGTTGAGATGTGGTAAGAAAGAAAGTAAAATCCTAATCTTCCATAAGAGCAAATCAATAAACAGTGATTAAAATGAATACATCAAGAAATATCAATATATGCATATTATTTTACACAATAGAGGTAAATAACCAAAGATAACACGAAAAGAGTCAGTCAGGAGGGGGACCAAAATGGGAGAGTAGAAGGACGTGAAGCTCAACTCTGACCAAAATACAAAAAATGCATCTACATGTGGAACAATTCTCAAAGAAAACTACCTGGAAACTGATTTCCTATACAATCAAAGCTACAAGAAACATCTCCATGTAATCAGGTAGAAAGGAAAAAAACAAAAAGATCATCAAGACCAGCACTCCTGGAAGGGATCTGTGAAAAAGAGAAGGTCCTTGAAAAGCCCCTTAACTGCTGGGAAACATGCTGGTGCAGATAAAAAGGCTGGCGACGTCTAGACTCTACTCAAGAACAAAGCACCCATGCTCACTCGCTAATAATCAGGGTGGAGAGAGACTTGTGCTGGTGGCTGCCACCTTGCCTACTTCCCACTCTAAGGAGCGAATGTCCTGGCCCCAGTCTCTTTACACTGCAGACTGGCAGGAGGTCAGGACAGAGATTCAGTCTGGCTGCACAGAGAGAGACAGACAGGCTGCACAGGGGGTGTGATCCAGGCAGAACTACAATGACCACTGTCAGCGCAAACACGGGGGTGGCGGAATGAACTGGGCAGACATTATGAGTTTGTGTACAGGGTGGCACCACAAGAACTCAGAGGGTCTAAGCGCTGAATCCAAGGCATACAGACCCTGAGAGAGAACTTGATCTAGCTCGACATAGCCTGAAGCGTCTCGGGTGGGGTTGAGGAGAAGGAGAGTCACAGTGGGCAATGTCAACACACACACACACAGCAGTTCTGGCCACTGAACCCACTGTCAGCAGGCATGGGGCGAGGGCGGGTTCTGGTCATGACAGACATTCTGGCCACAAGCATGCGCAGCACCACCGGAACAGGCCGAGGCTGGACACTGAGTCTTGGGTGGATAGGCCCTGGGCAGAAGTACATAGCAGTTTATTTCTGGCTCCCCCAATGCCAGAGTCCAGCAGCCTGGCATCAGATCTAGGGAGGACAGGTCATGGGAGAGGTCTACCACAGAGGTATCTCAGCTTCCAAGTGGCAGCACACCCACCTTGATTCCTGCAGTCAGAGTTACCCAGTCATGAGCCCCATACTTCACATTAGAGCCTTGCATTAGACACGGGGTGAATACAAGGGGGAAAGGGATGCAACTTAGGGCTGCTTCTGAGCGGAACTACGGATAGTTGCATGGGTGGTGCATAGTTCACTGTGACTGCATGGCCCTTACTTCAGTAGTCACCTTCTTTGGGGTAGTGCATGCACTCAAGGGCAACAGAGCCTGATCAGACTTGACCTTGTCTACTCCAAGAATTGGGAAGCAAACCCTGTCCTTAAGTGGGTGGTGACAGTCACAGAGCAAAGAAGAGACCTCACATCCAGTGCAGGGTCTGGACACAAATCACATTCCTATCAAGGCGACAAAGGCCAGCATGCTCTGAGGGAAGATGTGGCTGGCATCCATACGAAAACCAACCCTCAAAGCAAAATTATGGGTGCACACAGTCTACACAGAGATGTCCCCACCTAAAAACACCACTTCAAAACCAAAATATATAACTGTTTCACTTAAATTTATAGAGACAGGGAAAGTGAAATAAAAAAAGAAAAAAGAAACAGGGAAACTACTCCTAATTAAAATAACAAGAGAAAAATCCTCTAAAGAACAAATAGTGCAACAAACCTTTCCAGTCCACTACACTCTGAGTTCAAAAGAGGTGGTAACTAAAATGCTTTAGGAATTAAGAAAGATTATCGAAAGAAGTGCAGGCAACTGTAACAAGAAACAAAACCGTAAAGACAAACCAATGAAACTTGGACAATTCGACTGCTGCGATAAAAACCAGCTTAGAAACAATGATTAGCAGATAAATGACACAGAAGAATGAATAAGTGATCTGCAAGATATTGGAACAGCAGACAGAAAAACAAGTGTAAACAAAACAAAACAAAAAAAAGTGAAAGCAACATATAAGATCTATGGGATAACATGCAGAATGCCAACTTACATTTAATAGGGGTTCCAGAAGGAGAAGCGAGAGAAAAGTCCAAAAGGGAAAAAACCTGTCTGCCAAACTGCTCTGATCATGGAACTCTCTGGGCAAGAATACTGAAGTCGGTAGCCATTCCCTTCTCCAGGGGATCTTCTGAACCAGGGGTCAAACCTGGGTCTTCTGCATTTCAGGCAGATTCTTTAATATCTGAGCCACCAGGGAAGCCCCATGATATTCTACCCAGCAATACCATCACTTATAATAGAAGGTGAAAGACAGAATTTCTTGGACAAGGGAAAACTAAAAGAATTCAGCACTACTAAACCTAAATTAAAATAATTATTAAAGGGTCTTTGATAAATAGAAAAGAAACAAGAATCTATAGGCAAAGGAAAAATCATAGTATGAAAGGCATATATATAAAAGGGTTAAAAATCACTTAAGCCAGTACACATACCTTCTAAAAAACAACAAAAAAATGATAAAAGTGATTACAACTAAAATTAACAGCAAAAGGATAAGCATGTAAATGTAAATTAGGACATCAAAACCACAAAATGTGAAACTGGTTCCTGGTAACACAAAAGTTAGGGACTGCTGGAATAAAGTCTCCAATCAAAAGACATAGACTGGCAGGTGGCATAAAAAAGAACAAGAATCTACAATATGCCACTGAGAAGATATTCACTTCAGGACAAAAGACACACACAGACTGAAAGTTAGGGATGGCAGAAGATGTTTTGTGCAACTGGAAATGACAAAAGCCACGAGTAGCAACACTCATATCAGACAAAATGGACTTTAAAATAAAGTCATTAAATAATCCACAACCTAGAAACAAAGAGATGGGAAAGCAGACTACCTTACCTGCCTTCTGCAAAATCTGTATCCAGATCAAGAAGCAACAGTTAGAATGGGACATGGAACAAGGCATTGCTTTAAAATTGGGAAAGAAATATGCCAAAGCTATATATTGTCACTCTGTTTATTTAACTCACGTGCAGAGCACCTCATGTTAAATGTCGTGTTGGATGAAGCACAGGCTGGAATCAAGATTGCCAGGAGAAATATCAATAACCTCAGATATGTAGATGACACCACCCTTATGGAAGAAAATGAAGAATAACTAAAGCACCTCTTGATGAAAGTAAAAGAGAAGAGTGAAAAAGCTGGCTTAAAAAGCAATATTAAGAAAACTAACATGGCATATGGTCCCATCACTTCATGGCAAATAGATGGGGAAACAATGGAAACTGACAGACTTTATTTTTCTGGGCTCCAAAATCACTGAAGATGGCGTCTACAGCCATGAAATTAAAAGACGCTAGCTCCTTGGAAGAAAAGCTATGACCAACCAAGTCAGTGTATTAAAAAGCAGATACATTACTTTTCCAACAAAAGTCTGTCTAGTCAAAGTTACAGTTTTTCTAGTGGTCATGTATGGATGTGAGAGTCAGACCATAAAGAAGGCTGAGTGCCAAAGAATCGATGCTTTTGGACTGTGGTGTTGGAGAAGATTCTTGAGAGTGCCTTGGACTGCAAAGAGATCAAAACAGTCCATCCTAAAGGAAATCAATCCTGAACATCCTTTGGAAGGGCTTATGCTGATGATGAAGCTCCAATACTTTGGCCACCTGCTGCAAAGAGTCAACTCATTGGAAAGGATTCTGATGCTGGGAAAGATTGAATACAGGAGGAGAAGGGAATGAAAGAGGTCAAGATGGTTGGATGGCATCACTGACTCAATGGACATGGGTTTGAGCAAGCTCCGGGAGATGGTGAAGGACAGAGAAGCTTGGCGTGCTACAAACCATGGAGTCGCAGAGAGTCAGACACAGCTACGTGACTGAACAACAAAGAAATGAAAACTAAATAAAAATATTTCTTCCCATGAAATATTTTGTTTATGTTTGAGCATATCATAATTAATATGGAATAATTATATATAATAATTATCTCCCACCCAATTTACTGATTATAAAGATTGACATTAATGCTATGATATTTAATATTGGTAATATAATTTACCTACTTATATTTTAATATTATGAACTCAAGCTACCTTAACTTTTTTGAGAAAGTAAATATGTGTATACACATATATACAAAATATAGGGATAGCAAGGGAAGGGGAGGTGGCCCTCTTCTGAATTGAATGAGTCTACACCTTCACAGGTATCTAAGAGAAAAGTATTCCAGTAGAAGGATAACCAAAGTTCAAAATCTCTGAGGTGGAGCAAGCTGAAACATTTGAGAAACAACCAGGAGGCTAAAGTAGCTGGAGCAGAGACTAAGGGGAAGTGAAATAGGCAATGAAGTCAGACAAGTTAACACCTTCTTTCTGTAGAAAGGACTTTGGCATTTTTCAGATTGACTTGGACCATGGTTGAAAAGTTTTTTTTTCTTTTTTTGACGTATAATTGACATACAGTATTATATTAGTTTTTGGTATACAAGTTGACATTTATAAACATCACCAGATGATCTCCACAAGGAGTTACCTCCTGTAAAAATTTAAAGTTATTACAATATTATTGACTATATTTCCTGTTTTGTATAGTACATCTCCATGACTTATTTTTTAACTCAAAGTTTGTGCCTCTTAATTCCCTTCATCTATTTGATCATCCATCCACCCTCCTTTTTGCAAACAAATGTTCATTTTCTGTATCTATGAAACTGCTTCTGCTTTGTTTATTTGTTCATTTGCTTTATTTACTTTTTTTTATTTCATATATTAGTGATTTTATATACTATATGTTCTCCTCTGACATATTTCACTTAACATAATAGCATAATACTCTCTAGGTCCATCCATGTGGCAGCAAATGGCAAGATTTCATCTTTTTATGGTTTAGTAATATTCCATTACACATACACCCCACATCCTCTTTCTATGGACATTTAAGTTGCATCCATTTCTTGGCTATTGTAAATAGTACTGCAATGAGTCTAGGGGTGCATATAATTTTTAAATTAGCATTTATTGCATTTTGGAGATGAGGAATATCTGTGTTAAATTTACACTTCATCAGACTCAATCTAGGCTTCCCTGGTAGCTTCAGTTCAGTTCAGTCACTCAGTTGTGTCCAACTCTTTGCGACCCCATGAATCACAGCACACCAGGCCTCCCTGTCCATCACCAACTCCCGGAGTTCACTCAGACTCAAGTCCATCAAGTCAGTGATGCCATCCAGACATCTCATTCTCTGTCATCCCCTTCTCTTCCTGCCCCCAATCCCTCCCAGCATCAGAGTCTTTTCCAATGAGTCAACTCTTCGCATGAGGTGGCCAAAGTACTGGAGTTTCAACTTTAGCATCATTTCTTTCAAAGAAATCCCAGGGCTGACCTCCTGGGACTGGTTGGATCTCCTTGCAGTCCAAGAGACTCTCAAGAGTCTTCTCCAATACCACGGTTCAAAAGCATCAATTCTTCGGCGTTCAGCCTTCTTCACAGTCCAACTCGCACATCCATACATGACCACAGGAAAAACCATAGCCTTGACTAGATGGACCTTTGTTGGCAAAGTAATGTCTCTGCTTTTGAATATGCTATCTAGGTTGGTCATAACTTTCCTTCCAAGGAGTAAGCGTCTTTTAATTTCATGGCTGCAGTCACCATCTGCATTTTGGAGCCCCAAAAAATAAAGTCTGACACTGTTTCCACTGTTTCCCCATCTATTTCCCATGAAGTGATGGGACCGGATGCCATGATCTTCATTTTCTGAATGTTGAGCTTTAAGCCAACTTTTTCACTCTCCACTTTCACTTTCATCAAGAGGCTTTTGAGTTCCTTTTCACTTTCTGCCATAAGGGTGGTGTCATCTGCATATCTGAGGTTATTGATATTTCTCCCAGCAATCTTGATTCCAGCTTGTGCTTCTTCCAGTCCAGCGTTCCTCATGATGTACTCTGCATATAAGTTAAATAAGCAGGGTGACAATATACAGCTTTGACATACTCCTTTTCTTATTTGGAACCAGTCTGTTGTTCCATGTCCAGTTCTAACTGTTGCTTCCTGACCTGCATACAGATTTCTCAAGAGGCAGATCAGGTGGTCTGGTAGTCCCATCTCTTTCAGAATTTTCCACAGTTTGTTGTGATCCACACAGTCAAAGGCCTTGGTATAGTCAATAAAGCAGAAATAGATGTTTTTCTGGAACTCTCTTACTTTTTCCATGATCCAGTGGATGTTGGCAATTTGAGCTCTGGTTCCTCTGCCTTTTCTAAAACCAGCTTGAACATCAGGAAGTTCACAGTTCACATATTGCTGAAGCCTGGCTTGAAGAATTTTGAGCCTTACTTTACTAGCGTGTGAGATGAATGCAATTGTGCGGTAGTTTGAGCATTCTATGGCATTGCCTTTCTTTGGGATTGGAATGAAAACTGACCTTTTCCAGTCCTGTGGCCACTGCTGAGTTTTCCAAATGTGCTGGCATATTGACTGCAGCACTTTCACAGCATCATCTTTCAAGATTTGAAATAGCTCAACTGGAATTCTATCACCTCCACTAGCTTTGTTTGTAGTGATGCTTTCTAAGGCCCACTTGACTTCACATTCCAGGATGTCTGGCTCTAGATGAGTGATCACACCATTGTGATTACCTGAGTCGTGAAGATCTTTTTTGTACAGTTCTGTGTATTCTTGCCACCTCTTCTTAATATCTTCTGCTTCTCTTAGGTCCATACCATTTCTGTCCTTTATTGAGCCCATCTTTGCATGAAATGTTCCCTTGGTATCTCTAATTTTCTTGAAGAGATCTCTAGTCTTTCCCATTCTGTTGTTTTCCTCTATTTCTTTGCATTGATCGCTGAGGAAGGCTTTCTTATCTTTTCTTGCTATTCTTTGGAACTCTGCATTCAGATGCTTGTATCTTTCCTTTTCTCCTTTCCTTTTCACTTCTCTTCTTTTCACAGCTATTTGTAAGGTCTCCCAGACAGCCATTTTGCTTTTTTGCATTTCTTTTCCATGGGGATGGTCTTGATCCCTGTCTCCTGTTCAATGTCATGAACCTCATTCCATAGTTCATCAGGCACTCTATCAGATCTAGGCCCTTAACTCTATTTCTCACCCACTGTATAATCATAAGGAACTTGATTTAGCTCGTACCTGAATGGTCTAGTGGTTTTCCCTACTTTCTTCAATTTAAGTCTGAATTTGGTAGCCTAGTTGGTAAAAACTCCACCTGTAATGCAGGAGACCTAGGTTCAATCCCTGGGTTGAGAAGATTCCCTGGAGAAGGGATAAGCTACAAACTCTTGGGCTTCCCTGGAGGCTCAGCTGGTAAAGAATCTACCTGCAATGTGGAGACCTGGGTTCAATCCCTGGGTTGGGAAGATCCCTTGGAGAAGGGAAAGGCAACCAACTCTAATATTCTCGCTTGGAGAATTGCATGGACTCTATAGTCCATGGGGTTGCAAAGAGTTGGACACAACTGAGCAAGTTTCACTTCATTTCGACTCAATCTGATTGTTTTATGGAGTTCAGTGTTTCAAGTTACAGGTCATAAAAGCTTCATTCAGTGTCTTAAAAACAGGGAAGTGAAAAGGAGTCAGATTCTGGATATATAAATGAAAGGGAGAGTTGTCAGGATTTTCTGTGTATTAAAGTTCAGTAGTAGGAAAAAAAAAATAAAGTTCAGTATTTCTTATGTTTCGTCTTGCCTCCAGTTTACTGAAGAGATCATCACAGTTTTTAAAAATGATCAAATGAATTTAATGACAGTTCAAAGCCAAAACTCAGAGTTCCATTTTTCACACTTTGCCCTGCAGTGGCTGAGGCTTAATATGATGAGTCATATTTGTTGGTTCCACCTGCTCCTTCCTTCTCCCAGCCTCAGCATACATAGCATAACAGTGAAAAAAAGCTGTTTGTAAGCATAGAATTGTGATGGCATCGACTCTAACACCTAATAGCCATGGAAGCCTAATGACACAGAAAAGATCTGGCAGAATCCTCAGAGGACTGCAAATTGATATGAACACAAGTTTCCCATTAGAAACACTATGCTACCTAGTTTTATACACCATTATCTTCATTTTCCAGTGTTAAAGAATTTGAAACTATAAATTATGTCTAAAAGTCATAGGCCTATATTGAGTCTCAAAGGACAGAAAACTTCTACTTTAGAAAATCAGAAGAAATATTTCCCTGTATATTTATGCCTTCCTACCTTACCACCCCGTGAACTGCAGTAAGCAATTGGATCTTTTAGGGGTAAGTAATAAAAGCATCAGTGTTTGAAGGGTCCTGGTTAGGTTGTGTTGAGTCCCATAAGACAAACAAGACATGAGCAGGCTTTCCATTGTCCTTTTCTGTGGCGTCCCCTCCCAATCGGCGCAGTGAACAACATGGAAAGCAGTGTTCTGAAAACGTGGTTGGGTTAGAATAAAGACGACACAACACTTTAGATTTCAAGACAGCTAGATGCACGTGCTCAAACCTTGCCCTCTCACCTTACAGGTGAGCACTCTGCACAATGAGAGATTGTCTAGCCTTCACCAGAGCATCCTATTTCAATCACACATACGCTCAGGTGTTTACTGCACTTTTTGACACGGCTTCAGTGTGTCACTCACTGCACCTTACTTTTCCACAAGAGACTGACATTAAAGGAGCAACACAGCAGTGGCATTCACATTTAAATTCCAAAAAGATACTTACTACATGGATGATACCGATCTAGTTATTTTGTCTCCATATATGTTATTTTTTTCTTCTATAAAAATGCATGGTATGTACCTCAGAGTTTAGTGTGAGGATGAAATGAATAAAAACATGTGAATCACTTAATATGGTCTCTGTGCACAGAGTCACTGAGTAAATGTTAACACTCCTATTAAGAAGTTCATAGTTCTCACCAGACAGTAAGAAACCCTCTTTGTTATGCTCATTTTAGTTTGACTCTGCACACAATTTCCTTCTGTTGAAGAAAAGCAACATTGTAAAGTCAAGAAATCAGGCAATCCATGGCAAAGTGCTTGGTGTCTGACATGTGCCCTAGAGGTGCCGAGGTTTGTTGTATCATAAATAACATTGCTCACATTATTCCTCCCAAGCTTCTGCAGCATGGTAAAGGTAATAATGTGTAACTGATGGAATTTCAATAAAGCATTATTAAAATATTTGTTCAGTGACCTTTTGCTCTTTATCTTTTGTCTGTTAACATTCTGGTATAATCTCTATTCAGCTTTTACATTTCTTTCAGTTCTACTCATGATATCCTCTTAATTGATTCAGGACATCTATTTTCTTTTCTTTTCAGAATAGATATTATATATGTAATAGTACTTATTAAGAAGTTTATATCCTAAGTTAGGAGATCCGGGCCTGGAGAAAGACAGAACATTGAGTAGATTTCTTATTAAAAGGGGAATAAAACATCAGTTAAATTCTCATGGTACTTGAATTACAGTAAATACTCTGGAGCACCTTTTCAGTTCCACAGCCTAGCAGAGTGCCATATGGTGAAATCCTTCCTTGGTACCAAAGGATGTTTTTGCCTGTGTGCGGTGCTAAATCTGTCAGTCCTATTTTATTCCTGACAATCAAGAATGCTGAGATGGTCTATAAACTTTTTACATATTTATGATATTCTTGGAACATAATTCATAGATTAGAAAAATTTTAGATGAAAACAGCAGAGGAGGGCAGAAACAAGAAGGTTTTTTTTTTTTTTTTTTTCCCAAGGAAAAAAACGTGCTTAAAAGAGCAAGAAAAAGTATCTTCTCGTGATCCATGGATTAGGGATGACTCAGAACATTCTCACAATAACAGTCTGTTTCCACAAGGCATAAAATTTAAGGTAGCTCAGAGAATTGAAATCTTGCTTTCCCAGGATCTGTCAAGGAACACTGTAGGGAAGAGTGGGTACCTGTTAAGTTTACCAGACCTATGAAATCCCAGAATCTAGGACTGTGAGGGAGTGAATCAGATTCATTATGAGCTTTCTTGGCAAATAATACTTTCTTTTGAATAACATTAGATTTATAAAGCTAAGAGTAACAGTTCTAAAAGTTTTAGTTTCTTGGAGACAAGATTTACAGAAATAACAAAATGTAGTTTAATTTTGAGTTGATGTCACCTGTGAATATATCTTTTTCTGAGCAAAGGGATAAATAGCACATAAATGTTAGCACTTCATGACCAGAGGAAGGCAATGGAAGGGGAAACATATTTCTAAAGAAGCAGACCTAAAGGAAAATAAGGAACTTGTGAAATTGTATGTTTAAAAAATGTCTAACTGGATGAAAATCCACAAAACCTGAAATTCAGTAAAGAAATTTTATGTGTGATAAAAAGAGGAAAGCTCTTCTATATCCAATAACATAGGAGACTAAGTTAAAGTTTCAGCCCCTTCAACACTGCATAAAATAATATAATAATAATAAATTAATGCTGCTGCTGCTAAGTCGTGTCAGTCATGTCTGACTCTGTGTAACCTCACAGATGACAGCCCACCAGGTTCCCCCGTCCCTGGGATTCTCTAGGCAAGAACACTGGAGTGGGTTGCCATTTCCTCCTCCAATGCATCAAAGTGAAAAGTAAAAGTGAAGTCAATCAGTCGTGTCCGACTCTTCAGGACCCCATGGACTGCAGCCTACCAGGCTCCTCCGTCCATGGGATTTTCCAGGCAAGAGTACTGGAGTGGGGTGCCATTGCCTTCTCCAAATTAATGCTAACCAAATTTAAATGGAAGAAGAAAATCAGCAGGTGCCGGAATGAATAGCAATCACAAATCCAGAGCAATAGGGTACAAGTTGATAATTTGGTTTCAGTTCAGTTCAGTTCAGTTGCTCAGTTGTGTCTGACTCTTTGCGACCCCATGAATTGCAGCACACTAGGCCTCCCTGTCCATCACCAACTCCAGGAGTTCACTCAGACTCACGTCCATCAAGTCAGTGATGCCATCCAGCCATCTCACCCTCTGTCGTCCCCTTCTCCTCCTGCCCCCAATCCCTCCCAGCATCAGAGTCTTTTCCAATGAGTCAACTCTTCGAATGAGGTAGCCAAAGTACTGGAGTTTCAGCTTTAGCATCATTCCTTCCAAAGAAATCCCAGGGCTGATCTCCTTCAGAATGGACTGGTTGGATCTCCTTGCAGTCCAAGGGACTCTCAAGAGTCTTCTCCAACACCACAGTTCAAAAGCATCAATTCTTCAGCGCTCAGCTTTCTTCACAGTCCAACTCTCACATCCATACATGACCATAGGAAAAATCTGGTTTAGATGAATGCCTATATTAAAAAAGGACTCACCACCCTGTTATTGTTGTTTAGTCACTGAGTCGTATCTGACTCTTTTGCCACCCAAAGATCCTTTGCCCCCCAGGATCCTTCTGTCCATGGGTTTTCCCAGGCAATAATACTGGAGTGGGTTGCTGTTTCCTTCTCCAGGTATCTTCCCAACCCAGGGATCAAACCCACATCTCCTGCATTGACAGGCAGATTCTTTACTGCTGAGCTACCAGGGAAGCCCCATACCACCCTACCAGGGTTAAAAATTCTCACTTGAATTGCTCAATTTTGAAAACTTAAACAAATAATAAAAGTGAATCACCTCTCTTCTGTGTTAATCAACAAATAATTGTAGACAGAGAACTGCAAAACAACTAGGTGACTGGGGCACTGATATGAGACACCCTGACTTCATCACTTGGTGGATGAATTACTACTGGGTTCGGAGTTGCCTGACATTCCACCAGTGCATTCAGTTCCCTGATGGTGGATATAACAAAAATTATACTTTTGGCTAATGATGGATGCAAAAAAGATTTTGAGATATTTGCTAAAAAACTGTAATGTGTTACTAAAAAACCCTGTGATTTCCAATAGGGATGCCACAGTTCAGTTCAATTCAATTCAGTCACTCAGTCGTGTCCGACTCTTTGCGACCCCATGAATCGCAGCATGCCAGGCCTCCCTGTCCATCACCAACTCCTGGAGTTCACTCAGACTCATGTCCGTCGAGTCAGTGATGCCATCTAGCCATCTCATCCTCTGTCGTCCCCTTCCCCTCCTGCCCCCAACCCCTCCCAGCATCAGAGTCTTTTCCAATGAGTCAACTCTTCCCATGAGGTGGCCAAGGTACTGGAGTTTCAGCTTTAGCATCATTCCTTCCAAAGAATACCCAGGACTGATCTTTAGAATGGACTGGTTGGACCTCCTTGCAGTCCAAGGGACTCTCAAGAGTGTTCTCCAACACCACAGTTCAAAAGCATTAATTCTTCATCACTCAGCTTTCTTCACAGTCCAACTCTCACATCCATACATGACTACAGGAAAAACCATAGCCTTGACTAAACGGACCTTTGTTGGCAAAGTAACGTCTCTGCTTTTTAATATGCTGTCTAGGTTGGTCATTACTTTCCTTCCAAGGAGTAAGCATCTTTTAATCTCATGGCTGCAGTCACCATCTGCAGTGATTTTGGAGCCCACAAAACAGCTCCCCCTAATTCTACTGTGATTTATTGCCTACATTTATGATTAGAAGAAATAGCATTTTGTATATAGCTTTATCAAAATGAAGAAGTAATTTTTCAATCAAATTCTGGGCCCTTAAATCTGTACATGGACCTCATGGGTAAGAAACTTTGCTTTACATAAACTACCTCATTTAATCTTTATATGATCACAATAAAGAAAAAAATAATTTTTTAACTGGAGATAAAACTGAAGGACAGACAGTTTGATTTTTATCAATTCATATTACATAAAAGGTAAATCCTGGAGCTGGGATTCTAGCAGAGGCAAACTGACTCTGACACATTTGCTTTTATTCTTTTATTTTGAATGAAATTCTTATGCATTGTTATGTATTTATGCATTAGATAGTTCTGTATCTATCTAGCCAATTGTTCTTTGTATTGATTCATGCACCACGTCTATATTGCTTCCACTGAAGTTTTATAATGTGTTTAATATTTGGTAGGATAATTTCTCTCTCAATATTTTATATGCATTTTCAATACCCAAATTAATTATGTGAACTTAAGAGGTATTATTAGAATTCAGGTTTATTGAGGTAAAATCTTGTATACAATAAACCCATCCTTTTTTGAGGTATAGTTGATGTGTTTTACAAATGCATAATGCCACCAGAAAGGAGTTAATTTATATTTCCATCCTTCCTAAATTCCCTCATTTCCTTTTGTAGTCAATCTCTTCTCTTTTATAGAGAAGAGAAGGAAAAAAAGTTTTTTTTTTAAGTTTAAGAGTAAACATTAAACCAGAGAAGCTAGGAAGGTTTTTTTAGTTTTTTACAAACCAAAGAATAAAGGACAAGCTATAAAAGGAAAAGTTAATAATTTTCATTACATTTTCAATTTATGTATTAAAAATCCTCTTTAAATTAAAAAAAAATAAGTTTAGGTAAATAGAAGCAATGTTATGTAACAACAATAACAGACCACTCCATTTAAAAGAGGTTGGAAATTTTTAAGATTAAATTTAATGTTTGGAAGGAATTAGGTAAAAAGGCAATGCACCCCACTCCAGTACTCTTGCCTGGAAAACCCCATGGACTGAAGAGCCTGGAAGGCTGCAGTCCATGGGGTCGCTGAGAGTTGGACACGACTGAGCGACTTCACTTTCACTTTTCCCTTTCATGCATTGGAGAAGGAAATGGCAACCCACTCCAGTTTTCTAGCCTGGAGAATCCCAGGGACAGGGGAGCCTGGTGGGCTACCGTCTATGGGGTCACACAGAGTCGGACACGACTGAAGTGACTTAGCAATACAATAGGAATAGAATTATGAAGAAAAAAGTAAAGTAGTTGGAGGTAACACACGGTATTTGTGTGTGTTTTGTAGACTCAATGAGTCTACAAAAAGTTTTTCTTTTAAAAATTAAAGAAAGTAAGAAGGAAATCTGTTACTTTGGATTTAATTGTAGCTACAAAAAGCACACTTGTTGTAATAAAAGTAATAAGAAATTTTAAAGAAATCAAACGCATTGCTTTGTGTTAACCAACAGAGACGTCTGATACAGCCAGCTATAGTTTTGGGATTTTTAGATGTATAATTTAATTAAACCACAGAAAATATAGGTTTGGCCCTACAGCCTGATATTTTTCAGAAGATGACTCAAAGTGGTTCAAAAATACAAAGTCAAGACTGTATAAAATCCTTTCCAATCCTTCTATCAGAAATATCAAAACCAACTTCCAAAAAGGATAAAATAAAAGACATAGTCACTTAATGATTTGTACTCATTCTATTTCCCACTCTTATTGGAAGAGGGCTTCATTTTAAGGAAAACTCTTATACCAATAACAGAACTCAAATTATAAAACTTTGGACATTAGGTTGCAAAAAACAAGGTAATTTACATTCCATTTGCATCAGTGACAGCACATCATACATTCTTCTTACACTAAATGTCTGACAGCAGGTTCTGATTTTATAATTCCCCTTCGTCATGCCATTTCCTCCTCAGTGCATTGTAATCTCCTGTTCAGTTCAGCTCAGTCGCTCAGTCGTGACCGACTCTT
This sequence comes from Bos mutus, assembly GCF_027580195.1. Classification (NCBI taxonomy): domain Eukaryota; kingdom Metazoa; phylum Chordata; class Mammalia; order Artiodactyla; family Bovidae; genus Bos; species Bos mutus. The sequence continues at coordinate 36,392,939 of NC_091637.1, read as the reverse complement.
TGCAACCCCATGAATCGCAGCATGCCAGGCCTCCCTGTCCATCACCAACTCCTGGAGTTCACTCAGACTCACATCCATCAAGTCAGTGATGCCATCCAGCCATCTCATCCTCTGTCATCCCCTTCTCCTCCTGCCCCCGATCCCTTCCAGCATCAGAGTCTTTTCCAATGAGTCAACTCTTCGCATGAAGTGGCCCAAAAATTGGAGTTTCAGCTTTAGCATCATTCCTTCCAAAGAACACCCAGGACTGATCTCCTTCAGAATGGACTGGTTGAACCTCCTTGCAGTCCAAGGGACTCTCAAGAGTCTTCTCCAACACCACAGTTCAAAAGCATCAGTTCTTCAGTGCTCAGCTTTCTTCACAGTCCAACTCTCACATCCATACATGACCACTGGAAAAACTATAGCCTTGACTAGGTGGACCTTTGCTGGCAAAGTAACGTCTCTGCTTTTGAATATGCTATCTAGGTTAGTCATAACTTTCCTTCCAAGGAGTAAGCGTCTTTTAATTTCATGGCTGCAATCACCATCTGCAGTGATTTTGGAGCCCCAAAAAATAAAGTCAGCCACTGTTTCCACTGTTTCCCCATCTATTTTCCATGAAGTGATGGGACCAGATGCCATGATCTTCGTTTTCTGAATGTTGAGCTTTAAGCCAACTTTTTCACTCTCCTCTTTCACTTTCATCAAGAGGCTTTTTAGTTCCTCTTCACTTTCTGCCATAATGGTGGTGTCATCTGCATATCTGAGGTTACTGATATTTCTCCCAGCAATCTTTATTCCAGCTTGTGCTTCTTCCAGCCCAGCGTTTCTCATGATGTACTCTGCATAGAAGTTCAATAAGCAGGGTGACAATATACAGCCTTGACGTACTCCTTTTCCTATTTGGAACCAGTCTGTTGTTTCATATCCAGTTCTCCTGTACACCACCATTAAATCTACTCCTAATCCAGACACACTGACTCAATTCAGCAGACATTTTCAGTCTCAATTTCTGTTGACGCCTTTGGTGTTTTTAATTTTGTAGATCACTTCCATGTGCTTAAAACTTTCTGCTCCCATCATTTCCATAACATCAAACTGTAATTTACTTCCACATAATGTTGGTCTTCATTATGCCTTTCATCACCTAAATGCTGGCATACTCAACTATTGTCCAGTGAATGAGTTTTCTTACACTAAATTTCTCTTTGAATTATCTCTACCACTTTTATGACTTTTACCTATATGCTCTTATGACTCCAAAAGTCATAGCATTAAATATGATCTGTCTTAAAAATATTAAACATGTACACATAACTAACTTCTACACTTCTCCATGTTGATATCTCAGGGGTCTTTAAAGTCAGGTGTCTAAAATGAAACTCATGTTCCTTCCAAAACTGTTTTCTTTCCTAAAGTCCATGTGTCAATTTATAGTTCCACCAATAATCCTAATATCTAGCCAGAAATCTTGGGTCTTTTTTTTTTTTAACCCCTACACCTAATTTACAAGTCCTACTGGATAACTTTACCTAGTAATTATGTACTACATTTGAACAACCACTTTTATTTTTGCACCCAGACTGCCAATTTAGACCTTCATCTTCTTTGGTCTAGAATGTGTCAATATACTATTGATTTTATACCTTAGACCACTTAAATCTACCCTCATACTGCCAACAGACTGACAAATAAAGTACAGAGCTAATATCACCCATCTCCCTAAAATCCTTTAAAGTCTCCTGTTTATCTAAAAGAGTTTTAGATTATGGGACTAATCTAGTTTTAGATTATTTAGATTATATGACTGTTTATCTAAAAGTCAACAGTTCTTAACATGTATCTGTATAGCCTTATCACCCTCAATCTGCCTCTTTAGCTTCATCTCTTCCTGTGTGCCTTGCACTTTAGTAAAATTACATAGAAAGCACTGAACATTGAAGCTAAGCCATGATCACATCTTTTGCCCAAATTCTTCCCTCCGCATAAAATAGACATACCCACGCCATTCTTTCTTCCTCTGGTCATCAACACCTTGTTTTTTAAGACTCAATTCATGTCACCTTCTTCAGAAAATCTTTAACACTTCTCCCTTACTAGCTTAACTACCATTCATCTATTTTTCACAATACCGTACACAATACATTGATGACATTTAGATCATTGCCATAAAATACTACTTTATGTCCCTCTCTCTTTTTCCTCCTTTCTCTCAATAACTGAGGGTCCATAGAAATAATTTTACTTTTCTTTGTAATCAACATAGAATGACAATTACCTGATGTGTGATAGGGCTCAATAAATGATAGTTTAAATGAAATGGGGGGGGAAAAAGGAGCTGACCTGTTGTTTGGTTAAAGGGGCAGAAATATGTCTTCACTGCTGCTGCTGAGTCACTTTAGTCGTGTCCGACTCTATGCGACCCCATAGATGGCAGCCCACTAGGCTTCCCCATCTCTGGGATTCTCCAGGCAAGAACACTGGAGTGGGTTGCCATTTCCTTCTCCAATGTCTTCACTATGAACATGTAACTATATTTAGATATTCCAATACCTGTTAAATCCCTTCAACTATTTATCATAGATGTCACAGAGGGGATTCATACATCAGAGGTCCCAATCAAAGTAGCTGTGTGCTTAGTCACTCAGTCGCCTCCAACTCTTTGAGACCCCATGGACTATAGCTCACCAGGCTCCTCTGTCCATGGGGATTCTTCAGGCAAGAATACTGGAATGGGTTGCCATGACCTCCTCCAGGGGATCTTCCCAACCCAGGGATCGAACCCAGGCCTCCAGCATTGCAGGCAGATTCTTTACCATCTGAGCCACCAGGGAAAGTAGAGGTACTCTTAATTCTAATAACCCTTGATTTCAGTTATACTCTGCCTCCCTGGGAGCATAATTTCCAGCCTTTAAGATTTAGGCACTAATAGAATCCCAGTTACTAAATATTAATTTGTGAAGATATAGAAAAAAATTGCATATGTGAATTTGAGCTTCGCATTTTATTTCTTAGAATCACTGATATTTGATTTCTTCTCCAAAACTACTTCCTGTTTAATGTTCCTCATACATCTTTTACTATTGTTAAAATGGTGGGCAATTCACTCAAAAGGGGGATAGAATTCAATTTATGCAAGCAATGAACTGGCACAATTCAATATACACAATAGAGGATATAGTTGATTTTTCAAATCTATAAATATATTTGAAAGTAAAACTATGAGACACATAGCTTTCTGATTTTATCTAAGATTTTAAAACTCAGCTATCTGAGTTCTTGACCTTTCACTGAATTCTTTACTGAAAAGTGCTGTATATTTTCTCTTTAGTGCTCTTCTTTCCTGATTAGACTTTTTAAAACACCTACCAAAGAAACTTGTGATTAATGACAGTTAGAACTTATTGGACTTGAAGGACAAATGCTTGCTTCACCAGTTAAGGGAACAGGCTAATCAAAATGAAGAAGTACAGAGCAAGGAAGACCAGGGAGAGAAACGAAGGCAGTGAATCTAGATGGATTCGCTTGAAGTGATGAGCTGAACTGTTAACTTTTCATTTACTGCATCACAAACTTGACTCAACCTTTGTCTGTATTAAGAATAATGGGGCAGTTCTTATAAAAAAGTATAAAACTTCTCAAATTAAGCCTCCTCCCTCATTTTTTATAGCTACTGGTTGGTATTATTCCAGCTTCTTCACAGTAAATGTTTCACAATGTCTTTCACAGATTGGAGAAACTTTTCCACTTCCACAGTTACAAATCCTACTATAACAAACCCAACTGGCTGTCTCTTCAGAGACTATACTTCACACTTAAGCATGAAATTGAGACCAAACTTTGTATTTGCTGAGAAGGTGACACAATTTTCTTTTATCCAGTGTGGTCTCATTCTTTGCTTTTCCATTGACCTCAGAGGAGTGGGTGCCTCAAATATTTCAATGCTAGATTGTGAAATAGAAATGAATCAGTCTTGAAAACAAGGCAGAAACCCTTTTCTGGTGGAAGGGTGCCAGGGAAAAGTTCAGAATTTGCCATGTTGATATTTGCTATGTGTTTCATCAAAAACTTGCACTACTGTTAGAAACTCAGTATCTAACAATGTAAGCTAGCTGGCTCTGTGTTCCTTTCCAACTACTCTCTGCAAAATAAAAGAGGAAAGAGTTAGAAAAATAGGGATAAAGTTTGCTGTTGTCTGAAGATTTCTGTACATGTACAATGGTGCTAGCTGAAGGAGGGGAAAAACTGTATTTCCTACATGATATAGAATATATATATATATATATATTTTAAGAACAATTTGTATGAGGATGTGATATATTATGACAGAAGATAATAGGGACTTTACTAAACCTGAAAATTTAAAGCACCTAGGAACTTATTCATTTTGTTACTTTTTGTTCTCCAGAGAAGATTCATTTGCATATTTCTTTCAAATATCTCTGCTCTAGATGTGATCATCTAGTAAACTTCCTCATGAAACAAGTATAACGACAGATAAAAGGTGAGACAATACAGAAACTATGAAATAACCTAGTCATTTTATTTCTGTGTTTATTATTGTCTTAAATACCCTTTTCTTCTGTTAATAATCTTCTCAGAAGAAAGCAGTTGTTGTTCCACTTAGCAGTCTCCAGGGGGCGATGAGGAGAAACATCATATCCCCTGTGCAAGTTACTTAAGGTCTCCAAAGTAATAATGGGAGCAATGTTTCCAAAGCTGCTCTCACCTATTTGATTTGGCAGATGCAATGGCCAGTACTTTTCCTTCAGCCAATTTACTGGAAGCGCCTCCCTTTCTTACACATAAGCTCCCTATGGGCTCACAGGACTTTCAAATAATTTCATAATGTCTATTTTGTTCCCTTATTAACAATTTAAAAATTCTAACATAGAAGTGTTTCATAATTTTCCCTTTATAAAACAATTCTCTCATTTTCAGGAAACTGCTCTGTCCTGTATCTCAGAAGATAAATCCTAATACATGAGTGCAGTCTTTAAAAGTCACTTCGACATATTGTATTTAGGTTTATAATATGACTTAACTTACATCTCATTATTAAAAATCAAATTTCTTGTCTCTTTGTTGAAATTGCATGATGTGTTTTTAAGCCCATTTGTTTTCTCGGTCAATTTACTTAATGTAGAACCTAAAAATTTAGGGAGGAAAAAATGTTAGACGAGATACTCAAAGAAAATTCATCTGTGAAGTTAACTCTAAAATTTCCTTGAAAAAGCACAAGAAATAAATAGCAAAAGCTGCTGAACTAAAGGGTGAAGCAAGGGGAATGGCATTATCTAACTGTAGGACTTAATATCACAGAACTCAAAACACGGTGGTATTGGAAAAAGGATAGACACATTGATTGATGAAACAACACAAATATGGCCAATTGACTTCCTCAAGAGTGCAAAGGCAAGTCAAATGGTGTTGGAACAAGTGGATAACCATATGCAAAAAGTGAATGAACCTCGATCAAAAGCTCTCTCAATATATGAAAAGAAACTCAAAATAGATCGTAATACCATAAAACTTTTAGAATAAAGTATTGGAGAAATTTGTTATGATCTGTGGTTGGGGAAAGAGCTCTTAGACATGACACAAAAAAACATAATCCATAAAAAGGATAAATAAATCAGAATTCATAAAAATTAAAAACTTTTTCATGTAAGGCACTATGAAGAGAATTAAAAGAAAAGCTACAGAGTTGGAGAATATATTTGCAAATTACATATCTGACCAAAAACTTTTATTCAGAATATGTTAAGAACTCTCTACAAATAACCCAGCTTTAAAATGGACAAAGACCTGAATAGACACATCACTAAGAGGATGTACTGATGGAAAAGAAACACATGGAAAGATATTCAGCATCAGAACAATCACTCAATATTATTGGTGAAATGAAAATTAAAACTGAAAGGAGTTTCCACTACACATCTATAAGAACGGTTAAAATAAAAAATATATATATATTGACAGTACCAAATGATGAAGATGAGGAGGACTGGAACTCATAAAATGCTGCTGGAATGCAAAATACTGTGAGTACTCTCAAAAATAGTTCATCAGTTTCTCATAAAATTCAACATACATTGTATGACCCAGATATCCTACACTTATATATTTATCTTAGAGAAATGGAACTAAGTTCAGTTCAGTCGCTCAGTAGTGTCTGAGTCTTTGTGACCCCATGAATTGCAGCACGCCAGGCCTCCCTGTCCATCACCATCTCCCGGAGTTCACTCAAACTCACATCCATCGAGTCGGTGATGCCATCCAGCCATCTCATCCTCTGTCATCCCCTTCTCCTGCCCTCAACCCCTGCCAGCATCAGAGTCTTTTCCAATGAGTCAACTCTTCACATAAGGTGGCCAAAGTACTGGAGTTTCAGCTTTAGCATCATTCTTTCCAAAGAACAGCCAGGACTGATCTCCTTTGGAATGGACTGGTTGGATCTCCTTGCAGTCCAAGGGACTTTCAAAAGTCTTCTCCAACACCACAGTTCAAAAGCATCAATTCTTCAGCACTCAGCTTACTTCACAGTCCAACTCTCACATCCATACATGACTACTGGAAAAACCATAGCCTTGACTAGATGGACCTTTGTTGGCAAAGTAATCTCTCTGCTTTTTAATATGCTGTCTAGGTTGGTCATAACTTTCCTTCCAAGGAGTAAGCATCTTTTAATTTCATGGCTGCAATGACCATCTGCAGTGATTTTAGAGCCCCAAAAAATAAAGTCTGACACTGTTTCCACTGTTTCCCCATCTATTTCCCATGAAGTGATGTCCACCCAGAACCCTATACACTATTTTTTTTTTAGCAACTCTATTTTTAATAGCCAATAACCTGGAAACAATCTAAATATCCTTCAGTGAGTGAATGCATAAACAAATAGAAGTACATCCTTACTAAGAATGCTACTTAGCAATAAAAAAGAATGAACTATTGATACAGCCAACAACTTAAATAAACTTCTAAGGCATTATGCTCAGTAAAAGTCAATCTCAAAATGTTATATACTGTACAATTTCACTTATTTTATGATATTTTTTAAAAATCAAAATAGGTGATGGGGACTAGATCAATGGTTGTCAATGATCAGAAGAGAGCAAGTGTGTGACTACAAAGAATAGTACAAGGGAGTTTTTTATAGTAATGCAAATATTGTATATCTTGAAAGTGTAGGTTGTGAGACAAATATATACACTAGCTAAAACTCATCTAATTTTATACAGAAAGTCCACTTTTAGTTTGTGTTAATGTCTAACAATAAAATTTATGAATGAGTCTATGCAAAACTGAAAAATAAATATGTTGTTTTATTTTTTTTCTTTTATTAATACAAAGAAGAGGAAGAGACAGAATGGTTATTTTAATAAAAAGTGAAAGTCGCTCAGTTGTGTCTGACTCTTTGCAACCCCATGGACTACACAGTCCATGCAATTCCCCAGGCCAGAAAACTACAGCAGGTAGCTAATCCCTTCTACAGGGGATCTTCCCAACCCAGGGATAGAGCCCAGGTCTCCACATTGCAGGCAGATTCTTTATCAGCTGAGCCACCAGAGAAGCCCATAAGGTGCTTCAAATATATGATATATTTTAAGGACAAGAACTAACTTTCTATTTTTTCTTAGTGTTTGGTTGAAGATTAAAATGATTCATCCTTTGCAGAAAATATTTTGAATACTTTTAGAAAAACATAACTAGAATTAATAGCAGATAGAGTAGAAAGTCTTCTCTTCATATCTAAAATATGTGCTTAGTTTTCATTAGTGTAAGCATACTCAATTGATTGAGAACTATGAGAATATTCATTATCTCACATGGTAAGCAAGAAACAACATTAGGATTGAGACAGAGGACAAATCAGGCAAAAGCAGTGATTATAAATACAATTAGTGCTTTTCTTCTGTGAATTTTTTAAAGACTCTTTTGGAAACATAATGCTTAATAAAACTTTTTGGCTTTGTTTAAAGATAGTTACTTCACTCTGTTCAATAATGAAGGAAAGAAATGAGAGGGCATAATTATTCTTAGGTAAGAATTCATTAATAGATACAATTTTTGTAAGATATTGTATCTGATGGCTATGTTATCCTTAAAATCCACTTTAAAGCATACCAGATGACCTTTAAGACCCAACTCTTATAAAACCACCAATGAAACATGACCAGCACTCAAGATGGGTATACCTAGTCCCCAAATTCCCTTTCTTCTTCTTTTTTTTAATAAAGCAAATACTAAACATGACAGCCAAAAGAGTGCAAAAACCATTTCCCTTCCTATTTATACTGATATATTTGATCCCAGTTTATATGGAATAGACAAGATGTCCTCACTAACAAAATAAAATGTGATTAATGAAGCAATAAACTATTGAATAAAGCAGTATATAGATATTCATGAGTAACGTATGAAATAATCCTGATCCTATATAAAACTTAGCAATTTTCAATGACCTTAAGTAGCAAAAAGTGGATTAAAAATATATTGAATTTGATTTCTTCTATCTCTGACAATTTCTTAGTATCATTCATGAAGAACTGATCAGCATAGTCTTCTGCTTTGTCTTTCCTAGCTTGAATTGATATTTTAAAATGTTTTTTTATATGAGAGTAGCAACTATTGCTTTTATATACAGGTTTCATGGACCCCATTGCTATAACTGGTGCTTCCCAGGTGGCCTAGTGGGTAAAGAATCTGCCTGCAATGCAGGAAATGTGGGTTTTCTCATTGGGTTGGAAAGATGCCCTAGAGAAGGGCATGACAACCCACTCCAGTACTCCTGCCTAGAGAATCCCATGGACAGAGGAGCCTGGCAGGCTACAGTCCATAGGCTTGCAAACAGTCAGACATGACTGAAGTGACTGAGTATGCACACACGCATTGCTATAACTATTAACTATGCAAAGGTTGGTATATTCTTTCATTTCTTTGTAGTAATATCTCTTGTTCATGCTGTAAAGGAAAGAATGGCACCAACCTTATGAGGGTTAATGTGAAAAGTTACTGCCTAGAGGTATTTCTCTCTTACATGTCACCCAGAACAATATTACCCCTTTAATTCATCAGACTCCAGACTTAGGGTCATAAAATAAGCACAATAAAGCGCCTTTTGTGCCCTCCAATTGTCAACAGCCTCCTTCAAAACCATTCATCCCCATAAGTGATGGATTTCTTGTCTTTTCCTGTTACTTTTGGCTTTTGACTCTATAAATAATTTCCTGTTAACAGTTTTGCCTCACCCTTTGGAAATGATGCTTCTTATGTTTTCTGTGGCCTTGACTTCTGTCTTCCTCCCTTGACCACAAGAATGATATATACCCCCTTAATTACACTGCCTCTAGCTTCTCTGAGTAGATATCTCAAATGCTGTAGCTGGATCAGGTAGTCTAGTCTCTTAGCAAAACTATGTAATCACCTCACTTGGTTTACACTGAATATACTATAGTACTTTAGAATATACAACATATTTTCATTTACATTATTGTTATTCATAATAACCAGTTTAGATACCCAGAGTAGATATAATCATTCTTATGAGGCTTAGAGAAGTGAAACCTTAACTAAGGACTTGCCATAGTTCACTGGAACATTTAGAACTCCTATCTATTGCTGCTGATTCCTGTCTCAATGTCCTTTCCATAGATCCACACTACATCTAATTTATCTCCTGGGAGACTGAAATCATAAACAAAAACTGTTGCTTCTTAAAAGTTTCTTTTTTCAACATCCAAATTCTAAAATTTCTAAGAGTGGTTCTATGAAGTACTTTCTCTTTTTAAAAAATAAACATTCAATAGCTATAAATGCATGCCCTTATGCATGCTCTATACTCAAGAAATATATACCCAGGCCTACAAAAAATCAGGTAGTCTTAATAGGAAAATCTGATACATTCAACATCTTATTTCTCTTCTATTCTTATTAAGTTTGTATGAAATGCACCAGCAAATTAACTCTTAGCATTCAGCAATTGTAGGATATGCTGATGACATGTTTTCTTAGTTTTATGGAGAATTAAAGAATAGTTTAGTACAGAAAAAGTCGAGAGAAGAGGAAAATGAATTGGGAAGTAAAGTTAAGATAAATGCCTAGTTTTGGGGAGAATTTACATATAAATCCCTTTATATACATATACTAGTCACATACAATGATTCAATCTTACTTTAACTTGTGCTTATTAGTCATCATTGATGATCTAATATATAGTGTACCATCCATTAGTGTTCCAAAGCTTCTGATCTTTAGTTAAGAAATATAAATTTAACCACATAATTTCCAAGGTGGTTTTGCTATTTGAATATTTGATATGCTGTTCATAAATGAACATTTATATATATATATATATAAGTTTTTTGCAAAAGTAATTGCGGTTTCAGATCATGAATTTTAAAATCCTTATAACTTGGATCAAACACATTTTTATTCATCAACATAGGAACCATTGCTAGCAACACATTTTTGCCAATGAGAAATAAGTTTCTTTATTCTTGTAGCATAAAAACTTGTGCTTCAGGATTCCATGAACTTGTGGAAAGCATTTTCTGCCTCCTGCTGGTTGTAGAAGCAGTTTCCCTGGAAAAAGTTGTCAAGATGCTTAAAGAAGTGGTAGTCAATTGGCAAGAGGTCAGGTGAACATGGTGGATGAGGCAAAACTTCACAGCCCAATTCACTGAGCTTTTGAAGTGTTGGTCGTGCAATATGCAGTCAGGCATTGTTGTGGAGAAGAATTGGGCCCTTTCTTTGACCAGTGCTGGCTGCAGCATTGCAGTTTTTGGTGTATCTCATCAACTGGCTCAATAGCCTTCTCAGATGTAATGGTTTCACCAGGATTCTGAAAGCTGTAGTGCATCAAACTGGAAAAGAAATAAGAAAAGAAAGTGAAGTCTCTCAGTCATGTCTGACTCTTTGCGACCCCATGGACTGTAGCCTACCAGGCTCCTCTGTCCATGGGATTTTCCAGGCAAGAATACTGGAGTGGGTTGCCATTTTCTTCTCCAGGAGATCTTTCCAACTCAGGAATTGAACCCAGGTCTCTTGCATTGTAGGCAGACGCTTTACCATCTGAGCCATCAGAGAAGTCCAATCAGACTGGAAGCAGACCACAACTAGTGACCATAGCCTTTTTTTGGTGTGAGTTTGGCTTTGGGAAGTGCTTTGGAGCTTCTTCTCAGCCCAACTGCTGAGCTGGTGGTCACCAGTTTGTTGTATAAAATCCGCTTGTTGCACCTCACAATCTGATCAAGAAAAGGTTTGTTGTTGTTGCATAGAATATGAGAAGATGGCACTTCAAAATGATGCTTGTTTGGATTTGCAGTCAGCTCATAAGGTACTTAAGCTTTTTTTTACCTTTTCAATTTGCTTCAAATGCTGAACAACTGTAGAATGATCGACTTTAAGTTCTTCCACAAATTCTCCTGCAGTTGTAAGAGGATTAGCTTCGATGATAACTCTCAATTGATCATTGTCACCTTAGGATGGATGACCTCTGTGCTCCTCATCTTCAAGGCTCTCATCTCCATTGCAAAATTTTTTGGACTACCATTGCATGTACATTAATTCCTTAGCAGTTCCTGGGCCAAATGTGCTGCTGATGTTGTGAGTTGTCTCTGCTGCTTTATGATTCACTTTGAACTCAAATAAGAAAATGGCTCAAATTTGCATTTGTCTAACATCATTTCCCTAGTCTAAAATAAATATAAAATAAGCAGCAAGTAATAAGTCATTAACAAAAATATATAAAGCAAGAAATGCCTATTAAAATGGTGTGTAACACAACCACATTTAAGAATGTATTCCAATATCAAATGGCAAAGATCACCAATGCAAAAACACAATTACATTTTCTCCAATGTAACATATACATTAAATGCTTTACAAATGCTTGCTATTGTAATAATTGCTAATATTATGGAATAAGGCAAGTGACATTAAGAGAGAAGAATAATTTAGCTCACATTATGCACAGTGGTTATAACAAAGAGTATAGACTGCTCAACAAAGGTCTGTCTAGTCAAAGCTATGTTTTTTCCAGTAGTCATGTATGGATGTGAGAGTTGGACTATAAAGAAAGCTGAGTGCCAAAGAATTGATGCTTTGGAACTGTGATGTTGGAGAAGACTCTTGAGAGTCCCTTGGACTGCAAGGACATCAAACCACTCAATCCTAAAGGAAATCAGTCCTGAACATTCATTGGAAGGACTGATGCTGAAGCTGAAGCTCCAATACTTTGGCCACCTGATGCAAAGAACTGACTCATTGGAAAAGACCCTGATGCTGGGAAAGATTGAGGGCGGGAGGAGAAGGGAACGGCAGAGGATGAGATGGTTGGATGGCATCACCGACTCAATGGACATGAGTTTGAGTAAACTCCGAGAGTTGGTGATGGACAGGGAAGCCTGGCATGCTGAAGTCCATGGGGTCACAAAGAGTTGGACACGACTGAGAGACTAAACTGAACTGATAGACTGCTCATTAAATGGTCCAAAGTTTTCAAATTCCTCTATGTAATTTTAATGGTCTTCCCTGGTGGCTTAAAGCTCAACATTCAGAAAACGAAGATCATGGCATCTGGTCCCACCACTTCATGGGAAATAGATGGGGAAACAGTAGAAACAGTGTCAGACTTTATTTTTCTAGGCTCCAAAATCACTGCAGATGGTGACTGCAGCCATGAAATTAAAAGACGCTTACTCCTTGGAAGGAAAGTTATGACCAACCTAGATAGCAGATTCAAAAGCAGAGACATTACTTTGCCAACAAAGGTTCGTCTAGTCAAGGCTGTGGTTTTTCCTGTGGTCATGTATGGATGTGAGAGTTGGACTATGAAGAAGGCTGAGCGCCAAAGAATTGATGCTTTTGAACTGTGGTGTTGGAGAAGACTCATGAGAGTCCCTTGGACTGCAAGGAGATCCAACCAGTCCATTCTGAAGGAGATCAGCCCTGGGATTTCTTTGGAAGGAATGATGCTAAAGCTGAAATTCCAGTACTTTGGCCACCTCATGCGAAGAGTTGACTCATTAGAAAAGACTCTGATGCTGGGAGGGATTGGGGGCAGGAGGAGAAGGGGACAACAGAGGTTGAGATGGCTGGATGGCATCACTGACTCAACGGACGTGAGTCTCAGTGAACTCCGGGAGTGGGTGATGGACAGGGAGGCCTGGGGTGCTGCGATTCATGGGGTCGCAAAGAGTCGGACATGACTGAGCAACTGATCTGATCTGATCTGGTGGTCAGTCGTAAAGAATCCACCTGCCAATGCTGGACATATGGGTTAGATCCCTGGGTCAGGAATATCCCTTGGAGAATGAAATGGCAAACTGCTCCAGTATTCTTGCCTGGGAAATCCATGGACAGAGGAGCCTGGTGTACTACAGTTCACTGGGTCGCAAAAGAGTCAGATACAACTTAATGACTAAAAATCAATTTTAACAATTGAAATCCTATTACAAGTATTTTAGGTGTTATTTCTTTCTTGAATATCATTTTTGATTTTTGTTTTTGTCCCCCAAGTAATTTTTATTTAAAAAATTTTACTCTTTATTTTTAAAAAGTATAACTATGTCTCTCATAAAAGCACTGAATCATTGTTTTGGTTTCTTTGGTGAATGAATGTAATGAACATATTCCTTTTTTTTTTTTTTTTTTGGTTTTCTTTACTTTGCTTTTTAAAAAATTTTAATCAAGTTTCCTGTTAATATGTTCAAAATCTTTTATAAGTTTTACTTTTTACTTCAAATTTTTGTTCAATGTCCTAAGAGACTTGCCTGAGTCCTAAAGTAAACTCTACTTGTCTTCAGTACTTCTTACATAAAGAGACATAAAGAATTATACTTGAGGCATTGTTCATTGTGTTTTTCTTGCCATTTCTTTTGTAGAGCTATCAAGGGATCTTTGGATATTATTCTTAGAATATTGCCAAAATAACAGACAACTTTCTACTCTTAAGATGGCCCTAGTTCTGGTTCTTTCTTATTAAGCTCGGCATTTTAAAACATCACAAGACACAGACACAATTTTCTTAAAGAAACTATCTCCTTTATTTTCTACTTTAAAATAAGGCTAACCTATATTCAGACAGTACCCATATACTTTCTAAATCTCTGCTAATGAGATTTCTCCTTTCAAACAGTCGAGCATTTCTACTTTCTTGGGGGAGAGTTTTTCAGTTCCATTTCTAAGCTCTCATTTTATTTTTCATATAGAAAAAGATTGTTTAGGTATTTTGCAAAGCATTTTACATTATTTTCTCTTGTTGCAAAATTATTATCTTTTAAGAATAGATATTCAGAGCCTTGTTAAAAGTATTACATCAAGAGCATAACAAGCATGTGTTAAGAGTGGTGATGTGTATGTGTTCAGTTGCTCAGTCTTGTCTGACTGTTTGTGACATTATGGACTGTAGCCCACCAGGCTCCTTAGTCCAAGGGATTTTCAGGCAAGAATACTGGAATGGCTGGCCATTTCCTCCTCCAGGGGCTCTTTCCAACCCAAGGATTGAAACTGTGTCTCTAGAATTGGCAGGCAGATTCTTCACCACTGAGCCTCCTGGGAAGCCGGAGAGTGATTATACATGTTTTTAAAGATCCCAGTGGCCAGTAAATGTCTCAAACAGGGAACAAGTACCCCCAACAGGATGGACCAGTTACATCACAGATATCCTATAAACGCCTCTGAATAAGTAAAAGGATAAGGAAATGAAAAAACAAGTAACTTTTTAGGGTTTAAAGCAGAACGTATTCTAATAACAGTGCAAGGTGTTCTCAGTTGCCTTTGGTTTCATTTAAATCTTAAAGGATATAATAATCCCTAAAATGAGCCAATCTCCATATTCAGGTAAGTAACGATAACTATATTAACAATGCTCTTGCTCTAACTCTTAATTCTGGACAGCCTCATCCTTAGGAAAAGTAACAGTGGAAACACTGGAAGTAGTACAGTCACAATAGTATTCTTTTAAGATCACTACAATCCCAAATAAAATCTCAGGCATTGCATCTAAGAACCAGTCTTTGTCGTGCTATTGATAGTTGAGGGGTCAAAACATCAATTGGCTCTCTACAATGATTTCATAATTAGACTGATAAAGATAAGTCATTGGGGGAAAAAATTCACATATAGAAAACCAGATGTTCTCAAACAAGCAAAAGATATAAATTTGCATACGTACACAAAACCCAAATCCAACATTTCTTAGTTCCTCTTTTAATATTTCACAAGTAAATGAATAAATGACTAACTCCTGACTGGGTAGCACTACACTGCCAACTATTCTTAAATCAGAGATATACAACCAACCCCTTATGATGATATTTCCTTTTAATGTGGAGAGCTGATTGGTGTCTGAAACTGCATATACAGTCCTTTCTTGGTGATAACCTTGAGGCTAGTTGCTTTTTTTTGAAATACATTCAAATTGTCTGATGAGAGTATTACCCAAATTATGCAAAAAAAAACACAAAAAAACAACCTTTTCTTTCATTCATCTTATAGACGGTTTTAAATTGAACTATTTTTTTTACTATGAACTTTTAATTCTTTTATACTTCACATTATGTATATTTTTCCTGCTGCTGCTGCTGCTGCTGCTAAGTCCCAGTTAATCAATATTACTGCTAAATTGTTAGTGTTTTTTGGTCACTTCTATTTTTATTTTTATTTTAACCAACATTTATTACATGATATGGTCATCTCTGAAAATTTGCTCTCTAGCTTTGAAGTTCAAAGACTGACTTTATTTCCATTCACTCATTTAACATATATATATACTGCTTGATCCTTTATACCAAATGTTATTACAGGTCCTAGGTTCACAGTTATGAACAGGACAGAAAAGTCCCTGCTGTTATGAAGCTTACATTCTAAAATAGGAATATAGATAAAAATAATTACAAAAACTAAGTAAATGAGAAAACATTAGGTTACAAATAAGTGTGACATAGAAAATTAAAGTGCTATAGTAAAAATTACACATAAAATATGCTCAATGATCATGGAAATCTTTCTGAGGGGATAACAAACTGATCTCAATTTCCAACAGAAATATTTGCACTTATGCCATAAATGCCTTCCTTCCTTTGTATCACTCATTTTTTGCATTGTCTCTCATCTATATTTTTCTTACTGTTGTTATTGTTACTATTTTATTCATTTAAAATTTACGTATAACAAAGTTCACTCTTTTTGATGTACGATCCTATGAATTTTGATCAAGATATAAAACAATTTCATCATCCTGAAACAACTCCTCTTGATGACCATTATAGTCAATGCCTCTTATTTACCTAGCTCATAGCAACCCTAGTGTGTTTTCTATTCCTATAGTTTACTTTTCCAAAATGCCATTGATATAAACATCCTGTACTTTTTTTTCTATCTGGTTTCTGTCACTTGGCACATGCCTCTGAGTTGTTGTTGCATGATGAGTTTGGTCCTTTCTTACTTCAGAGTAATATTGCCTTGTATAGGTATGTCACAGTTTATTTATCCATTCAGCAGTTAAGGGACATTTAGGCTTTCCCAATTTTAACAATAATAAATAAGACCATTATAAGCATTTGTATACAGGCTTTTGTGTGACCTTAAATTTTCATTTCTCTTGAGTAAATACATAGAATTACTGAGTCATAAGATAAATTTAACTTCATAAACAATTTCCAAGCTGTTTTCTAAAATGGATATACCATTTTTATTCCCATCAAGTATATGAGAGTTCCAGTAGCTCTGCATCCTCACAAGTCCTTCGTATATTGGTAGCCATCTTAATAGGGGTGCAATTTTATCTCATGGTTTCAGTTTGTATTTTCCCTGTGACTACTTTATTTTGAGCATCTTCTTAATGTGTTTACTTGTTATCCATGCATTCTTTGATGAAATGTCTATCAAATCCTATTTTCTTTAAATAAATATTCTTATTAAGTATCTCTCACTAAGTGCTTGGAATTTTTATATATTATAGATACCAGTCTTTTGTCATGTATATATTTTGCACATATTTTCCCTCAGATTCAGACTGTCCTTTCATTTTCCTATGAGTGTTCACAGGGCAGAATACTTGGGTTTTTTATGAAATAAAATCTACCAAAATTTTCTTTTATTGTCTTCCTATTGTGTTTATGTCATCCTTTAATACATTTCAAACAGGATCATCCAGTAAGAAAAGGGGCTTCTTACACCTACACAAATACTCTCTTAATTCAACAAAGTGTCATGAAAAATCCCAAATATCTGAGAAGAGAATTTTCATCTTATTAGATAACCACAAGAAAAATAATCTATCCACATTTTATCTTAAGTCAAGCTTGAGACAACAGAACCAGTCACTTGTCAGGAATGAAGTTTCGTTTAAGGAAGAAAGAATTATAAATTGAATATATTATTTTAAAAGTAAAGTACATCAGTCCAGTCATTCAAATCCAACAGATGCATCTAAGTAAACATTATTTGGGCTTCGCAGGTGATTCAATGGTAAAGAATTTGCCTGCTAATGCAGGAGATGCCAGAGATGTGGGTTCAATCCCTAGGTGGAGAAGACCCCTAGCGAAGGAAATGGCAAGCCATTTCAGTACTCTTGCCAGGAAAATCCCATGGACAGAGGAGCCCGACAGGCTACAGCCCATGGAGTCAGACACAACTGCATGACTAAGATCAAATATTTAAAACCAGTCAGTACTCAAATATGTTTGTCTGTACCACATATTACTATTTTAATAGGCTAACCTAGAAAAGAAATTTAGCATCATGTACTTTAATACTCCTTCAAGGTTTATTTTTGAAAAATAGTATTTTTAATCAACTTAAATATAATAGATCTTAAAGACTAAAGAGAATGTTGATTTGTATTTTCCAAATTTAAGAGCTGAATTAAGTTATCTAGTCAGTTGTCTTTATTTTTATTTTTTACCAAGTTATAGAATTTACTTTTTTTTAAATAAACCATAGTTGATTTACAATATTATATTAGTTTCAGGTATACAACATAGTGATTCAGAATTTCTATGGATTATACTCCATTAAAACTCATTACTAAGTAATGGCCATAATTTCCTGTGCTTTAGAATATACCCTTGTTGTTTATCTGTTTTATACATGGTAGTTTGTATCCCTTAATCCCATACCCTATAATCCCTCTCTTCTTTCCCTCTCCCCACTGTTAACCATTAACTTGTTTTCTATATCTGCATGTGTTTCTCATATATATTAGTTTTATTGTTTAGATTCCACAAAAAAGTGATACCATACATATTTGTATTCATCTGTTTTGTTTCAGTCAGTATAATATTCTCAAGATTCATTCATGTCCTGGAAATGGCAAATTTTATTCTTTATTTATGGCTGAGTTTCATATATATCATTTTATTTATCTGTAGCTGGAAACTTGGGTTGTCTCTATACATTGACTGTATATAAGTATATATATATATATATAGAGAGAGAGAGAGAGAGAAAACAAAAATACTAATTTTAACAGATGCACACAGGTACATACACATACATACACACAGACACACACAGTCAGGAGTGGAATTGCAGGATCAAGTGATAGCTCTATTTTAAGAATTTTTGTGAAACCTCCACATTATTTTCCACAGTGGCTGCACCTATTTACATTCCGACAAACAGTATACAAGAATTCCCCTTTCTCCATATCTTCTCTAACATTTGCTATGTATAGACCTTTAGACAATCAGTTCAGCTCAGTTCATCACTCAGTCATGTTTGGCTCTTTGTGACCCCATGGACTGCAGCATACCAGGCTTCCCTGAACATCACCAACCCCCAGAGCTTTCTCAAACTCACGAACATTGAGTCAGTGATGCCATCAAACCATCTCATCCTCTGTCATCCTGTTCTCATCTTGGTCTCAATCTTTCCCAGTATCAGGGTCTTTTTGTTCTTTGCATCAGGTGGCCAAAGTATTGGAGCTTCAGCAGCAGCATCAGTCCTTCCAATGAATGTTCAAGACTGATTTCCTTTAGGATGGACTGTTTGGATCTCCTTGCAGTCCAATTGACTCTCCAGAGTCTTCTCCAACACCACAGTTCAAAAACGTCAGTTCTTCAGAGCTCAGCTTTCTTTATGGTCCAGCTCTTACACCCATCCGTGACTACTGGAAAAACCATAGCTTTGACTAGACGGCTCTTCATTGGCAAAGTAATGTCTCTGCTTTCTAATACGGTATGTAGGTTTGTCATAGCTTTTCTTCCAAGGAGCAAGCGACTTTTAATTTCATGGCTGCAATCACCATCTGCAGTGATTTTGGAGACCAAGAAAATAAAGTCTGTCACTGTTTCCACTGTTTCCCCATCTACTCGTCATGAAGTGATGGGACTGGATGCCATGATCTTAGTTTTTGAATACTGAGTTTTAAATCAGTTTTTTCATTCTCCTCTTTCACTTTCACCAAGAGGCTCTTTAGTTCCTCTTCACTTTCTGCCATAGGGTGGTGTCATCTTCATATCTGAAGTTCTTGATATTTCTCCCAGAAATCTTGATTCCAGCTTGTGCTTCTTCCAGCCTGGCATTATATGCAGATGTACTCTGCATGTAAGTTAAATAAGCAGAGTAACAATATACAGCCTTGACGTACTCCTTTCCTGATTTGGAACCAGTCCATTGTTTCATGTCCAGTTTTAACTGTTGCTTCTTGACCTGCATACCAATTTCTCAGGAGGCAGGAAAGATGGTCTGGTATTCTTATCTCTTGAAGAATTTTCCACAATTTGTTTTGATCCACATAATCAAAGGCTTTAGTATAGTCAATGAGCAGAAATAGATGTTTTTCTGGAATTGTCTTATTTTTTCTATGATCCAACAGACGCTGGCATTTTGACCTTTGCTTCTTCTGCCTTTTCTAATTCCAGCTTGAACATCTGCAAGTTCTTAGTTTCTGTACTATTAAAGTCTGGCTTGGAGAATTTTCAGCATTACTTTCCTAGCATTGAGATGAGTACAATTGTGCAGTAGTTTGAACATTCTTTGGCATTGCCTTTCTTTGGGATTGGAATGAAAATGGACCTTTTCCAGTCCTGTGGCCACTGCAGAGTTTTCTAAATTTGCTGGCATATTGAGTGCAGCACTTTCACAGCATCATCTTTTATGATTGAAGTAGCCATTCTGAAAGATGTGAGGTAATATCTTATTCTGGTTTTGATTTGCGTTTCTCTAATCGTGATGCTGAACAGTTTTTCATATGCCTATTAGCCATTGTATTTCTTCCCTGGGAAAATGTCTATCCAGGTTTTCTGCCCATTTTTTTTATTGGGTTGCTTTTTTCTATGTTGAGACATATGTACTATTTCTGCATTTTTGATATTAATCCCTTATCAGTCACATCATTGGCAAATATTTTATCCCCTTTCCAAAGTAGTTTTTTTTTTTTTTTTGTTTACTATTTTCTTTGCTGTGCTAAAGCTTTCATTCATTAGGTTCCATTTGTTTATTTTTGCTTTATTTCTTTTACTCTTGGAATAGAAGAAATCTAAAATATCCAAAGTAAAAGATCCAAAAATATTGCTACAGCTTATATCAAAGTGTGTTCTGCCTATGTTTTCTTCTAGGAGCTTCATCGTTTCAGGCCTTACATTTAGGACTTTAATCCATTTTGAGTTTTTTTTTGTATGGTGAGAGGAATGTTCTAATATCATTGTTTCACGTATACTTGTCCAGTTTTCCTAGCATCACTTGCTAAAGAGACTTCTTAACTCCATTGTATATGCTTGCCTCCTTCGTCATAGATTAATTGGCCACAGGGTGTAGGTTTATTTCTGGGCTTTCAATTATGTTCCATTGTTCCATGTGTCTGTGTTCGTGTCAGTACCATACAGTTTTGATTACTGTAGCTTTGTAATACAGTCTTCGGTCAGGGAGTGTGATATCTCCAGCTTCATTCTTTTTTTCTAAAGAATATTTTGGACAATTCAAGGTCTTTTGTCGTTCCACATAAATTTAGTATTTTTTAGATTCTAATTCTATTAAAAAGGTCAGGGTATTTTGATAGGAATTGAATTAAATCTATAGATTGTTTCTGGTAGTATGTCAAGGATTAACAATATTTTTTTCTTCCAATCCAAGAGATATCATATATTTCCATTTCTTCATGCTGTTTTCAATTTGCATCATCAATGTTTTATAGTTTTCAGACTATAGGTCTTTCATCTCCTTGTTTAAGTTTATTTCTAGGTATTTTATTTAGCTGCATTTAGCTTAAAGACCAGCCCTCAGGCATCCAACAATGTAAGTGATCCACTGAAGTCTGAAACTCTAATCAATTAGTGAAAAATTTAACAGGAGAACTAGATCTCTTCCCTCCTTGACCATCAGTCCTCAATATTCTGTCCCAATGTAGTGAACTAAAAAAGAGTAAAGGTACAGTGCAATAAGATTTACCTTAGAGTAAATATTTTCTTAGGAACTGACTCTTGCAACAGAGATGGAACCAGAGGGCTTCTTGTGAAGAAGACAAGAGGAGGTATTTATTAACCCCTGAACAACATGGGGAGGGATTTAGAAGTGTCAACCTTGCAGTCAAAAATTTGAGTATAATTTATAGTTGGCCTTCTGTATTGAAGATTCCACATTTGCAATTCAACTGACAACTGATTATGTAGTACTGTATTATTTACTACTGAAGAAATCCAAGTTTAAGTGGACCTGAACTGTTCAAACCCCTGCTGTTTAAGGATCAAATGTGATTTGGAAAATGCGTGAAATGAGACAGACAGAATTAATTTCTTTGCAAATTAAGAATTCATTGTCTATCTTCTCTGATATTCACTCATTTATTTGTATATTCATACCTATTCTATTTAACTTACTACTCTCTTAGTCACTCAGTCATGCTGACTATTTGCAACCCCATGGACTGTAGCCCACCAGACTCCTCTGTCCATGGGGTTCTCCAGACAAGAATACTGGAATGGATTGCTATTTCCTTCTCCAGGAGAACTTACTAATGCCATGATAAATGAGCATGTAAAGAAAAATATTAAACAGTACAGATAAAAAGACTGAACATAGAGGAAACTATCTTCTCTTTAACCTCTCCTCTTTACAGAAGCAATTACGGGGAATATTTGTATTTTAATAGTTCTATTTGTCTTCATTATCAATATAATGACATATAAATTAAAATTATTTCTTAATTTATCATAATTAAGCCATTATATACTGACTTTGTGCTGTAATGAATGACATGATGCAGTCGCAATACCTTCTGACTTTCAGTCCTTCATTTTGGGTTGATGAATTTGTATCGTAAAGTGCAGTGGGAATGAACAAGGGCAATTTTGTCCTCCAGGAAACATTTGACAAATCTGGGACATTGTTTTGCTTGCAACAATTGGAGGATTCTACTGGCATCTAATTGATAGAGACCAGGGATGATGTTAAACATCATACAATGAATAGACAGGCCTTCATTACACAGAATCAACCCATACAAAAATAAACAGCTCTGTTACTGAGAAATCTTGCTTGAGATTTGGCCTATATGTTTTCAGATAATGTACTTAAAATAATTTTGACAGCAATGTTTGATATAATTGATTCCTTGATCTTAAAATTGAAGTAATTAGAATTGTATTATTTTTCTGCTTATCTACCTCAATTTTTTGTTATGCGTGTTAACTTTACATTGTTGTGATTTATAAAATTTCCATTCTTGATTATTACTATCATTGTGTTACATGTGTTATATTTGTCAAATAATTCTTAGAACTCTGAAACTAAATAGAATTTAATATATAATTGTATAGGTAATCACATTAATAAGATTGATTCCGACAAAGAGTTAAAACTATTGGTTTAATGCTTATAGGAACAAGATATTTAGACAGTCTAAAAATACTACCACATATTATTTATTGTTTTTTGGGGGAAATGACACTTCACAATTATTGTCACTATGGTTACCTCCTTAACTGATTAATTAAACTTAACAAATAATGGAACAAACTCATATGATGCAATGTGAAATAGATTACATCATGAGAAAAGAATCAAACAAATTTACATAATGGGAAACTCAACATAATGACTAACCCAAATTCTTTAAAAAGGTCAATATCATGAAAGACCATATAAAGAAATATTAAAAGATAAGGGTACAGATCTAGGTTAAAGAAGACTAAAGAGATGTGATTACCAGGTATTATGGCTGAACTTTGACTGGATCTATATCAGAGCCATAAAAAACATTTCTGACATCTTTTAAGTACAGAATGAATATGAGATACTGTTTTATACAAAGATTTTATTTCCTGAGTATGAGATAGGTTAAATTACTTATTTTTTTATGGTCATGTAGGAGAATTCCAATGATATATCAGTGACTTTTTCCCATATGGTTCAGTGGGGTAGGGGTGGGGGTATGTATGGAATGCATATTCAGAAAGAGCAAACTTGAGAAATTCTGACAAAATATCAATAGTCAGCAAAATGACATAAAGAAGTTGTATAACTTATTTTATCATTCTCTCTACTTTGATATAGGTATGAAATATGTCCAAATAAAAATTGTTAGCTACATTATATTTATTCTCTGATGAAAGTTTAAGAACAAATCTCAGTTTTTTTTAAATGGACTTTATGTACTGATATGATGGTAAATACTTAAAAATTAGGTCTCCCAGTGGGGGCAGGGAAGCCCTTATTTGAAGTTTTTTTTGTTTTTTTTTGTTTTTAATTCTATAGTATACATAGTCTTACCATGGTCAGTTTCAAGCACTGAACACAGAAATGAGAAGAGATACCCACAACCACACCATTATATAGTATTTCTCCCATACAGATACATGTAAATAACCTCAAAAGCATAAATGATAGTAAAATGTAGTAATACGATTGCACACGTGCTCTGTCACTCGGCTGTGTCCAACTCTTTGTGTCCATATTAGCTGTTAAAGTCTTTCCCTATTACCTGGGAAAGCCTTCTTCTTTTTCAATGGGATTTTCCAGGCAAGAACACTGGAGTGGGCTGTCATTTCCTCCTCGGATCTTCCCGACCTAGGAATTGAAGGCAAGTCTCCTTCATTGGCAGGAGGCTTCTTTACCACTGAGACATCTGGAAAGCGCTTAGTAAGATAATTCAGTTCAGTTCAATTCAGTCGCTCAGTCGTGTCCAAATCTTTGTGACCCCATGAATTGCAGCACACCAGGCCTCCCTGTCCATCATTAACTCCTGGAGTTCACTCAAACTTAGTCCATCGAGTCGGTGATGCCATCCAGCCATCTCATCCTCTGCCATCCCCTTCTCCTCCTGCCCCCAATCGCTCCCAGCAGCAGAGTCTTTTCCAATGAGTCAACTCTTCACATGAGGTGGCCAAAGTACTGGAGTTTCAGCTTTAGCATCATTTCTTCTGAAGAACACCCAGGACCGATCTCCTTTAGAATGGACTGGTTGGATCTCCTTGCAGTCCAAGGGCCTCTCAAGAGTCTTCTCCAACACCACACTCCAAAAGCATCAATTCTTTGGCACTCAGCTTTCTTCACAGTAAACTCTCACATCCATACATGACCACTGGAAAAACCATAGCCTTGACTAGATGGACCACATTTGTTGGCAAAGTAATGTCTCTGTTTTTCAATATGCTATCTAGGTTGGTCATAACTTTCCTTCCAAGGAGTAAGCATCTTTTAATTTCATGGCTGCAGTCATGATCTGCAGTGATTTGGAGCCCCCCAAAATAAAGTCTGACACTGTTTCCACTGTTTCCCCATCTATTTGCCATGAAGTGATGGGACCAGATGCCATGATCTTAGTTTTCTGAATGTTGAGCTTTAAGCCAACTTTTTCACTCTCCACTTTCACTTTCATCAAGAGGCTCTTTAGTTCCTCTTCACTTTCTGCCATAAGGGTGGTGTCATCTGCATATCTGAGGTTATTGATATTTCTCCTGGCAATCTTGATTCCAGCTTCTGCTTCTTCCAGCCCATTGTTTCTCATGCATAGAAGGTAAATAAGCAGGCTGACAATATACAGCCTTAATGTACTCCCTTGCCTATTTGGAACCAGTCTGTTTTTCCATGTCCAGTTCTAACTGTTGCTTCCCCGCCTGCATATAGGTTTCTCAAGAGGCAGGTCAGGTGCTGTGGTATTCCCATCTCTTGAAGAATTATCCACAGTTTATTGTGATCCACACAAAGGCTTTGGCATAGTCAATAAAGCAGAAATAGATGTTTTTCTGGAACTCTCTTGCTTTTTTCATGATCCAACGGATGTTGGCAATTTGACCTCTGGTTCCTCTGCCTTTTCTAAAACCAGCTTGAACATCAGGAAGTTCACGGTTCACGTATTGCTGAAGCCTGGCTTGGAGAATTTTGAGCCTTACTTTACTAGCGTGTGAGATGAGTGCAATTGTGCAGTAGTTTGGCAGTGCCTTTCTTTGGGATTGGAATGAAAACTGACCTTTTCCAGTCCTGTGGCCACTGCTGAGTTTTCCAAATTTGCTGGCATATTGAGTGCAGCACTTTCACAGCATCATCTTTCAGGATTTGAAATAGCTCAACTGGAATTGCATCACTTCCACTAGCTTTGTTCATAGTGATTCTTTGTAAGGCCCACTTGACTTCACATTCTAGGATGTCTGGCTATAGGTGAGTGACCATCGTAATTATCTTGGTTGTGAAGATAATTCAGTTCAGTTTGGTTCAGTCGCTCAGTTGTGTCTGACTCTTTGCGAACCCATGAATTGCAGCACCCCAGGCCTCCCTGTCCATCACCAACTCCCAGAGTTCACTCAGACTCACGTCCATCGAGTCAATGATGCCATCCAGCCATCTCATCCTCTGTTGACCCCTTCTCCTCCTGCCCCCAATCCCTCCCAGCATCAGAGTCTTTTCCAGTGAGTCAACTCTTTGCATGAGGGGGCCAAAGTACTGGAGTTTCAGCTTCAGCATCATTCCTTCCAAAGAAATCCTAGGGCTGATCTCCTTCAGAATGGACTGATTGGGTCTCCTTGCAGTCCAAGGGACTCTCAAGAGTCTTCTCCAGCACCACAGTTCAAAAGCATCAATTCTTCAGCGCTCAGCCTTCTTCACAGTCCAACTCTCACATCCATACATGACCACAGGAAAAACCATAGCCTTGACTAGATGAACCTTTGTAGGCAAAGTTTTGTTTCTGCTTTTGAATATGCTATTTAGGTCGGTCATTACTTTCCTTCCACAGAGTAAGCGTGAAGATAATTAGGGAGTAATAAATTTTGAGTATTCAATTCTTATGTTTTTGATAGAATTTATTTAAGTGAAGTTTATATTATACAATTTTTTAATAGCTATATTAAAGAATTGCCTTGCAAAATTTCTAAAAAATTAACAGTTTGTTCTTATGATTCCCTAGAAGTAAATTCTAAGTGGTCGTATGCCTTGGGGAGATTCCTAGAGGGGAAAATGGAGACTGAGAGTGCAATAAAGTTGAGATTATAGTACTCTCCATCTTTGTCAGACATCAAGGAAAAAAAAATTACCACAAAAGAAATGTGGCTCTCTTCCATCCCAGAATTAAAATGCCATATGATGTATTAGATGATTTATGTATCAAGTACAATTCTAGATGCAGGGGTGTAATTACAGCAGTAAACAAGACAATTGAAACTCTTTCTTGTCATGGACTCCATTTTTGTTTTCTCATGACCCACTTCTTTTTATTTGTTGATTCAGAACTTAGAGGTTCTCCTTGGTTCCCTGGACACAACCATGACTATTCTTGGAATATAGCTGAGCATATGGATAAGAATAGTCTGATTTCTTTTCTAAAACTATATTCATTCTCCTTTCCCAGGAATTCTCAAATTTCCCAATCTGCTCATTACTTTCTGGCTTCTATATATTAATTTTCTTTTGTATTTTGTTTTCATCATTCAAAAGAGACTTTAGAAATTAAAAAATGGCAAATGAATTTTCAGCCTAATAACTTAAACCAGAAGCTATTATCTGATAATTAAAAAAAAAAAAAAAACTGTCTAAATAGATTATCTAAGTAGAAGGATTAGAAAAACTCTATCCCTTTCTGAAAGTAGAGTAGCAGCCTGCATGATGTCTTTAGTGGCTTTATAGATCAACATATCTATTTTTTAAATCAGTAAGAATAAAAGAAATAAAACATTAGCATGAAAAGATAATTGGGATCTAATTGAGTATAATTACTCCACAGCTTTTGTATAATTGTCCAAAATACTCACGTTATTTTTGTAACATACTTGGTTCTGAGATATTAAAATTCCTATTAATGTACTAAAAATTCTGATAGATATAAAGATATAGAAAACTTTGTTTGATACCAGTTAGTTAGAAAATGTGTGTTTTTAAACTTCTTATGGGATTAAGGAATTTTATATTTGTATTTTTATCATGCTATGTTGTATATTAATTATTTTCATACATTTTTAACTAGGTGAATTTTTACTTGCTGGGAAACTGCATTCTAAAATTTAACTTTATAAACTATTCATTTAATAACATTTAACATTTTAAGTATGTATTTTTATCATTAGCTATTCATCTCAGAATGTTGTGGTGCATTAAATCTGTTATTACAATAAAAAGGTAAGATAGTGCTTAATTCATTTTATATGTAAAATTAAATTGTTTTATTCTACCTAGTTAGAATAGAATTTTAAATAAGATCCATCAAAGCACAGATTCTCATTACAAAAGTTTAAATATTGATAATTAAGCATAAAAATGTTCATACTTTTACAACTCATGCTAAGTAGAACATAGTAAGTTTTGTAATCCATTGATTAAGGAAAACTAGGAAAATTACATCTTTGTATAATTTTACATTATGACTTCTTTCTGTTTTTTAATCTCTGTACTGCCCACTATCTATTTTTAACAACTGTTTATGATCATAGCAAAGATCTCAGCCTTACTTCTTTTATGTTTCATCCACAATGATGAAGAAGGTATCAGATCAAGATGCCAGAATGTAAATTAATACCCTGTTAGAGCATGCCTGTATTTGTATTTATGTTGTATATAAGGTAAACTGCCTTTAAGGCTTTTCTAGGTCTCTTTTGAAAAAGTGATTTAAACAAAATCAAGAAATGAACCAAAATATTCTATATAACCACTTAGGTTAGCATATATCTTTAAAGTATTTTGACTCTATATTGTTAACATACTTGATAACTAGTTCATTTCTCTACTTGCTTCATTATTTTGCTTTTTGTACAATTAGTTTTTGTCTTCTTGTTCTTTCTGAGTAAAGCTGCTATATAGAGACACCTGCTGGGAAATAAATGAACAGAATCACATTCAAACCTGAGCTTTGGAAACAAAACACTTTCTTCTTGAATAAGTTAAGTATGCTTTCTTCATACAACATATTTTGTTTCAAGGCACACTTGCCTCTGAAATACACCAAAATCCATCTATATCTTGACTTTTGCTACTGACCTAAAAAATTTACCCTGGCATGAAGTTTCCAAATTCTACACAGAGTCTTATCTGCTATGTACAATAGTTATCTGGCACAGGAAAGTTGCAATAACTATATCTTATTCAAGTCATGTATTAAATATTCATATATGTTCTTAAAGAAATTTTAAAGGGAATTATTTTTCAGAGTTACTAGGGCTTCCCTAATTTTTAAATTTTTACATCTTACTTTTTATTTAATACATCTGCTAAAGTAAGGCAAATTTTTATCTTTTGTGATTTTAATGTAAATATTCAGAATTAATGAAAATCGTCTCTTAAAAGTCTGTTTATATAAAACTTTGTAGCTGATTTCAATTTAAGTGAGTTTTCCAACTGCAAAGCTACAGATTAACATCAGAACATTGTATCAGAAATTATATATAAAATGTACAGTGTTTAATAATAAACCATCAAATAGGTATTTCAACTATGTTACGATCTCAAATAAAACTTAACTTCTTCAGAACTATGTTGATGTACAAAGTATTATAAGATGATAAGAGTTAGAGATGATATGAGCATATCTGATCTCTTGAGTGGTTGTAATAATTTCATCTAGGTGCTCTGCTGAATATCAAATCATAGGCAGGATTACAGTCAGGTCATGGAGTGTAGCCACTACAGCAATTCTCAAATGATATTCACTGTAATTCAGCTGAACATGGGCAAGTCATGTGTGGAGAATAGATGACAGCAGGATTTCCAAGCACCTGCTCCATGCTCCCAACCAAATAGGGAGAATATATTATATGGTGACAAACTGATATCTGGCCTCCAACCATGTGGCAAAGATGCTGACAATTTCTAAGAGGCCAATGAAAGATCTCATGATTCAAGATGTGGTGAACACTGTATAATTTCAAAGGAGAACAAGAGAACATGTTTTGAGAAATAACAGTTTTACTTGCTATTAAGTAATCTTAAAAACCTATACTGTCTGAGTCAGATCTAATATGTAAACCCATCCCAGCATACTCAACAGCATGTTAAAAAAAAGCATGTATGATAAAAACATTATCTCTGAAGTCAGACAACTTCAAATTCAGTCTCTAGTACTAAGAAGCTGATACATTATCCTTGAGTAAGTTCTTTAATTACTTTAAATAGCATTTACCTCACTAGTACAAAAGAGGTGTTGATGGTACTATTGAGATTATTAATATTAAATCAGATATTGCATATAAAGTGCTGCCTAGAATATTTGGCACATGATAAGCATTCAACTCGGAGAAGGCAATGGCACTCCACTCCAGTACTCTTGCCTGGAAAATCCCATGGACAGAGGAGCCTGGTGGGCTGCAGTCCATGGGGTCTCGAAGAGTCGGACACGACTGAACGACTTCACTTTCACTTCTCATTTTCATACACTGGAGAAGGAAATGGCAACCCACTCCAGTATTCTTGCCTGGAGAATCCCAGGGATGGGGGAGCCTGGTGGGCTGCCGTTTATGGTCGCACAGAATCGGACACGACTGAAGTGACTTAGCAGCAAGCATTCAACTAACAATAACATTTCGATGTTGGTCATCAGTTATAGGGAAGATTTCAGTAAGTCATTGTACACATTATGTCTACCAGTCTGTTGGATTATATGACATTATTATTTAAGTTCTTGGATAATGCTATAGCTAGAATCATAAATTTTGGTTTTGGAACATTATCAAATCAGACAGAAAATCAGATTGAAAGACATGTCTCAAAAACTAAAAGTTTTAGATAGATTGAATTTTAATTACTATAGATTCTATGTGTTGTTTTCCAATATCTTTGATAAAATTCCAAACCATGGTGTACCAGAATTCATAAACATACTAGAAAAAAAGATCCTGTATTAACTATAAATTATTTACCCAGTTATAGCCTCTACTTTCCCATAGATAAATATGATAAATGACTTCACTTAGGCCTAACTACTGGCATTGTTTTTGTTGTTCAGTCATTAAGTCGTGTCTAACTCTGCAGCTCCATGGACTGCAGCACACCAGGCTCCCTGTCCTTCACTATCTCCCGAAGTTTGCTCAAACTCACGTTTGTTCAGTTGGTGATGCCATCCAACGATCTCATCCTTTGTCACCCCTTCTTCTCCTGCCTTCAATCTTTCCCAGCATCAGTGTCTTTTCCAATGAGTGGGCTCATTACATCCGGTGGCCAAAGTATTGGAGCTTCAGCTTCAGCATCAGTCCTTCCAATAGATATTCAAAGTTGATTTTCCTTTAGGATTAACTAATTTGATATCCTTGCTATCCAAAAGACTTGAAAGAGTCTTCTCCAGCATCACAAATCAAAAGTATCAATTCTTTGGTGCTCAGCCTCCCTGACGGTCCAACTCTCACATCCGTACATGACATTTGGAAAAACCATAGTTTTGACTATGTGGATCATTGTCAGTAAATGCATGTCTCTGCTGTCTAGGTTTGTCATAGCTTTCCTTCGAAGGAGCAAGCATCTTTTGATTCTGTGGATGCAGTCAACATCCACAGTGATTTTGGAGCCCAAGAAAATAAAATCTGTCACTGTTTCCACTTTTTCCCCTTCTATTTGTCATGAAATGATGGGAATGGATGCCATGATCTTACTCTTTTGAATACTGAGTTTTAAGCCAACTTTTTCACTCTTCTCTTTCACCTTCATTAAGAGGTTCTTTAGTTCCTCTTTGCTTTCTGCCATTAGAGTTGTATCATCTGCATATCTGAAGTTGTTGATATTTCTCCTGGAAATCTTTATTCCAGCTTCTGACTCCTCCAGCATGGCATTTCACATGATGTACTTATCTTATAAGTTAAATAATTGGGGTGATGGGCTTCCCAGGTAGCACTAGTGGTGAAGAACCTCCCAATGCAGTAGACGCAAGAGACATGGGCTTGATCCCTGTGTCAGAAAGATACTCTGGAGGGGACCATGGCAACCCACTCCAGTATTCTTTCCTAGAAAATCCCATGAACAGAGGTGCCTGGTGGTCTAAGGTCCAGAGGAATGCAAAAAGTCAGACAGGACTGAAGTAACTTAGCACACAAGCAGGGTGACAATATACAGCTTTGATGTACTCCTTTCCCAATTTTGAACCAGTCTGTTCCATATCTGGTTCTAACTGTTGCGTCTTTACCTGCACACAGGTTTCTCAGGAAACAGGTAAAGTGGTCAGGTATTCCCATCTCTTTAAGAATTTTCCAGTTAGTTGGGATCCACACAGTCAAAGGCTTCAGTGTAGACCTACTGGCCCAACCACTCAATATATAGAATAATATTACATGAGTAGTCATGGAAGTCCAAGGCAAAATACTGAAGAAAACTTTAGTTGGGATTCTAAAGGACTGGAGATACATCACAGTGTGAATCACAACATCACTTGCTATGGGACCTAAGATGTGAAAATTATTATTCTAAGATGGTTGAATGAAAAAAAAAAAAGTGATAGCTGAACAACTGCAAACTGAAGATGCTATAATCCCTACAGTAGTCATTGTCTACTCTTTTTTAAGGAAACAAGCCAGCTTTGCAGGACTTCTTTTTTATATATGTGATTGGAATATGTGCTATTGGACATAAAGAGAAAATTGGGACCATTTAATTTGTGTAATATTGAGGTTCTTGTTTTGCCTGATATGCTTCCTAGAAATAAGTGAAAAAATATATAAAATGTATATGATACATCCCATTAGAAACTGAACTTTTCACTAAATAGTGCCAATGAGATTTTTTATATGCTTATTTATTTATGAAGATATAACCTTAGGGTAGGTGGGTGATAGATATAGATAAAGTAACAATGAAATTGATACAGGTTGACAATTTGGTACTCTGTTGACTATGTGGGAAAGTAAAAGATGAGAGAAAGGATATTTGTGAAGATAATTTAGAAAATGCACAAACCAGAATTAAAAGTAAGGAAAGTTTAACAGGAAGATATCAGCTTGGGAAAATTCTATAAAAATATTATATTTGGCCAACTACTTTTCTTTAAATTAGAGAGAAAATTATAAAATAATAAGTTAATGTCCTGCTTATATTACTTTAAGCAACTTTTCCTGCATGCACCATCCAAGCTAGACCAAGATATAAGCAAGATTGAATTCATTATTGTCCCCTGAAGACAATATGAATGTAAATCAGCTAAAATATAAGGCTCAGGATAACTTTTGGGTTGGTAGTAAAATTCACAGTGTTTAAATTGCTCACTGCTAATGCATATTTTACAAGTCTCAGAGGAAACCTCTGAAACTCATAGATTTTCCCCCTTTCCTCATTACTGTCTTTGATGCACTTTCAAACTCTGTAAGATTAATTTAATATTTTGTGTAGCAATGAAAGTACCTATCTGAGTGAATCTGAAGGTGCCATAGAACATTTTCTACTTACAATATTTCATTTTGGATCACTGAAAGTGATAACTGAGGACAGATGTATCCAAAGTCGTATGGATTTAATATCAGAAAGAGCTTGGTCTTCTAAGGTATACTCTGGTGCTGGTTTTTTCCACTTAGTCTCTTGATCTAATGAACTATAAATGATTATTTACTGACAGCACAATCATTTCTTTACATTTTTCTGTGGTGTTTACAAGTTCCTTCTGATTCATTTACGCTTTCACATCTTGCTCTCTGTTTGACAACATGCATTGGGTTTTGCTGAGTGATGGTCCATCATCCTAAAAACACTAAATTTACTGGTCTGTACTGGAGATGATTATAGGATCTTTACTTCATTCTCATCATTCCTAAAACAGCTTATCAACCCAACCAAAAGAAACAGAGATGCATTCCACTGGGCATATGTACGTATCAGAACAAATAACACATCTTTTTGATTCTGGTTTAGAATCTTATTTCCCTTAAGAATAGTAACCAGTTTAATTTACAGTGACTGTGATTGTATCCCAGTAATTTCAATGAAAGAGAGACTTCCTTATTCTTAAGTGATAGGAGAATTTAAATCAGGCAGATTTTAAATATTTTTATAGTAAAAATGTGTACTTGTCAAAAGTGTAGGTAAACATTAACACAACAAGAAAACACATGGATTATTTTGGGATGGGGGTTGATTGTTTATTTTCATCTTTTTAAGATACTTTTGCTGGGTACAAAGAACTACATTGTTAAGTATCTTCTATCAAAACATTATAGAAATCATTTCACTGTCTCCTTAGCCTGCATTACTGTAGAAAAATCAACTGCTTCTTCTTTAAAGCTCATATGTAATTTTTTTCCATCTGGACGTTTTATACCTGTATTTTCACAACATTAAGTCTAGGCATGAATTTCTTTATATTTATTCACAGTGAGAGCCTCTGGACTTTTATATCTGTTCATTAGTTGCTTCTATCAATTCTTGGACATTTTTAGGCAATATGTGATTAAATATTGCTCACTGCCACATTTTTACTGCCCTCTCATTCTGCATAATTGATTAAACTTTTCACTCTGCCATGTTTCTTATCCTTTCTCCTATTTCTTTCTGACCTTCAATTCTCTATACATCTTTTGAAATAATTTCTCCTAATCTGTCTTCCAATTAACTAATTCTCTCTTTCTTTGTGTCCAAAATGCCCTTAAAGGTGTACACTGGGTTTACTTCATTTATTGCATTTTAAGGTCACACTGTAAATTTACTTTTTCTATAAATATTTTCAAATGACCTATTATCTCTTTAAATATAGTAACTATTGTTGATTTATAATCTACATCGATTATTTCAGAACTTGAAGATTTATGAGTCTGATTCTGCTATCTGTTGTTTTGGTGAATTTTAACTCACTGTGCCTTGTTGACATATGTATTTTACTTCTATAATTTTATAATTTCCCCAGAATTTTATCATGGAAATTACTTAAGGCCAAGGATGAACTGCAGTCCTCTAGAGATGTTTCATGTTGCTTCTGAAGACCTGAGAGTACTATTAGTCTGGGTTCATGACACCACCCTTATGGCAGAAAGTGAAGAGGAACTAAAAAGCCTCTTGATGAAAGTGAAAGAGGAGAGTAAAAAAGTTGGCTTAAAGCTCAACATTCAGAAAATGAAGATCATGGCATCTGGTCCCACCACTTCATGGCAAATAGATGGGGAAACAGTGGAAACAGTGTCAGACTTTATTTTTGCGGGCTCCAAAATCACTGCAGATGGTGATTGCAGCCATGAAATTAAAAGACGCTTACTCCTTGGAAGGAAAGTTATGACCAACCTAGATAGCATATTCAAAAGCAGAGATATTACTTTGCCAACAAAGGTTCGTCTAGTCAAGGCTATGGTTTTTCCTGTGGTCATGTATGGATGTGAAAGTTGGACTGTGAAGAAAGCTGAGGGCTGAAGAGTTGATGCTTTTGAACTGTGGTGTTGAAGAAGACTCTTGAGAGTCCCTTGGACTGCAAGGAGATCCAACCAGTCCATTCTAAAGGAGATCAGCCCTGGGGTGTTCATTGGAAGGAATGATGCAGAAGCTGAAACTCGATGCTAAAGCCCCCTCATGCGAAGAGTTGACTCATTGGAAAAGACTCTGATGCTGGGAGGCAGGAGGAGAAGGGGAGGACAGAGGATGAGATGGCTGGATGGCATCACTGACTCGATGGACATGAGTTTGAGTGAACTCTGGGAGTGGGTGATGGACAGGGAGGCCTGGTGTGCTGCAATTCATGGGGTCACAGAGTTGGACACAACTGAGCAACTGAACTGAACTGAACTAAAGTTTAACAACTTTGAGCACATTCAAGTAATACTAATTCTGACTACATATTTGTAAATTAATAGGCTTCTGGTTACAATTTCTATAACTTTTCTACTTCTCTGTGATGAGGAAGCATGTATATCTTGTTTCATCCTTTTTCTGGAAAGTACAGTCCTCTAGACCTCTAGTTTCATGTATAAAATGTTGTCTTATGAATTTTTCTTGGCCCTAAAGTTTGATTCCTTTCATTTTTGTCCTGAAAGGTAATCAAATGCTAATCT
Source organism: Bos mutus (assembly GCF_027580195.1). Taxonomy (NCBI): domain Eukaryota; kingdom Metazoa; phylum Chordata; class Mammalia; order Artiodactyla; family Bovidae; genus Bos; species Bos mutus. The sequence goes on along the minus strand of NC_091637.1, from coordinate 36,357,591 downwards.
CAGTTTCATTGGATTCAGCAAGTCTCCAGTGGTTCAATTACCTATTTTAGCTCCTGATTTCTTTTTAGATTATTGCCTGGTAACTTATGGCATTCTCTCAGTACCTTGGTGTTTTCAAAAAATATTTAAAATATTTTACCCAACATTTTTATTTTTTTCATAAAAAAGTTGGTCCAAATCAGCTGGTCTGCTGAGCAGGGAGCACTTCCTTCTGTTTCACTACTGTTTAGGGTCAAAACATTTTAATTAAGTGAGTTCCCTTTGCACAAAAATTAAAACTGCAACAAATCATGTTTTGAGAGGCACACAGAAAAGGAATAATAAAAACTGCCATGTAAAGAGTAGCAATAACTTTATTATAGGAACAAAAGTTTCTTTTATATAGAAACCCCAAGAAAAATAAAAACTATTTCTTACTAAGTATACTTTGTAGGCCAGAGAATTTAAATGGCTTATTTTACATAATCTTTACAACTTCCCTAGAATTACGTTCTTTTCATAGATGGTGAGATAAGGTCCAAAAATACTAAATGGTTGTTCAAACCTAAAGGTAATGAGTGACAGAACTAAGATTCAAATCCAGGAAATCTCATTTCAGAGCCCATTGGACTCTTTCACTACATGAAAATTTAGTTGCGGTCATGTTCCCTACAACTATATATCAGATATCCTTTCAAAATCTTTCCCAGTCCTATGAAAACACATACTGATGTAAAAATATACCTCAAAATTTATTAACCATTTGTGTTTGCAAAAAATATGAACATATGCAAACATTCTACCTTATCTTTATTATCTTTCAGTATCAGATCCACTCTTTCTTTCTTAGGTGAGATACTAATATGAAAGTTTTATTTATTACAACTCAACCCTTCTTAAATCAATTGAAACTGGACAAGAGTCTTACTATTTTAGTTGATGGATGTTAGTTTGATAGAAGAAAGAAAAGAAAAAAAGAATCAAATTCAAGACTAACATACAAGATATTATCCATTTTGTCCATACAAATACAAATGAATTATATCTAGCTACCATTATGGTGGAAAAAATGAGGTGAGTTATTAATCATTGACATTTTGTTAAAAGGACATTTCAAATATATCTATGCTGCTGCTAAGTCGCTTCAGTCATGTCCAAGTCTGTGCAACCCCAGAGACAGCAGCCCACCAGGCTCCCCTGTCCCTGGGATTCTCCAGGCAAGAACATTGGAGTGGGTTGCCACTTCCTTCTCCAACGCATGAAAGTGAAAAGTGAAAGTGAAGTCACTCAGTCATGTCCGACTCTTAGCAACCCCATGGACTGTAGCTCACCAGGCACCTCCATCCATGGGATTTTCCAGGCAAGAGTACTGGAGTGGGTTGCCAGTGCCTTCTCCCAAATATATCTATAGTCCTCTTAAATAAAGCAAAATTCCACCTACTTATTTTCTACTGTAAGCTTGTTTTTAGAGTTCAGCTTGATCCAGTAAGTTTATGGGCTAAATAACATCTCAGCATTCCTGGTGACAGGAGTTAACCTGAAAACCTTGATGGCACTTTCATGCAGCCAGATTTTCACAGCCAGGCTGAATTTAAAGACCAACCTAAATATTTTCAAGTAAAATTAGTTTGATGATTTCAATGCAAAATACATTGATATAGGCCTATGAAATGATTAATGTATCATATTACCATTTCATGAAGCTTGATTGATATACTTAAGATTTTTCAGGCAAAGAATACCTACCATGAATAAGATTGTTTCAAAAATATATAAAAATAAGAAAAAAGTGAAGGGTAGGCTGAGATGGGTAGGGAGATGATGGTCTATTTATTATGCTGCTGCTGCTGCTGCTAAGTTGCTTCAGTCGTGTCCAACTCAGTGCGACCCCACAGACGGCAGTCCACCAGGTTCCCCCGTCCCTGGGATTCTCCAGGCAAGAACCCTGGAGTGGGTTGCCATTTCCTTCTCCAATGCATGAAAGTGAAAATTGAAAGTGAAGTCGTTCAGTCGTGTCTGACTTTTAGCGACTCCATGAACTGCAGCCTACCAGGCTCCTCCATCCATGGGATTTTCCAGGCAAGAGTACTGGAGTGGGGTGCCGTTTATGCAGCAACCTAAAATCACTGGAAGATAGGATACATGAATATAATTTTCAACCTTCACTCTGGGAGCAATTTAGCAAAAGTAATTTCTCTAATTAATCAAAATATGAGAAACAATTTTTTAACTTAAAATTTTAAAGAAATTTCTATCTGACCAGACTGCATAAATCAAGAGTTAAATCACAATTCCAAACATACACTAAAAGCTGTTTAACCATTTGTGACCCAAACAAAAACTTCCCATACTCTGGTCCTGAGTTCAGTTGGGGTCACAATCAAAATGGCTTATATTGCCCATTATAAACAGGAAAAACATAAGCCGTTTTGGCATAAAATCACACATTGGTTTGCTACATGCTCTAGAAAGGAGAAAACAGTAGTGTATATTAATCTTCCATATCAAATATAGATGAAACAACAGCAGGCCGGGGAGTTTTATTCCGACTGTAACCACAAACTTAAATGAATCAAATAAGCTGCTTTAAGACACTGTGACTGGTTGATTTAAGATTCAAATGACTAAAAGATTTCACCAAACTTACATTCCTTGTTTTCAGAATACTTGACACATAGTTCTTCAAACCTATCCAAGCTATTATTAAATGACATAAAAGGTGTTTACTGCTTCAAAAGGCAGCCTACTGGAATATTGCTTTTTTCCCCTCTGAGCTACACAGTCCTTTAAATGGCACTTTCTATAAATGCTAGATCTTTTCTAATAAGAAGAAATGCTGTGATCTCAGAGATGCCTTGGATATTGTGACAAATATCTGGGCCTCTGGGCTATTTATCTAAAGCTGGACTTAGACTGTATGCTTCTCCATATCTATGTTTTCCTCTGTATAGCTCATCTTTGTTCACAAAGTAAGTGAAAAATATGTATTCTGCCCATTTATCAAAAAAAATAAAATGGCTAAAAAATAAATACAGTCAACTATATCAACCCTATTAGAGAGATACAGTGGGGGTTACTTTGGGTAAATTCAACCCATGAGGTCTTATTGAACACACATAAATGGAGATAAATCTGCCCTGTGCCACCATATCCCATAGCTCTCTGTTAGAAGAACTTCTTTCCTGTTTTCTTCCCTAAGAACTCACTAACTTTAAAAAAAAAAATAAGAATAAGATAAATCAGGATGAATTACAGTATATTAATGCAATAAGCATTTATAAGAACTTACATAATAGAAGGCATTTTGCTATGTACTATGAAGGAAAGCAGAAATTATAATACTAGCACCACATTTGCTCTGAGGAAATCTGTAGTTTCTTAGGCTCAGATGTTCAGTTGTGTCTGATTCTTTGTGACCCTATGGACTATCGACCTCCAGGCTCCTCTGTCCATGGGATTTCTCAGGCAAGAAAACTGGAGTGGGGTGCCATTTTTGTCACCAAAGCACTCTAATCGAGGGACTGAACTCACATCTCTTAGTCTCCTGCATTGGCAGGCAGATGAATTCTTTACCACTAGCACCACCTGAGTTATTAACCACTAGTTATTTCTTCAGACCATTAAATCAGCTCTTGGTCTTCAGAATCTAGGCACGAATACTTTAGCCTTTCACTTTCATTTCACACTCACACAAGCCCCCTCCATTCTTCTCCACAGTTGTTGTTTTAAATTTTTAACTTCCAAGTTCACAATAATAGCAACTTTTGTTAGTAACCATCCCCATGGAAAAGAAATGCAAAAAAGCAAAATGGTTGTCTGGGGAGGCTTTACAAATAGCTGTGAAAAGGAGAGAAGCCAAAAGCAAAGGAGAAATGGAAAAATATAAACATCTGAATGCAGAGTTCCAAAGAATAGCAAGAAGAGATAAGAAAGATTTCCTCAGCAATCAATGCAAAGAAATAGAGGAAAACAACAGAATGGGAAAGACTAGAGATCTTTTCAAGAAAATTAGAGATACCAAGGGAACATTTCATGCAAAGATGGGCTCAGTAAAGAACAGAAGTGGTATGGACCTAAGAAAAGCAGAAGATATTAAGAAGAGGTGGCAAGAATACACAGAAGAACTGTACAAAAAATCTTCATGACCCAGATAATCACGATGGCATGATCACTCACCTAGAGACAGACATCCTGGAATATGAAGTCAAGTGGGCCTTAGAAAGCATCACTACGAACAAAGCTAGTGGAGGTGATACAATTCCAGTTGAGCTATTTCAAATCCTGAAAGATGATGCTGTGAAAGTGCTGCACTCAATATGCCAGCACATTTGTGAAACTCAGCAGTGGCCACAGGACTGGAAAAGTTTTCATTCCAATATCCAAGAAAGGCAATGCCAAAAAATGCTCAAACTAACACACAATTGCTCTCATCTCACAAGCTAGTAAAGTAATGCTCAAAATTCTCCAAGCCAGGCTTCAGCAGTATGTGAACCGTGAACTTCCAGATGTTCAAGCTGGTTTTAGAAAAGGCAGAGGAATCAGAGATCAAATTGCCAACACCTGCTGGATCATGGAAAAAACAAGAGAGTTTTGCTTTATTGACTATGTCAAAGCCTTTGACTGTGTGGATCACAGTAAACTGTGGAAAATTCTGAAAGAGATGGGAATACCAGACCACCTGACCAGCCTCTTGAGAAACCTATATGCAGGTCAGGAAGCAACAGTTAGAACTGGATATGGAACAACAGACTGGTTCCAAATAGGAAAAGGAGTATGTCAAGGCTGTATATTGTCACCCTGTTTATTTAACTTATATGCAGAGTACATCATGAGAAACGCTGGACTGGAAGAAGCACAAGCTGGAATCAAGATTGCTGGGAGAAATATCAATAACCTCAGATATGCAGATGACATCACCCTTATGGCAGAAAGTGAAGAAGAACTAAAAAGTCTCTTGATGAAAGTGAAAGAGGAGAGTGAAAAAGTTGGCTTAAAGCTCAACATTCAGAAAACTAAGATCATGGCATCTCGTCCCACCACTTCATGGGAAATAGATGAGGAAACAGTGTCAGACTTTATTTTTTGGGCTCCAAAATCACTGCAGATGGTGACTGCAGCCATGAAATTAAAAGACGCTTACTCCTTGGAAGGAAAGTTATGACCAACCTAGATAGCATATTCAAAAGCAGAGATATTACTTTGCCAACAATGGTCCGTCTAGTTAAGGCTATGGTTTTTCCAGTGGTCATGTATGGATGTGAGAGTTGGACTGTGAAGAAAGCTGAGTGCCGAAGAATTGATGCTTTTGAACTGTGGTGTTGAAGAAGACTCTTGAGAGTCCCTTGGACTGCAAGGAGATCCAACCAGTCCATCCTAAAGGAGATCAGTCCTGGGTGTTCATTGGAAGGACTGATGCTGAAGCTGAAACTCCCAACTTTGGCCACCTCATGTGAAGAGTTGACTCATTGGAAAAGACCCTGATGCTGGCAGGATTGGGGGCAGGAGGAGAAGGGGACGACAGAGGGATAAGATGGCTGGATGGCATCACCAACTCAATGGATGTGAGTTTGAGTGAACTCTGGGAGTTGGTGATGGACAGGGAGGCCTGGCGTGCTGTGATTCATGGGTTCGCAAAGAGCTGGACGTGACTGAGTGACTGAACTGAACTGATATTGCCAACTTACCAAGAAAATAGAGACTAGTCAAGACAACCTTTCCTCTTCCATATGTTTCATTCAAAATCTCTTTGAATGTGACCCATTTTCAACTGTCTTATTTGTTGCCTCATTGGTCCGTGTGTAAGCTCCATGCCCTTTGGTCTGCCTTCACCAAATATTCCCCATTTAATCTATTTCCTATCTATTCATCAGATATAAATGTTATACTGACAATCATTTGTTCCTTTGTCCCATGCTTACACTCACTTCCAGTGCTCCCTTTTCTAATAAAGTACATTCACTTCTTTCAACTCTCTTCACCACAAAGCCAATGCTTGCCTCCAGCTAGATAACCAGCTTTCAAGAGCTCTCTCAAGGTGTAGAGGCTGTTTCTCCATTTTTGCTTTTCTCTTGCAGTTTCCTCTGATGTATGCATGCATTTAGACTGTCTAACCCTTTGAGACGCCAATGACAGTAGTCCACCAGCTTCCTCCGTCTGTGGAATTTTTCAGGCAAGAATGCTGGAGTGGGTTGCCATTTCCTATCCAGGGGATTGTCCTGACCCAGGAATCGAACCCAAGTTTCCTGTATTGGCAGGCAGATTCTTTACCACTGTGCCACCTGGGAAGCCCCATTTCCTCTGCTACTGTCTTCTCAATAAACACATTACTGATCCTTTGAGACCAGTGATCATACTCTGTGCTCTATGACCAACACATGCCTTCCATCTCCTGTTCCAGGTGGCACTTTGAACTCCAACCATTCTGCATTTCAATAAAGAAAAAAGAGCAAGGAAGGAATATGGTGTACTTTTTTTTCTCTGAAGACATGTTCCAGAAATTTCAAAACACTGGTCAGAATTTAGTGCCAGGGCCATACCTAGCTGCAAATGAAACCAAAAACTCATTTTCTTCTGAGTAGCCATGTTCTTTTTCCCTCTTCCCAAACAGGATTTTTTATGCCCAAGATTTTAAAGATAAGTTGAGCCACTTGCATTTCTAATGGTGTGAACACATAAATAAACTCAGTAAATATAAATATATTTTTCATAAATACTTTTAGGAATTGAATCAACACTTATTGATTTGTTTCTTTAATGTTCCAGAGAGAAATTAAACACTCAGTTTCTATTTGCCTAGTAATTGATCATCACAGCTATTTTTCCCTTCAAATATAATCAGCATTCATTATTATATTCACCTAAAAGGAGCAAAAGAAATCTTCCAGATATAGTTCTTATCTCTGTGATTTTGTAATAGTTTTTGTTTGTCCATTTCCAAGAGAATGGTTATTTCAGCAAATGACACTGAAATACAGACATTTAAACAGGAAAAGTCCGACTCCCTACTTCTGTTTGCTGATTGATTTGGTTTTGTTGAATGTAAATAAACAAAGTCATTTTTTTCAAAATAGCTGCCAGGGATCATCCCTCATTAATCTCTGCGAGGCTTTTCTTGCCTACATCATAAACCCAGCAGCAGGAAGTGCTAACACAAAACTCACATATCTCCCAAGTTAGTCCTGGAGTAAATTCCATTCCTCCTCATGCTCAGATTCTAAGTTATAAAATATTCTGGTCATGTTACTGTTTCTTTAATTTTCAAATTAATCATAAATGTGTGAATAAGAAGCAATGCTCTAAATATTATGTATTTATATACTTTACATAATTAAAGCTTTCAAATAATTATAGAAAAATGATAATAGGAATTAGTTACAACAGGGTATAAAATTGTATTTTTAATAGATATATTCTCTTTATATACAATTCTAAACTGATAAATCCAGGTATACCATGACTCAAGATGAAATAAGAAACCATACTGAGAAGATAAAAATATCTTTTTCTGAAAAAGGGCTACTAGTTTCAGACATGTGTCAATATTCTAAATTACTTACAAAGTATCAGGAATCAATACATGTATAACAAACTAATTAACCAAAAAAATAAGTAAATAAAATCTTTCACTGCCCAAAACTGTGATGACAGAAAATGTTTTCAAAATTTGAAAGTTTTACCAACTCTAAAGATTTTTAATGAGAAAGGCAAAGGGTTCAACATCCTTATAAAATTAAGTGACCTCAACAACATAAAAGAAGGTAGGAGCATTTATTATATTTTGCACATTATATATTCTCTCAATTTGTTCTTGGTAGTTTTATGTAGAAACCCATTCATGTATTCCTCTTTCTACTATGAAAAAGAAATTTAACGAAGTGACCAAATCATCATTCTCAATCACATTCACTTCATAATTTTTCATGCATTTAAAGACTGAAACCTCAAGATGAAACAAGAAAAAAAGTATGATGGATATGTAAACAGTAATCCTTATATGCATTATCTACAGAAATAAATTACTTTAGGTGGAGGTGAGGAATAAGAAAATTCCTAGAAGTATATTTTGGAGCTTATACGTTTTCATTAAACACAGTCCAAAATATCAGAGGACAAATCAGTTTGTGAGAAGATATTGGACTAGGAGAAAAGTTGTCAGGTAGAGCCTTCTGGGTCCTAGAAACTGGTCAAGAAACAGCGCTCACCACTGTGCCCTCCAGCTCTAGAGCACAGAAGGAATTTTGGCATTCTCCAAGTATTAGGAAACAGAACCAACTGAACAGCCACATACCTTGCCTATGAACAGACACTGAGTTAAAAGCTCCCCTCTCAATCAAAGATGTGTAAGGAGAGGAAATAGCATTTAGGACTGTACAAAAACACTGCAGAACAAAAGAAGAAAACACTGGATGAGTCTGAGGAAGAATATAGTACAGTACTTATTCAACTGTAGGAACCCACAGAAAATATATCCATGTTATAGTACACGGCAGTTCAGTAGTTTACATGGACACATCCAGCCACCTCACCATCTGCAGGGACCAGTAGAGTTACATCAACATTTCAAAAGGAAATAAAAGGTGGTCAAGACTGGGAAACTGGCCAATGGCAACTATTTTCAGAGACAGATGCTAATCTGCACCCTCTAAATGCTGCCAAGCATGAGTCCACTGTGCCTAGGTTTGGGAAATTTAGGGATTTTTCAGAATTCCTTTCTTCTTTTCTTCTTTCCTTCCTCACTCTCTCCCTTCCTTCATCCCTTCTTTCTGTTCTTCTTTCTTTTCCTCAAACATTGGCCAATAACAAAACAAAAGAAGGACTACCACCACAAGAAAACACTGTATCTAAAACAAACCGCATCTATATGTGGCATAAAGAATATAGACTGTCCTTTTCTGAGCTCTTCTTAATAGAATATAACAAAAAGTTGCAGAAACAAGAGCAGGAAGTCAACAAGAAAACAGGCAGTGATGACAGAAACAACACAGTGTGCTGAACCTCAGTGAATATGCTGAGATGAAACCTTCGTATTCAATAATAAAGTTGGAATTCCCAACAGAAGCATGAAAAACCATAACTTACATTGGAAAGGCAAATAAGAGATGTCAATGACAATTTGAGAAATTCTTAGATACCCAAAGAAGGAATGGAAGTGAGAATGAACGTAAGGGAGAAGGAAATAGAGAGGGAGGCAATAGGGAACAGAACATGCAGAGCTAGCCCAAGAATTACTGGTGTATCATCACAGTATACAGGGGGATAAAGAAAAAAAAAAAAATCCTTACCTAAAAATACCCCAAAAATCCTTACCTAAAAATACCCCAACAATGCTCACTACAAACTTCAGATAAAACAACTGGCAATTAAAGTTAGGCATATTTTGGAAACATTTTTAGAGTTAATATCAAGAGAAAATTTGAAGGAGAAAGTCCATTAGAGAAGTAATGAACTCATTTACTTTACTATTTTTCCAAATCCCAACAAAATGAGAGTTAAGTACTTTAAAAAATCAGTGTTCACGGTCAAAAAACAAGGGAGATTGTAAAGAGCAACCAAATTTCATGAGCTAGAATATAGAAAAATAAGAGATAACTTAACTAATTTTCCTGAGAGACGTGGTCTTCAGATGCCAGTGGGGAAAGCTCTGGAATTCAGCAACAGTTGTATGGAAGTGGGCATGACAGTGGGTCTGAAATACAATATTTTTGTGAAAATTTGTATAAAAAGAAATTGAACTCCCATACATGATCCACCAATATATGTAGTTTATGACTGCCTTTTTCCATTAGGGAGAAGGTGGAAGATTTATTCTGTAAAGATAGCAAAGTAGAGAGTTAAAGGCAAGGATAACCATGCAGAAAACAAGGAATTGAAAGTCTTCACTAAGAATTATGATGTTTCCATCACTTGTCCTCCTTTTGGCTTCTAGAACGCAGCAACAAGGCTTATATCCTTCCACGAAGGGTATTAAAATGTTCTCTGAGAAATGTAACCAAAAGAAGAGATAAAAATTAAAACGATGATTGTGAAGGCTTCACAGTAAATGAGCCTGACAAAGTTATCCTACAATGAAGACAAGCACTGCAAATGTGTCCATGTACACAGATATTTCAGATAGATATCTGTAAAAAGTCCTATAGTAAGTCAGAGATCACAGAAACATATAAATAAAAAACACAAGAGAAAACAGACTGTGCAGCAAAATTACCCCCATAATCAGAAACATTTTTATCAACACTTTCAGAAAGAAAATATGTTGCATCATTTTACTAACAGGATTCTATTTTAAAAGACTGTCAAAAAAGAAAATATACACTGGAATTTAGAAAAAATGATAGCAGAAATGAAAAATTTAGCGAGATCATACTATGAAGTTGAAGAAATTTTTTTTTAAAGAGAGCAGAAAGACACAAAGATGAAAAATAAGAGAAAAATACAAAGCAATTAGATGATCAGTTTAGGAAGTCTAAGATAAAGAACGGTGAATTTCCAAATAATAGAATAATAATAAAGCAGAAGAGGAAATCACCAAGGGAACAGTTTTTTTTAATGCCTCAAAATAGAAGAACATAAGTTTCCAGACAGAAAAGATTCACTGAATGAATGCCCAAAAGTATGGATGAAAATAAGTTCATGATAAGGATATGCTCATGATATTTTAGAACTTAAGAGCAAAGAGCTAACCCAATAATCATTAAAGAAAAAAGAAAATTAAAATAGGCTTCATGCAGAAGATTGAAACAATGATGCTCTCAGGCTTATCGATAGCAACTCTACCTTTTAGCTTAGCTGAACAATTGATTCCCAACCTAGAATTCTCAACCTAAACAAATTATCAGTCAATAGCTAAATACACTAAGAGGAATGATCTTAAAAATACTAATTCCAATGCACAATTACTTAGGAAACCACAGGAGAATATTCTCCACAAAAGTAAAGGAATAAACAAAAAAAAAAAGAGGGAGAGAGAAGAGAAAGATATAGAAAGCAGAAAACAAAATATTTATCAAAAGAGGACTCCAGGATCACAACCATGTTGCACATCTTAAACATAGATCAACTAGACTGGAGCATGTCAAATGTTTCCAGGAACATTTCTAGGTGGTTAAAACTGACAATTCCTGATATTTTTAATGTATTAAGCAAGTATCTATGCAACTCGAGGAGACATTAAGAACAAATTAGTGATAAGTATGTTAAAAAAAAAATACATGTAAACAAAAAGACATTTTTTTGAAATCCAGAAAGATAAAAAAAAGTCTTACAAGGAAAGAAAATTAATTATAGTAATTTACATGGCTCAGCTGTAAATAAAGTTTATAAAGTCCAATTTATTTAATTTAATAAAGTCCAATAAACAATATTAAATTAACTAGAATTAGATTATTACAATATGGGAAGATAAGATGATGAGAATGGTATGTGTTTTATTTATAATGAGGAATGAAAAATAAATACATCAAAATATTTCATAGTAAATAATCTCTAAACCTAAAGTATCAAGAACATTAGCAAATTAGAGATATGAATGGTTTATGTCAAAAGGAGACACTACTTAAAAGAATTGAAATTGTTTGCCTACTAAAAAGGGACACAAACAGGTAAAGGGACTATTTCACAATAAAAATACAGAGAATATATCTAAGAAACGGAAAAAAATTAGATTTTTTTTTAAACTCACAGAAGACAATACACAAATTACTACTCAAAGAAATGTTGAGAACAAAAGAATGGGATCCAAATTAATGACCAGTCAAGCAATTCTTTTTTGTAAGTTCAGACAACTTTTAGAGACATGCTCATATAACCAAAGACTCATTAAATATGTCACATATTATTTTTCTTTCAAAAACTAAAAAGTCTTGTCAGCAAATTAAAAGAAATATCAAAAGAAATCATTCCACTTCTGGCTAAAATGGACTAACACAGATTAGATTTACCCTCTTGCATCAAACAACCAAAAAATTGGACAAAACAGATGCAACAAGAAGTGTTTAAGTCATTATATATTAAGTGGCAGAGGACAATAATCCCTGAAAGACAGAAAACGAATATGATAACGCCCTTTGACTGCCAAGTTTACTGCCTTGAGAGAGTTTTGGGGGATGATAAGGGAAGCAGTGGGTAAGAGGGATACCCTAGTATATTTAATGATTTGAGGAGACACACCTAAAGAGTCCAGAGAAAATAGGGTAGATAGAATTCACAGACATGAATACTGGAGAGGAAAGATATGCACACGGAATTATAGAAATTTGCATTGGTTGGGTGGTGGTGGTGTTGTGCTCAGTCATGTCCAACTCCGTGCAACCCCATGGACTGGACTGTAGCCTGTGAGGATCCTCTGTCCATAGAATCTTCTAGCCAAGAATACTGGTGAGGATTGTCATTCCCTTCTCCAAAGGATCTTGGACCCAGGGATCCAACCCGTGTCTCCTGCATCTCTTTCACTGGCAGGCAGATTCTTTACCACTGAGCTACCTGTGAAGCTATATCCCTCAACTATTTCTCAGACCACCAATCAATCAGTGGATGCATAGGAGGAAACTACCTCAGGCTAGAGAAAGAATAGTTCAAAAGGATTAGAGGCAGCAGTGACTAGGACCCACACAGGCCCAACAATGATGTTTGCTTTGTTTGCTTCCACCAGTCAGTCTGGAAAACCTTATAAATTATACATCATTAGACTATCCAAAAGTCTTGAGTCCATCAGTTCAGTTCAGTTCAGTTCAGGCACTCAGTCATGTCTGACTCTTTGTGACCCCATGAATTGCAGAACCCCAGGCCTCCCTGTCCATCACCAACTCCCTGTCCATCACCAACTCACAGACTCACATCCATCAAGTCGGTGATGCCATCCAGCCATCTCATCCTCTGTCGTCCCCTTCTCCTCCTGCCCCCAAGCCCTCCCAACATCAGAGTCTTTTCCAATGAGTCAACTCTTCCCATGAGGTGGCCAAAGTACTGGAGTTTCAGCTTTAGCATCATTCCTTCCAAAGAAATCTCAGGGCTGATCTTCAGAATGGACTGGTTGGATCTCCTTGCAGTCCAAAGGATTCTCAAGAGTCTTCTCCAACACCACAGTTCAAAAGCATCAATTCTTCAGCGCTCAGCCTTCTTCACAGTCCAACTCTCACATCCATACATGACCACTGGAAAAACCATAGCCTTGACTAGATGGACCTTTGTTGGCAAAGTACTGTCTCTGCTTTTGAATATGCTATCTAGGTTGGTCATAACTTTCCTTCCGATGAGTAAGCGTCTTTTAGTCCATAGAAGAGAAGAATTAGCCTTAGATTAAACATTGTTCTGCCTTTGTCTAACAAATCTTCAAAGTAAAATGCAAAAGGATAAAATTATCTATAAGTACCTTAATTGCATCCCAGAACAAAACTCAAAACTTGAGAATATTGATTAGGAAACAAAAATATCTGGAAGTCTGAAGTAAAATATCAAAATGCCTACCATCCATTTAACAATACCCAGGTATGCTAAATGACAAGAAAATACATCACTAGGAGATAAACCAGTCAATCAACACAGACCAAAATTGATCCAAATATGGGAATTGGTAGAGCAATACATTAAAATAGCTATTATAATTGCATTCAGTGTGATCTAAATTCTAAATTGAGGTCTGGAAGTTGGAATAGAATACAAAAAGTAAGCATCTAAAGATGAACAGTACAACATCTGAAATAAAAAAACAAAATACAATGCATATATTAACATTACACAAAAACAGATTGTTGAGCTCAAATCACAGCAATAGACATCATCTAAAATGAAACAGAGAGGATAAAGAAATACTTCTAAAACATAATAAGAGTGAGGTGTGTGATAACTTCAAAGTACAATTGAATTCTTCAAAGGATAGGAGGCTGATAGAGACAGAATAACAAAGATAGTAGAATGAAAGAGAGCCAAAATCCTTCCAAATTAAAAGGAGACAAAAATGAAAATATGACGTATCAAAACTGAAAAGGTCTCTTTTTTTGTTCTTTCAGGGGAATTCTCTTGCTATTTAGTTGTGTGTGGTCCCTCTGCTTCTTCATTTCATATTTCTCTGATTCTATGAGTTTAGAAGATACTGTTATCTACTGTGGTCTTAAAGGGCTGTTTTTATGTGAGAGCAACCCACTGTAGTATTCTTGCCTGGAAAATTCTATGGACAGAGGAGCCTGGCGGGCTACAGTCCATGGGGTTGCAAAGAGTTGGCCATGACTGAGTGACTGAGCACATCCCTGTATACCCTTCATGAGTCACATTTTTGGTGCAAGGTCTGATATTAGTATGGATACCTGCCACACCTCTCCTCAGTGTGTACTGGCTACTCTCCCCTTGACACGGGTTGTGAGTGGTTTTGTGGTGATCAGAGAGAGGCTGCATTGAATGTTGAGCAGGGGCCTCCTCTTTGCTCTGTGGTTGTCATAGCTCTGTTTGGGGCAGGGTCAGTTGTTGGACTAGAAGCCAAAAGATCCATTTCTGAGCTGCAGTGTAAAGTACACATGACTGGGGCACTTTTGCTGGGAGAGGAGCCACTGAATATTCCTCCACAGGAGCTGTCTCCTTGGGGGCATGCTCTGTGGTGTCACCTGCCACTCTTGCAAAGTAGACTGTTGTTGGCACTGCCCTCAGCCCTGCCTCGGCTTGGGAAGGCAGACAGTCAGCTCAGGTGTCCTTCAGCCACTGCATTTATAAAGCCACCAGTGCAGAATTGTTGGCCACAGGTCTGATGAAGTCCGACACTGGGACCACCATAATCATGAACCTCCTCATGCACAGCCCTGCAAAGCCTGCAGTTGCTCACGCTGGAGCAGTCCCAGCCACAAAAGCACCAACAATCTGCTCAGATGTAAACAATGCTGCTACAGCAGGGCCTGCTTCCTCTTGGTGCACCGGTTTACAAAGGGGCTTTTATGATCGACCAGGGCTTGGCCTGGCACACCCATAGTTATGGCTTAGATCACACTTGGACCTACTCTAGTCCTCTCCCCAGGTCTGTCCACTGAAGCCCAAGTGTCAGCAGCCAGCCCTCATTTAGAACAGAAGGAGAGAGAAAGAATTTCTCAGACAATTAAAAACTAAATGAATATAGCAATACTAACTCTATCCTAAAAGAAATATTGAAAGTTCTTCTCTAAATAGAAAAGAAGTAAGAATCTAAGGACAGAGAAAAATCACAATCAGAAAGCAAATCATTCAAGCCAGTACACAGATAATAAAACAATAAATTTTTTTGTGTGAAAGCATTGATAACCGCAACAAACAACAAAAGGATAAATACGAAGGTGTAAAAGAGGATTTAAGATCATAAAATGGAGGAAAGAGGAGGAAGAAAATGTAGATATGGGGTGGTGTGGAATATGTTTGAGACTGCTGAGCACCGAAGAATTGATGCTTTTGAACTGTGGTGTTGGAGAAGACTCTTGAGAGTCCCTTGGACTGCAAGGAGATCCAACCAGTCCATTCTGAAGGAGATCAGTTCTAGGTATTCATTGGAAGGACTGATGCTAAAGCTGAAACTCCAATACTTTGGCCAGCTCACGCGAAGAGTTGACTCATTGGAAAAGACCCTGATCCTGGGAGGGATTGGGGACAGGAGGAGAAGGGGATGACAGAGGATGAGATGGCTGGATGGCATCACCAACTCGATGGACGTGAGTTTGAGTGAACTCCAGGAGTTGGTGATGGACAGGGAGGCCTGGCATGCTGCAATTCATGGGGTCACAAAGAGTCGGACATGACTGAGCGACTGAACTGAACTGATTGATGTGACTACCAGTCTAAAACAAGTGGGATTTCCAGGAGGTGCAGTGGTAAAGAACTTGCCTGCCAATGCAGGAGATGCATGAGATATGGGTTCCATCTCTGGGTTGGGAAGATCCCTGGAGAAGGAAATGGCAACCTACTCCAGTATTCTTGCCTGGAGAATCCCATGGACAGAGGAGCCTGGCAGGTTACAGTCTGTGGGGCCGCAAAGAGTCTGACACGATTAAGCATGCGTGTACTGAACTACACTAAAGCAAGGAGATACAGTAATGGGTTAACATACTTGACAAACACAAATCAAAAACATTCAATAGATTCACAAAAACCAAAAAGAACAGAACATAAGCACACATACAAAAGAAATTCGTCAAACCAAAAAGGAAAAGCAAAAATTAAAAAAAAAAAGGAACAAAGAAGAAGCAAATAATTACTTGGAAAACAAGGTTCAAAAAGGCAATAAATACATATCTATCAATAATTACCTTAAATGTCAGTGGACTAAATGCTCCAATGGAAAGATATAGAGTGGCTGACTGGATAAGAAAACAAGATCTTATAATATGCTGCCTACAAATGATGCCTTTAGGGAGAAGGGCACATGTAAATTGAAAAAGAAGGGATGGAAAAAGATATTTCTTGCAAACGGAAATGACAATAAATTGGAGGTAGCATTACTCATAGCAGACAAAATAGACTTTAAGACAAAGGTCATAAAGATAAATAAAGAAAGACACTACATGAGGAGAAAAAAAAAATCTGGATCCACACTGAGTTTGTAGACTGAAGAGTTAATATTATACCAAAATGCCTTCATGTTTTAAGAAATCAATAGTCTATTACAGTGTATCTATGAAGGCTCATTGAACTATTCTCTCTGCATTTGTGTGACTGAAAATTTTCATAATAAAAAATAAGAAAAAGATTCTGCCAACAGAAAATGGACAGAGATGTTCCCTTGACTAATAATCCTGTAAATTCAATACTGCAGAAGCTTAGCATCTAGAAGAAATTTCAGTAAACTTTGTCACAATGTCAAGCAACAAACCAACATTTTTGTGTTACAATTTCTTTTCACTGCCTCTAATATATTATATATGTTAAATGTATTCCTTTCTTGCTTTAGTCTTATTGTGTTTGCTATTAGGAAATAGAATAAAAAGGAGAAAATAGCCAATTAAAAAAAATTAATCAAAAAATAAATAAATAAAAATAAAAAATTATATAACACTCTCTCTGACATAGATTTCGGAGAAGGCAATGGCACCCCACTCCAGTACTCTTGCCTGGAAAATCCCATGGACAGAGGAGCCTGGTGGGCTGCAGTCCATGGGATTGCTAGGAGTCGGACAGACTGAGCGACTTCACTTTGTCTTTTTGCTTTCATGCATTGGAGAAGGAAATGGCAACCCACTCCAGTGTTCTTGCCTGGAGAGTCGCAGGGATGGCGGAGCCGGGTGGGCTGCTGTCTGTGGGGTTGCACAGAGTCAGACACGACTGAAGTGACTTAGCAGCAGCAGCATGACATAGATTTGACTGAGGGTACATTAGAATAGCTGTATTGCTTCCTATATTCCCACCAAATTATTTCCATTCATCCCTGTATAGTGTTGGAATTTTTCCCCAAAATAGAGAACACTGTATTTGCAATTAGGAAAAGGAAGTCCATGTGTTTGTATAATATTGATGCAAAATTCAAATGCATTTTGTACATTTTGTTACTTTGATCAATTAGTCCAGTAATATGAATAAAAATGAATTAAATTTATTTTAGAACTAAAATAAATAATAAAAGTGTATATATCTACTGCTGACCAAAATTTTTCTTCATTACTTTTATAACAATTATAAATCTATTGTTTATAATTCCTGTAGTGTTGATAAGTCTAGGATCTTTTGTTTCCATTTTAGCTTCTTGGTCTCACATGACTGTTTCTTTCTTATTATTAAATAAAATTGTTTTGGAGACAGTTGACTCTGTTTTGAAACAAAGAAGAATTTGGGAGCTAAGATAATGCTAATTTTTCATTCTATAGTTGAGTCCCAGATACGTGAATTAATTTTTTTGAGTAATAACATGAGAAAATATGCTAAAACTGTAAAGAATTGGTATCCCATCTTGACTTAAGACTTCCTGCAAATTTGATGAGCTTTTCTTATCAAAAGTCAAAAATTTTCAAAATAAGACAGATTCCAACAGTATTCATCTTTACTTTTTAGTGCCTTTATAGTATTGATATTGTAGTTATTATTTATATTTGAGAAGGAATATTGGATAAATGGAGAAGGAATACTGAATAAATGTTAGAACAGCTCTTATTGCTATAACTCCAACATATGCATATAAAATGATATCATAGGTCAAGGGCTTGAATATTGGAGAAGGAAATGGCAACCCACTCCACTGTTCTTGCCTGGAGAATTCCAGGGACGGGGGAGCCTGGTGGGCTGCCATCTACGGGGTCGCACAGAGTCGGACACGACTGAAGCAACTTAGCAGCAGCAGCAGCAGCCCTTGAATATGAAGCAAGAGTCACAGTAACTAATTTAGAAAATGAATAATTATAATAATAACTTCTGTTGAAATGAATAAGAAATATCACTTATCATTCTATGTTGGTCATAGACTCACAGTAACAGGAACCACCTACAGGTAGTTTTTTAAAGCACAACATTTTATATACAATTTAAGGAGATGGAGAACTACACTAACTCAAAATTTTTCATAATAAAATGTTTTCCTAACTACATCTCATTCTGGTGACAACATATGACCAAGAAAATGTGCAAATATTTTGCACACTTATCAAATTTTATTAAAATTGCCTTTCTAAAGATAAGTTACTCTTAAGCCCTTGACCTATGATATCATTTTATATGCATATGTTGGAGTTATAGCAACAAGAGCGGTTCTAACATTTATTCAATGCTTACCATCTTCTAGGCTCAACACTTTATATATAATACATATATATATTAACTTATTTAATATTCTCTTCAGAATATTACCTTTATTTCAAAAATGGGGAAATAGATTGAAAGAGGTTAAATAATTTGCCTGACACAAGAAAGTTAATCACTGAACAAGGTGGGAAATGTCAGAAATTTTCCATAAAGGCACTGAATAAGCATACTTTGATTAAGTGAATAAATGAATAAAGCCAGCTAAATTAAAAATTGTATAGTGCCCTTCAATCTTCTGTAAGAGCTCAGCTGCAAGGTTTCTTGATATCATCAATAGAGCAATAACACAATAAATAGAAATTGAAAACAGAGAATGAACTACACGAACTCCTAGACTGGATATCTTACCTAGTATTCTGTAACAACTCCAATTTTACTTCTACACCAAGGTATATATCTTCACCAACTTGTTCAAGGAAAATGGTATTTTCTTTAATCCATCTCTAGTAGAAGTGAATAGTATGAAGGCACTTTAGAACCACAGTTTCCATCTCCAGCACATCATTTCAGTTGTCACTAAACACATGTTCTCTGACAGAATTTTAAAAGTGACATTAAAAATGATCTTTAACTCAATGCCTTTATTGTACACTTATAAACCTGAGGCTTGAAAGGATTTGGTTATGAGCTTAATGTTATAATGAAGCCAAAACCATAACAACAAACTTCAATCTCAGGTAGGTGATCTTTGCACAATATCATAATAACTTCATAAATAAAATAACCTGAGAAAGTGAATGTTTAGAGGTCAAAAATTCTATACACTCTATACATGAAAGGATTCTTTCCCTTTGGTATCTGAGTAAGACAGGCAAAGTCTGCACCTATATAATCATCTTCTTTCTCCTTAATACAGATCTCATTCAGCTTGGAGCAAGGTAACTCAAATAACAATATCCTACATAAACTGAGAATTTACTCTGATCCAAGGGGGATTTTGGTTTCCCACATGGCTCAGTGGTAAAGAAACCTTCTGACAATGCAGGAGATGCAGATTCAATACCTGGGTCAGGAAACTCCTCTGGAGTAGGAAATGGCGATCACCTCCAATATTCTTGCCTGGAGAATCACATGGACAGAGGACCATGATGAACTACAGTCCATGGGGTCACAAAGAGCTGGACGTGACTAAGCACCCATCCATGCATGCAAGAGAGTGTTTTACATATATTCTCATTAAATGTGAAGATCCATAACATAATTGTTTTCCAACTAAAATATTCTCATTAACACTACTTAGAATTACAATGTTTTAAATAGTTAGGAAATTAGATATGTACTGTCTTGCATTTTATACTAGTACACATACAGAATACCATATAACTACAAGGAAATTGCTGATTTTTAGAGAAAATCTCTGAGAAGTCTGAGTTTGAGTGAAGTTAAAAATGATTATCAAATTTAGAATATTTTCACTGAAACTTAATCTGACATGTGAAAGTGAAGTGAAAGGGTAGTCACTAAGTCATGTCTGATTTTTTGTGACCCCATGGACTGTAGCCCACCAGGCTTCTCTGTTTATGAAATTCTCCAGGCAAGAACACCAGAGTGAGTTGCTACTCCCTTCTCCAGGGGATATTCCTGACCAGGGATGGAACCAGGGTCTCCCACATTGTAGGCAGATCTTTACTGTCTGAGCAACCACGGAAGCCCTAGTCACACAGATGACATTAAAAGTTCCCAGAAACTATGTCCTACCTCCAACTGGTGATATTTACATTGTGTTTTGTGTGGAGAAGGGAGCAGAAGAAATAACAGACATATGCATTTTATTATCCATAGCAGGATTTCAACTTCGTCCATCAAACTCCTGAATCTGAGTAACAAAGACTCTGAAGACATATTATGATACAGTATATTTAACTTACATTTGGTATATGATAAGCTTGACTTTATGTAAAGAATAATAATTTTACTTATACATAATGACTAACTGGGATAGTCAAATAACAACTTTCTAAAATAGCAACTGATTTACATATGTGGCTCAGATCATGAACTCTTTATTGCAAAATTCAGACTTAAATTGAAGAAAATAGGGAAAAACCACTAGGCCATTCAGGTATGACCTAAATCAAAACCTTTATGATTATACAGTGCAAGTGACAAATACATTCAGAGTACATGAAGAACTACAGACAGAGGTTTGTAATATTGTACAGGAGGCAGTGATCCAAACCATCCCCAAGGAGGAAAAAAAAGGCAAAATGGTTGTCTGAGGAGGCCTTACAAATAGCTGAGAAAAAAAAAAAGAAGTGAAAGGCAAAGGAGAAAAGATATACACATCTGAATGCAGAGTTCCAAAGAATAGCAGGGAGAGATAAGAAAGACTTTCTAAGTGAACAATGTAAAGAAATAGATGAAAATAACAGAATGGGAAATACTAGAGATCTCTACAAGGAAATTAGATATACTATGGGAACATTTCATGCAAAGATAGGCACGATAAAGGACAGAAACAGTATGGAATTAACAGAAGCAGAAGATATTATGAAGAGGTGGGAAGAATACACAGAAGAACTATTCAAAAAAAATCTTAATTACCTGGATAACCATGATGCTGTAAATACCCACCTAGAGCCAGGTATCCTGGAATGTGAAGTAAAATGGGCCTTTTAGAAGGAGAAAGCTTATAGGAAGCATCACTATGAGCAAAGCTAGTGGATGTGATGGAACTCCAGCTGAGCTGTTTCAAATCTTAAATATGATGCTGTTAAAGTGCTGCACTCAGTAATGCAGCAAATTTGGAAAACTCAGCAGTGGCCACAGTATTGGAAAAAGTCAGTTTCATTCCAATCCCAAAGAAGGGCAATGCCAAAGAACATTCAAACTACTGCACAATTGCACTCATTTCACATTCTAGCAAGGTCATGTTCAAAATCCTTCAAGACAGGCTTCAACAGTACGTGAACTGAGAACTTTCAGATGTTCAAGCTAGATCTAGAAAAGGCAAAGGAACTAGAAATCAAATTGCCAATATCTGTTGGATCATAGACAAAGCAAGAAGATTCCAGAAAAACATCTAGTTTTATTGACTATGCTGAAGTCTTTGTGTCGATCAAAAAAAAAACTATGGAAAATTCTTAAAGAGATGGATATACTACACCACCTTACCCGCCTCCTGAGAAATGTGTATTAAGGTCAAGAAGCGATAGTTAGAACCAAACATGGAACAATGGCCTGGTTCAAAATTGGAAAAGAGTGTGTCAAGGTTGTATATAATCACCATGTTTATTTAACTTATATGCAGAGTATACCATGTGATATGCTAGGCTGGATGAATCACAAGCTGGAATCAAGATTGCTGGGAGAAATATCAATAACCTCAGATATACAGATGACTCTACACTTATGGGAGAAAGCAAAGAGGAACTAAAGGGCCTCTTGATGAAGGTGAAAGAGGGCAGTGAAAAAGCTGGCTTAAACTCAACATTCAAAAAGCTAACATGGCATCCAGTACCATCACTGCATGACATACAGATGGGGAAACAATGAAAACAGTGAAAGACATTATTTTCTTGGGCTCAAAATCACTGATGACAGTGACTGTAGCCACGAAATTAAAAGACACTTGTTCCTGGGGAAAAAAGCTATGACAAACCTAGACAGCGTATTAAAAAGCATATTAAATTGCTTCACCAACAAAGGTTCATATAGTCAAAGCTATGGTTTTTCCAGTTGTTATGTATGGATATGAGTTGTTGCTGTTCAGTTGCTTAGTGGTGTCTGATTCCTTGTGATCCCATGGACTGCAGCACACCATGCTTCCCTATCTTTCACTATCTCTCAGAGTTTGCTCAAACTCACGTCCATTGAGTTGGTGATGCCATCCAATCATCTCATCCTCTGTCATCCCCTTCTCCTTCTGCCTTCAATCTTCCCCAAAATCAGTGTCTCTTCTAATGAGTCAGTTCTTTGCATCAGGTACCCAAAGTATTGGATCTTCAGCCTCAGCATCAGTCCTTCCAAAGAATATTCAGGATTGATTTCCTCTAGGATTGACTGGTTCTGTCTCCTTGCAGTCCAAGATACTCTTAAAAGTCTTCTCCAACACCACAATTCAAAAGGATCAATTCTTTGACACTCAGCCTTCTTTATGGTCCGATTGTCACATCCATACATGACTACTGGAAAAACTATAGTTTTAACTAGACAGACCTTTGTTGGCAAAGTAATGCCTCTGCTTTTTAATACGCTATCTAGGTTTGTCATAGATGTTTTTCCAAGGAGCAAGCATCTTTTAATTTCATGACTGCAGTCACCATCTGCAGTGATTTTGGAGCCCAAGAAAATAAAATCTGTCACTGTTTCCATTGTTTCCCCATCTATATGGCATAAAGGATGGGACCATATGCTATGATCTTTGGTTTTTGAGTCTTGAGCTGTGAGCCAGCTTTTTCACTTCAGTCTTTCACCTTCATCAAGAAGCTCTTTAGTTCTTATTTGTGTTCTGCCATAAGGGTGGTGTCATCTGCCTATCTGAGGTTATTGATATTTCTCCGGGCAATCTTGAATCCAGCTTATGCTTCATCTAATCTGGAATTTCACATGATGTACCCTGCATATAAGTTAAATAATCAGGTGACAATATATAGTCTTGAAATACTCCTTGTCCAATTTGGAGCCATTCCGTTGTTCCATGTCCAGTTCTAACTGTTGCTTCTTGATCTGCATACACATTTTGCAGGAGGCAGGTAAGATGATCTGGTATTCCCAACTCTTTAAGAGTATTCCATGGTTTATTGTGATCGACACAGTCAAAGGCTTCAGCATAGTCAATGAAATAGAAGTAGATGATTTTCTGGAATTCTCTTGCTTTTTTCTATGATCCAATGGATGTTGGATGTTTGATCTCTGGTTCCTCTGCCTTTTTGAAATCCAGATTGAACATCTGGAAGTTCTCAGTTCACTTACTGTTGAAGTCTGGCTTAGATAATCTTGATCATTACTTTGCTAACGTCTGAAATGAGTGCAATTGTGGGAGTATTTTGAACATTCTTTGGCATTGCATCTCTTTGTGATTGGAATGAAAACTTACCTTTTCCAGTCCTGTGGCCACTGTGGAGTTTTCTAAATTTTCTGACATATTGAGTGCTGCACTTTAACATCATCTTTTACGATTTGAAATAACTCAGCTGGAATTCTACCACCTTCACTAGCTTTGTTCCTAGTGATGCTTCCTAAGGCCCACTTGACTTCCCACTCCAGGATGTCTGGCTCTAGGTGAGTGATCACATCATCATGATTATCTAGGTCATTAGTTTTTTTTTGACTAGTTCTTCTGTGTATTATTGCCACCTCTTTTTAATACCTTCTGCTTCTGTTAGGTTTATACCATTTCTGTCCTTTATTGTGCCCATCTGAATGAATTGTTCCCTTGGTATCTAATTTTCTTGAAGAGAGTTGGACCATAAGGAAGTCTTAGCAACAAAGAATTGATGCTTTTGAACTATGGTGTTGGGAAGATTCTTGAGGGTCCCTTGGACTGCAAGGAGATCAAACAAGTTAATCCTAAAGGAAATCAACCCTGAATATTCATTGGAAGGACTGATGCTGAAGCTGATGCTCCAACACTTTGGCTACTTTGTGAGAAGAGCTGAATTATTGAAAAAGACTCTGATGCTGGGAAAGATTGAAGGCAGGAGGAGAAGGAGATGACTGAGGACTAGATGGTTGGATGGCATCACCAACTCAATGACATGAGTTTGAGCAAGCTCTGGGAGATAGTGAAGGACAGGGAAGCCTGGTATGCTGTAGTCCATGGGGTCACAAAGAGTCAGACATGATTGAGCAATTGCACAACAACAATGATTCAGATATATGAATATGTGTGTGTGTGTGTGTGTGTGTGTGTACTCAGTTGCTCAGTCATATCCAACCATCTGCGACCACATGGTATGTAGTCCACCAGGCTCCTCTGTCCTTAGAATTTTCTAAGTAAGAATACTGGAGCGACTTGCCATTTCCTACTCCAGTGGATCTTCCCAACCCAGGGACCCATCTCATTTCTCTTCTGTATCCTGCATTGGCAGGCATATTCTTTACCACTGTGCCACATGGGAAGCCAGATGTATGAGTACTGATAAAAAATATAAAATTTTAATATACAATTTAAGAGTAAATAGGTATTGTAACAAGTATGATAGCAATCAGAGAAAATAAGGAATTTTACCAATTAATTTCTATATTGTTCATTTATTCCTACTCTACGAACTTCATGGAATTATATTCTAAATAATTTTTATAACACAGAATTAGCAAAAGTGTCTAGCTATAGGACATTTTATTCTGAAATTTTAAAAGTAGCAACACTACAATCAATACATGTGTTTACATTCTATTGCACTTGCTTTCCTGATCAAAGAAGCATAATGAGAGATTCAATTTTTCAAAATCACACTATCTCCTTGAAGAGTTACACTAACAATACAAAATAACTAAAATTTGTACTTTAGAGTCCTAGTGCAAAAGGGATTCAGAGGAGGAGAGATGAAGAGAGCTAGAACAGGAAGTCTTGCCTTCTCAAAGAACGAAGCCTTGAAAATGCTTCGGATACTGAGATGACTTGGCCAGAATGAGAGAATGGGCTTCAGCCCTCGGTCCAGATACAACTGCAGTTTTCAGAGGTACTGACAGAGGCAACCTCACTACAGAGCAATATTTTATATTTATTAAATATTTTAAATATTGCTCTGTAGTGAGGAGCAAAAGTTCTATAATATTTAGATTTATTTAGATTTAATTTTGTAAAACTAAAACAAAACCAGAAGTCATTTATTAAATGTATAAAATAGTGTGTGGTAAAGCACAAAAATATGATGAGGCAAGAGGTAAACTAGAATAAAGCCTATTGAAATGCACAAGTTCATGATTGCTAACATGAAATAAAAATGATAAATATTTATGGAGATTGCCTCTTATTTTACAAAACCTCTCCACAGGAGAAGAGAAACATGAATTTAATTATGGAAAACAATCACTGAAAATAGTATGAGAAAACTGCTGCATTGTCTGGAGGGGTAGGAAAAAGTTTTACTAAACTATTGCTAAGCCAAAGAAAAATGAATATAGAATATTCTTCACGAGAACTTGCACATCCTTGAGATAGTACCAGGAGGAAGCTCTTCATTCTTACTCTCATTTCCAGGAGAGAACAAAAAGCAAGAAGTCAAGTTAGACACTCCCCACATGATTATCTTTGATCTATGAGTTAAACAGGGAAACTAAATAAATATATTATTGTAAAGAAAACTAACCTGCTTATTTAAAAGGGAATCTTAAAGGTTATATTTATTTTCCTACCATGTTAGAAACGAGAGTGGACAAGCTTACATTTTAATACCCCTCCACACTGTTATTTTTAGACAGGGAAATGTGAGAATATATATATATATATATTTATATATATATATATATATATTTAGAAAATAAAACTTAGAAGCACATCTTTCACAGGTGTGTGTGAAAACATGAATGAAAACAGGGTAGCCTTTAAGCCTGAAGTTGCTCTTGCGTTATGTTAAAAGTTATGTTTGCATATTTATTTAATTGAGGAGGGGCAGTTAATAATTATATAGAAATGTCTTTCTAATAACAACCTTGAGATTTTGATATTATAAATTGAAACTAATTTTGACTAATAAAGTCTCCCTCAAAATAATTAAACTAATTTTGTTACTTATGAATTTAAAGTTTTAAGGAACTCAGAATTCAGAGGTTGGAGAGATGAATAGAAAAGGGAAAGAGAAGGTGAGAGAGAGGGGAAGAGAGAGAGAAACAGGTAGGGCGAGGTGGAGGTGAAGGGAAATTGTAAAACACCTACTTACAAGTCAGTATTCAGAAATTTTTCACTTCTCATGGAATAGAATAAATGCTACAGGGCCACAGTTCTGTTTCCAGTTCAGTTCAGTTCAGTCGCTCAGTCGTGTCCGACTCTTTGCAACCCCATGAATTGCAGCACACCAGGCCTCCCTGTCCATCACCAACTCCCGGAGTTCACTCAGACTCACGTCCATTGAGTCAGTGATGCCATCCAGCCATCTCATCCTCTGTCATCCCCTGCTCCTCCTGCCCCCTTAAAGACATATCAAATACTCTACTTCTCAAATGTGAGTGACAGTAGATAAGCAACAATTTTTGTTCTTCACCTCCACCTCTCCCTCCCTGTTTCTCTCTCTCTGTCCCTCGACCTCTCCCCTTCTCTTTCTCTTTTCTATCTAACCCCCCAACCTCTTAAATTCGGAGTTCCTTAAAACTTTAACTACATAAATAATAAAATTAGCTTAGTTGTGCTCAGGACTGAAAATAGTCACATGAAATATCAGTTAGTTCTGTGACAGCCAGTCACACCATGATAAAACAGACTAGAAAACAGATTCATAGTAAAAATGAATGCTTTCCAGGACACACACCTTCCTGAGGAAGACTTCTGAAGTAAAGAATATATTGTGGTGTTCTCATTTGATTAAGAAGAAATATTTAACTACACACAAAATGTTCATTAAAATCAATGCAGAGTGTGCGTTCCATCAACCTTTGCAGAGCAAATTACCTTATAGTAGAGAGGGGTTGGGGAAAATGCGACAGTTACATGTAAGAGAATGAAACTAGAACACTTCCTAACACCATATACAAAATAAACTCAAAATGGATTAGAGACTTCAAATGAAGCCAAAAACTATAAAGCTCTTAGAGAAAAACATAGACAGTGCACTCTTTGACATAAATCACAGCAAGATCCTTTTTGACCCACCTCCTAGAGTAATGGAATAAAAACAAAAATAAACAGATAGGACCTAATTAAACGTAAAAGCTTTTGCACAGCAAAGGAAACAATAAACAAGATTAAAAGACAACCCTCAGATGGGAGAAAATAATTGCAAACATAACAACTGACAAAGAATTAATCTCCAAAATATATAAGAAACTCATACAGCTGAAAGCCAGCATTGCTTTTTCTTAACCAACATGTGATCAGTTGAAACTTCTACAGAAACTTTCAGGGGTATAAAGTACACTTGAACTATCCAGTGGGACAGACTTTTAACATATTTCTCTCTCCAATAGACAAAAAGTTTAGATTAGTGAAGGTACAGCTTTCTTAGATAAAATTCCTTCTGTACTTCGTCATGCGTTATTTATCATTCTGAATTTGAACTGTTCTCTAAAGTTATCCAAAGAAGATTAAGATAAACTAAAGTCATTCCATTTATGAATTAGCACAAGGTTAACCAATCTTATTATCATGTTTAGTCTGGTTGATTTCAGTAAACCAAAACTGTACTTAACCTACTACACTCTAGTATACATTGTTTTCTTCTACGATGTTTATGACCATCACCATCACTATCACCACTAGCATTATTTTCATTTCCAAGCAAAGAAATATTCCCCTGGATAAGATGACTTTATTCAAGACTGTTGCAATAGGAGAGAGAGATTAATGCTACAAGGGAGACAGACTATACTCAACGCCACTGACACAAGGCAGATGGTAGTTTAGTCAGTAAGTCGTGTCCAGCACTTTTACAACCGCATGGACTACAGTTCACCAGGCTCTTCTGTCTATAGGATTTCACAAGCAAGAATACTGGAGTGGGTTGCCATTTCCTTCTAGGGGATCTTCCTGATGCAGGGATCAAACCTGGATCTCTTGCATTGCAGGTGGAATCTTTACCACTGAGTCACTAGGGAAGGCTCCCAAATCAGAATTATCTTAAAAAATCTAGGAAAAGAGAACCACTTACCTAAATTGATGGTATATTTATATATTATAAATATATAAGTGCTTCTATCTACACTCTTTCACATGTTCAGCAGGCTTCTCATTATATCATATAATAGAAATGAAAATATAGATATTCATTTATGAAACATCAAATATCTACAAATATGTATACAGTATTTGATTCATTTATAAAATATGTATTTTATATTACATATGTTACATACTTTTCTCAAGTATGTAACAGGCAAGGGAAAAATCTGTGAAATCTTAGTTTAAATCTAGACTCATCTACCTACTTAAAAACCTAAGTATCGTAGACAAGTTCCTTCAGTCTCTCTGAAGTTCACTTTGTTCCTATATAAAACATCAACAATGTCACTGTACATCATGAGGCCATTTTTAAAAAGCAATTAAAATATAGTTAAGGAAAAACACCAATACAGTATACTAATGCATATATATGGAATTTAGAAAGATGGTAACAATAACCCTGTGTACGAGACAGCAAAAGAGACACTGATGTATAGAACAGTCTTATGGACTCTATGGGAGAGGGAGAGGGTGGGAAGATTTGGGAGAACGGCATTGAAACATGTAAAATATCATGTATGAAACGAGATGCCAGTCCAGGTTCGATGCACGATACTGGATGCTTGGGGCTAGAGCACTGGGAAACCCAGAGGGATGGTATGGGGAGGGAGGAGGGAGGAGGGTTCAGGATGGGGAACACATGTATACGAGTGGCGGATTCATTTTGATATTTGGCAAAACTAATACAATTATGTAAAGTTTAAAAATAAAATAAAATTAAAAAAATAAATAAATAAACTCTTATACAAAAAAAAAAAATAAATAAAATAAAATAAAATATAGTTAATGAAATAAGCTCAAGGATTACCTGGCACTTAGTGCTCAATAATTTTTTACTTTGTTTTATATCTCAATTGTTAATGAGAATACTTCACAAATAGTACTTGAACATGTATGTCCTAAGCTACCATAAACAGGTGTTCTATTTCTAAACATTTATTTTACTGAATCACTTCTTTGAACCTCAGGTTCCAAAGAGACAGAAAGTCTGGATCTTGAGATAAAATTGCTGTAACTATACTTTTCATCATTTCACAATGCTAAATTAGTTTAATAATGCTCAATTATCAGAATCCTAAAACAATATTCATGGAGGAGAAGCTTAAAGAATGCCCACTAGAATGAAAAAAAAAAAAAAACCAATCACAAAACAGATTACTGGCATGGTAAGTGACCATAGAAGGATACTAGAAATGACAGAAATGAAGATTAGAAATAGATATACTATTTTCAAAAATGAAAAATAGGCAGATACCACATCAGTACCTGCTGATAAATACTGTAGGAAACTTAATATAAAAGGAATACTTAGATGAAAAAAGAGGTAAGTCCTACTACTTGAGGTTCATGGAGAATAAATACTAACAGTATATCTTTACTGGTATGTCTTTTTATTATATAAGTTTCAGGTATCTGTGAACATAATTCAACATATGAATACACTGGAGAGTGATCATCACAAGTCTAATTACTATCCATCACCATACAATCAATATGTCAGCAAATTTGGAAAACTAAGCAGTGGCCACATGACTGGAAATGGTCAGTTTTCATTACAAGCCCAAAGAAGGGCAATGCTAAAGAATGTTCAAACTACTGTATAACTGTGCTCATTTCACATGCTAGCAAGCTCATGCTCAAAATCCTTCAAGCTAACCTTCAGCAGTGCATGACACAGAACTTCCAGATGTACAAGCTGGATTTAGAAAGGGCAGAAGAAACCAGAGATCAAATTGCTAGCATTCACTGGATCATAGAGAAATTAAGGAAATTCCAGAAAAAACACCTACTTCTGCTTCATTGACTATGCTGAAGCCTTTGACAAACTTTGGAAAATTCTTCACGAGATGGGAATACCAGACCACCTTACCAGTCTCCTGAGAAACCTGTATGCAGATCAAGAAGTAACAGTTAGAACTAGATATGGAACAACAGACTGGTTCAAAATTGGGAAAGCAGTACATCAACGCTGTGTATTGTCGTCTTGCTTATTTAACTAATATGCAGGGTATACCATGTCAAATGCCAGGCTGGATGAATTACAAGCTGGAATCAAGGTCGCCAGGAGAAATATCAACAATCTCAGATATGCATGTGTTACCACTCTAATGGAAGAAGGCAAAGAGGAACTAAAGAGCATCTAGATAAGGGTGAAAGAGGAGAGTGAAAAATCTGGCTTAAAACTCAACGTTCAAAAAACTAAGATCATGGCATCCAGTTCAATCCCAGTGGCAAAGGTGTGTTCAGTCGCTCAGTCATGTCAGATGCTTTGTGACCCCATGAACTATAGCCCACCAGTCACCTGTGTCCATGGGAGTTTTCAAACAAGAATACTTGAGTTGGTTGCCATTTCCTTCCCATGGCAATTAGAAGTGGAAGTAGTGATGGATTTTCTTTTCTTGGACTCCAGAATCTCTGTGGATGGTGACTGAAGCCATGAAACTGAAAGACACTTGCTACTTGGAAGGGAAGCTATGACAAAACTAGACAGCATATTAAAAAGCAGAGACATCACTCTTATGACAAAGGTCCATGCCATCAAAACTATAATTTTTCCAGTAGTTCTGTATAGATGTGAGAGTTGGACCATAAAGAAGGCTGAGCATCAAAGAACTGATGTTTTCGAATTGCAGTGCAGAAGATATTTTAGAGTCCCTTCAGTACTTTGGCCACCTCATGCGAAGAGTTGACTCATTGGAAAAGACTCTGATGCTGGGAGGGACTGGGGGCAGGAGGAGAAGGGGACAACAGAGGATGAGATGGCTGGATGGCATCACCGACTTGATGGACATGAGTGTGAGCGAACTCCAGGAGTTGGTGATGCACAGGGAGGCCTGGGGTGCTGCGATTCATGGGGTCGCAAAGAGTCAGACACGACTGAGCGACTGAACTGAACTGAACTGGAATGCAAGGAGATCAAACCAGTCAATCCTAAAGGAAATCAACCATGAATATTCATTATAAGGACTGATGCTGAAGATGAAGCTCTGATACTCTGGGCACTGATACAAAGAGCCAACCCACTGGAAAAGACTGATCCTGAGAAAGATTGAAGGCAGGAGGAGAAGGGGATGACAGAGTATGAGATGGTTTGATGGCATCATTGACATAATGAACATGACCTTGAGCAAACTCTGGGAGATAGTGAAGGACAAGGAAGCCTGGCAGGGTGCAGTTCATGGGGTTGCAAGGAGTTGGATATGACTTAATGACTGAACACAATAGCCATACAGTTGATCCCCTTCCTTCATTTCACCTGTCCCCTGACCCCTTTACCCTCTGGTAACCACTAATCTATCTTCCATACCTATGAGCTCTTATTATTTATTTACTCACTCTTTTATCCATAGGTTCCAATTTGAGTGAATCCTATATTGCTTGTTTTTCCCTGTCTGATTTCTTTCACTAAGCATAACACCCTCAATGTCCATCCATATAGTCACAAATGGCAGAATTTCATTCTATTTTATAGCTGAGTAATATTTCACTACATAAACATATGTATAATATCTTTTTATCTATTCATTACCAATTTACACTTAGACTGTCTGCATATCTTGGCTACACTAAATAATGTTGCAATGAACATAAAGGTGCATATATCTCTCTGAATTAATGTTTTCTTGTTTTTTTGATATCCATCCTGAAGTGGAATAGCTGAGTCATACAGTAGTTCTAGTGTTTCTCTGGCGGTTCAGACAGTAAAATCTGCCTCCAATGTAATAGACCAGAGTTTGAACCCTGGGTCAGGAAGGTCCCCTGGAGAAGGGAATGGCTACCCACTCTGGTATTCTTGCTGGAGAATTCCATGGACAGAGGAGCCTGGTTGGCTAAAATCCATGGGGTCGCAAAGAGTCAGACACAACTGAGTGACTAAGACACATACACACACACACATGCACACACATAGAGTAGTTCTACTCTTAATTTTTTAAGATATCTATATATTGTTTTCCATTTATTGGAAATTGATCAGTTTTCATTCCCACCAACAGTGCACAAGAATTCCCTTTTCTCCACATACTCTCCAACATTTGTTATTTTTTTTTAGTAAAAGCCATTCTAACAAGTATGAGTTGATATATCATTGTGGTTTTAATTTCTATTTCTTTGATGATTAGAAATGTTAAACAGCTTTTCACATGCCTGTTGGCCATTTGTATGTCTTTTATGAAAAAATGCCTACTCAGATCCTATGTCCACTTTTAAATCTGGTTGTTTGTTTTTATGTTGTTGCTATTGAGTTGTATGAGTTCAGTATATATTCTGGATATCAACCTCTTTTTGGGTATATGAATTGCAAATAGCTTCTTCCATTTGGTAGGTTGCCTTCTTGCCTTCAAGATGATAGTTTCCTTCGCTGTGCAAAACCTTTTTACTTTGATGTTGCCTTGTTTTCTTATTATTAATATTTCTTTTTAACTTGAAGTCTTTTAAACTTTTTTTTAATAGGGAAGTTTTGTGGTGGTGAATTTCTTTAGCTTTTGCTTATCTGGGGAAATCGTATCTCTCTCCTTCAATTCTGAATGATAACCTTACTAGATAGAGAATTCTAGGTTGAAAGTTATTTTTTTTCTTTTCCTTCCTCTCAGTCCTTTAAATATGCTTTTCTACTCTGTTCTGGTCTGTAAGGTTCCTGCTGAAAAATCTACCAATAGCTTTGTGGGGTTTCCCTTGTAGATAACAAGTTACTTTTCTCTTGCTCCTTTGAGGATTCTATCTTTATCCTTAACTTTTACCATTTTAGAATGTCTTGGTTTGTTTCTCTTCAGATTCATCATACTCAGAACTCCCTGAGTATCATAGACCTGGGTATCTGTTTCCTTCATCATTTTAGTAATGTTGTCAGCCACTATTTCTTAAATAATTTTTCTGGCTCTTTCTCTTTTCTTCTGGGACCCTTATAATGCAAACACTATTCTGCTTGATGTTGTCCCAGAGGTTCTTTGAGATATCTTCACTTTTTTAAAACTCCTTTTTCATTTGCATTTCTGTCTGATGAATTCCATTGCTTTGTATTCCATTCTGCTGTTTCTTTCTTCTACCTCATCCAATGTATTATTGAAACCCTCTAGTGTATTTTTCACTTCAGTTACAACTTATGTTTGGTATTTTTAATTTTTTCTATATCTTTGTTGACGTTCTTACTGTATTAATCCATTCTTCTTCCCAGTTTGGTGAGCATCTTTATTACCATCAAGCATCTTTAACAGGTAGATTGCTTATCTCCATTTTGTTTAGTATTTCTAAGGTTTTATCTTGCTTTGGTTGGAACATATTCATCTCCTTATTTTGCTAATTTTCTGTGTTTGCCTCTATGTATTAGGTAAATCAGCTACCTCGCCCAGTCTTGAAAAGTGGCCTTATGTATAAATGTCCTGGGAGGCTCAGAAGAGCAATCCCACCTGACCACAAGAGTCAAGTGCTCAAGGAGTGTCACCTACATAAGCTACATGTGCCCTCCTGTGGTGGTGGGGCCATGGCTACTGCTGTAGTGTACTGGTGGGCATGGTTGACCCCTGGAACTATGAGACCCATCACAGCAAGTGCAGGGTGCTGGGGTGGGACTGGCCCTCAAACTTGCTGTACAGCCCAGCTGTTGTAGCTATCAGGTGCTGGTTGGCAGGGTTACCACTGGACCTGCTGTGCAGTCAGGCCATAGATCAGGAGTGGGAAGTTCTCTTCAAAGGATGAGTACTTTCAGATGGTATTCACTGGTACTATTGCTAACCCAGGGATTGAACCCACGTCTCTTGCATCGCCTGTGGCTCCTGAAATGGCAGGCAGATTCTTTAATACTGCACCACCTGGTAGGCCCTATTAATAATTTAGATGGAGATTTTCAAAATGACACCCACCAGATTGGTATTAGCAAGGTAACCTGAGATTGAAAAATCACTCTCACTAATGTCTCAGTACCTATGAACATCCCGACTGGTTCCTGCCTCTCTGGCAGATTCTTCAGAATAGGTAAATGCATCCCCCTTACTTCTGGTCCATTCTGGAGGAGGAAATGGCAACCCACTTCAGTATTCTTGCCTGTAAATTCCCATGGACAGAGGAGCCTGGCGGGCTACAGTCATGGAGTCCCAAAAAGTTAGACTCAACTGAGCGACCGAGCGAGCACACACCTATGGTCCATGTCCTTTTCCGATTTGGTGTTTTTGAACTGTTTTTCAGGTGAAATGAGTCTGCACGTAAGCCCTTTAAGAGTATGTTTTCTGTCCCTGAAGTTTTATAGTTTTCCTGGAAGTATTCCCCACTGATTTTCAAAGGCAAGTATTTTGGGGGTTGTCTTTCCCACTGAGTCAGTTCTTCGCATCAGGTGGCCAAAGTATTGGAGTTTCAGCTTCAGCATCAGTCCTTCCAATGAATATTCAGGACTGATTTTCTTTAGGATGGACTGCTTGGATCTCCTTGCAGTCCAACGGACTCTCAAGAGACTTCTCCAACACAACAGTTCAAAAGCATCAATTCTTTGGCACTCAGCTTTCTTTATAGTCCACCTGTCACATCCATACATGACCACTGTATGAGTAATGACGTACATGACTAATGTTTTCACAGGTGTTTATTTATCCCCAAACTAATTAAGTTGTACACATTAAATATGTACAGCTTTTCACATGTCAATCCTATCTTAATACAGTGGTTTTTAAAATGAGTACTTGACTCTCATGTTGTAACAATTATATTTGGAAAATAATTCAAAACTTAACCTGTATATCTTTTTGTTTAAAATTAATATCTTACACTAAGTTTGGAGGAAATAAATAGAAATTTTATCATTAAAAAAACTTAGAGTCAGAGAGGCCTGGGGATTGTCTCCAAGACTTGACAACTGGTTATGCAGCAGCAGTGCTAGGTTTGGAACCCAGACTCTTCTCACCTCCAATGCCACTTATGTATTAGTCTATATTATCTCATGGTATGCACATGCCAATTACACTTGTAGATGACAAATAAGGAGAGAATAAATACCCTGGATATCAGATTAGAATAAAAATATCTTGATAGGTTGGAATGGAAAGCTGGAACTGGACTTAACAAGAACTGGTAAGTGTTCATTTTACATCTATGATTCAGTTTACAATTATACAACTCAAGGAAAGGAGAGGTGATTTAGTGGCAAGGGCTCAGTGTGTGTGTGTGTGTTTGTACTTGTGTGTTAGAGTACAGTCACCCTGTTTACATCATTATCCAAAGATAGAATTGGATGATTTTGAAGAATATGAGTCCCCTGGTACTGACAGCATTCAAACCTATGCTAGATGACATTTCAGTTTGGTTCAGTTCAGTCACTCAGTCATATCCGACTCTTTGCGACCCCATGGACTGCAGCACACCAGGCTTCCCTGTCTATCACCAACTCCTGGAGCTTGCTCAAACTCATGTCCATTGAGTCAGTGATACTCTCCAACTATCTCATCCTCTGTCGTTCCCTTATCCTCATGCCTTCAATCTTTCACAGCATCAGGGTCTTTTCTAAGGAGTCAGTTCTTTGCATCAGGTGGCCAAAGTATTGGAGCTTCAGCTTCAGCATCAGTCCTTCCAATGAATATTCAGGACTGATTTCCTACAGGATGGACTGGCTGGATCTTGCAGTTCAAGTGACTCTCAAGAGTCTTCTCCAACACCACAGTTCAAAAGCATCAAATCTTTGGCACTCAGCTTTCTTTATAGTCCTACTCTCACATCCATACATGACTACTGGAAAAACCATAGCTTTGACTAGACAGACCTTTGTCAGCAAAGTAATCTCTCTGCTTTTTAACAGTATGAAAAGATGACATTTAGGAGAGTACTATGGCTAGGATTTAAGCACCAGGTGGATGCATGGACTGAACATTTAGGCATCTTTCCAATCCTGATATTCTGCTCTTATGATATGCTCAGATGTCCAAATAAAAAAGAATTCAATGTGCTTATTTGCAGGAGAGAAAAAAACAGGATACATATTTCTAGTCTCTTCAGTTTGTAGAAATAGTTGGAAAATAATCGTCAAAAGAGCAACATTAGATCTCAACTGACAAGCCTCACCCAGTGCACACTGCAGGCAATGCTCTCATGTCACTGAGAAACAAACTGGCCCACCCAGAAGAGAATCTCACTGATCTTGATGCTTGAAAGCTGGAAGCCTCACTAGGGAAGTGAACAGTCAAATGGGGGTTGTCACTGCTGATTAGTTGAATATTGAGAGATACTCTTTATACAAAGGAAAAAGAGAAAAGAAAAAAAGAGGAAATTTATCTGCCAAGAGTGGTGTGAGCCCTATAGCTGGAGGGTAAAGGTAAACTGCCATAGCTTGCATTGGTCACTTTTAGCTGGGGTTTGAATATAGTATATAACATAAGAGCAGGCACAAGGGAGCACCTTTCATCTCCCTGAAGGGATTACTGGCTAAAGGAATACTGTCAACCATCTTCTGGGGTCCCTCTCTCAACATATGTGGACTCTGATCACAAGCAGCCAAGCTGGGCTTCTCTCCAGTCAGGGGCATATGGTGAGGTCAGAGTGGCTGAAGGGGCTGAGACAGATTTGATGTCAGAGCTAGCAAGAGAAAGCCCATCAAATGCAGGTGCACAGAAATTAGGAGATTAGAACAATTTCTGCCATTTTTGCTGCCAGTGTTTCCCCACTCCCTTGCTTCGTGACTTGTCAGCACACTTAAAATCGGGGTTTGATAAGAAAGAAGCAGAAATGTAAGACTGATATATTTTTAAATAAAACTACCAATTTCAGAATGGAAGAATCCTTTCACACCAAATGGCAGTTTATGATTATTGAGGCATCAAGGAAGAGCACTGCCAAGAATTTAACAGGCAGTAGGGCTTCTCTGTCAAGAACTGCGCAGCAGCATTCTCCCAGCAGCCTGACGTCATTTTCCCTTGGTTGGGGTTGGCATGGGTAGCGTGCGACTGAAGCTGACAAGAAAGAGATGATGCAGGTAAGTAAAAGCAAGCCTCCATAGTTTACACGCAGTTCCCCCATCCAGTGAAAAATATAGTTCAGATGAACACTTCACTTTCTTGTGGTACAGAATTTTGCACAGGATATAAAGTACGTTTTATATCAGAAAGTAATACGCTACAACTTTGACCCAATTCACCACCTACCTAATTCCATTAGGAAACAAATGAAACTGTCTAAATAAAGCGACTAGACTAATTGAAGCCAGGATTTCCAGAACAGACAGAGCCGAGACTCTAATTAAAGGAGCCTCCCAACCCCACATGTGGACCAAAGGAGCTGAAATAGGGAGAATATGAATTCCTTCTGCTTTGCACCACAATAGCACCATCTGACTAGTCAAACCACTGTCCAAATAACCGCATACAGCCCGGTTTAAAATGACAAAACATAAACATTTAATTTAGAGTTATTTGAAGTATTATGTGAGTGTGTGGGAGATCCAGAAAGATTGGGATAGAGGGAAAATAGGATTCCAGCTTTGGGATTGACCTTGAATGCCAATCAAAAATCTCTTGGCATTTTTGGATCCCTGAAGTAAATAAAAAAATGATAACTTTAGTCTAACTATGAAATGAAAGGGGTTCCCTGAAATGCTTGTCAGGCGACTTGGCCTCAATATTTTGCTCCTCACAATCTAGTGTTAAAGAAATTAGTACTGGTTGTTTTTTATTTGTTTAGTTTGCAACGCTGTATGTTAATTCAAATCCTAACAGAAGCTACCTTTTCCTTTGTGTTGCAGTGGCTAAACAGCCACATAAAGTAATTGTCCCCTGCTATTAAATTAAAATTTAGAGTAAGGAACAAAAACAAAATAGCATAGTTAATGAAAACCCACCAAAGTTTTAAGTCATTAGATGGCACAGAAGAACCTCTGGTTTATTAGCAAATGTCACCTGCCAGCAGCTAACATTTGGATGAAGTCTTATATCATTGTCCTGGCCAAACTATGACAAAGCGGAGAAATTGCTTAAGCAAAAACAAGGACAATAAAAACAAAGGTTTTCTAAATTACTGTTGCCCGTGTCATTAAATTTCATATTGTGCATGGAATATAAATACATCACTTTGTTCTGCATGACAAGCAGAAGTGAGCATTCATACATTACTCAGCCACTTAATTAAGTGCCTGGGATATTTGCAGTTAGCAGAAACTAATAAGGGAATCACATTTAAATTCAAATCACTCCTCAGGGTAGCTGTCTGCAACATAAGCAAAGCTTACTGGGTAGATGTTCCACTAAATGCTCAGCTAAAAGCTCAGATTCACTGTATTTGTTAATAAAGAATAATTCTACTTGTGATTAAAGGTGAGAGTAAAATAAATAATTCTGTTAGGGATTTTGAGTGATGTTTTATTTCCCCTATTTTAAATACCCATTTTGTCTATCACTTTGTCTAATAGAATAAGGGTATGATTTAGGACTTTGCCAGCACAGAGAGAAGGTTCCATAAAAAACAAATGACTACACTGACCCTTTTCATTGAAGCCTTTCAACAGACCTGACAGTAATGGCTCCTGCATCACCGACAGTAAACAATAAAATTATAAAGTCCTCATTCAGAAAAAGCAAGCTGGAAACAAAGTGATGGAAGGTCACAGGAGGCCACAAAAGGGGACAAGAGGGGAGGAGGCAGAAGGCATTCACATTCTTATAACAGGAAGCCAAGAACCCAGTATTCTGAACTCTGGGGGATTACTCCTCCCTAAGCCACTGCTCAAGACTGGGTTTATTTTTAATCATTTGTCTTTATAAATTTTAACTTTCCTAGACTAAAACAGTCCCATATGGTTTCAAATCTGCCCTTAATTCCAAACAAGCCTCCACACCAAGCTTCTTCAAAATTTCAAAGCCATCTGGACTCCAATGGTAAAATGACCTCTTGTAATTTCTCCTCATACTAACTGTGGCTTTTCAGCTTCAGAAACTAGACTCTCAGGCCCCTTCTACCAAGAGTAGATGTACAGGTTCACAAAAGACTATCACTTGAAGGGAAATATGCTCTAAACCAGGGTGCTTACAGAAGAGTGAGTGGAGTAGCTTAGATTCTGATTGTACACCTTTGTTCTACTCACAGAAATTACATAATTTTACTTGCAATCACACATAATTTTGCTACAGAAAACATAAATTCCGTAAATTCCATGCTGTATTCCCAAGTAGAAATGAATCAATGTAAATCTGAATGTTAACACTGCATTGAAAGTGAACATAATATTTTTGGTTAGATGGAAATTTGGCATCTTCTGCAAGTCATAAAATCTTTGAAGCATAAATTCTGATTGTCACAATAGGTACTGTCACACAGCATCACCTCAGATATTGTCAAGGTACCATCTGGCATGAGTTATATAGCAGTGGACGGAAAAGGTGTAGGTCTAGCATTCAATTCTTAAAAGTATCAGGATCAGTATTCATATAGCATCAAAAGTCATCACAGGACAAATGCAAGGTATATACACAGAAAAATATTTTGAGAATTTACATAGGAAATCATTAGCTTGGTTATATCTGGAAAGAAGACAAGGAGACATAGCTTTTCACTGTATATTCTTTTAGGCAACTTTAATTCTTTGCCATGTGTATGCATTGATTCTGGTTTGGAGAGTAATTAAATTAAAAAGTAAAGTTTACCAACAGTTCTTCAAAGTTTTTACCAACCACTTATCTCAAATACATCAATGTGAAATAACACCTTCAAATATTCATAAGCATCCAGTGAAATCCATCTTATCATTATGAATGCTGCCAAGTCGCTTCAGTCATGTCCGACTCTGTGCGACCCCGTGGACTGCAGCCTACCAGGCTTCTCCGTCCATGGGATTCTCCAGGCAAGAACACTGGAGTGGGTTGCCATTTCCTTCTCCAATGCATGAAAGTGGAAAGTGAAAGTGAAGCCACTCAGTCGTGTCTGACTCTTAGCGACCCCATGGACTGCAGCCCACCAAGCTCCTCCATCCATGGGATTTTCCGGGCAACAGTACTGGAGTGGGGTGCCATTGCCTTCTCCCTCATTATGAATAACAGCCTTCTAATTCTGTAATCGGTGTTACCCAGATGGCTTAGTGGTAAAGAATCCCCCTGCAATGCAGGAGACATGGTTTGACCCCTGGGTTGGGAAGATCCTCTGGAGAAGGAAATGGAAACCACCCCACTCCAGTATTCTTGCCTGGGAAATCTCAGGAACAGAGTAACCTGGCAGGTTACAGACCTTGGGGTACAAAAGAGTTGGACACAGCTTGGCAACTAAACAACAAGTCTGTAATCACACTCTACCCTCAGTTAACCACATGAAGTAACTCTGGAGCCCTACCCTTCTAGATCCATCTCATTCTTAATGACATTGTAAAGGTTGATCGCTTTCTCTTATTTGCATCATGAGTAAAATTATTTTAGATATTTTAATATTTAGAATAGAGTTTAAGATGTTACAGAGTCATCATGTTAGAGAGTTACAGATGTTACAGAGTAAAATACAGATAGACTGGCTACTATCACAAATATTGCTGAAAATCTGAGAAGACTCACACAATAAAAGTGTTGTTGTTGTTGTCTTGTTTTTTTCCTGTATGTTGTACACTAATTTAGAGACTCTATTATATAAAATGAGAGTCCAGATTCCTTCAATTTTAAAACTCAGGCATATTATTCTAGGTCCTAGGTTTCCTCCACATTCAGTCATCTGATGAAAAAAAGAGAGAACATGGAGGATAGTACGAGAAGCTTCATATGAGCCAAGCTTAGAAATAG
Source organism: Bos mutus (assembly GCF_027580195.1). NCBI lineage: Eukaryota > Metazoa > Chordata > Mammalia > Artiodactyla > Bovidae > Bos > Bos mutus. The sequence continues at coordinate 36,316,344 of NC_091637.1, read as the reverse complement.
CTTTTATCACTTCTAACCACATTTCACCTGCATCTCTCAGTCACATGGGACCACCAATCTGTAAGGGAAATATAAGCTGAGTATTTTCTTAGGAAAAAACTTTCATGAACACCAGAGTATGTTGCATCAGTCTTCCCACATTTTCACTCTCTTCATACCTTTTGTCATATGACTTTGCATTTGCAAGACTCCTGACATTTCTCAGGAGTGTGAGCAGTATGTATTTCTCAAACTTACTGATCTTGTCTTTGGCCATGTGATTTGCTTAGTTCAAAGGAATGCTAGCAGAAGTGACAAAAGTAGAAGTTTTAAATGTGGGAATTTTTGGCTTCCCTTGGTATTTCTTCCTTCACCTTGAAAAGGTCATGGCACAAGAAGGAATGAGGTATGTGAAGTAGACCAAATCCTGAGCAGATATGAGCCTGAGATCAAAACCAGGCAACCCACAGAACCACTCAGTTTATCCAACCCTAGATCATCTGAATAGAAACTGGCCTACAATTCTGTGTGTAAGAATAAGGTGGTTGTTATAACGCATTGAGTTGAAAGAGGTGGGGGGGGTAGCTGTTTGTTACATATCATTATTTCTGTAGTAAATAACTGATACAGATACACAGCAGTCTTGGCTTCAGTTACCTTCTGTGAAAGTGAAAGTGAAGTCATGTCCGACTCTTTGAGACCCCATGGACTGCAGCCTACCAGGCTCCCCTTTCCATGGGATTTTCCAGGCAAGGACATTGGAGTGGGTTGCCATGTCCTTCGCCAGGGGATCTTCCCGACTCAGGGATTGAACCCGGGTCTCCCGCACTGCAGGCAGATGCTTTACTGTCTGAGCTACCAGTGAAGCCCTTACCTTCTGTGAGCAATTATAATTTTAAATTACTCCACTAAATATAATTTTCAACAGTATTTTCCCTGTATCTTAACCCTAGACATTTCTCTACTTTGATAAATGTTGAAAGAACTGATCAATATTGAGAAAATACAGTAAAGTTTTGTACAAATAAATTCCTTAAAATTAAGGCCGATAATCTGGATAACTCGCTGTTTCACCATATTTTATTTACTGGGTTTTTAAAGCTTTATTGAGGTATTATTTACATACAAAAACTGCTCATATAAATATATATTCAATTTGATGAGTCTGGACATTTACCTAAACCCTGGATGACATAGAGTGTTCATTTTAAAATTGAAAATATTTATGAGTGGTTAATAATTCTCCCAAAGTCACTTGCAAAAGAGTGAGAAAGATAGTATCTATCTCAGCTACTACAATTGTGATCAATTGGAGTGTCCAGAGACTGACTTTTTTGCATCTGTCAAATTTTTGTCTAGGTTTTGACTTTTTGTGCCTGCTTTAGAACGTTTATTTCACAGCTGATTCAAAATTTCAACAAAGGATGATCAGAAGCAGAAGAGACTGTTATATACTAACCATGAACTAAATATCATATCAAGTATTTAAAATATATTGTCTTATTAAATTCTCCAAACATTCCTATGAATTATTTATGTTTTCCCCATTTATAAATGAAGAATCTGAACCTTTTAACTTTTCCTAATTTTTTCAATGACATATCATACTAATATATGATAGAGTTGGAGATGTAAGCTTAAAACTAAGGGAGGCTTCCTCCAGAGTCCAGGTTTCCTTCATTAAACCAGGCAGTTTCCACAATCAATGTAAATTTAGTAACTTGAATTAATAAAACAGAGGCCTAAATCAAGGGCTAAAATTAAGTTTAAGGATGAGAGCACAGAAAATGGATTATGTACACACACAGGTATTTGTGATTTCATTTAATTTTCCTCAATTTTTATTTTATGTTGGATCATAGTTAACAATGTTGTGTTGGATTCAGATACACAGCAACGTGATTCAGGTATACATATATATATAATATATATATATTTTACAATTCTTTTCCACTTAGATTATTCAGTTCAGTTGAGTCCTCAGTTGTGCATGACTCTTTGAGACCCCATGAACTACAGCACACCAGGCTTACTTTTCCATCACCAACTCCCGGAGCTTGCTCAAACTCATGTCCATCGAGTCAGTGATGCCATCCAACCATCTCATCCACTGTCATCTGCTTATCTTCCCACCTTCAATCTTTCCCAGCATCAGGGTCTTTTCCAGTGACTCAGTTCTTTGCATCAGGTGGCTAGAGTATTGTAGCTTCAGCTTCAGCATCAGTCCTTCCAATGAATATTCAGGACTGATTTCCTTTAGGATTGACTGGTTTGATCTTCTTGCAGTCCAAGGGACTCTCAAGAGTCTTCTCCAACACCACAGTTCAAAAGCATCAATTCTTTGGGGCTCATCTTTTTTTATAGTCCAACTCTCACATCCATAAATGACTACTGGAAAAACCATAGCTTTACTAGATGGACCTTTGTTGGCAAAGTAATGTCTCTGCTTTTTAATATGCTGTCTAGGTTGGTCATAGCTTTTTTCGAAGGAGCAGTTCAGTTCAGTCACTGAGTCTTGTCTGACTCTTTGTGACCCCTTGGACTTCAGCACACCCAGCCTCCCTGTCCATCACCAAATCCAAGAGTTTACTCAAACTCATGTCCATTGAGTCGGTGATGTCATCCAACCACCTCATCCTCTGTCATCCCCTTCTCCTCCTGCCTTCAGTCTTTCCCAGCAAGCATCTTTTAAATTCATGGCTGCAGTCACCTGATCTGCAGTGATTTTGGAACACAAGAAAATAAATTCTGTAACTGTTCCCATTGTTTCCTTATCTATTTGCTGTGAAGTGATGGAATCAGATGCCATGACCTTCATTTTTGAATGGAGTTTTAAGCCAGCTTTTTTGCTTCTCTCTTTCAACAAGAGCCTCTTTAGTTCCTCTTTGCTTTCTGCCATAAGGGTGGTGTTATTTGCATATCTGAGGTTATTGATATTTCTCCCGTCAATCTTCATTCCAGTTTGTACTTCATCCAGCCCTGTGTTTTACATGATGTACTCTGCATATAAGTTAAATAAGCAGGGTGGCAATATACAGCCTTGACATACTCCTTTCCCAAACTGGAACCAGTCTGTTGTTCCATGTATGGTTCTAACTGTTGCTTTTTGACCTTCATACAGTCTCAGGAGGCAGGTAAGGCGGTCTGGTAGTCCCATCTCTAAAAATTTTCCACAGTTTGTTGTGATCCACATACTGAAAGGCTTTAGTGGTGTCAATGAAGGAGAAACAGATGTTTCTCTGGAATTCTCTTGCTTTTTCTATGATCCAACGGATGTTGGCAATTTGATCTCTGGTTCCTTTGCATTTTTCAATTCCAGCTTGAACATCTGGAATTTCTTGGTTCACATGCTGTTGAAGTTTAGCTTGGAGATTTTTCAGCATTACTTTGCTAACATGAGAGAGTGCAATTGTGCAGTAGTTTGAAAATTCTTTGACATTGCCTTTCTTTGGGATTGGAATGAAAACTGACGTCTTCCAGTCCTTTGGCCGCCCCTAAATTTTCACAATTTGTTGGCATATTGAGTGCAGCACTTTCACAGCATCATCTTTTAGGATTTGAAATAGCTCAACTGGAATTGCATCATCTCCACCAGCTTTTATTGTAGTGATGCCTCCTAAGGTCCACTTGACTTTGCACTCCAGAATGTCTGGCTCTAAGTGAGTGATCACACCATTGTGGTTATCTGGGTCATTAAGATCTTTTTTGTATAGTTCTTCTATGTATTCTTGCAACCTCTTCTTAATATCTTCTGTGTTTTTAAATTCCATACCATTTCTATCCTTTACTGTGCCCATCTTTGCATGAAAATGTTTCCTTGGTATCTCAAATTTTCTTGAAGAGAACTATAGTCTTTCCTATTCAATTGTTTTTCTCTATTTCTTTGCACTGATCACTTAGAAAGGCTTTCTTATCTCTTTGCTATTCTTTGGAACTCTGCATTCAGATGGGTATATCTTTCCTTTTCCTCTTTGCCTTTTGCTTCTCTTCTTTTCTCAGCTATTTGTAAGGCCTTCTCAGACAACCATTTTGCCTTTTTGCATTTATTTTTCTTGAGGATGGTCTTGATCACTGCCTCCTATACAATGTTATGAACCTCTGTCCATAGTTCTTCAGATCTATGTTCTATCAAATCTAGTTCTATCAAATCTAATCCTTTGAATGTATTTGTCACTTCCACTGTATAAGCATGAGGGATTTGATTTAGGTCATATCTGAATGGTCTTTTAATATGCTGTCTAGGTTGGACTTCCCTGGTGGCTCAGAGGTAAAACATCTGTCTACAATGCAGGAGACCTGGTTTGATCCCTGGATCAGGAAAATCCCCTGGAGAAGGAAATGGCAACCCGCTCCGGTACTCTTGCCTGGAAAATCCCATGGACGGAGAAGCCTGGCAGGCTACAGTCCATGGAGTCACAAAGAGTTGGACATGACTGAGTGCCTTCATTTTCTTTCACTTTCTTTCTAGGTTGGTTATAGCTTTTCTTCCAAGGAGCAAGCATCTTTTAATATCATGACTGCATTCAACCTAGACAGCATATAAAAAGCAGAGACATTATTTTGCTGACAAAGATCTGTTTAGTCAAAGTAATGGTTTTTCCAGTAGTCATGTATGGATGTGAGAGTAGGACTATAAAGAAAGCTGAGCACTGAAGAATTAATGCTTTTGAACTGTGGTGTTGGGGAAGACTCTTGAGAGTCCCTTGGACTACAAGAAGATCAAACCAGTCAATCCTAAAGGAAATCAGTCCTGAATATTCATTGGAAGAACTGATGCTGAAGCTGAAACTCCAATACTTTGGCCACCTGATGGGAAGAACTGAGTCACTGGAAAAGACTCTGATAGTGGGAGAGATTGAAGGCTGCCAGGGTCCAGCCCCGGTGGATCCAGGGAATTCGAAGCGGGGACGGCGTTGGCGAGGATCAGGAAACAACTGCTTAATTAAACTTTAATTAAGGATATAAAGAGTAATGGAATAAGGATAGCTCAGTGAGGAAATTCAGTGGAGAAAAGAGGCTGAATAATTCAGCCAGAAGGTAAGAGAAAGAACGACATGGTGAGACCAAGTTTCGGTGAACAAGGCCCGCACTTTATTTTCCAAAGTAGTTTTTATACCTTAAGTTATGCATAGAGGATAATGGGGGAAGGGGTAGAGTCATGCAGTAAGCCAGGCTTTCTTCCTGCAAACTTATCATATGCAAAAGCTTAGGTGATTTGCATCATCTTCTGGCCCGGAGGCCTGTTAACATTTTAAGACCCTTTCTTCAGAAAACTTATTTTTCTCTAAAGGTGACTGGTCAGGAGCCACCCTCCAAAAGCATTAGATAAAGTTGCATTCCTACAGAGCAAAGGTGTGGTGGGCTATAACAAGAAAAAAAATTAACTCAAGGGTCCCAAGTTACAAACATTAAAGCTACTACTTACACCAATTATATTAATCAATACACTGCCAGGGACACAGCAGGTAAGGGATATGGAAACTTAGCAGCAAACATTGGCCCAACAAGTGAAAATCCCTTCACCAATACAATTTCTAATCAATCTTTTAACTGCTCAAAGGAATCTGTATTTAGACAGTTTAGAACATTTCATGCCTCTCACAGTTGGGAGGTTCTGAGCAATCACATGTGGCCAGAAAAAACCTATTCAGGCAGGCTAGAGGACTTCCAAAGGAGTTTGTAGGTTGAAACACTGTCACACCCAGGAATTATTAACTGGAGCTGTAAGCTAACTCTTTTTTCAGAGAGAGGTAGTGGGGGACAGCCCCCCATAAAGTCAGAGGTGTAGGTGAAGGCACAAAGCAGAAAGTAGGCAGACTCTGGTTTTGGGTGTAAATGCTCAAGAATTTCCAGGGGAACTCCTGAGGCTCGATCCCGCCTTTGCGTATGCCAAGCCTCCTTCCTCATGACCTTTGTCATGGGTGGAGCTCCTCACGCTGGCTCCGGGCAGTGATAGAATTCCAGTTGAGCTATTCCAGATCCTGAAAGATGATGCTGTGGAAAGTGCTGCACTCAATATGCAATATGCACTCAATATGCAATATGCCTGCTCCCGGCAGAAGGCAGTAGGAGAAGGGGACGTCAGAGGATGAGATGATTGGATAGCAGCACCAACTCGATAGACATGGGTTTGAGCAAGCATTGGGAATTGGTGATGGACAGGTAAGCCTGGTGTGCTGCAGTCCACAGGGTCACAAAGAGTTGGACACGGCTGAGTGACTGAACTGAACTGAATGGTCTAGTGGTTTTCTCTACTTTCTTCAATTTAAGTCTGAATTTTAATAATAAGCAGTTCATGATCTGAGCCACAGTCAGCTCTCAGTCTTGTTTTTGCTGACTGTATTGTATTTCTCCATATCTTTGGCTGCAAGAAAATAATCAATCTGGTTTCAGTGTTGACCATCTGGTGTTGTCCATGTGTAGAGTCGTCTCTTGTGTTGGAATATCGTGTTTGCTATGACCAGTGCATTCTCTTGGTAAAACTCTGTTAGCTTTGCCCTGCTTCATTTTGAACCCCAAGACCAAATTTGCCTGTTACTCAATGTATCTCTTGACTTCCTACTTTTGCATTCCAGCCCCCTATGGTGAAAAGGACATCATTTTGGGTGTTAGTTCTAGATGGTCCTGTAGGTCTTCATAGAACCTTGCAATTCAGCTTCTTTGGCATTAGTGGTTGGGGCATAGAGTTGGATTACTGTGATGTTGAATGGTTTTCTTTGGAAACAAACCAAGATCATTCTGTTATTTTTGAGATTGCACCCAAGGACTGCATTTTGGACTCTTTTATTGACTATGAGGGCTATCCATTTCTTCTAAGGGATTATTGCCCACAGTAGTAGATGTAGTGGTCATCTGAGTTAAATTCACCCATTCCAGCTCATTTTAGTTCACTGATTCCTAAAATGTCAATGTTCACTCCTGTCATCTTCTGTTTGACCACTTCCAATTTACCTCGATTCATGGACCTAACATTCCAGGTTCCTATGCAATATTGTTCTTTACAACATCAGGCTTTGTTTCCATCACCATTCACATCCACAACTGTGCAGTGATTTTGCTTTGGCTCAGCCTCTTCATTCTTTCTGGAGTTGATTCTCCACTCTTCTCCAATAGCATATTGGGCACCTAGTGACCTGGAGAGTTCATCTTTCAGTGTCATACCTTTTTGCATTTTTATACTGTTCGTGGGGTTCTCAAGGCAAGAATACTGAAGTGGTTTGCCACTCCCTTCTCCAGTGGACCATGTTTTGTCAGAAATTTCCCCCATGACCCATCCATCTTGGGTGTCCCTACATGGGATGGCTCATAGTTTCATTGAGTTAGACAAGGCTGTGATCCATGTGATCAGTTTGGTTAGTTACTCAGGTTATTACTGAATATTGATCAGCATTCCCTGTGTTATACAGTAGGTCCTTGTTGGCTATATATTTTAAATATAGTAGTGTGCACAACAGGCTTCTCCAATGGCCCAGCAGGTAAAGAGTGTGCCTGCAATGCAGGAGACCTGGGTTTGATCCCTGGGTCAGGGAGATTCCTCTGGAGGAGGCAACAGCAACCCACTCTAATATTCTTGCCTGGGAAATCCTATGGACAGAGAATCCTGATGGGCTACAGTTCATCACTTCCAATCTATCCCTTGCCCCTAGTTTTATTTTATTAATTACATAATAAAGTCATGATAATGCTTAACTCACATAAGATAAAGTAATTTATTGACAGAGGAGACTAACTGTAAAAAAGAAGAGAATCATTTGTAGGGTAAGAATCAATGGTTTTCAAACTCTGAATTTACCACAACTTTTTTATAAACAAATATATATATATAAAGACTTTCCCCAATCTTTCTCTAGAACTTTACATGGGAAAGACCAACTTCATATATGATATAACTATAAAGAAAATAGCTTCCAATTTTAGAGTCTAATCACTGCAGATGGTGGTTGCAGCCATGAAATTAAAAGACGCTTACTCCTTGGAGGGAAAGTTATGACCAACCTAGACAGCATATTCAAAAGCAGAGACATTACTTTGACAACAAAGTCCGTCTAGTCAAGGCTATGGTTTTTCCAGTGGTCATGTATGGATGTGAAAGTTGGACTGTGAAGAAAGCTGAGCACCAAAGAACTGATGCTTTTGAACTGTGGTGTTGGAGAAGACTCTTGAGAGTCCCTTGGACTGCAGGGAGATCCAACCAGTCCATTCTAAAGAAGATCAGTCCTGGGTGTTATTTGGAAGGACTGATGCTAAAGCTGAAACTCCAATACTTTGGCCACCTCATGCAAAGAGTTGACTCATTGGAAAAGACTCTGATGGTGGGAGGGATTGGGGTCAGGAGGAGAAGGGGACGACAAAGGATGAGATGGCTGGATGGCCTCACTGACTCGATGGACATGTGTTTGAGTAAGCTCCGGGAGTTGGTGATGGACAGGGAGGCCTGGCATGCTGCAATTCATGGGGTCGCAAAGAGTCAGACATGACTGAGAGACTGAACTGAACTGAAGCTTAATAAATGAAAAGTGTATGTTTAGCCAATGCAACAAAGAAATAAACTGCAAGAGACGTTTTGTACCTGAATTTTGATCAAAAAGTATTACCATTTCTCTTATCCTCTGATTCATTTCCCTTAACAATCAGAATAGGAAAACATAAACACAAGATAAGTTTTATTTAAATTCTTGTATGAATCAACTAAGTTTTAAGTCAACAAAGAATGGTGAATTTCCATAGGGATTAAAGAATAAAATTCCAGTAGTGACTTGCAATGGGAACAACATTCAACATTTTGTTAGTTCACTGGAATTAATGACACCTGCTCCACCTATTGAGTCAGCCTGTGGTGGGAGGGTATTGGAAAGAGAAAAGTGGGTGACAAATGCAATTTCCATGAACCAAATTAGATTCTGGCACAATTAGCTCATATGATTTCTTCTAGTTAACTCTTCTGAGGAAAATTTGGAATAAGCAATGCTTACCACACAACATTTTTCTATTAAAGCATACTTTTATAAAGACTGGAATATAATCTTAGTTTCTATTACAATATAACTTCTAAAGACAAAGGTATTTTGATTTCTCAACCCAATTTCAATTACAGACAATACATAAGATTAGCTTTTCTTTTAAAATAAGCTCCTTCTATTTAGTAAAAAACCATCAACCAGGAGACAAATCAGTTTTCCACAGGCCTTAAATCATCTGGTAATTGGAAATAAACTCTCTCTTGTCAATAGTGTAAGTAGTAGTAGTGTTAGTCACTCACTAGTGTCTGACTCTTTGCAACCCCATGGACTGTAGCCCACCAGGCTCCTCTGTCCATGGGATTCTGCAACCCAGGGATCCAACTGCAGTCTCCTGCATTGCAGGCAGATTCTTTACCATCTGAGCTATGTCAAAAGTATAAAGACATCTGTTGTCTTTTCCCTAATTTTTCATGGTGAAATTGTAAAAGCAGAGGAAATTTGAAGCATCATCTCTCATTCAATTATTAATCTGTGGATAATATAGTGACTCACTTTGTCCAATTCTTTGCAACCCCACAGACTGTAGCCCACCAGACTCCTCTCTTCATGGAATTCTCCAGGCAAGAATACTGGAGTGAGTAGCCATTCCCTTCTCCAGGGTATCTTTCCAACCTAGGGATCAAATCCAAGTCTCCTGCCTTGCAGGCAGATTATTTACTGTCTGAGATACTAGGGGAGCCCTAACTAATATCAGATATGCTCATTCCCAAAATATTCTTTACTAAACTCGTGTACTTTCTTAAGAGAAGACTTAAAACCAAATGAAACTTAACTTTGATCTTGTTTTGAACATTTTCCTGAATATGGAATCTCTGAAATTTTTAAGTCTTTGCCTCTTTAAGTAATGTTGAGAGCATGTGTTTACATGGTAGTACTGTTTTAAGACTCAGCTTGGCTCTTTCCATGACACAGTAACTATTCTCAATTCCCATTATATATTAACTTGGATATATGATAAATACACAGCTAAATCTTTCTTTCTTCAATAAGTGCCATTTTCATTATATTAAAAAGTAACTGACTTCAACTAAATAATTCAAAATAATCAGGTTTAATTTCATTTGTCACTGAAAACTATTCTATTAGCTAAACTTTTCTAGAAGTATTAAGTAATGGCATTGTATGTATGTAAAATTAGTTTAAATTTTGATATTAGTAAAAACAAGTCACTATTATTTATTTTGTATCATCGTATAATTAATAGTCACTGCCAATGGCACCCCACTCCAGTACTCTTACCTGAAAAATCCCATGGACGGAGGATCCTGGTAGGCTGCAGTCCATGGGGTCACTAAGAGTCGGACACGACTGAGTGACTTCACTTTCACTTTTCACTTTCACGCATTGGAGAAGGAAATGGCAACCCACTCCATGTTCTTGCCTGGAGAATCCCAGGGACGGGGGAGCCTGGTGGGCTGCCATCTATAGGGTCGCACAGAGTCGGACACGACTGAAGTGAGTTAGCAGCAGCAGCAGCAGCTGAAACTATGTAAAATAAAAATATACAAAATCTGTAATAATCTACCATCAGTACCTAAAGATGATTATCTTTCAATGGAATATTATAAATGTTTGTTTAATGTACATTTACATATATATGAAATATTTCTATAAAAGTGGAATTATTCATTATATTATGTTTCATAAGCTTTTCAATGTGTATTCTCTTTGCTTTGGTTCCTAGCTATCTGAAAGATATACTTTTATATTAATGTATTCATGCTTGTATTTAGTTAACATTATTTTGTCTAGTAATCAGTGATAATAATAAGAAAAAAATAATCTATTAACTTCAAAGCGTAGAACCGAAGATTCAGTATGCCACCCTCCTAGACCTCCCACTGACCCACTATCATTTTCTCATGTTTTAAAAAAAATATTTGAAATATTGGTGTCTTATTTTTACTGTTATAGAATCATGTGTTTCTAGCTCAGAATTTATTTTAAAAATTTCATTAATTTGTAAGAAAGATCTTTATTTATTTGGCTTCAATACCCTCTGCAAAAGCAACTTATTCTTTCATTAAGTCATGGTTTTTATGCCTTTATTTGAACACCTTCTTTAGGAAGTGGATATGAGAAATCTTAGAATACTCTTCTGTTGTTCTCACACATATATATGAGTCCTTAGACATGAGGAAATTCTCTGTTAATCCAATATCTTTTATATGAAAAATATGAAAACAAGTGTGATTCCTTTTCCTTTTGTCTGAACCTATTTTGTAGCCTAATTGGATCCTTACAGAATCTTTTAAATTTACTTTTAAGTATAAAACAAAAATTCAGTGTATATGTAAATATAAATTTTTTAAGTGAATACTGACATGTTCAGCAAATCTTTTCAATCCAAAGATTCAAGTCTTTCTAAGTTTAGGACAGTGTGCTATAATTATTTATTTAATTATGACTTCTCCTTCATAAGTCATTTTTTTTTTTAATCTTTTGGGTCTGTCCTCCATATCACATCTTTTCTCTCTGACTTAGGAACCTCCTCCTTTAGCTTTTCATCTTCTTAAATGGTTTATTTTTTCAGCATTATCATGACCATTACTCATTGCTCACATTGTTTTAATTTAATAATTTTTATTCAGTTCCATGCATTATGTATTTTTTCTTATACTACCACCTACTTTTTAAACTTTTTAACACAATTTTTAAATTTTCTAAATGTTTTTTTCTGTTTCTGGAGTAAGTATATTCTGCAGGGGAAAAAAAATGCTATGATTTTTCAGAACTATTTTCATTCCACTGGGAAATTAGGAGTGCAGACAGTTAAAAATTCACATTCCTTTGCCCGCAGACCTCAAAGGCCTCAGAGGAAGTTGAATTATTTAGGCTGACCACAGTCTTGATCACTCTGCTATTCCCAATCTTTCCATGAGACAATATATTTGATCACTTGTCTATCTTATCTGACATTATATGAAACTCTGGTTTTAGAGCGTACAGAGATAGACGATAGACAGACAGCCCATTACTTTAGAAGCGCTTAATACATATGAATGATGATGATGACCTGCAGCAGAAATCATGACCTTAGAACACTATTAAACAACATTCAGTCAAGAGTAGAAGCCTACAGATACTGAATGATACTGATATCCTTACTGTTGCGTATGTTTACTTTACTTGAAGAGACAGCCAACAATTTTCTTTTCAAATATCCACTAAAAGAAAATAATTGAGTTCATTTAATAGCTCCTTTAGACCACAAAATAATGAAAAAATATAATCTAAAATAGTGAATCTGAACTTTCAGGAGGTAAAAATTATATAACACATTGACAGAACAGAACATATAGTCAGTGTACATTTATAAAGCTAATTTATAAATTAATTTCAAAACATATTCTTAGACCTTAAGTCCTCCTTCATGTAATTGGAACACTCATAATAAAAAGTCCTTGGCAGAAAAACTTATAACAATTCTTGATAGGGATTTAATAATTTGTAGAAGCAATGGTTAGATAATCATTGCCTAAGTAAATAAATATCACCAAAGACACAGGCTGTCCATATAATTTGCATTGCATTAACAGTTCCATTTATCAAATCATTAACTCTTAACCAACAACTTATTGTGAATATAGCAATTAGCTCTATTCTGGACGTTACAGATGTTATAAACTGCATTTTCTCAGGAGTAGGTGGGATTTGGCAGGTTGACCAAGAGTAAAAGCCAGCAAGAGGTGCATCTCAGCCCTGTCACTCAGCTTCATTTATATGATTTAGAGCAGCTGAGGATATTGTGTTTCCATCTATAGTTATTTGAAACTAGTGATTTGTTCAACCTTCCTTCCACTTAGAGGAAATTTCACAATTTTTTTTCCAGAATTATGATTATCTATGAAAGTTCTGATCAAGAGTAGGACTGATGCTGAAGCTGAAGCTCCAATACTTTGGCCACCTGATGTGAAGAGCCAGCTCACTGAAAAAGACCCTAATGCTGGGAAACATTGAAGGCAGGAGGAGAAGGCAGTGACAGAGGATAAGATGGCTGGATGGTATCACCAGCTCAGTGGACATGAGTTTGAGCAAAGTTATGAAGGACAGGGAAGATTGGCATGATGCAGTCCACGGGGTCACAAAGAGTTGGACATGACTTAGCAAATAAAAAACAACAAATGAAAGTTCTAATATGGAAATAGATGTTTATCTGTCAAGATATGTCTATTATGGGTCTCTGATTATTACCTAAGTATTAGGAAATAAAACAGCCTAGGTTTAGAGGTACTAACTCTATTTATGTTTTTATTTTATTCAGTGTTATTTTCTAAATCAATGATAGTAATGGCTTATTTTTCATGCTTTACAAGTCTTGATGGTCACTTCATTTGTGAAACTTAGCACTGACTTTAAAACATAGAAATCATATGAAATTCAAACACATGCTTCTCTAAAGCAACTACAACCCAGCTCTGGGGGATAAGAGCTACATAACACCTAGAAGGTCTTTTCTATCATTAAAAGTCAGGAAAGTCTCTTAAGACCTGCTTCAGAAGACAGTCACAAGGAGTGTGTTCTTTTAGAAGATCTGATTATAGTAAGCATGAGTCTATTTCATAGGAACCTGGAATGTCAGGTCCATGAATCAAGGCAAATTGAAAGTGGTCAAACAGGAAATGGCAAGAGTGAACGTTGACATTCTAGGAATCAGTGAACTAAAATGGACTGGAATGGATGAATTTAACTCAGATGACCATTATATCTGCTACTGTAGGCAAGAATCCCTCAGAAGAAATGGAGTAGACATCATGGTCAACAAGAGAGTCTGAAATGCAGTACTTGGATGCAATCTCAAAAATGACAGAAAGATCTCTGTTTGTTTCAAAGGCAAACCATTCAATATCACAGTAATCCAAGCCTATGCCCCAACCAGTAACGCTGAAGAAGCTGAAGTTGAATGGTTCTATGACGACCTACAAGACCTTTTAGAACTAACACCCAAAAAAGATGTCATTTTCATTACAGGGGACTGGAATGCAAAAGTAGGAAGTCAAGAAATACCTGGAGTAACAGGCAATTTTGGCCTTGGAGTACAGAATGAAGCAGGGCAAAGGCTAATAGAGTTTTGCCAAGAGAACACACTGGTCATAGCAAACACCCTCTTCCAACAACACAAGAGAAGACTCTACACATGGACATCACCAGATGGTCAACACCGAAATCAGATTGATTGTATTCTTTGCAGCCAAAGATGGAGAAGCTCTATACAGTCAGCAAAAGCAGAACTGGCAGTGGACTGTGGCTCAGACCATGAAGTCCTTACTGCCAAATTCAGACTTAAATTGAAGAAAGTAGAGAAAACCACTAGACCATTCAGGTATGACTTAAATCAAATCCCTTATGATTATACAGTGGAAGTGAGAAATAGATTTAAGGGAATAGATCTGATAGACAGAGTGCCTGATGAACTATGGACGGAGGTTCCTGACATTGTACAGGAGACAGGGATCAAGACCATCTCCATGGAAAAGAAATCAAAAAAGCAAAATGGCTGTCTGAGGAGGCCTTACAAATAGCTGTGAAAAGGAGAGAATCAAAAAGCAAACTAGAAAAGGAAAGATATAAGCATCTGAATGCAGAGTTCCAAAGAATACCAAGGAGAGATAAGAAGGACTTCCTCAGCGATCAATGCAAAGAAATAGAGGAAAACAACAGAATGGGAAAGACTAGAGATCTCTTCAAGAAAATTAGAGACACCAAGGGAACATTTCATGCAAAGATGGGCTCGATAAAGGACAGAAATGGTATGGACCTAACAGAAGCAGAAGATATTAAGAAGAGGTGGCAAGAATACACAGAAGAACTGTACAAAAAACAGCTTCATGACCAAGATAATCACGATGGTGTGATCACTTACCTAGAGCCAGACATCCTGGAATGTGAAGTCAAGTGGGCCTTAGAAAGCATCACTACGAACAAAGCTAGTGGAGGTGATGGAATTCCAGTTGAGCTATTTCAAATCCTGAAAGATGATGCTGTGAAAGTGCTGCACACAATATGCCTGCAAATTTGGAAAACTCAGCAGTGGCCACAGGACTGGAAAAGGTCAGTTTTCATTCCAATCCCAAAGAAAGGCAATGCCAAAAAATGCTCAAACTACCACACAATTGCATTCATCTCACATGCTAGTAAAGTAATACTCAAAAGCCTCCAAGCCAGGCTTCAGCAATACATGAACTGTGAACTTCCAGATATTCAATCTGGTTTTAGAAAAGGCAGAGGAATCAGAGATCAAATTCCCAACATCCACTGGATCATCGAAAAAGCAAGAGAGTTCCAGAAAAACATCTATTTCTGCTTTATTGACTATACCAAAGCCTTTGACTGTGTGGATCACAATCAACTGTGGAAAATTCTGAAAGAGATGGGACTACCAGACCACCTGACCTGCTTCTTGAGAAATCTGTATGCAGGTCAGGAAGCAACAGTTAGAACTGGACATGGAACAACAGACTGGTTCCCAATAGGAAAAGAAGTACGTCAAGGCTGTATATTGTCACCTTGCTTATTTAACTTCTATGCAGAGTACATCATGAGAAATGCTGGGCTGGAAGAAGCACAAGCTGGAAACAAGATTGCCAGGAGAAATATCAATAACCTCAGATATGCAGATGACACCACCCTTATGGCAGAAAGGGAAGAGGAACTCAAAAGTCTCTTGTCAAAAGTGAAATAGGAGAGTGAAAAAGTTGGCTTAAAGCTCAACATTCAGAAAACGAAGATCATGGCATCCAGTCCTATCACTTCATGGGAAATAGATGGGGAAACAGTGGAAACAGTGTCAGACTTTAATTTTGGGGGCTCCAAAATCAGATGGTGATTGCAGTCATGAAATTAAAAGACATTACTCCTTGGAAGGAAAGTTATGACCAACATAGATAGCATATTAAAAAGCAGAAATGTTACTTTGCCAACAAAGGTCCGTCTAGTCGAGGCTATGGTTTTTCCTGTGGTCATGTATGGATGTGAAAATTGGACTGTGAAGAAGGCTGAGCGCTGAAGAATTGATGCTTTTGAACTGTGGTGTTGGAGAAGACTCTTGAGAGTCCCTTGGACTGCAAGGAGATCCAACCAGCCCATTCTAGAGGAGATCAGCCCTGGGATTTCTTTGCAAGGAATGATGCTAAAGCTGAAACTCCAGTACTTTGGCCACCTCACGCAAAGAGTTGACTCACTGGAAAAGACTCTGATGCTGGGAGGGATTGGGGGCAGGAGGAGAAGGGGACGACAGAGGATGAGATGGCTGGATGGCATCACTGACTCGATGGATTTGAGTCTGAGTGAACTCTGGGAGTTGGTGATGGACAGGGAGGCCTGGCGTGCTGCGATTCATGGTGTCACAAAGAGTCAGACACCACTGAGCGACTGAACTGAACTGAGTCTATTTCAGATAAGGAGAGATGATCTTCCAGACTTCTAAAATTTCTTGCACTGTGTTCATGTATGAAACAGTATTAGAAACAGAATTATGTAAAATAGAACTATTCAACAGCATTGATGAAATCTGTATTGGTGAGGCCAAAAGTCCATAAGGGATGAACTTAAAAGACTCTCTCCATGAGACAAATTAACATTTATATTGTAGAAAAACATATCAAAGGCTGACAAAAGAAGAAACCAGATCCAAAAATATTACTGTTCCAACTAAAGTTGGCCAGGGATACAGGCAATATCCCAGTAACAAGAGCTTAGTAGTTAATATTAGCATCGTCAATATAGACTACTGTTTCACATAAGGTGGTCAGATATTCCCATCCCAGTTTTTGTTTATTTATAAATCTCATGCTTTATAAAACCTTTTTCCAGTACTCTTAGTTTAAATAGGATTCTGTTATCTAGACACAAAGACTGAGCTCTTCAGGGGAATTCTTATTCTAAATGAAATTAGTAATGACTGCAGAGACCCTGCTTTACCAATCCAACACAGATTTTTGGGTTTTATCTTCGTGTGTCTATCTAGAGGCTTAGTGTCACAAAGCCTTGCTGAATGATGAAGAGTTTAAGGATGTATGTAGAATATCCACTGAGAATTGTTCCAAGACCTAGATCTAGAATACTATATACCAAAATAAACTGAGTATTATTAGATTACAAAATGACCTAATTTTTTTATATCTTCATTTCTCAATGGAATTTAATAAAATAATTGTAAGCTACCATAACAAAGTAGAGAAGATAGGAAACCACACATATCTGTCCATTTCTCTGTTATTTCCCTCTATTTTTTATGAGTCCTTTGCTCCATTAACATTCTGCGACTCTTCATTCCCAAATATATGTCAGTATCAATACAAAATTCCCCTTCATTTGCATTCATTGACAATCTGATGGTAAAATGCCCCCCATTGTCTGTTCTCCAGCAACAGAACCATTCCGTAAATCGTTACCTTGATCCTTCGTGCCCCCTTCCTAAGTATACCACTCTTACACATCTGACAGTATACAGAGACATTGAAGACACAGAGATATAGTTTTACAAAAACTGATTCCAATGGTCAATGACCTTCATTTTGTTCAGTGGGTAAAAATTATAAATAATCTGAAAAGCAAAACATAGAATACATTAATGATCTCCCATAAAAGATCTGCTTGCATGTTCTAGTATGTGTCTTTCACAAATTTACTGTGCACCAGTTGCTGCTGCTGCTAAGTCACTTCAGTCGTGTCCAACTCTGTACGACCCCATAGAAGGCAGCCCACCAGGCTCCCCCGTCCCTAGGATTCTCCAGGCAAGAACACTGGAGTGGGGTGCCATTTCCTTCTCCAATGCATAAAGTGAAAAGTGAAAGTGAAGTCGCTCAGTCGTCTCAGACTCTTAGCGAGCCCATGGACTGCAGCCTACCAGGCTCCTCCATCCATGGGATTTTCCAGGCAAGAGTACTAGAGTGGGGTGTCATTGCCTTCTCCATTAGCTAATCTAAAAGCCTCAGTATATATTTAATGCACCATTAACAAGTGGGATCATCAAGGGGAACAAAAGTTTCTGCAGAGCAGCTAATGAAAATGTCTCCAAAGGAATATTTTTACTTTGTAAACATAAAATCATCAATCTAGAAACAGATTGGCCATTTAGATAATAGCACACTGTTTGAACTATCTTTTGGCCAGAATACAACTTCTTTAAAGTAAAAATAATTTTTCTTGATAATATACACGTACTTTTGTGTAAGAATTTTATTTCCATGTCATATATTTTAGTGAATCATGTTCATAAAATAATTTCCTTCAATGAAAATGGATGTCCTTAACACCCACCTGTGATGTGAAAAATGTGAGGGACACAGCTTTATATTCAATAGCAATAGTTGAAACTAGATGATAAAATCTTTTAAAAACTGGCCATTGACAAATTAGTAGATGTATCCTGATTGAAGTGAAGTGAAGTGAAAGTCACTCAGTTGTGTTCAATTCTCTGCGACCCCATGAACTATACAGTCCATGGAAATCTCCAGGGCGGAGTACTAGAGTGGGTACCTTTCCCTTCTCTAAGGGATCTTCCCAACCCAGGAATTGAACCCAGGTCTCCTGCATTGCAGGCAGATTCTTTACCAGCTGAGCCAAAAGGGAAGCCATTAGCATACTCTTATAGTGATACAAAGGAGTACATCAAGGCTGTATATTGTCACCCTGCTTATTTAACTTATATGCAGAGTACATCATGAGAAATGCTGGACTGGAAGAAGCACAAGCTGGAATCAAGATTGCCGGGAGAAATATCAATAACCTCAGATATGCAGATGACACCACCCTTATGGCAGAAAGTGAAGAGGAACTAAAAAGCCTCTTGATGAAAGTGAAAGTGGAGAGTGAAAAAGTTGGCTTAAAGCTCAACATTCAGAAAACGAAGATCATGGCATCCAGTCCCATCACTTCATGGGAAATAGATGGGGAAACAGTGGAAACAGTGTCAGACTTTTTTTTTTTTGGCTCCAAAATCACTGCGGATGGTGACTGCAGCCATGAAATTAAAAGACGCTTACTCCTTGGAAGGAAAGTTATGACCAACCTAGATAGCATATTGAAAAGCAGAGACATTACTTTGCTAACAAAGGTTCGTCTAGTCAAGGCTATGGTTTTTCCTGTGGTCATGTATGGATGCGAGAGTTGGACTGTAAAGAAAGCTGAGTGCCGAAGAATTGGTGCTTTTGAACTCTGGTGTTGGAGAAGACTATTGAGAGTCCCTTGGACTGCAAGGAGATCCAACCAGTCCATTCTGTAGGAGATCAGCCCTGGGATTTCTTTGGAAGGAATGATGCTAAAGCTGAAACTCCAGTGCTTTGGCCACCTCATGCAAAGAGTTGACTCATTGGAAAAGACTGATGCTGGGAGGGATTGGGGGCAGGAGGAGAAGGGGACGACAGAGGATGAGATGGCTGGATGGCATCACTGACTCGATGGACTTGAGTCTGGGTGAACTCTGGGAGTTGGTGATGGACAGGGAGGCCTGGCGTGCTGTGATTCATGGGGTCGCAAAGAGTCCGACACGACTGAGCCACTGAACTGAACTGAACTGATAGTGATACAATCGCTATATTTTCTAGGGGAAGTCTCAACAGAAAACATTAATTCTAAGCCAAAGTTCATTTAACAAGAAAACTTTTAACAGGAATCTAACATTATCAGAAGAAAAAAAAAATTAAAGCATCTGAAACTACACAGAAGTCCTCCACTGTATTACCATGATTCCAAGATAGTTTAAATCCCATCTGTGGAAATGTTATATACAGTGTGTAAAATGCATTCTCAAGCCTTGAATTGAAAATTTACTTCTCTTCATCTCTTCTCATGGACTAGTACAAAGCCTACAGGAAAGAAAAAAATGATTTGGACTATAAATATTTGAGATTAATTGATATTTCAATCCCTACATTTTGCATTCCAAGGCTCTTTTCTAACTCTGAGTTTCCAATGAGAATAGAATTTTCCCAAAGTAATACTGTGTAACCCTCCACTTGAAATTTGTCTTGAGTTTGAAGAACCTAGAGAGAGAAAAAGGAGGTAACATTTACTGAGTATATACTATAAACAGAGAATAATGTTTCATGGCTTATATATTACAGATTTAAACATTACATTAGTCCTGTGAGGTAGGTGGTATTTAACCCCATTTTACCAATGCTGAAACTGATGCTTAAATAGGTTAGGTAACCTCACAATCACACCATTAGTTAAAAAGGAGGGTTCTGTCTGATTCTTGCGAGGGAAGAAGACCGGCTCAGAAGTAAGAAGTAGCTGCTTGAGCTGATTCTGGCTTCTAGGACTTACAAGCAGAGAAGTCTAGGTTTCTCTTCAGAACTCTGTCCTAGGAAAACTTTGAAGAAAAACTTTTCTCATCCAATTAAAGATATCAGTTAAGAAAAGAGAACAGAATGAGGACTTTTCATGAAAGAGAGAAGCCAAAGAAAAGGAAAAAACATGAAGTCCCTAGCCCTCAGTATGGCTGCCTTGGTAAATATAAAGAAAAGAGCACAAAGACTCCTTTCCATCCTGAAGAACTCCATCAGTCAAAGAAAAAGCTCTAGGGCTTCAAAAGGGAACTCAAGATGGCCAGTTTCTCCACTGTTCATATTAACAAACTAACTGATAAATTAGTGATTTAGATATTTAGAATTCTAAAATAGAAATTATTTAAGTTGGTTTTAGAAATCAAAGCTATTAGCTTGAACCATGTGAAAATCTATGCTACATTCATAGATCAAAAATGGTTGAATAATAACAATTTCCCAGGATTAACTTAACATAATATTAAATTGTTAACACCAATTCAAACATAGGAGATCCAAACAATGAATATTCAGTCATACAAATAACCTGAGATCACTGTATGTTACACATTTGGACACTCAAAATCTTTCTGATAAAGCCTATTTGCAGGTGGATCAGTTCCGAAGGCACAGAGCTCTGAAAAACTATTCAGGAAACAGTCCTTTGCCATGACAGCAATTTGACATGATGCAAAGCAAAACACGTGTGAACAAAGTTCCACTTCCCTCATGCCATGGGCAGTTTTTCAGGCTAAGCTAGCTAATTTGTGCTTAGCTATTCTCACAGCTGTGGCAGAGCTTTAGTTAGGACCTCAGTATAATTTATATTCAGCCAATATTTGTGTGAAAGAACAGATTTAATTTTTAAAGGGCAGGCCTTCAAGGTTTTAGCATAACTAAGCCTGAATTAACATGTTTGCAATAAGGGCTGAAGCAAGCTGCTCAGTGCACTGGCCAATTCCAGTGTAAAGCAAGCCCCTTAGGTTTTCTACCACATGCTTGATAGGCCTCTCCTCCATGGCAAAGGCAGACAGAATATATCCTGTAGGTTCCCTGTGCAGCAAGGGGCTGAAACAGCATTTAAATTGGATCCTTGGAGCCAAGGGGGAAATATAAAGCTTCCAATTTCAGGAGAAAGGCTGGAGTGAAATTCAGCTGATATCACTGTCATGCTTAGAAGAAGGAAGAGGCAGACAAGCCCAAGAGGGGACAATCATAACAAACAGGAACTCTGAATCTCTAAAGCGGAACTGTAAAGCCAAATCCTCATCATCTGAAAGCATACAGTGTCATGCACTCCTGGGAGAATTCAGAGATGGGCACTTTTAGAATGCTTTCCCTTGAGAGTACAATGGAGACCTTCTCTTCTGCTTTCCTCTGTCTTTGAAATTTAAGGAGCACACTTAGTGTACTGAACACTGTCCCGGACATTAGGTCCAGATACCAGATATTGGAGGACTGAGAAGAGAAGAAACCTAAGAAATATTTAAGAACCACATCACATGGGAATGTAAGCAAGGGTTTGGGGGACAAGTCCAATATGGAAAATAATTAGGTAACTGACCTCAAGCATATAGAGTCTAGGCAATTAAGACGCTATGCAAGTGAATTTAAGAGGGTCGCTTTTAAGGGATATGTTCCTGAAAGGGTATGTCCCTGCTACTTTCCAACACCTTCCTCCTCCACCCTGAAACTTAAATCTTCTCCTTTCACCTTACTTAAGGATTGAACTTTTGAAGATCCTTCCCCCTTAAGGAGTACGTATTCACAAAATACCTTAAATGCAATCTGTTTTATAAGGCCCTATGTTTTTTTAATACCATTACCAATCAAGACAGTAGAGCATAGTGGAGAATTAGTGAATAAAGTTATTGAGTGAAGATAATCCAAGATTGCACTAAAAACCTCCCCAAACTACAGAGCACTTCTTTTCCCATTATGATTGAAATCATGTACATTTTAATTTGGCTTATTCAGGGTAAATAAATGTTTTCAAAGGAAAGAAAAATATAAAACAAAGGATTAAGTATCTTGATGTCCTTTAGATTATCTTTGAAAATTTTACTATCAGATTTCTTCACACCAAGAGACTAAACTGGAACTTAATTACATTATAGAATTAAATTATGCATGCCTTAAAAAAATAAACTTTTTCTTTTCTAAAATATAGTTAACAGAAATTAGCTTTCTCAATCTCTTCTATATTGACTTCTTTTTCCAGTGTACTTTTAAAGTCGTATCTTAGACCTTGTGTTGTACATATGAAGTTTTTTCCAGTCAAGCATCTTTTTGTCCATCTTTTGATAAAGAACTCAACTACCCTTTAAAAAGTGAGAGCAAATTGGGTTTTTATTCTCAATATTCCCCATTTTCTGCATTCTTATCCTTGGTGTTTCTTCCAGTAGTGGGCACAGTGTACTTCCCCACCTCATTGACGTGGGATTGGCTATGTTATTTGCTCTGGTCACCAGAATGTTAGTAGCCATGACACTGCTGCCTGCTGCCAAGTCGCTTCAGTCGTGTCCGACTCTGTGAGACCCCATGGACTGCAGCCTACCAGGCTTCTCCATCCCTGGGATTCTCCAGGCAAGAACACTGGAGTGGGTTGCCATTTCCTTCTCCAATGCATGAAAGTGGAAAGTGAAAGTGAAGTCACTCAGTCGTGTCCGACTCTTAGCAACCCCATGGACTGCAGCCTACCAGGCTCCTCCATCCATGGGATTTTCCGGGCAACAGTACTGGAGTGGGGTGCCATTGCCTTCTCCCATGACACAGAATGCTTCAAACATATTAGTATTAGTGCTCTCTGTGCCCTTCAGCAATGGGCACGAGAAAAGATGTCCCAAGGCAGTGCCTGGGTTCCAAAAACCTTAGAGACACGTGAAAGTGAAAGTCGCTCAGTCAAGTCTGACTCTTCACAGCCTCATGGACTATGCAGTCCATGGAATTCTCCAGGCCAGAATACTACAGTGGGTAGTCATTCCCTTCTCCAAGGGGTCTTCCCAACCCAGGGATCAAACCCAGGTCTCCCACATTGAAGGCGTATTCTTTACCATCTGAGCCAAAGGAAAGCCCCAGAATACTGGAGTGCATAGCCTATCCCTTCTCCAGGGGATCTTTCCTACCCAGGAATTGAACCTGGGTCTCCTGCATTGCAGGTGGATTCTTTACCAACTGAGCTATCAGGGGAATGCAAAGAGGCACATGAAGCAGAGCTAAAACACCACCTGTTCTGGAGCCAAGCCCAGGTAAGTCATGCCAAGAGCAGCCAAGCCCCAGTTGACCCACTGAGACATGAATAAGAAATAATTGTTTATTGTTATATAACAATGATATCTTTTTGTTGTCATTTGTTATACAGTATGGTTGGCATCGAATCTAACTGATACAAAAACCAAGTTTTCTCCTTGTAAATCCTTGTTAGACTTTCCATAAAGATTCTCTGCTTCTACTAGATAAGATGTGAGCACATAACCAAAGTTAGATCAATTTCTCTCTCTCTCCAAAAAATTTCAATCAACCTGAATGACAAAGATTGAAAAGAGTTGAAACTCTTTCATCCTGGGAGTTCTGAAGCGACTGTACAATAATTCTTAAAACCAAAATGCCTAAAAATGCTGTTTCTTGATTTTTCAAAGTCGTCTTCTTCTTCATATTTTTCCTTTATTCTAGTGTTATATCTAGTCATTAAATTATTCATTTATTCTTAAGTTAGAAATTAATTTTTGGCATATGATAACTCAAAAACCTTAACACTTTCAAGGATTTCGTTTTTTTTTTAAAGATTCCATTTTTAATCTTTAAGTAAATTTGTTCAGTTCAGTTCAGTTCAATCGCTCAGTCGTGTCCAACTCTTTGCAACCCCATGAATCCCAGCACACCAGGCCTGCCTGTCCATTACCAACTCCCGGAGTTCACCCAGACTCACGTCCATCAAGTCAGTGATGCCATCCAGCCATCTCATCCTCTGTTGTCCCCTTCTCCTCCTGCCCTCAATCCCTCCCAGCATCAGAATCTTTTCCAAAGAGTCAACTCTTCCAATGAGGTGGCCAAAGTACTGGAGTTTCAGCTTTAGCATCATTCCTTGCAAAGAAATCCCAGGGCTGATCTCCTTCAGAATGGACTTTTGGATCTCCTTGCAGTCCAAGGGACTCTCAAGAGTCTTCTCCAACACCACAGTTCAAAAGCATCAATTCTTCGGTGCTCAGCCTTCTTCACAGTCCAACTCTCACATCCATACATGACCACAGGAAAAACCATAGCCTTGACTAGACGGACCTTTGTTGGCAAAGTAATATTTCTGCTTTTGAATATGGTATCTAGGTTGGTCATAACTTTCCTTCCAAGGAGTAAGTGGCTTTTAATTTCATGGCTGCAGTCACCATCTGCAGTGATTTGGAGCCCCAAAAAATAAAGTCTGACACTGTTTCCCCATCCATTTCCCATGAAATGATAGGACCGGATGCCATGATCTTCATTTTCTGAATGTTGAGCTTTAAGCCAACTTTTCACTCTCCACTTTCACTTTCATCAAGAGGCTTTTTAGTTCCTCTTCACTTTCTGCCATAAGGGTGGTGTCATCTGCATATCTGAGGTTATTGATATTTCTCCCGGCAATCTTGATTCCAGCTTGTGCTTCTTCCAGTCCAGCATTGCTCATGATGTACTCTGCATATAAGTTAAAAAGCAGGGTGACAATATACAGCCTTGACATAACTCCTTTTCCTATTTGGAACCAGTCAATAAAAAATTTAGTATTGTTTGGATTTTCCAGGACTGACAGAAGGGTTAGTCACTCAGTCATGTCCAACTCTTTGCAATCCAATGGACTGTAGCCCACTAGGTTCATCTGATGATAGAATTCCCCAGGCAAGAATACTGGAGTGGGTTGCCATTCCTCCTCCAGGGGATCTTCCTGACCCAGGGATTGAACCTATGTCTCCTGCATTGCAAGCAGATTCTTTACCATCTGAGCCACCTGGGAAGCCCAATAAATAACAAACAGAGCTACAATTATAGCAGAGATTAAAAATATTGTGTTGTCATAAACATTCATTCTTTTTTTTTTTTTTTTTCTGTAAGATAGCTCTGTGCTGTGCTTAGTCACTCAGTTGTGTCTGACTCTGTGATCCCATGGACTGTAGCCAGCCAGGCTCCTCTATCCTTGGGAATTCTCCAAGTGAGAATACTGGTATGGGCTGCCATGCCCTCCTCCCGGGGATCTTCCCAACCCAGGGACTGAACCCAGGTCTCCTGCACTGCAGGCAGATTCTCTATTGTCTGAACTGCCAGGGAAGCCCAAGATGGCTCTAGTAATGCTTGAAAGAAAGAAAGTGAAAGTGAAGTCGCTCAGTCATGTCCGACTCTTTGTGACCCCATGGACTGTAGCCCACCAGGCTCCTCCATCCATGGAATTTTCTAAGCAAGAGTACCAGAGTGAGTTGCCATTTCCTTCTCCAGGGGATCTTCCCGACCCAGGGATCGAACCCAGGTCTCCTGCATTGCAGGCAGACACTTGACTGTCTGAGCCACCAGGGAATCCCAGTAATGCTTAGTTGTCTTTAACTTTACTCAAAACAATTTTCTTAGATTGTATTGTGACAGCTACCATATCAGTGTATGTTTAAAAGACATCAAAATTGGTGAATTTTTTTAGCCATTTTAATGTTGAAGATGGAAGAAAACAAGCAACATTTTCAGCATATTATGCTTTATTATTTGAAGAAAGATAAAAACACAAATGAAGTGCAAAAAAGACTTGAAGAGTGTATGGAGAAGGTTCAGTGACTGATTGATCATGTCAAAAGGGTCACAGTTTCATGCTGGAGATTTCTCTCTGAATGACGCTCCATGATCAGGTAGGCCAAATGAAGTTAACAGTGATCAAATTGAGATATTCATTGAGAACAATCAACATTATATCAGGTCGGAAATAGAGAACATACTCAAAATATCAAAATCAAGCCCTGAAAATCATTTCCATCAGCGTGGTTAACTTAATCACTTCTATATTTGGGATCCACATAAGTTAAAAAAAAAAAAAAAAAACTTCACCATATTTCCACATGAAATTCTCTAGTTTAATGTAATGAAAATATCCCATTTTAAAAACATACTGTGATGGGTGATAAAAGATTTTGTACAATAATAAGGAATGGAAGAGATTGTGGGGCAAGCCAAACATCAAGCACAACAAAGGCTGGTCTTCTTCCAAGAAGGTGATGTTGTGTATATAGTGGGACTGGAAGGCAGTCCTCTACTATGAACTCTTTCTGGAAAACCAGATAATTAATTCCAACAAGTACTGCTCCAATTAGAAAACTGAAAGTAGCACTCTAAAAAGCATCCAGGATTGTTGTCCTTCAGTTGCTCAGTAATGTCCACTCTTTGCGATCTCATGAACTACCACACACCAGGATTCCCTGTCCTTCACTATCTCCCTGAGTTTGCTCAAACTCATGTCCGTTGAGTCAGTGATGTCATCCAACCATCTCATCCTCTGTCACCCCCTTCTGTTCTTGCCCTCAATCTTTCCCAGCATCAGGGTCTTTTCCAGTGAGTTAGCTCTTTGCATCAGGTGGCCAAAGTATTGGAGCTTTAGCTTCAGCATCAGTCCTCCCAATATTCTGTGTTGATTTCTTTTAGGATTGACTGGTTTGATCTCCTTGCTGTCCAATGTACTCTCAAGAGCCTTCTCCAGCACCACAGTTTGAAAATATCAATTCTTCAGTGCTCAGCCTTCTTTATGGTCCAACTCTCACATCCATACATGACTACTGGGAAAACCACTGCTTTGACTATGCAGACATTTGTCAGCAAAGTGATGTCTCTGCTTTTTAATACAATGTCTAGGTTTGTCATAGCTTTTCTTCCAAGGAGCAAGTGTCTTTTAATTTCATGGCTGTAATTACCATCTGCAGTGATTTTGGAGCCCAAGAAAATAAAATCTGTCACTATTTCCACTTTTCCCCCAACTATTTGCCATGAAATGATAGTACCAAATGCTATGATCTTAGTTTTTTGAAAGTTGAGTTTCAAGCCAGCTTTTTTACTTCCCTCTTTCACCTTCACCAGGAGGCTCTTTAGTTACTCTTTGCTTTCTGCCCTTAGGGTGGTATCATTTTATGTTTGAGATTGCTGATTTTTTCCCTGCAATCTTGATTTCAGCTTGTGATTCATTAGTCCACCATTTCACATGATTTACCCTGCATATAAGTTAAATAAGCAGGGTGACAATATACAGCCTTGGCACACTCCTTCACAATTTTGAACCAGTCATTGGATCCATGTTGCTTTCTGACCTGCATACAGGTTTCTCAGGAGACAAGTAAGGTGGTCTGGTGTTCCAATCTCTTTAAGAACTTTCCATAACTTGTTGTGATCCACACAGTCAAAGGCTTTAACGTAGTCAATGAAGCAGAACTAGTTTTTTTTTTTTCCTAGAACTCCCTGGCTCCACCTATGATCCAAGGAATGTTAGCAATTTGATCTCTGGTTCCTCTGCCTTTTCTAAATCCAGCTTGTACGTTTGGAAATTCTTGTTTCATGTACTAATGAAGTCTAGGTAATTTGGAGCATTACCATGCTGGCATGTGGAATGAGTGCAATTGTGCTATAGTTTGAACCTTCTCTGGCATTGCCTTTATAGAGATTGGAATGAAAGCTGACCTTTTCCAGTCCTGTGGCCACTGCTGAGTTTTTCAAATTTGCTGGCATACTGAGTGCAGCACTTTAACAGCATCACCTTTAGGATTTGAAATAGCTCAGCTGGAATTCCATCATCTCCTGTAGCTTTTTTCATAGTAATTTTTCCCAAGGCCCACTTGACTTTACACTCCAGGATGTCTGGCTCTCTGTGAGTGATCACACCATCGTGGTTATCTGAGTCATTAAGACCTTTTTTGTATAGCTCTTTTGTGTATTCTTGGCACCTCTTTTTAATTTTTTCTGCTTCTGTTAGATTCTTGCCATTTCTGGCCTTTATTTTGTCCATTTTGCATGAAATGTTACCTTAGTATTTCTATTTTTCTTGAAGAGATCTCTAGTCTTTTCCACTCTATTGTTTCCCTCTATTTCTTTGCATTGTTCACTTAAGAAAGGCTTTCTTATCTCTCCTTGCTATTCTTTGGAACTCTGCAATCAGTTTGGTATATCTTTTCCTTTCTGCTTTGCCTTTTACTTTTCTTTTCTTTTCTCAGCTATTTATAAGGCCTCCTCATACAGTCATTTTGCCTTCTTTCATTTCTTTTTCTTTGGGATGTTTTGGTCACTGTCTCCTATACAATGTTAGGAACTTCTATCTGTAGCTCCTCAGGCACTCTGTCTACCAGATCTAATCCCTTAGATATTTATCACCTCCATCCCTAATGATAAGGGATTTGATTTAGGTCATACCTGAATAGTCTAGTGTCTTTCCCTACTTTGTTCAATTTAAACTTGAATTTTTCAATAAGAGCTCATGATCTGAGTCACAGTCAGCTCCAGGTCTTGCTTTTGTTGACTGTATAGAACATCTACATCTTCAGCTGCAAAGAATATAATCAATCTGATTTCAGTATTGACCCTACAGAAAATGCACAACCTATCAGGGTAACTCAGGTCATCATTTCTCTGATGACCATCTAAAAACTGCTATAGCATGGCTAGGAAGTTCTGATTCATCCACCATATTCGCCAGCCATTGAACCTTCAGATTTGCATTTATTTTGGTCTTTATAAAATTACCTTAATGGAAAAAAGTTCAATACCCTGGAAGACTGTAAAAGGCACCTTAAATCATTCTTTGCTCAAAAAGTTTTGGGAAGATAGAATTATGAAGTTGTCAGAAAATGGCAGAAGGTAGTGGAAATAAATGGTAACTGTGTAGTTCAGTGAAGTTCTTGCTGAAGATGAAGAAATGTCTTTTATTTTTACTTAAAAACCAAAGGCACTTTCTGGCCAGCCCAATAGTAAGAGAAAAACTAAGACCAAAGTTAGCCAATGAATATATGAACCTTCAATAAGAAGAGTTACATTTCTAGAAAAATATAATTTGCAAATTTTGCTAATTAACAAACTTTCAGTCATTAAATTAATCAAATTGGTTTTACATCAGTGTTTCTCATTCTTGGTACTATTGACATTTTGTACCAAATAATTATTTGAAGTCAGAGCCTGCCCTGTACTTTGGGTATGTGGCAGTCTAGGTTGTCTCCATCCACTAAATGCCTGTAGTATCCTTAGAGTTGTGACACTTATGTCTTTAGACACTGCCTTGATGCCTCCTTAGAAAAACAATGGCTCCTTGATTGAGAACCACTGGAATGGATTAGTGGGCATGTACATGTAGGCACACACATGCACACACACACACATTCTCTCTCTTTCTGTCTATTTTATTATTGAGATAAATAGAGATATTATTATCTCTATAATTGAGAGTTTATTATTTTATTATTGAGATAAATAGAGATATTATTATCTCTATAATTGAGATTATTATCTCTATAATTGAGAGATTATCTCTATTATTGAGATAGAGATACTATCTCTATAATAATAGATATTATTATCTCTACCTTATTATTGCCTAAAATAGCTTTATCTACAAGCTCCATAAACCCACAAATTAACAAATAATCTTTCCCTTTAAAAGAGTCCCATGTGTGCATGCTTGGTCACTTTAGTCGTGCCTGACTCTTTGCAACCCTATGAACTGTAGCCCACCAGATTCCTATCCCATAGGATTCTCCAGGCAGGAATACTGGAGTGCATTGCCAGGCTCTCCTTCAGAGGATCTTCCAGACTCAGGGATCAAACCTGCATCTCCGGTGTCTACTGCACTGAAGGTGGATTCTTACCTGCTGAGACATCAGGGAAGCCTTAAAAGTGTTTCCCTGAGACACAAATAGAAAGACTTGACTTTATGCAATTGGCAATAAATTACATTATGTGAAAACTGCATAAGGGAAAAATGAGAAAGAATATAGGTAGATGTGCTTTCTTAAGGGAGATTTAATAATTCTTAAAATTAGAAGATTGATTTTTTTCAATGTACAAAAGTATATTAAACTGAATTAAGACAATCCTAGGAATTCAAGGATAGGTATTAGAAAAAATATGATTTTATCACTACTACTGATAAATTTGGGATGGACATGTACACGTTGCAAAATTTAAAATGGATAAACAACAAGAATATACTTTATAGCACATGGAACTCTGCTCAATGTTATGTGGCAGCCTGGGTGGGAGGGGAGTTTGGGGGCAAACGGATACACATATATATGTGGCTGAGTCCCTTCACTGTTCACCTGAAAATATGATAACATTGTTAATCAGCTATACTCCAATATAAAATAAAAATGTTTTTAAAAAATGGATGTATCTTGCAGACATAATACTGAGCAAAAGATGTCATAAACAGATAAATACACCATTATTTCTTTTATATAAATTTCAAAAACAGATAAACTAGTACACAACATTAGAAGTGAGAATGTCAGTGACCTTCAGCAGATGCAAATAGTGGGCAGTGAAAGAAAAAGGGCATGAGGTGGGTACTAGAATCCTGATAAATGTTATGCTTCTCGACCAGGGGTTGATTACATACACATTTTAAATTTGTGTAAATTATTTGAGCTGTACACCTATGAATAATGTACTTTTCTGTATGTGCCTTATAATACAACAAAATTGTTTAAACAATTTCCCATACCCCAATTTAAACAACTGGGAATGAACTGGAAACTTTAATCTGATAAAAGGTATCTGTAACTAACCTATAAGTAACATTAAAATTAAAACACTTATATGGTGATCAAATTGATCAAATGGAAATTTTTTATATTGCCTGTAGTCATAATCTTTTCATTGTCATTGCTGTATGTGTTCTTTTCTAAGATCATGGCATCTGGTCCCATCATTTCACGGCAAATAGAAGAGGAAAAAGTGGAAGCTGTGATGGATTTTATATTTCTGGGCTCCAAAATCCCAAAGAAAGGCAATGCCAAAGAATGTTCAAATTACTACATAACTATGCTCATTTCACATTCTAGCAAGGTAATGCTCAAAATCCTTCAAGCTAGGCTTCAACAGTAGTGAACAGAGAACTTCCATATCTACAAGCTGGATTTAAATAAGACAGAGGAACCAAGATCAAATTGCCAACATCTGTTGGATCATAGAAAATTCAAGGAAATTATGTTTATTGTTCCTTCCCTTTCACTTTCTTTATTTTGGAGTGGTACTAAAGTTTTTCTAGTTGTAACTCTTGTTATCTGTTTTATGTACATCTCGTAAGATTTAAGTGACTAAGCATCCACAAACAATATTTAATATGCTGTGTCATCCTTCATATTCAGTTCAATTTAATTTACAATTTTAATTCTGAATTCTTCTGTGACAAATGGATTACAGGGAATTTCTCTAGTTACATTTTTACTATTTATTCTAGTTTAATATTATCATGGTCGTAGAGCATAATTTGTATTATCTCAATCTTTTGACTACGTCAAGGCTGTATATTGTCACCCTGTTTATTTAACTTATATGCAGAGTACATCATGAGAAACACTGGGCTGGAAGAAACATAAGCTGGAATCAAGATTGCCGGGAGAAATATCAATAACCTCAGATATGCAGATGACACCACGCTTATGGCAGAAAGTGAAGAAGAACTAAAAAGCCCTTGATGAAAGTGAAAGTGGAGAGTGAAAAGTTGGCTTAAAGCTCAACATTCAGAAGATGAAGATCATGGCATCCGGTCCCATCACTTCATGGGAAATAGATGGGGAAACAGTGGGAATAGTGTCAGACTTTATTTTTCTGGGCTCCAAAATCACTGCAGATGGTGACTGCAGCCATGAAATTAAAAGCCACTTACTCCTTGGAAGGAAAGTTATGACCAACCTAGATAGCATATTCAAAAGCAGAGACATTACTTTGCCAACAAAGGTTCATCATAGTCAAGGCTATGGTTTTTCCTGTGGTCATGTATGGATGTGAGAGTTGGACTATAAAGAAAGCTGAGCACAGAAGAACTGATGCTTTTGAACTGTGGTGTTGGAGAAGACTCTTGAGAGTCCCTTGGACTGCAAGGAGATCCAACCAGTCCATTCTGAAGGAGATCAGCCCTGGGATTTCTTTGGAAGGAATGATGCTAAGCTGAAACTCCAGTACTTTGGCCACCTCATGGGAAGAGTTGACTCATTGGAAAAGACTCTGATGCTGGGAGGGATTGGGGGCAGGAGGAGAAGGGGACGACAGAGGATGAGATGGCTAGATTGCATCACCGACTCGATGGACATGAGTCTGGGTGAACTCCGGGAGTTGGTGATGGACAGGGAGGCCTGGCGTGCTGTGATTCATGGGGTCTCAAAGAGTTGGACACGACTGAGCGACTGATCTGATCTGATCTGATAATAATGCATCATGTAAGCCTAAAAAATTTTTGTGAATTTTGCCATTAGTTGCAACTTTTAAAATGCATTATATATGTTTATATATAGATATACACACAAAACACACATATATATATGTGTATATATATAAATTGTATATATATAAATTAGGACAAGTATTTCACCATGTTGCTCAAATCTCATATACGCGTACATGATTTTGGTCTAATTAGCGGCCACTGACAGAGATGTGGATTTATTTATTTCCTACTATACAGTGGATTTGTTTACCTCTCCTTTTAATTTTGCCAATATCTGTTTTGTACAGTTTGAAGTTTTGTTTTTGGTTGCACACAGACTTAAGGCTGTGAGATCTTGTTGATTTGTGCTAAGTTGCTTTAGTTGTATCAGACTCTTTGTGACCCCGTGGACTGGAGCCTGCCAGGTTCCTCTGTCCATGGGATTCTCCAGGCAAGAATACTGGAGTGGGTTGCCTTGTGCTTCTCTAGGGGATCTTCCTGACCCAGTAATTGAACCTGTGTCTCTGTGTCTCCTGCGTTGGCAGGTGGGTTCTTTACCACTGGGCCGACCAGGGAAGTCCTTTATTGCTATGAAGTGTCCTTCCTTATTTCTAGTACCTCCAGCCTTAAAGATTATTTTGTCTAACATTTAGTATAGCTGAACCAGCTTACTTCTGTTTAGGATTTGCACAATATATTTTTTTCAATTAATTGATTTTAATATCTCTGTGTTCTTACATTTGAAATATTTCTCTTATAAGAAGAATACAACTGTTTGGATTTTTAAATAAAATGTGTATAATTTTAATTAGAATATGTAGAATATTTACATAAAATATAATTGTTTTGGTTTATATCTATGCTATTACTGTTCTTTAGTTAGTCAATCTACTTTGTGTTCTCTTTTCTTTCTTCTAAATAAAATCAAATATTTTTATTAGTTCTTTTGCTTCTTTGAAATAGGATGTATATTATTTATTCTTCTACTATTCATATGGGTGGTTCTGCTAGATATTACAACATGCATCACTGACAATACAATCTAATAAAATATTTATTCTTACTACTTTCTTGATATCACCTAGAAGTGTAGAACTTTTAAATTACAGTTATCTCATTTTCCTTTTATATTATAGTCATACTTTTTAGTTCTAGATATGTTAACCCTTCCTGATATTATATTTATCATTGTAGGTAGTCTATAATATTTTATACTTGCCTATATTTATCTTGTTTGGTGTTCAGTCTTATGGAACTTCCACACTGCATCTGGGAGCATTTTCCCTTCCCTTTTGGTCTTTTAGGGAAAGTCTGCTAGTGGCAAAC
Organism: Bos mutus; assembly: GCF_027580195.1. Lineage (NCBI taxonomy): Eukaryota > Metazoa > Chordata > Mammalia > Artiodactyla > Bovidae > Bos > Bos mutus. The sequence continues at coordinate 36,282,349 of NC_091637.1, read as the reverse complement.
TGTCTCAGCTTTGCTTGTCTCAAAATTTATTTTATCCTTTCTTTAAAGGACATATTTTGGATACAGAAATATTAGCTGACAGTTATTTTCTAGAAATATCACAGAATTTTTTTCTGGCTTTCATCATTTCTTCTGAGAAGTCAGCTATCACTCTAGTATTACTTGGAAAACAAGGTCTTTTTTTTTCTTTTTATGCCTTTGATTCTTAACAGTTTTGATAGATTGAGCCTTGGTGTGGTTTTCTTTCTATTTGTTCTGCCTGGGATTTCCTAAACTTTTTGAATGGATAGATTGGAACTTTTAATCAAATCTTGAAAATGCTCAGCTTTTTGCTCTCTGCATTTTCTATATTTTCTATTCACCTATCTTTGAATTAACTCATACTGTATCCTGCTTTGTAAAGTGTTACTAAACTCATTTTTTAATTTTTTTTTAGCTATGGACTTTTCATTTGATTATTTTTATGGATTCATATTTTTATTGAAATTATCTCTATTTTTTTTGTTCATATATTTCTTATTTTTTAAATATTTCAGTCACAATTACATCTCTTGTCTGACAACTCTGATATTTGGATCATGTGGAAGTCTATTTCCAGTGTCTGGGTTTCCTTTTTATTATCAACATGTTTTCTTTATTCTTTGAATTCTAGTAATTTTGTATTATTTTTATATATTACCTATAAAAGAATTAAAAGGGTGATATGTGGTGTTATAGTCCATCAGAGAAAGTTCCTTTTGCTGTTGCAAGGTGGCTCAATAGTTGATTATACCAATATAATCAAGGAATTGAGCTGGCTTGATTGCAGATTTAATCAGAGTCTACCTCTGATTTACTCTGTTCTTCTGCCATGAAGTTCCCATGTGTCAATTGAGAGACTGATCGGTGTTTGTTTCCTTAGTACTTAAACAATTCATATTATTAAGCTCTGCTTTTTAGAGTCTCCCCTATTAATGCTCCCTACAAAGTTTCAAAATCTGGCAGATGTCCAGATAGGTACCTGAAGCTACCCACTTTCCCAATAAATCATGTTGCCCACTAGCCAGTACAAAACATTTGAGTCTCTTTTGGCTCGATTTCTCTATTCATTGTGCATCTTCAAAATTCATAAAACATTATGTTGTGAAAATTTGTGAACCTGTGGCCCCTTAAATTTGTCAATTGTTCCATCCCTACTTGATACTGAAAAGGTTCCTGATTTTTCTTTCCTCCAGTAGAGTCTCCTTGGCCAGTCTAAGGAAAAATTTCATTGTATTTTCAAAATTCCCAAATTACCACAAAGAAAACAATGAAACTGGAGCCTATTATACAGAGTGAAGTAAGCCAGAAGGAAAAACACAAATACAGTATACTAATGCATATATATGGAATTTAGAAAGATGGTAACAATAACCCGGTGTACGAGACAGCAAGAGAGACACTGATGTATAGAACAGTCTTATGGACTCTGTGGGAGAGGGAGAGGGTGGAAAGATTTGGGAGAATGGCATTGAAACATGTAAAATATCATGTAAGAAATGAGTTGCCAGTCCAGGTTCGATGCACTATACTGTATGCTTGGGGCTAGTGCACTGGGACGACCCAGAGGGATGGTATGGGGAGGGAGGAGGGAGGAGGGTTCAGGATGGGGAACACATGTATACCTGTGGCGGATTCACTTCGATATTTGGCAAAACTAATACAATTTGTAAAGTTTAAAAATAAAATAAAATTAAAAAAAAAAAAAGCTGTCGAGGGGGGCATGGCCTGGGAGATTGGGATTGACATATGTACACTCTTATGTATAAAATAGATAACTGATGAGAACCTACTGTATAGCACAGGGAACTTACTCAGTGCTCTGTGGTGACCTAAATGGGAAAGAAATCCAAAAAAGAGGGGATATATGTAATTGTATCATTGATCCACTTTGCTGTACAGCAGAAACTAACATGATATTGTAAAGCAAATATATTCCAATTAAAAAAACAAAACCCTAAAAAAAAAAAAAAAAAAACAATGGCTAGTGATCATTGCCTCACTCTGGAAAGTACTCCACTCTTCACAAATCGACTTTATCTTTATTGTTCTCAAAGTCTTATCATCCTTTGGGAAAAGGATTCTTTCATTTTCTCCACTTTTTCTAGTTGTGGAACAGAGATCATTGACCTGCTATGGTCTGCTATATCATCCTCAGAAGCAAGAATCCTAGTTACTTCTCAAGTAACTAGGATTATTATAAGTAGCATTACTAGTAAGTGTGCTATGATAATAACTACTCCTGGAAAACAAGGAGATATGGTAACTAATTCTAAACACTATAAACATTCCCTTTAAAATCAGAAATAAGGGGGAGAAGTAATAAGCCTGTAGATGTATTCATTTATTCAAAATTAAAAGGAGAAATCCTAGGAAACTTTTAAGAAAATTTCAAATAAAAGGATTATAAATTAACCATATATCTGCCATTATTTAAAGGAAAAAAATTGTTACCTACATATATACACATGCCCAAAAATATATGAGAAGATACAAAGGCAAAATATTGGAACTAATGAGAAAGTTCTTCATTTTTCCTATAAAGAACTCCTAAAAAAGTTCATACTACAATGAATTAATGTAAATTAGTAACAGACAACAGGAAAATATAATTTTAAAATAGATGTTATTTGGCATTGAATTTTGGCCATTATAGACTATATAAATAAAGAGTACTGGAATAGATCTCACACCACAATTATTAAAGCTGTACGATATATAAGATAGAATGTTCAAAGCATTGAAGAGCCCTTATGGGCCAAAATCAAAGGAACTATTCACCTTGACAGAAAACAAGCATGACAGGAGATCAACATTTACCCTGAAATTTTTTACTAAGGATATATACCAATTTACTAAGATGAGAGAAAATATCACCTTAGTAGAAAACAGTCATCTCTCTGAGATAAGTAAATACAAGTATTTAACTTATATGCAGAGTACATCATGAGAAACACTGGGCTGGAGGAAGCACAAGCTGGAATCAAGATTGCCGGGAGAAATATCAATAACCTCAGATATGCAGATGATACCACACTTATGGCAGAAAGTGAAGAACTAAAGAACCTCTTGATGAAAGTGAAAGAGGAGAGTGAAAAAGTTGGCTTAAAGCTCAACATTCAGAAAACTAAGATCATGGCATCCAGTCCCATCACTTCATGGCAAATAGATGGGGAAACAGTGTCTGACTTCATTTTTTTTAGGGGGAGGGGGTCTCCAAAATCACTGCAGATGGTGATTGCAGCCATGAAATTAAAAGACACTTGTTCCTTTGAAGGAAAGTTATGACCAACCTAGATAGCATATTCAAAAGCAGAGACATTACTTTGTCAATAAAGGGCCATCTAGTCGAGGCTATGGCTTTTCCAGTAGTCATGTATGAATGGGAGAGTTGGACTATAAAGAAAGCTGAGCACAGAAGAATTGATGCTTTTGAACTGTGGTGTTGGAGAAGACTCTTGAGAGTCCCTTGGACTGCAAGGAGATCCAACCAGTCCATCCTAAAGGAAATCAGTCCTGGGTGTTCATTGGAAGGACTGATGTTGAAGCTGAAACTCAATATTTTGGCCACCTGATGTGAAGAGCTGACTCATTTGAAAAGACCCTGATGTTGGGAAAGAATTGAAGGCAGGAGGAGAAGGGGACAACAGAGGATGAGATGGTTGGATGGCATCACTGACTCAATGGACATGAGTTTGAGGAAACTCTGGGAGTTGGTGATGGACAGTGAGGCCTGGCGTGCTGCAGTCCATGGGGTCACAAAGAGTTGGATATGATTGAGCAACTGAATTGAACTGAACTGTACCTTGAAAATCCCTAACAAACTTGATTAAGATCTACCAAAAAAATCTATTAAATGTTTCCGAGAAATTATCAATAATCCTATTGCTTTTGCATTTAAAACTTCTAGTAAAGACATAAAGTCATTAAAACTCTTACTACCACAAGAACTCCCATGCCAATCCTACTGATTATCAGTCAAAAGCATATGTTCCTTCATGAATGAGAGCAAATTCATGTCAAGAAATATGCTCCAGCTGTAGTACCATTTGGCCTTCCCATGTATTATATAACCTATATGTAATTTATCACACTGAAGGTATAGTGTTCAAGTAATTCAAGACCCATGATAAAGATGAATAAAAACAAGTTCAACAAAATTTAAAGACAATGATTGTGTGTGACTCAGAATTGTCTACCCTTTGAGATAAAGGGTATCTATATAAAAGGAGAACTGCCAGTGCACAGAGTTGTGAGCTTTTATATTCAGTTCAATTCAGTCACTCAGTCATGTCCAACTCTTTGTGACCCCATGAATCACAGCACCCCAGGCCTCCCTGTCCATCACCAACTCCCAGAGTTCACCCAGACTCACGTCCATCGAGTCAGTATGCCATCCAGCCATCTCATCCTCTGTTGTCCCCTTCTCCTCTTGCCCCCAATCCCTCCCAGCATCAGAGTCTTTTCCAATAAGTCAACTCTTCGCATGAGGTAGCCAAAGTACTGAAGTTTCAGCTTTAGCATCATTCCTTCCAAAGAAATCCCAGGGCTGATCTTCTTCAGAATGGACTAGTTGGATCTCCTTGCAGTCCAAGGGACTCTCAAGAGTCTTCTCCAACACCATAGTTCAAAAGCATCAATTCTTTGGCGCTCAGCCTTCTTCACAGTCCAACTCTACATCCATACATGACCACAGGAAAAACCATAGCCTTGACTAGAGGGACATTTGTTGGCAAAGTAATGTCTCTGCTTTTGAATATGGTATCTAGGTTGGTCACAACTTTCCTTCCAAGGAGCAAGCGTCTTTTAATTTCATGGCTGCAATCACCATCTGCAGGGATTTTGGAGCCCCAAAAATAAAAGTCTGACACTGTTTCCACTGTTTCCCCATCTATTTCCCATGAAGTGATGGGACCAGATGCCATGATCTTCATTTTCTGAATGTTGAGCTTTAAGCCAACTTTTTCACTCTCCACTTTCACTTTCATCAAGAGGCTTTTGAGTTCCTCTTCCCTTTCTGCCATAAGGGTGGTGTCATCTGCATATCTGAGGTTACTGATATTTCTCCCGGCAATCTTGATTCCAGCTTGTGCTTCTTCCAGTCCAGTGTTTCTCATGATGTACTCTGCATATAAGTTAAATAAGCAAGCTGACAATATACAGCCTTGACGTAACTCCTTTTCCTATTTGGAACCAGTGTGTTGTTCCATGTCCAGTTCTAACTGTTGCTTCCTGACCTGCATACAAATTTCTCAAGAGGCAGATCAGGTGGTCTGGTATTCCCACCTCTTTCAGAATTTTCCACAGTTGATTGTGATATACACAGTCAAAGGCTTTGGCATAGTCAATAAAGCAGAAATAGATGTTTTTCTGGAACTCTCTTGCTTTTTCCATGATCCAGCGGATGTTGGCAATTTGATCTCTGGTTCCTTTGCCTTTTCTAAAACCAGCTTGAACATCAGGAAGTTCACAGTTCACATATTGCTGAAGCCTGGCTTGGAGAATTTTGAGCATTACTTTACTAGTGTGTGAGATGAGTGCAATTGTGCGGTAGTTTGAGCATTCTTTGGCATTATATTAGTATTACCTAAATTCTTCATGCCATTGTTTTCAAAAATAATAGTAGGCTTCAATTTATCCCCAAAAAGTGCCTGGGTTATTGGTTAACACTAATCAACTTTGAAGCAATGCTAACCTCTATACATTTTGCCCATGCCAAATGATGTCTGAACATTTGGTTCTAGGTAGAATGCAGTTAAAGATCATAAACCTTGTAATCAAGACTGTCTGTAAAAGGACCTTGGTGTATAGCAATTAAGAATCACATGGTACTTTGTTTGAAATGGATGGAGAAATTAAATATGGAGTTACAAATGAAAATGAAATGAAAGTGATGTCTGTACATTGATCAAATGCCTACATTTATTCAGACTTCAAAAAAGCAAATGCTGATCACATTGTTTTCAATATCTTTTGAAAGTGAGGACTGATACATAAAAACATGTGCATATATACATGGGCATAGAGCAGAAACAAATCTAGTACTTCCATACTCATGGAGTAACAATAAAGAAATCCCTAAATCTCAGATAATCAAATTTCATTAATAGGCTATTGTGCTTGTATGTGCTTTTTGCACTCGATACACATTTTAATGATCTTTAGCAATCATACGCCATGAACCCAAACACATCAATTGATCATGTCATTTTCCTACTGAAAAGCCTTCAATAATTTCAATTTTCTAGTAAATAAATTTTGAAGTTTGCAGCACATCATTCAAAGTTTTCTAAATGGTCTAGCCTAAACTAACTTTTAAATATGATCTCTCATTGCCTTCTGGATGTTCTTTTTACTACAGCAAACTACTCAAATCAAAATTGTCCCTAAATCCCCTGTATACTCCCTATATTACACTTCAAAACATATTTTTTGCACTTAAAATGCCCTTTCCTCTTATCACCATCTTTACTTGGGCCTTTTAACTTTCTTTCAAGTCTCAGATTCTTCCATTCCAAACTATTGTACACATACTGCCAAATTAGACTGATAATACTATTTGATCATGCCACACTTTTATTCAAAAATCTGAACATGGCCATCTCAAAATTAGAAAAAAAATCATTTTTTTTAAGGAGTTCACATATAAGTGAGAGTGTATACCATTTATCTTTCACTGTTTATTTCGTATCTAATGATATCTAGTTCATAAAGTCTTTCTGTTCTGTGACTAGATTTGTTTTTCTACCTCAGAAATTACACAATCCAAGTACAATACCAAAAAATTTATATTTAGTAAAGATTTATTATAAGAAAGAAGATGGCAGAGTAGAAGGACATGCGCCCATCTTCTCCTGTGAGAACTCCAAAATTTCAACTCGCTGCTGAACAACCATCCACAAGAGAATGTTGGATCCCACCAAAAAAAGATACCCCAAGTCCAAGGGCAAAGAAGAACCCAACAGGATGGTAGGAGGGGCACAATCGCATTTAGAATCAAATCCCATACCCACCAGAGACACTCAGGAGGGCTCAAACAAAACCTTGTGTGCGCCAGGACAAAGAGGCCTCACAGAGACTGAGCCAGACTTGCCTTGGAGTGTTTAGTGTCTCCTGCAGAGGCACGGGTCAGGAGTGACCTGCTGTGGGGAGAGGGCTCTGGCTGCAGCAGACCTGGGTCACCCAGCATGTCACATAAGCTCTCTTGGAGAAGGTCACCATTAGCCCCGCCATAGAGCCAGCAGCAGATCACCCACAAACTGCAGAAAAATCTTACCAAAGAAATTCTCGCACTGTTAAAGTTCTAGGACCCACAACAGATTTCCCAATCTGGGAATCCAGCAAAAGGACTGAGAACCCTCCCAGACAATTTGACTTTGGAGGCCAGTGGGAGACTGAGCCAGACTTGCCTGTGAGTGTTCAGGAGTCTCCATGGAGGCATGGGTCAATAGCTTGGCCTCAGGCCAAACAACAGGGAGGGAACAGAGCCCAACCATTCCACAGAAAATTGGATTAAAGATTTACTGAACATGGCCCTGCCCAACAGAACAAGATCCAGTTTACCACACAGTCAGTCCCTCCCATCAGGAAGCTTCCATAAGCCTCTTATCCTCATTCATCAGAGGGCAGACAGAATGAAAAACACAATCACAGAAAACTAACCATACTGATCACATGGACCACAGCCTTGTCTAATTCAATGAAAGTATGAGCCATGCCATGTAGGGACACCCAGATGAATGGGTCATGGTGGAGACTTCTGACAAAATGTGGACCACTGAGGAAGGGAATGACAAACCACTTCAGTATTCTTGCCTTGAGAACCCCATGAACAGTATAAAAAGGCAAAAAGTTACGACACTGAAAGATGAACTCCCCAGGTCAGTAGGTGCCCAATATGCTACTGGAGAAGAGTGGAGAAATACTCCAGAAAGAATGAAGAGATGGAGCCAAAGAGAAAATACACACAGTTGTGGATGTGACTGATGATGGAAGTAAAGTCCAATGTTGTGAAGAACAAAATTGCAATGGAACCTGGAATGTTAGGTCCATTAATCAAGGTAAATTGGAAGTGGACAGACAGGAGATGGCAAGAATAAACATCAACATTTTAGGAATAAGTGATCTAAAATAGACTGGAATGGATGAATTTAATTCAGATGACTATTAAAACTACTATTTCAGTCAAGTATCCCTTAGAAGAAATGAAGCAGCCCTCATAGTCAACTAAGGAGTCCAAAATGCAGTACTTGGGTGCAATCTCAAACATGAGAGAATGATCTCTGTTCCTTTCCAAGGCAAACCATTCAACATCACAGTAAACCAATTCTATGCCCAGACCACTCATACTGAAGAAGCTGAAGTTAAATATTTCTGCAAAGACCTACAAGACCTTCTAGAACTAACACCCAAAACAGATGTCCTTTTCATCATAGGGGACTGGAATGCAAAAGTAGTAAGTCAAGAGATACATGAAATAACAGGCAATTTAGGCCTTGGAGTACAAAATGAAGCAGGGCAAAGGCTAACAGAGTTTGGCCAAGAGAACACACTGGTCATAGCAGACACCCTCTTCCAACAATACAAGAGAAAACTCTACACATGGACATCACTAGATGGTCAATATCGAAATCAGATTGATTATATTCTTTGCAGCCAAAGATATGGAGAAGCTCTAAACAATTAGCAAAAACAAGACCAGAAGCTGACCATGGCTCAGATCACAAATTACTTATTGCCAAATTAAAGAAAGTAGGGAAAACCACTAGACAATTCAGGTAATCAAATCCCTTACAATTATATAGTGGAAATGACAAATAGATTCAAGGGATTAGATCTCTGAAGGAGTACCTGAAGAACTATGAACAGAGTTTCATGACATTGTACAGGAGTCAGTGATCAAGACCATCGCCCCTCCCCCAAAAAAAAAAAGATGAAAAAAGTCAAAATGGTTGTCTGAGGAGGCCATAAAAATAGCTGAGAAAAGAAGCGAAGGCTGAGGAGAAAAGGAAATGTATACCCATCTGAATGTAGAGTTCCAAAGAATTGCAAGGAGAGATAAGAAAGCCTTCCTCAGTGATCAATGCAAAGAAATAGAGGAAAACAACAGAATGGGAAAGATTAGAGATCTCTTCAAGAAAATTAGAGATACCAAGGGAACATGTCATGCAAAGATGGGCACAATAAAGAACAGAAACAATATGGACCGAACAAAAGCAGAAGATATTAAGAAGAGGTGGCAAGAATACACAGAAGAACTATACAAAAAAGATCTTTATGACCCAGATAAACACAATAGTGTGATCACTCACCTAGAGTCAGACATCCTGGAGCCCTAAGTCAGATGGGCCTTAGGAAGCATTGCATGAACAAAGATAGTGGAGGTGATGGAATTCCAGTTGAGCTATTTCAAGTCCTGAAAGATGATGTTGTGAAAGTGTTGCACTCAATATGCCAGCAAATGTGGAAAATTCAGCAGTGGCCACAGAACTGAAAAAGATCATAGCCAGGACATGGAAGCAACCTAGATGTCCATCAGCAGATGAACGGATAAGAAAGCTGTGGTACATATACACAATGGAGTATTACTCAGCCATTAAAAAGAATACATTTGAATCAGTTCTAATGAGGTAGATGAAACTGGAGCCTATTATACAGAGTGAAGTAAGCCAGAGAGAAAAACACCAATACAGTATACTAATGCATATATATGGAATTTAGAAAGATGGTAACAATAACCCTGTATATGAGATAGCAAAAGAGACACTGATGTATAGAACAGTCTTTTGGACTCTGTGGGAGAGGGAGAGGGTGGAATGATTTGGGAGAATGGCATTGAAACATGTATAATATCATATATGGAACGAGTTGCCAGTCCAGGTGTGATGCACGATACTGGATGCTTGGGGCTGGTACACTGGGATGACCCAGAGGGATGGTATAGGGAGGGAGGAGGGAGGAGAGTTCAGGATGGGGAACACGTGTATACCTGTGGCAGATTCACGTTGATATATGAAAAACCAATACAATATTGTAAAGTTAAAAAATAAAATAAAATAAATTTTAAAAAAAGGTCAGTTTTCATTCCAATCCCAAAGAAAGGCAATGCCAAAGAATGTACAAAGTACAATTGCACTCATTTCACATGCTAGCAAAGTAATGCTCAAAATTTTCTTAGCTATGCTTCAACAGTACATGAACCAAGAATTTTCAAATGTTCAAGCTGGATTTATAAAAGGCAGAGGAGCCAGAGATCAAATAGCCAACATTTCATTGGATCATCGAAAAAGCAAGAGTTCCAGAAAAACATCTACTTCTGCTTTATGGACTACACCAAAGCCTTTGACTGTGTGCATCACAACAAACTGTGGAAAATTCTTAAAGAGACCCCAGACCACCTTACCTGCCTCCTATGAAATCTGTATGCAGGTCAAGAAGCAACAGTTAGAACTGGACACGGAACAACGGACTGGTTCCAAATTGGGAAAGGAGTACATCAAGGCTGTATATTTTAACCCTGCTTATTTAACTTCCATGCAGAGCACATCATGCAAAATGCAAGCTGAAGTCAAGATTGCTGGGAGAAACATCAATAACATCAGATATGCAGATGACACCACCCTTATGGCAGAAAATGAAGAACTAAAGAACATCTTGAAGAAAGTGAAAGAGGAGAGTGAAAAAGCTGCCTGAAAACTCAACATTCAAAAAAAAAAAAATCATGGCACCCAGTCACATCACTTCATGGCAAACGATGAGGAAACAATGGAACAGTGGCAGACTTTATTTTGGGGGGCTCCAAAATCACCGCAGATGGTGAATACAGCCATGAAATTAAAAGACGCTTGCTCCTTGGAAGAAAAGCTATGACCAACCTAGACAGCATATTAAAAAGCAACAAAGATCCATCTAGTCAAAGCTAGATGGTTTTCCCAGTAGTCATGTATGGATGTTAGAGTTGGACCATAAAGAAAGCTGCAAGCAAAAGAATTGATGCTTTTGAAGTGTGGTGTTGGAGAAGACTCTTGAGAGTCCCTTGGACTGCAAAGAGATCCAACCAGTTCATCCTAAAGGAAAGCAGTCCTGAATATTCATTGGAAGGACTGATGCTGAAGCTGAAGCTCCAATACTTGGCCACCTGATGGGAAGAACTGACTCATTTGAAAAGACCCTGATGCTGGGAAAGATTGAAGGTGGGAGGAGAAAGGGATGACAGAGAATGGGATGGTTGGATGGCATCACTGACTCCATGGACATGAGTTTGAGCAAGCTCTGGGAGATGGACAGGGAATCCTGGCATGCTGCAGTCCATGAGGTCAGAAAGAGTCAGACAGGACTGAGCAACTGAATTGAACTGAATAGATTAAATACATTAACTGCAAATTAAGCCCTATGGAAATGAATCTGTAGCTCTTTATCAACTGTATCTTGAATTAATGTTAAGTATGTTTCTATTGTTCTCTTTCATTAGAAAAAAAATTCCCTGGAAAGCAGAAAGTGTTGTCTATATCAGTGTTTTCCCTAGGTATTTAATATAGTAAAACCCTTGTTGAAAAATTATTTTGAAGTGAATAAAAAATTAAAGATTTAAATCAAAAGAGTATAAGAAGTCAATATGGGATTTAATGATCTGTGCTAATGCTAAGAAACATAAAAGGATAGATATTATAAAGAAGAAAATTACTATTTCTTACATATATGATTCCTAGTAAGTTTCTATTTAATAGTTCATGAAAATATGAGATTATGTTGCAAATTAATGACTTTTCTTTGGATGCTCAGTGCCAAAAGAATTCCATACATATTACAAAATATAGCATGAATTTCCTGAAATATTTTGGAAAATACTTTATGTGTGATTATACTATGAAATATTGTAATTTAACATCTCTATGTAGTTAATAGAAAATATGTTATGAAATGCTAATTAACACTACTTGCTTTACTGTTAGTGGAAACATATCAGTCTTCCCAAGAAAGCCATCTCATGAACAAATATATCTTGAAATACAGATTGTTGATACTAATGATGTCTATGGTTTCTTACTGTTTCAGTTATTATGGCTTTGTGACAAATTACCCCAAAACTTTGTGCATAACTCCATTATGAATTCTGAAGCTCAGGAAACCAAAGAAAACACCCCAAAGATGGCTTGTCTCTGTTCCTATCAGTGGCTTCACAGGAAGCGTCTGGGATGGGAGAGGAAATCACCTGAAGGCTTGCGTATGCACATGCTTAAAAGCTGATGCTGGCCGCAGGCTGAGACTTTAGCTAGTGCTTTGATCAAAATATCTACAATGGCCTCTCCATGTGCTTGGGACTTCCTCAGAACGTGGTGACTAAATAAAAGGCTAATGTCCCAAAAAACAGAGAGAGAAGACTAGATAGAAGTCCTACCATTTTTTACGATCTAGCCTTGGACATCACAAAGGATGCCTTCAGCCCCATACTATTTACAGTGGTAGCACGCATTTTCATGGGAAGGAGAAATACATTCCAAATCTTGGCAGGACCTGGCAAGATTCTGAAAGAGCCTAAAGGATCAGAAATACTGCTAAGGCCCATTTTGAACTCACAATCCGCCACAATGATCAACAGTCATAAGCCTGTAAAACGTAATTAATGAATCACTACCTATATTCTTCTTTGCTGTATCGGTCAGCTATTGCCACATAGCAAACAACCCAAAAGTTCAGTTGCATTTATTATCATTATCAGAGATTTCTGAGTTAGTTGCTTCAGACTGTGTATCTGAAGAATATATGGGCTGATTCTTCAGGAACAGAGGATATTTCCAATGTGTGCTTTATTCATGGCAATGGCAACAGGATGAACAGCAACACATGGCCTCTTAACATTTAAACTCTACACTTTCCTGACCCCCACATTTCACTTGACAACTACCTGGCCAATCCCACCATGAAGTAGGGCAAACGCTTTGTCTCTATTGGGAGTAACTGGGATACAGGAAAAGGCTTTGGACACAGGAAGGGGTAAATAACTGGAAGCAATAATGCAATCTGCATAGTTATTCCTACAGAAACAATACCATAACCGTTTGGACCAATCAGAGAAAAATAATTACCAATGAGTTTAATTATATTATGGAAATAGCAACATGCTCAACTGTGGGAGGAACTGGGGAAGTAAAGACAGGATACAGGATGTGGAGGTTCAGAGAAAGAGTTATCACAATCTACCAGCCTACCAAGCCAACCATTTCTAACTTTAAAAGTGGGCCCACCAAGGAATAGCTCATGGGAAGATGTATGGAAGTTTGTGAATTTGGTTTAATACCACCTCAGTGATGCTTCCCTGGTGGCTCAGTTGGTAAAGAATCCACCCGCAATGCAGGAGATCCAGGTTCAATTTCTAGGCAGGGAAGATCCCCTGGAGAAGGAATTGGCAACCCACTCCAGTATTCTTGCCTGAAAAATCCCATGGACAGAAGAGGCTGGTGGGCTACGGTCCATGGGGTTCAAAGAGTCAAACAAGACTTAGCAACTAAACCCACTGCTGGTCAATAGGATGGTAGTTGAGAAGAGCTGGGCACCTAGAAAAGGAAAGAAAAGACCAACTACAACCTACTGGGCACCTTTGTATCTATCTGCAATGTTACCTGACCACAAAATGAACTTCAGAGAGTCTAGGCTAATGTTAACACATTTACCTACCCAACTTTGCACATGTTCATTCCTCTTTTAACCAACTCTGAACCAGTGCAGTACATGGAAGGGGATTCTGGAAATGTAATTCTTAGTTTAACCAAATTAAGAAGCAAAATATACCACAGTACCTATCAAAGTTAAGCACTTCTGCCTTATATAATATTGCAAGTATATCTTCATTGATAATGTATAATATTGGTTCAAATAGAATTAAAAATGCTTACAAAATTTCTTACAGTTTTATTTTTAACAAAGAAGCAAAAGGATAAGAAATAACTCATTTCTTACAACAGAGTCTCTTCTGAAATTAAAAATACTTCCACTCATTGAGTGACAGAAAAGCAAAATTTCTATCTACATTTATGTTACCTTGGGAAACTGAAAGTTAATTTTAATCCAATTGTTAATTTTCTAAATTCTTCCAAAAATCTAGAAATTAATTTGTAATACTTCTTTAATCAGTAATGTATTTGTAGGAGAGCATATATTTTGTATTCTTTAATTAAAATAAAAAATGAATATTAATTTTGCCTTGGAGAAAATCTTGGATTTTGAGACTGTCTTATGTTTCCGCTTGACTTTGATTCTTTTATTACTTTTCTACAAAAGCACAACTATCTAAATTGCTCCTACTGAAATCCATAGAATATAATAAAATAAAATATTTACATTTTATTTTATAAAATGGATAAATTTCAAAGGTCTCATTATGCATATTATAGCATATAGCTTTGTGGTCACACACACTGTATACTTTTTGTTCAAATTTGCTTTTGTTTCAGAAAAGGAAAAAAGAAACCCCATACACCTTGTTGCTGTGAATTTTCTAGCCTGAGAGTGTCTGAGAAGCTGCCAGAACCTTTGATTTGTTTAGTAATCTTTCAGCTCTTTAAAAGGACCTTGACATTCTGCTTACCTTCTTCATTTCAGCTACCTATTAAACATCAGACTTTAATGATTTTCTAACTATAACTATAAGATTACTTTGCTTATCCTTCTGATGTCACAGCCTTTATCATACAATTCTTTCCTTTCCTCATTTGCTCTAGGGTGACATTGAGGGCACAGATAACAAAATCCTTTTTTGTTGTTGTTTTCTATTCAATTCCCTGGACATACACTGCTCCTTCCAGCATCCTTATGTTCCCTCAAATTCACAGAACTGCCTCCTGACTGTAAGTCATCACCCCCCCCAACCAAAAAAAAAAAAGTCATTTGGTGAGCTGATTTTCTCTCTCACACACACTGCATACAAACCACCTCATTATATCCTGGTGTGGCCTAGTGTACTGCAGAGATGTGATGGCTACTGAAGAGCCTCAATACCTCTCAGTGCTTTCCGTTGTATTCCTGTACAGAAAACAATCTCTAGGAGGAAAAAAATTTTGTAGGCATCTCAAATTGAACTTCCTTTCTCCCCCATTCTATCACTTCTGTAACCTACCTTGTCAGTTTCATCCTACTCTCATCCAATACTCACTCCCTGAAATCACTCTCAAACAAATCTCTTATTCATCCATTGAACCTTTAAAAGAAACCCTTTGAAATTAGTAAGCTCTTTTCATATATTTCTCATCCTCTCTGGGAAAGGATTTTATTGATCCATGAATGTCATGACATTTCCAAGATGATGGCAGTTATAGAATTTTTAACATGGGCAAGACTTGGTTTAGGACAAGACAGATGACAAATGGAGAATTGGTGATGATGCACATTATACACCACAGATTAGGGTATAAGAAAGCACATGTGTATATACCAGAAAGGTTTGGTAATCTATCAATTCCTAAAAATAAAACTTATCAAAAAATAAAGCAGTGGAAAAAAAAAAGGAATCCATTCTTGAGAGAAAAATACAACAGTCATTAAAACTGCAAGTAAAACTTTTGATTTTGACCAGGCATTTTATATCAAAGAGCAATAATTAGAGTGTGTTTCTACACTGTATGAAATTCACTTGTACATGGATAATTATTCTGTATTATATTATACAGTGAGAGGTCTATTCCTTTCCCATGTAGTTAAAAAATAAAAATTAAAAAAACAACAAACAAAATTTGGAGTAAAGCCAGTAGAATAGTACACTAAATTGGAAGAGAGAGATATTCATTTGGGAGGTTTTAGTGCCAAAGACAAAAAGAGAAAAAGAGAAGAAAGGGGAGTAAGTTGAGAGGTTGGAATGATATTACAAAGAGACTGAAAACCTGGGGACTGTAAAAATCAGTAAAACATAAGAGGAAAAGTTTATTTTTATAAATAATTTTTTTTGGTTTTGATTTCCCTAGAAAAAAATAAAACTATTCCTGACTATAGTTAACTGAAGATTTATTGATCTTAATTTTATTGTATTTTGATAAAGACCTTATAAAATACCTATCACCCATGGTCCAGAGGAGCAAAAATTTCTCCTCCTAGGATAATAACTCAGGTATTTGCTGTTGACAAAGCTGGCTGCTAGGTTTCCTGGAATTGCAGTTTAGTTAGGTCATTCTGTAAATTATCTGTCCTTCTCATGTCTATCAGTAAGACATTCTCAAACAAGAGGTCAAAGTGTTAGCAGTTTTCAGTGAATAAGCAGACTTGTTAGCAAGTGAAAAAGAAAAAGCAGGGAGGAGAGAGAAAAAGGAAAGAATACCACTATAATCAATTCTGCCCTGTAGCTGAGACTTATACTGAAATAATATGAGAGTTAATCAGCATTTTCTAAATGGCACAATATAGAAAAAATTCTTATCAAATTTTCATTGCGGTACAGTTATCAAAGCAATGTGTCAGCTACTGATTGGTTTCAGAAAGTGAATATGTTCCATCATAATTTAGTCACCAAGGTTATTTCATTTAGCTGTTGCTCTATTTTCAACTTGGAAATAAACATATGCTATATGCTATCAGGGCCCAGGGTTAAAATTTTAATTTACTGATCAAGATACATTTTGCAATCTGCTTAAATAAACAGAAAAATACTGTTTTTAATATGTAGGCTTCTCATTTTTTTTTTTCCTATCAAGCTAACTAAACAGAACTTCCTCATAAAGTGACTAAGAGATAGCTTGGGAGAACACTCCCTCCTGAGTTAGGTTTGGGTAGAAAGCTTCAAAATTTCATTCTAACAGTGCCTAGCTGTGAGAGAATTGTTAGTGTAGTTGGACAAATATACACTGAGACTATATGTTATACACAATATAGTAATGTTCTGTCAAACACATGAATGATCAAATCTGGCTCCTAGACTTCAAGAAGATAAATAATATAATAGGCTATTGTCATTGTTTAGTCACTAAGTTGTGTCTGACTCTTTTGTGACCCCATGGACTTTAGTCCAGCAGGCTCCTCTGTCCATGGGATTTCCCAGGCAAGAATACTGAAGTGAGTTGCCATTCCTTTCTCCAGGGGACTTTCCAACCCAAGGACTGAACCCACATCTCCTGCATTGGCAGGCACACTCTTTATTGCTGAGCCACCAGGGAAGCCCAGGCTTTTTGCCATATGACCTCTCAAATCACCTTGCCTTCTTTTCAGTCTGTTCTTATATTTATATAACATTTATCTGGCAAATTAGTAAGAGATGGGAGCAGGTATTTTCCATTGAATTATACAAGTGTTATAAAAAATCCCCTAATGATACATATGTATAACTGTTATACATGGTATACATGTTATACATGTATGTATAACATACGTACACATATGAATCACTTTGTGGTACACCTAAAACTATCACGACATTGTTCATCAACTATACTCCAATATAAAATAAAAATTTTTTAAAAAATCCCCTAATGTGAATATCAATGTATTAATATGAGTTTGAAAAGGTCATATTGCAAAATCAGAAGCATACTATTTTTAGGGAATCAACAAAAAGGATGATTGTGGTCAAAGTAGCTGTCCTTAGTAAACTCTTCATATTCAAATACTTAGAGTTATTTATCCAAATCTAGCTTTCTTGTCAGTCCCCAAATGGAACATTTTTGCCTGGGAAAAGATGGAGCCAATTTGTTAGGGCACATTTCTATCCAGAAGAAAATGCCTTTTGCATTTGGTCAACTTGGTCAACAAAGATTTTAGCACTCTGCCCTATGAAGGGTGCTATAGCAAGTCCAATTTCCCCAGGCTGGGGAAGGTAGAATGGAAAGGGCAGAGATGCCAACCTAATAAGACAACTTTTGCGATTTCTAGAGCCAGACAGCAACCATTTGGACTTCTATGTGTTTCAACAGCCAAAGGATCCTTACTGCTCAGAATGACTTTGTGTATGGTAGTGGGGGTAAAGGAACAGTTGTTTTCCAGCTGCATGGCTCACATAAGTATGGGTTGACCAGCCATCTATATAAAGCAGAATCATCAATACATCCAAAGCCCAAGCTTTAGTATTTCCAGTTTCAATGTGATTGAACAGAATCAGGGATGCAGCTTCTTCTCCCCTAGTTTTTCTCTATTTATAGCCTCACTCAGTGACAGGTCTGATGCACAGGAGTGGGCTCTTATTCAACACATCTGCTCCCCATGTGTTGCTGAGTCACATACTTCTTTCATTACCAGAAGTAACAAATATTTATTTTCTCCTTGACAGTCCCACAGAGTCCTTGCAGCAGAGGGAAAAACAAGTGAGATTCCATTCAGCTTTGCTCATAAAAAGATCACTATTGGTACATGTGATTCCATTACTAAGAGAGTGTGGAAACCTTGGAATGTATCCAGAGTAGAGCACTGAAAATGATTAGGGAAGAAGATCTATGAGAAAAGTTTAAAATAATTGATAGGAGCCTAGAAATAAAACTGTATGGAAATATAGATTAGAACTTCTAGGTAAACATATATACATATATAGACTTACCAGGTGGTGCTAGTTGTAAAGAACTCGCTTGCCTAATGCAGTAGATATAATAGGTGAGGGTTTGATCCCTGGGTTGGGAAGAATTTCTGGTCAAGGCCATAGCAACCCACTCTAGTATTCATGCCTGGAGAATCCCATGGACAGAGGCAGTCCAAGTATGTGTGTGTGCTAAGTCTCTTTAGTCGTGTCTGACTCTTTGCAACCCTATGGACTGCAGCCCGCCAGGCTCCTCTGTCCCTGAGATTCTCCAGGCAAGAATACTGGAGTGGGTTGCCATGCTTTCCTCCAAGGGATCTTCCCAACCCAGGAACCCACACCTCCTGCATTAGCAGGCAGGTTCTTCACCACCAGCACCACCTAAGAAGCCTTATTTATTTATTTAAAGAACTAGCCTGGGCTTCCCTGGTGTCTCAGATGGTAAAGAATCCTCCTGCCAATGCAGGACACCCATGTTCAATCCATGGATGGGGAAGATCCTCTGGAGAAGGGAATGGCAACCCACTCCAATATTCTTGCCTGGAGAATTCCATGGACAAAGGACGCTGGTTGGTTACAGTCCATGAGGTCACATAAGCCAGACACAACTGAGAGACTAAAACACCCACAGCCTACATGTGAGTTTTCTCTAAGACAAATATGTAAATTTGATAGTCTTTAGGGGACAGCTGAAACTCCTTCTTCAATATAATATTCATGTTGATTATCAGTTTTCATGTGAGTAAGGGATGGAATCATGCAGCATTATCTAAAGATCATGCCATAAACTATACTTTTTCTTACGACAATGCTAGAAGGTAGAAGTACAAAAGTAGGATCTTTCTGTCCTTTCTTGTCATTTTATGTTAATAGTTATTTAAGTGGTGGGTTGCAACTTTGGACTTGGGCTTCCCTGGTGGCTCAGTGGTAAAGAAGCTGCCTGCCAATGCAAAAGACGTGGGTTCAATCCCTGGGTTGAGAAGATTCCTTGGAAAAGGAAATGGCAACCCATTCCAGTATTCTCACCTGGGAAATTCCATGGACAGAGGAGCCTGGTAGACTACTGTTCCTGGGATTGCAAAGGAGTTGGGCACTACTTAGCGACTAAACACTACTGAATGACAAACCAATCCAGTATTCTTGCCTGGAGAACCCCATGGATGGAGGAGCCTGGTGGGCTACAGTTCACAGGGTCACAAAGAGTCGGACACGACTGAGCGACTTCACTTTCTTTAGCGACTAAACAACAACTTTAGACTTGCACATAAAACCATGTCTAACATAGAAGACAAGTAATAAAAATGGACAGACCCGTACCATTCCTCTGAATCAGGTTTCTAATTGAACTATCTTTAAACCATACCTTTGTTGCTATTAGTGTTGTGCATACTCAGTCCTGTCTGACTCTCTGCAACCCTATGGATTGCAGCCTGCCAGGCTCTTTGTTCCATGGAATTTTCCAGGCAAGAATACTGGAGCAGGTTGCCATTTCCTCCTCTAAGGGATCTTTCAGACCCTGGGATCAAACCTGCGTCTTCTGCATCTCCTGCATCGGCAGGCAGATTCTTTACCACTGAGCCACCTGGGAAGTCCTAAACCATGCCTTTAGTCTTCCCCAAAACTCTTATAAATGAACATAATCCTGACTTGATTGACTGATCTTTGCTTCACACCCTTCATAAAGTAGCCCAAAATAGCTGCTAGAAAACACTGTAAACTTGCTGAGTTTTAGTAGTTATCAACTTTATACTGTCATAATTTATTGTTGGTGAGTTATAATTAGGTTTACTTATTAATTATAAAAGCTCCAGAAAGAAAATTTTACAAATCATGTTTCTATCTTATCCTGTCACTGCCTCTCTTTTAAAAAAGACAACACATCTAATCCACCATCATTAGGGATCATCACTCAGAAAGGAATTTTATAAACTAAGAAGATTGACTTCATACTGTAACCATGAATTTGCCTTTTCAAAAAAAAAAAAAAAAACTAATTTACTTGCTATCTTAATTGAATGTATGTGAAATCACAAACATTCACAGGATAGGCTGTACAAAGGCACATTTGCTAGTATAATGATCACTTTCCTTATATAATCTTGTAATGGGCTTAGCATGGTTACACATATTTAAGAAAAAAATCCTTCTATCAAGGTGGCCTAAATCAAAAAGAATGTTAAGCTTGAACATCAGCTGCTGTTTCATGACCTTGATTGCGTTTAGATCACCTACATTCCCCTTGCTTCAGAAGAACCTACATTATGCTAATGATTATACTTCCCAAAATATCTAACCCTCTCACATCTAGTTAAGCTAGAGTTGCACCAAAAGCATAGATCACCCAAATGCTCAGGTGCTTACAGGAAATGCATCCTTTCCAATAAGTCATTTTGGCTTGCTTCTGCAAGTATTCATGCATAAAACATAGAAACTAGTTCAAGGATTTCCACGAAAATAGATGCCTCAAGAATTTTCATGACTTTATAAACCCATGTATTATAAATTCTACACCCAATGTAATTAGAGAACATAAACTGCTTTGAAATATTTTAAAGCCTTAAAGAATTATTTTTCTAACTATAATTGAACTAGTACAATTTCTGTGTTATCTTTCAAAAATAGTAAGTAAAATTTTGAAATTTCTTTCATTTTTATGTGTATAAAGCCAAACTTTCTGCTTAAATATAAATTCTCTGTGGGACAGGAACTTCAATCTCCAAATCTAATCTGTTTTCTAGTCTTAAAAATCACCTGACAGCTCTCCAAATGCAAAGTACACATACATTTTGAAAGTTAACCTTCAGGGAATATAAATAGAATAGAGAGAAGCACCTTGCTGTCTCATTGTATGTGCAAATGGCATAAATTGATTCAAAAATCTATTAAGATTAATCTTTCAAAACTAATACGCTGTGTTTCGAAGGCTACTGAGATAGGCTCCCTGCACACCTTGACATGTTTTATCATAACTCAGAAGTGTCTTAAGGACTCACATATTATCTGATGTTTATCTAGGTTATGGGACCAATTCATTCATAGCCAATCCAAGCTATTTCTTGTCACAGAGAAACTGATAAAACCTCAATAGCTTTCAAGAATCTTTTTTTTTTCCCCCACAGAAATGGGAAAATCCTAACAGCCAAGCAATAGTAAATTTTTGAGAACTGGTAATCTGTTGTATTTTAAAATGCCTGTTTTCAGAGACAGTCTTTCAAGTAAATGACTAAATTCATTGTTCTATATCTTTGCAAGCCAGCTATTAAGACAGAAACATTTAACTCTAGGTAAAATACAGTGTCTTTAAATATATGTTAATTCAAGAAAAATGATGTGGACAGAAAAGTAATTGTAGAATGAGTGTGAAAATAGTAGCATTATGGATAACCAAGATCCCCAAATTTTTTCTCAAGTAGA
This sequence comes from Bos mutus, assembly GCF_027580195.1. NCBI lineage: Eukaryota > Metazoa > Chordata > Mammalia > Artiodactyla > Bovidae > Bos > Bos mutus. The sequence continues at coordinate 36,260,436 of NC_091637.1, read as the reverse complement.
ATTTTGGCAGAGTTCCAGGATTATAATTTTGGCTCTCTATTTAATTTCACATTCATAAAGAGATCCAAATATGATAACAGATTGCATTTTTTCCTAATGAAACATCCATGTAATTACTTTTTGTCTGAAATGAGATCAGATTCTGATAATTGGTGAAGACCTAAAAAAGAATGTGAAAGGAAAGCTTAACTCTATCACTATTATATATAACTAAATTAATTTAAATCAATAATAAAACCTTCAGTAATCTACGCCTTCAAGGAGGCAGAGGAAGACATTTATTTGGAGGACAATTATCCCCAACAGGTGGGTGTAAAACTAATATTTATTGAATGTCATAGAAACTTAGAAACAAACAAACAAAAATACTAAGTTGCCTCTTTCAGAGATTATTTTTTGTTTTCATTCATTAAAATAATCCTGCTCCCAAAATGATTTCATTTTTATCCTTAAACATCACCCACCCCTTCTTCCAGGGAATGATGAATGCTGCTCAGAGATGAGTTCTTAAAAGCTTGTGTTCAGATGGATGGAACATAGGGGAGTGTATCTATTTGACCCAATGAGTAAGGACACTGCAGTCAGCCACAACATGGACTGGAGGTCTCAATTTCTCATCCTTGCAAGAAACAGATTCCTAATGTTCACTGCAGGTACCAGAAGCAAACTTTAGAGAGAGTAAGACTTAAACCATCTTCTAAGGAATAATGAGGCTTTTGTTAGTAGTCATCTGAGATTGAAAAGTTGTATTCCCAGGAAAAACACCATCTGGTTAAAATAATGAAACAACTTTAGAAATAAAGAAGGTCAAAGAAAATATTTTAATTGGCAACTGTAAGGATTCCCAAATTTATTTATATCTAAATTACTAAGCAATAGCATATGCATCTTGAATAAAAGTTCTAAAGACTATTACGCTATATCCAGTCTGCAAGTAATGTATTTACATGTTACATGCCTCTCTAGCTAGAGTCCTTTCTAATTTGTCTTCTGTGGCATTCTTTTGAAATGTATCCAAGGATCAAAACACATTTTTGCCTATGGCCAATTCATGTTGATATATGGCAAAATCCATCACAATATTGTAAAGTAATTATCCTCCAATTAAAATAAATATTTCTTTTAAATAAAATGTCTAAAAAAACATACAAGAACTAAAAGAGTAAACTCCAATAGTATAGGCTCCACTTGAGTTTCTATCTCATTAGTCAGGGTAAACTTACAAAAATGTGTAAGTAAATAAAACATTTAGCAAGCAGAGTAAAAATGACTTTCTTCTGGTAAGCCCTGCCTTAGGAATATAAAAGTTTAGAAAAAGAAAAAGAAAGGATAAGATGAAGGAGGATGAGATTTTTAGAAGTACTTAGAGCTATTAAGTTATATGTCAAGCATGTTATTTTATGAGAACAGTAAACCTTACAATATTTTTATTAATCATATATCCAAACATCTGAAGAAAGTTAAACCCTGATATGAGTAGATGAAGAAAGGATATGAAAAGACAAGAAGAAATCCAAAGGAGAAAAGGTTGATATAAATGTTGATGTAATTCATCCAAAAATTCAATCATGTCGAGACTTCAATTCAGAGAAAAACGTTACTCTGCTTGGTTAAATATAGATTAGTCTCATCTAGTATTACAGATAAGAAAATCAAGGTTCACCAAAGATCATAAGCTAATAAATGGTAGAACTGAGATTTTATCACAGAGTACCAGGGCTACAAATCAATTGGCTTTCCCTGATAGAAATAGAGTCCTCCTAAGTATCCTTCAATTTAGTACAGAAAATGGTTGATAATTAAATGTTAATTGACAAAAATACCTATTTGAAACTTCAAGGAAATGAAACGATTTATCCCACATTCTTTCAGCAGACCTCCTCCCTAACTCCTATAGCCTAAGACTTCAATTTTTTTCTTTTCATCAAACAGTACTTTGAAGGAAGTCAAATGGGGGAAAAAATGAACCTTCTAGATAAGTAGCCATCAGTTCAGCTCAGTCCAGTTCAGTTACTCAATCGTGACCGACTCTTTGTGACCCCATGAATTGCAACACTCCAGGCATCCCTGTCCATCACCAACTCCCAGAGTCCACTCAAATTCATGTCCATCAAGTCAGTGATGCCATCCAGCTATCTCATTGTCCATCGTCCCTTCTCCTCCTGCCCCCAATCCCTCCCAGCATCAGGGTCTTTTCCAATGAGTCAATTCTTCACATGAGGTGGCCAAAGTATTGGAGTTTCAGCTTTAGCATCATTCCTTCCAATGAACACCCAGGACTGATTTCCTTTAGGATGGACTGGTTGGACCCCCTTGAAGTCCAAGGGACTCTCAAGAGTCTTCTCCAACACCACAGTTCAAAACCATCAATTCTTCAGCATTCAGCTTTCTTCACAGTCCAACTCTCACATCCATACATGACCACAGGAAAAACCATAGCCTTGACTAGATGGACCTTTGTTGGCAAACTAATGTCTCTGCTTTTGAATATGCTATCTAGGTTGGTCATAACTTTCCTTCCAAGGAGTAAGCGTCTTTTAATTTCATGGCTGCAGTCACCATCTGCAGTGATTTTGGAGCCCAAAACAATAAAATCTGACACTGTTTCCACTGTTTCCCCATCTATTTCCCATGAAGTGATGGGACCAGATGCCATGATCTTTGTTTTCTGAATATTGAGCTTTAGGCCAACTTTTTCACTCTCCTCTTTCACTTTCAAGAGGCTTTTTAGTTCCTCTTCACTTTCTGCCATAATAGTGGTGTCATCTGCATATCTGAGGTTATTGATATTTCTCCCGGCAATCTTGATTCCAGCTTATGTTTCTTCCAGCCCAGGGTTTCTCATGATGTACTCTGCATATAAGTTAAATAAGCAGGATGACAATATACAGCCTTGATGTACTCTTTTTCCTATTTGGAACCAGTGTGTTGTTCCATGTCCAGTTCTAACTGTTGCTTCCTGACCTGCATACAAATTTCTCAAGAGGCAGATCAGGTGGTCTGGTATTCCCATGTCTTTCAGAATTTTCCACAGTTGATTGTGATCCACACAGTCAAAGGCTTTGGCATAGTCAATAAAGCAGAAATAGATGTTTTTCTCAAACTCTCTTGCTTTAGATATTAAGAAGAGGTGGCAAGAATACACAGAAGAACTGTACAAAAAAGATCTTCATGACCCAGATAATCACGATGGTGTGATCACTCACCTAGAGCCAGACATCCTGGAATGTGAAGTCAAGTGGGCCTTAGAAAGCATCACTATGAACAAAGCTAGTGGAGGTGATGGAATTCCAGTTGAACTATTTCAAATCCTGAAAGATGATGCTGTGAAAGTGCTGCACTCAATATGCCATCACATTTGGAAAACTCAGCAGTGACCACAGGACTGGAAAAGGTCAGTTTTCATTCCAGTCCCAAAGAAAGGCAATGCCAAAGTATGCTCAAACTACCACACAATTGCACTCATCTTACACGCTAGTGAAGTAATGCTCAAAATTCTCCAAGCCAGGCTTCAGCAATACGTGAACCGTGATCTTTCAGATGTTTAAGCTGGTTTTAGAAAAGGCAGAGGAACCAGAGATCAAATTACCAACATCCACTGGATCATCAAAAAAGCAAGAAACCATACCTAGAAGCATTCATATTGTGTCCAGTGAGAGGCTCTATTTTTAAAGCTAGAAAGATGCATATTTGCCCCTTGGAAGCTTTATGATAAGTTGACCTGAAAAATGAATTTCTTTTTTGTAAAGTTTCTACCATTCAAAAAGATAAAAATATATCTTATAATTGAGGAAATAGTGGTATGGAGAAAATACAGGAAAAACATAACGACAGTCTGTATATTTATTTGCCTAATGTAGCAACCCAGTTCACCAGAGAAAAATGTAAATTCATCAAGAAATGTATCAGGGAGTATTCAAACTAATTTGGATTTTATATTAGATATCACAGATGTTAAGTGCATGCCCATCAGGTAATAATCTATTTAGGGAATAAACAACTTCAGTCTGTTTTTAAATATTTACATGTCTTATTTTATGCCTAAATATTGCCACAGATCTAAAATAATTTATACAACCACAAACATTAAAATATTACCCGTGGATGTAATTCAAGCAAGTGTAAGTATCACCTGTCAGTTGGGTCTATGAAAACAAATTATAATTAAAACAAACTCAGATTAATTCAATTTCTTTAAAATTCTTTGCAAATACAGTACAGCTATTTGAGAAATGGAAATTAATTTGACTTCCATTACTCATAATTAGCATTTGTTAATAAGGCAAGAACTTTTTAAAAAGCTGTAACATCCCTGCTTACAAGACTGGAAGAATTGGCTGTTATCAGATTTTAAATACAATTGCTTAGTCTAAGAGACTTGCCTAATGTGACTCAGAATTACAAAATTTTTAAAACAATTTAGCCATGCTGCGTTGCAACGTCTGAAAAAAAACTTTCTTTTGGTCTCATATATGTGACCCAAAGACTATCAAAATCTGTCAGTTGATTTTATGAAAGTTTGAATTTCAAGATAGTTTGAATACCTTCTCTGGTTTATGTGTGTGTGAAACCATGTATAGACAGGGCGAGTATATTCCTTTCCTTCAGTTTCGTAGTTGCGTACGTTCTTCTGTCGGAGAAGGCAACGGCGACCCACTCCAGTACTCTTGCCTGGAAAATCCCATGGCCGGAGGAGCCTGGTAGGCTGCAGTCCATGGGGTCACTAAGAGTCGGGCACGACTGAGCGACTTCACTTTGACTTTTCACTTTCATGCATTGGAGAAGGAAATGGCAACCCACTCCAGGGTTCTTGCCTGGAGAATCCAGGGACAGGGGAGCCTGGTGGGCTGCCATCTGTGGGGTCGCACAGAGTCGGACACGACTGAAGCAACTCAGCAGCAGCAGCAAGGTCTTCTGTACCTTTACAGAGCAACAAAACAGGAGTCATGGTATGCCTAACATCTGGTTAGAATTTAATTTCCATTTTACATTTATTTGAGGCAAAAAAAGTCTTTACATAGGGCTTTCCTGGTGGCTCAGACAGGAAAGAATCTTGTCACAGACTTCCCTCATCTCCCCAATTGTTCCACTCACAGCACTCAGGAAACCCTCCTCACCACTTCTGCATTCAGCCATGCCACTCTTCCTCTCTTTGTTCAAAGGTTTTTGAAATTCTCTTCCTTAACAAAGATTCCCATGACTAAGAATAAAACTACAAAAGTGAGAAAGCTAATCTGTCTGCCCGTAATATTTTTTTCTTCCTGGCACGTTTCAACCATACAGTAAACCTCCACTTGGATTGGTGCTAGTAGCACTTTCATCATTGCTTGCAATAAAAACTAATTGCATAAATAATAAAATTTAAAATATATACACACAATAAATAAATGTTTCATGAAAAGTACATAGTGACTTTTTAGGCTTCCATCTAGTCAAAGCTATGGTTTTTCCAGTAGTCATGTATAGATGTGAGAGTTGGACTATAAAGAAAGCTGAGCACCAAGAATCGATACTTTTGAACTATGGTGTTGGAGAAGACTCTTGAGAGTCCCTTGGACTGCAAGGAGATGCAACCAACCAGTCCATCCTAAAGGAGATCAGTCCTAAATATTTATTGAAAGGATTGATGCTGAAGCTGAAACTCCAATACTTTGGCCACCTGATGCGAAAAACTTACTCATTGGAAAAGACCCTTATGCTGGGAAGGATTGAAGGCAGGAGGAGAAGGGGACGACAGAGGATGAGATGATCAGATGACATCACCAATGCAATGGACATGAGTTTGAGTAGGCTCTGGGAGTTGGTGGTGGACAGGGAAGCCTGGCGTGCTGCAGTTGCAAAGAGTCGGACCCAGCTGAGCCACTGAACTGAACTGAGGCTTTATATAACTGTGTCCTTCTGTACGTTATCCATGAAGGTTCTCTTCATTTGAGATACCTTGAAATCAGTGACATTATCATTTTGAAATAATTTTGTTGATCTGTAGACAATGTTCATGTGATATACTAAACAGCATGATATAGAATTTGGTCTAAACCTGTTCAGCACTGTATCCAAAAGTTTGTAGAGACTTAGAGCTAAATTTCATGTGCCAGTGAATCTACTAAGTTTAAATAGACAGCAGCTATTTCAGTGACTTTAATGAGTGGGTGTCCATACTGTCATGAATAGTTTCAAAAAAAGTTACAAAATTACACCTATAAAGATGTCTGTCAGTGAATTATGAAATTTAGGATTTGAAAAGGAAGTCAAATATATTGATTCTCACATTGACCAGAAAATAAAATGTATGTTGCTTTACTATAAGTGGGAGTAAAAAAAAAAATTAAGACGAGAGAGAGAATTTTAGGCCTTTTAGGTGGCATTCCACAATATCCTTTGCATTTCAAATAAAGTATGAAATTAATTGCCCCATGACAATAATTTACAAATTATATTTCATCAAATACCTTCCTAGAAGTTAAAGCTTGTTATTGGCTTCCCAGGTGGCCCAGTGGTAAAGAATCCATTTGCCAATGCAGGAATCACAGGAAACTTAGGTTGAATCCCTAGGTCAGGAAGACCTCCTGGAGTAGGAAATGGAAACCTACTCCAGTATTCTTGCCTGGAAAATTCCGTGGCTAGAGGAGCCTGACAGGTCACAGTCCCTGGGTTTACAGAGTTGGACACAACTAAGCAACTGAGCACTACTGTCCCCCAACACCATGACACTGAAAGATCCACTTGTTTATTTGCTATACACAAGACAGTGAAGTTGGTTTACATTTTGGAGACTCAATTTGTCTTCAAAATTTTAAAGGGGGGTTGGGGATGGGGAACACATGTATACCTGTGGTGGATTCATTTTGATATTTGGCAAAACTAATACAATTATGTAAAGTTTAAAAATGAAATAAAATTTAAAAAAAATGTAAAGGGACAATCTACTAACAAATCACAGACTGAATGCTGGTATTTTTCATGCCTTATCTGATTGAAGCTTCATAATAACTTAAAGCCACTAACTGAAACCAACCATTAAACAAACTAGAAAACGGGTTCAGGGAAGAGAAATAATTTGCCTAAAATTACATTTCATAAAGGACTTCCCTGGTGGCTCAGAGGTTAAAACTTCTGCCTCCAATGTAAGAGACCTGGGTTCGATCCCTGGGTGGGGAAGATCCCCTGGAGAAGGAAACGGCAACCCACTCCAGTACTCTTGCCTGGAGAATCCCATGGATGGAGGAGCCTGGTGGGCTACAGTCCATGGGGTCTCAAAGAGTCAGGCACTACTGAGTGACTTCACTTTCACTTTCACATTTCATAAAAATAGCAGGGCTGGAATTTTTATCTAAGGTATCTAGAAGTTGATTAATTAATCAAAAATGTCAAACAAGGTAAAAAAATCTTTTAAAAATTACTACATAAGTAGAAATAGATTGAGAGACTGACTCTGAACAGAAGTCAGTAAATAAACTTAGGGTTTTCTGCCTAATTGGAGACATCACTAATGTTTTAGAAGAAACATGTTTAGAAGAAAGAATGAAACAGATACCTCACACCAGAAAGACAAACTATGGCAGAAAAAAAAATGCATATATTCACCAGATATGGTGCTATGATTGCATCATCTTTATTGGGACACAGGAAGACTACATCTTCAAAATCCTTTTCGTTGGGTTGGGGTCATGATTGATTGCCGAGACATTAGAATCACTTCCTATGAATGGTAGAGTCACAATTAGTAGAGTATGGGTCTGTGAATGACTGCATGAAGCAGATTCTTACCTGCCAACAGGATAAACTATGATATGTGTAAGCAATAAATATATATTTTGCTAAGTCATTAGGTTTTGGAATTATCTGATACAGGAGAATATTAGTTTCCTAGAACCAACATGACATACTACCACACATTTGGTAGTATCAAACAACAGAAATTTATTCTCTCACAGTTCCAGAGCCCAGAAATCCAAAATCAAGAGATTTTCAAAGTTATATCACCCCTTAAGACTCTAGAGTGACAGATTTTATTTCCTTGGGTTCCAAAATCACTATGGATGGGGACTACAGCCATGAAATTAGAAGATGCTTTCTCCTTAGAAGAAAAGGTATGACAAATCTAGACAGCATATTAAAAAGCAGAGACATCACTTTGCTGACAAAATGGATATAGCCAAAGCTAGGGTTTCCCTGGTGGTTCAGATGGTAAAGAATCAGCCTGCAATGTGGGAGACCTGGGTTTGATTCCTGGGTTGGAAAGATCCCCTGGAGGAGGGCATGGTAACCAACTCCAGTATTCCGCCTGAAGAATCCCCATGGACAGAGGAGCCTGGAAAGCTACAGTCCATGGGGTCACAAAGAGTCTGACATGACTGAGTGACTAAGCACACACACATGATTTTTCCAGTAGTCATGTATGGATGTGAGAGCTGGACCATAAAGAAGGCTGAGTGCCAAAAAATTGATGCTTTCAAACTGTGGTGCTGGAGAAGACTCTTGAGAGTCCCTTGGATGCAAGGAGATTAAACCAGTCCATCCTAAAGGAAATAACCCTGAATATTCATTGGAAAGACTGATGCTGAAGCTGAAACTCCAGTACTTTGGTCACTTGATGTGACGAGCCTACTCATCTGGAAAAGATCCTGATACTGGGACAGACTGAAGGCAAAGAAGAAGAGGGCAGCAGAAGATGAGATGATTAAATAGCATAAATGACTCAGGGGAAACGAATTTGAGCAAACTTTGGGAGAGATTGAAGGACAGGGAAACCTGGTGTACTGCAGTCCATGGGGTCACAAAGAGTAGGACACGACTTAGCAACTGAACAATGACAAGACGCTAGAGAAGAGTCCTTCCTTGCTTCTTCCAGGTTTTGATAGCTACTAGGTATTCTTGGCATTTCTTGGTTTTTAAATGAATGATCCCAATCTCTACCTCTATTTTCACATTGATTTCTACCTTGTATCTCTGTGTGTCTCACGTTTTCCTTGTCTTTCCGATGATACCTGTCCTTGGATGTAGGATCCACCATTCAACCCAATAAAAAACTTTCCAAGGTGGCTCGGCGATGAAGAATCTGCCTTCAATACAGCAGATGTGGCAAGATCCACAGGTTTGATCTCTGGGTCCAGAAGATCACTTGGAGAATGAAAAGACAATCCACTACAGTATTCTTGTCTGGGAATTCCCATTGACAGAGGAGCCTGGTGGGCTAAAGTCCATGGGATGCAAAAGAGTCAGACATGACTTAGAGACTAAACAACAACAATTCAGTTCAGTACCAACATTTATCTTCTTCAATTAATTAAGCTGTTAAGTTACACTACACATTTTTTTCTAAGAAAAAATGCTATCCAGATCAGAAGTCAACATGTGAACATTAAGAATTATATTTGTCATTGTTAAGATTCATTCTTAATGATATTTGTTGCTGTTGTTCAGTCACTCAGTTGTGTCCAACTCTGTGCAACCATGGAGTACAACATGCCAGGCTTCCCTTTTCTTCACCATTTCCTGAAGCTTGCTCAAACTCATGTCCAATGAGTTGGTGATGCCATCCATCCATCTCATCCTCTGTCATCCCCTTCTCTTCCTGCCTTCAATCTTTCCCAGCATCAGTGTCTTTTTCAGTCAGCCAGCTCTTCGCATCAGGTGGCCAAAGTATTGGAGCTTCAGCTTCAGCAGCTTCAAAGTCTGGACAAACGGTGACTGGCTTCTGAAAAGTTGCTAAACTTCTACTATATACTTACTGAACAGTTTTCTTTGTTTGTTTCCCAGAGCATCCATATAGGAATAGCTTCTTTAATTTCACTAAACATCAAGGATCATAAAAACTAAAACACAGAAACAAGAATATATCAGAAGAAGCAATGGTGAAAAATCACACTGAGTCTGGATATTGAATCAAAACATAGCATTGTCCAACAAATATATTTTACCATGACTCATGTCCCTAATACTACTCCATAAAAATAAGAGAAAAAAGAAGATAGTGTAAATTAGGATGCTACTATTTAACAGGTGGTTCTTGACTCAACCGTAATCAATTACAAGTAAATTAAAAGCCATTTCAGGTGGTCCAGTGGTAAAGAATCCTCCTGCCAATGCAGGAGACACGGGTTGAGTCCCTAGTCTGGGAAGATTCCACATGGCACAGGGCAACGAAGCCCAGGCACTGCACCTACTGAAGCCCACGTGCCCCAGAGTCCCTGCTCCACGAGAGAAGCCGCCATAATGAAAACCCAGACACCATAACACAACTACAGAGTCGACCCCACTAGCAGCAACTAGAGAAAGACTGTGTGCAGCAACGAAGACCCAGAGCAGCCAAAAATTAAAAATTAATTTATTAATTATTTTCAAAAAGGCATTTAAGCAGGGACGTGCCAAATCATCTTACAAAAATCCTCAGCAAAAGAAAATATTTCAAGGACTTCATTATAATGTCTAAAATATTAAACGTTTTACCTGCACATTCATTACAGATATTTCAACGAACATGAGCCCTATCATAATTTATGTAAATGCACATGAATCTTAAATTGAACATTATTTGAATAAATGATTTGGGTTTATTATAAAGATATGGAATTAGGCATCAAATAGTAGAACTAAGTCACATTCTTATAAATATATTATGATCCAAATCTTCCTAAAGTCAACAGAAAGGAAAGACAATTAGTACATTATTGATATTCATGTTGATCTTATTCTAATTTCCAAAGCTATTAATTTTGTTTGTTAGTAATGCTTTGGCTAAAGGTTTTAGTCAAATAAAGTAAGTTTATAATATTTTTATTACATATATATTTTATACTACTTAAAGAAAAGTATGCTTAGCTGAGGATAGGATTGTAAATTGAAAAAACAAATACTTTAATAGCAACATTTTCTTCACTATTTTGACCATTAAAAAAAAACTTTTCACAGTACTCTGAACAGTAACTGGTAATCAAGTATATATTACATGATACGATAGCTAATATTTTTGCATTTCCTCTTATCTTATTTTCCATTTGACCTTAGTAAATAATTCATTTCCTGACTATTGTGTAAAGAATATATCAACTTGGTTAATAACAGGGTTGCAATCAGGTGTCTTCTGAACAATAACTTTTAATTTTCTCTGTTATTATCTCTCATCAACCTTGAAATCTTGTTAAAATAAATATTTTTATTCAGCTGGTTTTGGCTAGGGCCATAAGTTTATGTTTCTAATATCTCCTTAGAGATGCCAATGCTGCTGGTTCATGGACCACACTTGAACAGCAAAGTTGTAGTCACATTAGGGTAATATTCAATTTTCATTTTATTAAGTTTATATTAATTACAATGATTACAGTGTTGTATTAATCTGCAAAAACCTCTGAAAAGAAAAAAAATCACACAAAGGGAAATATAGGAACTTTAGAGTTCTTAAAATCTCTTTTTATAATACCTTGAACATGTTTTGCATATCCAAACTGTGCAACAAACTAGTTCAATAGCCAACACATCTCAGCTACAATACCGCTTAACAACTACATTCACACTTTCTCAACCACAGTATTTCCTTGCATCATCTCTCATTCCATAGCCATATGCTGCTTAAGTAATAATAAAGCCCCTCTGCACAAATAGAAAAATAGACTCTTAAAAGTATCTTTCTTAAGTTCCCGCCAAAAGGTGCCACTTCTTTGAGATAATTATCCAAAACTAAGTTGGAGGAATATTTGCCTGATTCCCTGCTGTGTATACACTCAGATTTACCATAACATTGTCCGTTAAGATCATCTATCCAAGAGGTCAGTTTTCAAAATGAGAAACTTGTTGGGAATCCCAGACTAATAATCCACCTGGAGAAATTACGGTCTTTAGAAAATATAAAAATTTTGTTCATTTTTACATGTATAAATGTGAACAGATACATACATATAAATTAAGTTAACGAATAGGTTATGAGTGGCATTGTCTTAAAAAGCTGTCTTTGTGCGTGCATGCTAAGTTGCTTCAGTGTGTCTGACTTTATGGACCATAGCCCAACTGGCTCCTCTTTCCATGGGATTCTCCAGGCAAGAATTCTGGAGTGGGATTCCATGCCCTCCTCCAGGGGTTCTTCCCAACCCAGGGACAGAACCATGTCTCCTATGTGTTCTGTGTTGGCAGGCAGTTCTTTACCATTAGCGTCACCTGCGAACCCTGTAGTGTATCTTTATACAGGAAAACAATCTGCGTACTTGGAGTTAGCATGGCGTAATGGTAGAAGATATGTATATTGGAATCTGAGGGCCTTAGTTTGAATCTCAATTCTGCTATTTAATAGCCAAGTGATGTACAATACTTAACCACTCTAGATCTCAGGTCTTTCACAATTGCTTCACTTCAAAAATTTACATTAGCTTTTGCTGCATAATAAAAGCCATAAGATCACTTATGCATGGAATAATAAGCATTATTTTCTTGCTCATATGTCTGTGGGTTTGCAAGCTGTCTGGGGGAGTGCATCTGTGATTAAGTCTATGTTAGCTCCACCTGCCTCCTTCTGGGGCCTCAGTGTCATGGGCAGTGCTACCCTGAGGTATGTACTCCTCGTAAAGGAATTCTGAAGCTTCTGGGGGTTAAGCAGCAAAATGTTTTGCTTCTTAAGGCACAGGTCTACATGATAACAATTTCACATTTGATTGGCTAAATCAAATAATATGCCAAACCCAACATTGAGGAGATGTGAAAGGAAACTACTCCTGAGGTAGTAAGGACAGAGGCAATACAATTAGCTCAACAGTAATTAATCCTGCCTCCAACTTCTTGTGAAGGTTTGCTGAGATTTGGAGATTGTTTGCTGAAGCTATTAGTCTACTCTAATAAGGATATATGTATATACATATGTGTGTGTGTGTGTGTGTGTATATATTTTATATATATATATATATATATATATATATATATAACAATTGAGCATGCAGGCTTTAGCATTAGACAGAGAAGAATCTGAATCATGGTTCCACAGTTTACTAACTGCAAACCATTGGGAAAGTTGTTTGACACGTTCCTTCCTCTATGGAATGGGAATATTATCAGAACTACTTCACAAGGTTGCATGAGGATTAAATATATCATGTAATGTTTTTAGAATGATACCAAAAACACACTAAGAACTTAAAATGGCAGTTATTGTGCTGTTAATGAATTAAATAGCTGAAGATACACAATTCATGAGGTCACTCCCCAAATCCTTACTTCAATGAAATGACTTATGATAAAATTTTTATATGATAGCAAGAGATTAAAGCAGACCCTACTAGTAGTCAAATAAATACAGAAAGGGTAGATTATAGTAGTAGAAGACCACATGTCAATGTTATATCTGGGAGCTTAATAAACTGCAGAGAAAAAGCATACAAAAGAAACTCCAAGCTTGTTATAAAAATGATTAAGGGGAGGGAATGTCTTAGATTTAAAGCCATAGTTGAAAAGCCACTCAAAATAAAAATTATAACATGTAGCAAAAAATGTATCATGAAATTTTAAAAGAAATGTGTTTGGTCCTAGAATTATTTTTTACTAACTCCACCACCCCACCTTGACTACAATTTGTTTGGGATCTTCAGTATTAAGAAAAATATAAGTGTGTGTAGATGTCCATAGAATTGCTGAAAAGTAAAAGTGAATGTAAAGATAGAGTGGGTAGTTTATGACAGGACACTTACCCTAAATCAAGAGTAAATTAAACATTATTGTGGAAGTGTGAAATTTCCATAATAATTTAACAAATTACCACCAGCATAATTTCATATGCATTTTAAAAAGACATTTATCATCAAGTTACAAACGCCTTATTTCATTTAATTAAAACAAAGCTGAATGCATTTTGTGACAGAAATTTTTACCAAGAAACAATATATTCCAAAATCAAATTTATTATGTTTTAAAACTAGTGACCTGGTTTTAGGCAAGGAGAAATTAACTCATTTCATTTTATACTTTTCTCCAATTTCAACTTCATTGTTAAAACTTGAAAAATTATCAGGAATTTCTACCTCATGGTGATGTATACTTTGAGTAGGGCATTTCACATTTTGTTTGATTTGCAGATACATCAAGAAAAAAAAAATTGTCAAATGTTGATTTAAAGTATCTACTTGCCAATTTTGGAAATGGAACTAACCTAAGCATTAGAGAAACCAAAAAAATAAATGTCATTTTAGCCATGAATTTCCAAGAATGTCTCAATTTTATGAGGTTATTTGTTTCGTTTAGTTTTGTTTTAGTGAGCCCATTTCTCAACATAAAAGACAATTAGAGATCATCACTTTCCTTAGATCATCTTATATAGCATTAGGCTTTAAATAAACCCAATATGCCAATAACTTCCAAATGTATATCTCTAAAATGTTAGCACATTTAAAACTTTTGCTCAGACACAGCAACTTTCAAATTTGTTTACATTCTATTGGCCAAAGACATTCATGCAGCCAAACCCAAAGTAATAAGATAAGATGTATGTCCTGCTTACAGGGAAACCTGGCAAAGGAGAAGGACAAATTCCTGCGAACAGATAATTCCATCTACAACACTACCCTCTGAACTCAAGGTTCAAATGTGTACGGGAGCTACATGCTAACTCCAGTTGGATATCTAATAAACACCTCACCCTTGCCACATCCAGAATGAACCTCTGATTTCCAGGTTCTGGAAATGTCCTCCGTGCCCAAGCTGCAAGCCTCTGACCTGTCTTTACTGTTTTAATAAATGGCACCATCATCAAGTCTACATATTTCTGACTACCACTCCCTAGCAGCCTGTCCTTTGAAGTTTCTCCTTTTAGCAAGACCGATAATAAAGGTCTTCTTTATCATAGACCCAATTTTGGGAACTAAACTGTTTATTACATTGGAGGGAAAGTAGTTTTTATATTTTTTTCAATCTTTGTATTATGAACATTTTCAGATACAGATAAAGTAGAGGCAATAATATAATGAATTCCATGTACTTAACTTCAACAAGTATCAAACTCATGACTAATCTTGTTTCACCTGAACCTCATTTACTCCCACCCAGTTCAGTTCAGTTCAGTTCAGTCGCTCAGTCGTGTCCGACTCTTTGTGACCCCATGAATCGCAGCACGCCAGGCCTCCCTGTCCATCACTAACTCCCGGAGTTCACTCAGACTCATGTCCATCGAGTCAGTGATGCCATCCAGCCATCTCATCCTCCGTCATCCCCTTCTCCTCCTGCCCCCAATCCCTCCCAGCATCAGAGTCTTTTCCAATGAGTCAACTCTTCTCATGAGGTGGCCAAAGTACTGGAGTTTCAGCTTTAGCACCCAACACCTCTTTAAATGATTTTTAAGCTAATTTCAGATATCATACTACTTAATCATTGATATTACAATATATAGAGAGAAGTGTTTTTAAATCATCAAATAAATCACTTCATGCTCTTGTGGTAAAGTCTACCCTAGGTTCCCATCACTGTTGAAATAAAATCCAAATCCCTTGATACCATTACCATCAGTCCAGATCTACCCCCCTAAACCATTTTCCCTCTTGCTGCCATCACCTTTATCCAAAAGGCTTTTGACACTCTGGAATTTCTACTCACCTAGCTTTTCCTTTGCCTCCAAAATTCTCTCACACAATCTTCATGTAGTTATCCTCTTCTTGTTATTTAAATATTTAAATCCTCTTCTTGTCAGCTTAAATACTAACTTCTCAGAAGGACATTCCCCAACAATCACTGTGAAATAACCACGGAGACATTCTATCAGAAAACCTTACTTTTTTTCGTAATACTTATCATGATGCTGGCTATTTTTAGCCTGGGTGTGCTTAGTCGCTCAGTCATGTCTGACTCTTTGCTACCCCATGGACTGTAGACTGCCATGCTCTTCGGTCCATGGGGATTCTCCAGGCAAGAATATAGGAGGGTGTTGCCATGACCTCCTCCACGGGATCTTCCCAACCCAGGGATTGAGCCCAGGTCTCCCACACTGCAGGTGGATTCTTTACCCTATAAGCCACTAGGGAAGCCCAAGAATACTAGAGTGGGTACCCTATCCCTTCTCCAAGGGATCTTCCTGACCCAGGAATCGAACCAAGGTCTCTTGCATTACAGGCAGATTATTTACCAGCTGAGCTATTTTTAGCTAATTACCTGCTAGCTGTTCACTCTACTAGATACTGAAAGTGGGACTGTTGGTATTTTTTGCTACTATATCCTTATGTAAAGACCAAGTATTCCTTTTCATAGCATGTGCTCAATAGATACTTGCTAAATGAATAGACTGGTGAGCTTTCTATTACATGGACCAAAAGTCTCAGTATTTGTACTGATGAACTAAATCAACTTCATTAAGTCAAATAGTTTCTGGGACAATATGGTCCTGTCCAAGGTTTAGAGTTACATACAATGAGAACCAGGGAGCCTCCCCAATGGCTTAGTAGGTGAAGAATCTGCCTGAAATGCAGGAGACACAAGATACGTGGGTTAGATCCCTGGGTTGGGAAGATCCCCTGGAGAAGGAAATGGCAAGCAAGGGAATTTCAGAAAAACTCTGCTTCATTGACTATGTGAAAGCCTGTGACTGTGTAGATCACAACAAACTGTGGAAAATTCTTCAAGAAATGGGAATACCAGACCACCTTACCTGTCTCCTGAGAAACCCGTATGCAGATTAAGAAGCAACAGTTAGAACCTTACTTGGAAAAACTGACTGGTTCAAAATTGAGAAAGGAGTACAACAAGGCTGTATATTGTTGCTCTGTTTATTTAACTTATATGCAGAGTATATCATGCGAAATGCCAGCTGGATGAATCCCAAGCTGGAATTGAGATTGCTGGAGAAATATCAATAATCTCAGATATGCATATGATACCACTCTAACGGCAGAAAGTGAAGAGGAACTAAAGAGTCTCTTGATGATGGTAAAAGAAGAGAATGAAAAATCTAGCTTAAAATTTAATATTCAAAAAACTAAGAACATGGCATCCAGTCCCATCACTCCATGGCAAATAGATGGGGGAAAAATAGAAGCAGTGACAGGTTTTATTTTCTTGGGCTCCAAAATCACTTCAGATAGTAACTGCAGCCATGAAATTAAAAGACATTTGCTCCTTGGAAGAAAAGCTAGGACAAACCTACATAGCATATTAAAAAGCAGAGATGTCACTTTGCTGACAAGGTCCATATCATCAAAGATATGGTTTTTCCTTAGTCATGTGTGGATGTGAAAGTTGGACCATAAGAAGGCTGAGTGCCAAGGAATTGATGTTTTCGATATTTGGTGTTAGACAAGACTCTTGGGAGTCCCTTGGACTGCAATGAGATCAAACCAGTCAACCCTAAAGGAAACCAACCCTGAATATTCATTGGAAGGACTGATGCTGAAGCTGAAGCTCCAATACTTTGGCCACTTGATGCAAAGAGCCGACTCATCAGAAAAGACACTGATGCTGGGAAAGATTGAAAGCAAAAGGAGAAAAGAGCGGCTGAGGATGAGATGGTTGGATGGCATCACCGATTCAATGGACGTGAATTCTGACCAAACTCCAGGACTTAGTGAAGGACAGGGAAGCCTGGCATGCTACAGTCCACTGGGTCACAAATAGTCGAAACTGACTTAGCAACTGAACAAGAACAACAAAAAAAAGAACCACAGAAGTAGGGGAATGCTATTCTGCTTCTTTAGGATTAAATATGTTGATATGTTTTTGTCTTAGTTGAGTGAAGAATGAGGTGTTAGACCTGGATTAGGGAATGCACAGTACACTGAAGACCAGTAAAACATTTGAAATGCCTCTTATAACACAATTTAAGATAGTTTGGACATAAAAATTAAAGATCAAAGGTTTCCCTTTTTGTTTTTGAGCCCTTCAGATATAAACTCAGCTCTACCATATCCAATAACTTTCTATGGACACAGACCTTTTGTCAGCCTACTTCTCAACATGAAACCACTGTGAATTATCCTCTCTAATGAATCCTTGATCAAATTTGAATCAGGATATACTAATGATTAAATAAAATATATAAGCAATAAGTAGAAGGCAGCACACAAGGAGGGCTAATGATGAAAGGTTTTGCTATCAAAACCACCTCTGGGGGTGCCATTGGATGGGGAATGATGAGTAAATCTTGTTAATTTTTCCATTTTCTCTATACAAATAATAACTGATATGGCAATGTGCCATCCTTGCAAATGCTGTCACTTCCCCATATTCCAGAAAATTGCTTCATTTAAGCTCCTTAAAAGGAATTCAGGAACCATCATTGGTTAAGGATACCCTATAATCAAAAAGTCATTACCTAGAACTAAAAACTCATTATCTAGAAAAGATTATAATTAAAAACAAAGTTCCTTTCTATCCATTTGAAACAGAGTAAGAACTTTCCAAAAATCATTTTCAAGTGGATAAAAAGACAGAGGAAATAAACTGCTCTTTTAATCCAAACATAATAGTAGAGAGAATTGCCACCCCCCACCCCACAAAATCCTGCTGGTGCAGATAAACAGCATATTCCAAAGAAACAAAGGACAAACTTGATGCCATTTGCCAGTTTCCTCATCTTCCCCTGTTTTGTACTTTACTAACATGAAGATAAGCTATTAGGATGAATTCTATGTTAGGAAGAGTACTCAATCACTATAATGGTAAGACTAGTGTTGGGGGGCCATATTTACAAACTCAGCTACGAAAAATCATAATTTTCTTTATTTTCTATAATTCAACCTAGTTTCAATCTTAATCTCATTCTGCCCAGGAGGAAATAAAAAGCATTGCTTTGCTAATTCAAGGTACACCCAAGGATTCCACCTACCCCTCCCTTTCTTCTTAGTATTGTGTCTAAACAAAATAGTTAACTTTTGTAGGAGGTACCATGGGAGATGGTATATTGTCCTCAGTCACCATCTGTCTATAGTGACTTCCACCAAAGTGTGTCCTTCAGGCTAGTTTGTGGATTGAAATCCTCACAAGGGCATCATCTCATTTGAGGGGTCAAAGTTTCATGTGATCTCATATGATCCATAGCACATAGCTGCTGCAAGTCTCCTCCATTTTTTTTGATTCACAATGCCAGTATCATCCAAAAAAATAAATAAATCTGTCATACCATAGGTCTTGGTGCATGGAGAATCCATTTAGCCTGTTCATTTCTATATTCTCTTAGGCCAAGGAGGCATATAGAACCTTGGGAGAACAGATTATACTTAATTTCAGATCCCTAAAATTATGAGGAGATCTTACTTTGCTCCCATTAGTTTAGGATCAACTCAAGTGAGAGGAAGAGGTAAGAAACCCATGTCAACACCTTGATTGCTAAACACCTTACTGCAGCTCTAAGAATCTTTCTCTTGGCTGGAGCAGGTACTAGAAAAGAACTGCTTCTGTGATATCAATATTTTTCCCCCAATTTTGTTGTTTACTCATGCACCCTAGAGCCTGTGCTCTGGGACAAGAGAAGCCACAGCAACGAAAAGCCAGTGCATAACAAGAGAAGAGTCCCCACTCACTGCGACTAGAAAAAAGTCCAACAAGGACCAAAGACCTGGCACATCTAAAAATAAATGAATAAATAAAAAAAAATTTAAAGATATACAAATGGTGAGAATGTTAAGCCCATGTCTTTGTTCTTCTATTCTCTAAATCCTGTTGCTGCTGCTGCTGCTAAGTCGCTTCAGTCGTATCTGACTCTATGTGACCCCATAGATGGCAGCCCACCAGACTCCCCCATTCCTGGGATTTTCCAGGCAAGAACACTGGAGTGGGTTGCCATTTACTTCTCCAATGCATGAAAGTGAAAAGTGAAAGTGAAGTCGCTCAGTCATGTCTGACTCTTCACAACCTCATGGACTTCAGCCTACCAGGCTCCTCCGCCCATGGGATTTTCCAGGCAAGAGTACTGGAGTGCGGTGCCATTGCCTTCTCCATCTCTAAAGCCTATCATTCCCTAAATAATGGGTACATCCTATCTAGCTACCTAAAGTGAGAAAGAAAATTGCCTCAGTCTACAAGGAGACTTAATATTTAACACATAAATTTTGCAATATTAGCTTTCAACAATAATTAATTTTTCAAAATTAATCATTTCACTAATGACAGTTTAGTATTAACCCTGCTGCTGCTGCTGCTGCTGCTGCTAAGTCGCTTCAGTCGTGTCCAACTCTGTGCGACCCCACAGACGGCAGCCCACCAGGCTCCCCCATCCCTGGGATTCTCCAGGCAAGAACACTGGAGTGGATTGCCATTTCCTTCTCCAATGCATGAAAGTGAAGTCACTCAGTCATGTCCAACTCTTAGCAACCTCATGGACTACAGCTTACCAGGCTCCTCTGTCTATGGGATTTTCCAGGCAAGAGTACTGGAGTGGGTTGCCATTGCCTTCTCCAATATTAACCCTTAGGTAATGTTATAAAATTAACCACACAATTGTACTCATTTCACATGCTAGCAAGGTAATGCTCAAAATCCTTCAAGCTAGGCTTCGACAGTATGTGAACCAAGAACTTATAGATGTACAAGCTGGATTTAGAAAAGGCAGAAGAACCAGAGGTCAAATTGCCAACATCTGTTGGATCATAGAAAAAGCAAGAGAATTCCAGTAAAACATCTGCTTCTGCTTCACTGACTACATGAAAGCCTTTAACTGTGTGGATCACAACAAACCAGAAAATTCTGAAAGACATGGGAATACCAGATCACCTTACCTGCCTCCTGAGAAACCTTTATGCAGGTCAAGAAGCAACAGTTAGAACTGGACATGGAACAATGGACTGGTTCAAAATTGGGACAGGAGTATGTCAAGGTTGTGTATTGTCACCCTACTTAACTTATATGCATGGTACATTATGCAAAATGCTGGGCTGGAGGAAGCTCAAGCTGGAATCAAGATTGCCGGGAGAAATATCAATAACCTCAGTTATGCAGATGACACTACCCTCACAGCAGAAAGCGAAGAGGAACTAAAGATCCTTTGATGAGGATAAAAGAAAAGCATGAAAAACCTGGCTTAAAACTCAACATTCAAAAAACTAAGATCATGGCATCCAGTCCCATCACTTCATGACAAGTAGATGGGGGAAACAATGGAAACTTTCTTGGGCTCCAAAATCACTGCAGACAGTGACTGCAGCTGTGAAATTGAAAGATGCTTGCTCCTTGGAAGAAAAGTTATGACAAAACTAGACAGCATATTAAAAAGCCCAGACATTACTTTGTTGACAAAGGTCTTTATAGTTAAAGCTAAGATTTTTCCAGTAGTCGTGTATGGATGTGAGAGTTGGACCATGAAGAAGGCTGAGTGCTGAACAATTGATACTTTCAAACTTTGGTGCTGGAGAAGACTCTTGAGAGTCCCTTGAACAGCAAGGATTTCAAACCAGTTAATCGCAAAGGAAATCAACCCTGAATGTTCATTGGAAGGACTGATGCTGAAGCTCTAATACTTTGGTCACCTGATGCAAATAGCTGACTCACTGGAAAAGACCCTCATGCTGGGTAAGATTAAGGGCATGAGGAGAAGGTGACAACAGAGGATGAGATGGTTGAATGGCATCATCAACTCAATGGACATGAAACTGAGCAGACTCTGGGAGATAGGGAAGGACAGGGAAGCCTGGTGTGCTGCAGTCCATGGGGTTGCAGAGTCAGACTGGACTGAGTGACTGAACAACAATAAGTATATAGTTCGAGTTTACTTCAAGTAGGATTTTTCTTTTTTAATATGGGAAAAATTGTTGCTAATTTAAAACCTGTCACACCAAAGCTTTGTGCTATATTTGTATAAGAGTAAATGTGGGCCTATAAGAATTTAGTCTTGAATGCAATTGATGCAATTGATTTTTTTTTTTTTTTTGCAGAATGGAAAGTGAGAGTGTAAATGAGAAATCTTATTATTTCCCCATGATTATCCATCATATTTAGTCCTAAATTAACTCACTCATTCAAATATTTTAAGTGAAATTTAGAATTATTCAGAATATTGTAACCAAGGCAATTATCAAAGCTGTTTCATAGCAATTATAATTTTATAGACAAACTAGCACAAGCCATTGTGTTCCTTGCCATAGGGAACCCAAAAATTGAAAACAAAAATCATCTCGTGAATTTGTAATAAAAGTAATCTAGTACACAGCAAGGACTAGTCTGAGTTTTGTTAATTTATAATTTTCAGAGTGGCTTTTGGGCTCAATATTTTGTTTTCTTTTTTCATTTCAGTGATAAGCAATTAGACTCAGAAAAGTTAAATTATTTACTTGAGGTCATAAGTCACAGATATTAAAAATCAGAGCTAGAGCTATATGTTTTAAATGATAATGCAATGATTTTCCTTCCTCAGAATTACAATAGCAAAGTTTGAGTGAAAGTTTAACTACTTAGAGATACATTACACATTAGCAGTGCAACTTAATTAAACCCTCAAAACAACTGTGATGGGGCTCATAGATTGTAATTTGCTGGAGCTTCAAAAACAGATTGCTTTATTTTCTGAGTAATGTGTTATTCTAGAGTATTTTAAAAGAAATATAATCTGTTCTTAATAATTCTTCCAGTCTTATTTATACTGCTAAAATGCTTCCGACTCTATTTTCCTGATATTTTACAAAGATAAACACATACCTAGTTCTTTTCTGAAATAACATAAATCCCAAGATAGTCAAATCATAATTAATGAAGACGCACTGAATGCCAATGTATGAGTCTTTAGTATGTGATGCTTATTATTTTAACTGGCCTGCATAAATCAACAATGAAAAATGGAAATAGTGATAAATAGCATGCTAAACATAACAAAGATCTGAGTGACTGCTTTGTCCTCAGAGATCTTCAAAGATTTGAACAAATAAAGTATTCATCCAGTAGTTCTTCAAATAAAACTAAAAAGGAAAAGAGGTCAGTTCAATTTCTATAAGTAAGATATTGGAATTAGTTGAAACATGCTTGTGGTAGCCATCCTCTGGGGAGAATAGTTGTTAACTCAATGAATCAAGTCCTGAGATGGAGCGGGAGAAAAACAAACCAATCAAGGCTAATGGTTCCTGATGAACCCAGATTAAACACAGAGATTGGTCTGGCTTAAATACACTCAAGGGAACAGTCCTTCAGATAAGAGTATCAATTTTCACTCTGGGTCAATAGAATGAAGAGTGTGCGGTTAAAAATCAGATATTGCAAATGTATACAGCTTGAGTAAGGAGGCCTGCTGGGGGGAAAAACAAACATTGCAATCAGAAAAGACTTTGAAAAGACATAAAGAATTATAAATAATATGTTCAAATACAAATTGGTTAAATTAATTAGAGAATTGAGAAAGATGGTTAAAAATAAATATACAAACTCAGTTTTTATGCATTTATCATAGAAATTTGGAAAAATCATAACAATTAAAAATATGAAAATTCTTGCACATAAATTTTGTCCAGGATTAAAATTTTTAAAACTGCGTAAAAGTGTTGAATAATATAAATACTTGAATAAAGTAAGAGATGTCACTGTAAATATAAGTTTAAATATTGTAAAGTTTAATATTTTTCTCCAAACTTACAGGTTTAAAAAAAATTAGTATTATTTTTGTTATGCTTATCTTACAAAATGATAGTAAAATTTATGAATGCCTATGTTGATGAAACAGAGAAGGCAATGGCACCCCACTCCAGTACTCTTGCCTGGAAAATCCCATGGATGGAGGAGTCTGATAGGCTGCAGTCCATGGGGGTCTCTAAGAGTCAGACGTGACTGAGCGACTTCACTTTCACTTTTCACTTTCATGCATTGGAGAAGGAAATGGCAACCCACTCCAGTGTTCTTGCCTGGAGAATCCCAGGGACTGGGGAGCCTGATGGGCTGCTGTCTATGGGGTCGCACAGCGTCAGACACTACTGAAGTGACTTAGCAGCAGTAGCAGCATATTGATGAAAATCAAATTAAGTAAGAATTTTTCTATAAGGATGTTCAATGTAGCATTGTTTAAAATAGCAAAAAATGCAATTGTTTAAATATCTGAAATAAGTACACTGCAACTGATGACTATAATTTTTTAGGCATTAAAAGTTTTTCTATAGTAAATACATTGTGAGGTGAGTTCCAAACTGGTGTGTATGACAATGACAATTTTTATCTTAAACTACTGTAAATATATTTTGTCCAGAGTAGCCAAGTAGTCACAAATATAGTGCTTATTACTCGTTGGCAGAATCATGAATGCCTATTGTTTTCTTTTTTGAGTTAATCCATGTTATCCAAATTTCCCACTTGGTACAAATTACTTTTGTAATTATAAAATCCACAATATATGCCATTGTTTTTAATATCCATAATAACATCTTTAAAATAAAGAAAAACTAAATACATTTTAAAATATTTCACTTTTACTGTGCTGGATTGGTTATAGAAGGCAAATGGACATTTTCTAGTAAAAAACACACTCAAATCTGTGCTTCTATTGGTTTATAAGGCTGTTTTGTGCTAATTGAACACAGTATTAGAGCTTGATCTCTTTGAGAAGAACACTGAATCAAGTGAGTTTTGATACTCATTCATGGGATCGCAAAGAGTTGGACACGACTGAGTGACTGATCTGATCTGATCTGAGTGTAGCTAGCACAAGGCTCTGTACACAGTACTGAATGAAACAAATGGACTTTAAGTATTTTAACACTGACTCACTATACACTTCAGTCCTATTTTATCAACCAACCTAGTTTGATGTATCTGGGGAATATGCTATAACTCTAAAAGTATTTTTAAAAGATTTCTGGTGTATACTATTATAGTTTTCCTTTAATTGGGGTATAGTTGCTTCATAACACTATGCTGGTATCTGCTATACCATGAAGTGAATCAGCCATATGCATACATATATTCCCCCTCTCTCTTGGACCCCTCTCCATCCCACTCATCTAGGTTACCAAAGAGCACTGAGTTGAGCTCCCTGTACTATGCTGCAGGTTCCCACTAGCTAGCTATTTAACACATGGTAGTGCGTACATTTCAGTCACAATCTCCCAAATCATCCAACTTCCTGGCTCTACCTCCAAGTCCACATGTCTGTTCTCTATGTCTGCATTTTTATTCCTATTTTTATAGACTCCTGCTGCTGCTAAGTCACTTCAGTCATGTCCGACTCTGTGCGACCCCATAGACGGCAGCTCACCAAGCTTCCCCGTCCCTGGGATTCTCCAGGCAAGAACACTGGAAGGGGTTGCCATTTCCTTCTCCAATGCGTGAAAGTGAAGTCGCTCAGTCGTGTCCGACCCTCAGTGACCCCATGGACTGCAGCCTTCCAGGCTCCTCCATCCATGGGATTTTCCAGGCAGGAGTACTGGAGTGGGGTGTTATTGCCTTCTCCGAGACTCCACATATTCATTAATATATGACATTTATTTTTCTCTGTCTGACTTCACTGTGTTAAGACAGACTTTAGGTCCATCCACATCTCTGCAAATGACTTCATTTTGTTCTTTTTATGAGTGAGTAATAGTCCATTGTACATATGTACCACATCTTCTTTATGCACTCATCTTTTTTTTTCTTTTTCCCAAGGAGTTGACATTTTACTAGAGGAGAGAGAAAACAAACAAATAAAAAAAATTGTAATGCTATGTGAGTATTGGTAATACTATGAGGAGACTCGACTAACGAAGAGTTCAATTATGAATGGAGTGGTAACAGAGTCATCCCTAAAACAGAGACCTGACATTTGACTTATCTGACAAGTGCAAGCCATTTAAGAGAGGTTTACATAATTGCCTGGAAAATCCCATGGACAGAAGAGCCTGGTAGGCTGCAGTCCAGGGGTCACGAAGAGTTGGATAGGATTGAGCAACTTCACTTTCACTTTTCACTTTCATGCATTGGAGAAGGAAATGGCAACCTACTCCAGTGTTCTTGCCTGGAGAATCCCAGGGACGGGGGAATCTGGTGGGCTTCTGTCTATGGGGTCGAACAGAGTTGGACACGACTGAAGCGACTTAGCAGCAGCAGCGGCACATAATACATTTACTGGAAGGAAATCTAAAGCAACATTTCCCCTCGTTTTGAACATGTTCATAATATAAAGGATATTCACTGTGGTGGTTTAAAATACACTGTTGATTCCAGATAATCTATTTCATGGCAAGGCATCAAGTAGCATGAAGAAACATAGAAAGGTCATTATTTACTCATACAAAGAGTATAAAATATTTAGGCAAATTGTGTTACTACTGCAATGATTGCACTATGTGCAATCGCTTTAATTTTTTTAATTAATTAATTTATTTTAATTAGAGGCTAATTACTTTACAATATTGTGGTGGTTTTTGCCATACATTGACATGAATTGGCCATGGGTTTACATGTGTCCCCAATCCGAACCCCCCTTTATCCTCCCTCCACATCCCATCCCTCAGGGTCATCCAAGTGCACCAGCCCTGAGCATCCTGTCTCATGCATTCAACCTGGACTGGCGAACTACTTCACATATGATAATATACATGTTTCAATGCTATTCTCTCAAATCATCCCACCCTCACCTTCTCCCACAGAGTCCAAAAGTCTGTTTTTTACATCTGTGTCTCTTTTGCTATCTCACATATAGGGTCATCATTACCATCTTTCTAAATTCCATATATATGTGTTAATATACTGTTTTGGTGTTTTTCTTTCTGACTTATTTCACTCTGTATAATAGGCTTGTTTCATCCACCTCATTAGAACTGATTCAGTTGTGTTCTTTTTAATGGCTGAGTAATATTCCATTCTGTGCATGTATCATAGCTTTCTTATCCATTCATCTGCCAATGGACATTGAGGCTGCTTCCATGTCCTAGCTATTGTAAATATGCACTGCTCTTTTGATAGACATTTAGATTGCTTCCATGTCCTGGCTATTGTAAATAGTGCTGCAATAAACAGTGGAGTGTGTGTTAGTTGCTCAGTCATGTCCAACTCTTTGTGATCCTATGGACTATAGCCCACCAGGCTCCTCTGTTCATGGAATTCTCCAGGCAAAAGTACTGGAGTGGGTTGCCAATTCCTTCTCCAGGGGACCTTCCTGACTCAGGGATTAAACCCATGTTTCCTGCACAGCAGGCAGATTCTTTACTGTCTGAGCCACTTGAGAAGCCCAGGCATATATGTCAATTATGGTTTTCTCAAGGTAAATGTCCAGTAGTGGGATCGATGGATCACATGGCAGTTCTATTTTTAGCTTTTTAAGGAACCTCCGTACTGTTCTCCATAGTGGCTGTATCAAATTACATTCCCACTAACAGTGCAAGAAGGTTCCCTTTTCTCCACGTCTTATCCAACAATCATTGTTTGTAGATTCTTTGGTGGTGGCCGTTTGGAGCCGTATGAGGTAATACCTCACTGTAGTTTTGATCTGCACTACTAATTAGTGAGGTTGGGCATCTTTTCATGTGCCTCATGGCCATCTGTATGTCTTCTTGCAGTAGGTCAGAAAGAGAAAGACAAATATTGTATATTAATGGATATACATGGAACCTAGAAAAATGGTACTGATGAACATATCTGCAGGACAGCAGTAGAGATGTAGACATAGAGAACAGACTTATGGACACAGAGGGGAAGGAGAGGGTGGGACCAATTGAAAGAGTAGCGTTGAAACATCTATATTACGATATATAAAATTAGACAGCCAGTGAAAATTTGCTGTATGACACAGGGAGCTCAAATCTTGTGCTCTGTGACAACCTAGAGGGGTGGGATGGGGTGGGAGGTGGGAGGAAGGTTCAAGAGTGAGGAGATATACATATACCTATGGCTGATTCATGCTGATATATGATAGAAACCAATACAACATTATAAAACAATTACCTGTCAATTAAAAGTAAATAATTTTTTTTAAAAGAAATATCTATTTAGGTCTTCCAACTAAATATTTTGATTGGGCTATTTTTTAAAAATTGAGTTGAATGAGCTGTTTGTACATTTTGGAGATTAATCCCTTGTCAGTTGCTTTGTCTGCAAATATTTTCTTTCATTCTAAAGGCTGGCTTTTCAGTTTGTTGATGGTTTCTTTTGCTGTGCAAAAGCTTTTAAGTTTAATTGGGTCCCATTTGTTTATTTTTGTTTGTATTTTCATTACTGCAGGAGGTGGGTCAAAAACTTCTTGCTGTGATTATGTCAAAGAGTGTATATGATTTCCTCTAAGAGTTTTTATAGTGTCCAGCCTTACACTAGGTCTTTAATCCATTTTATTTTTGTGTATGGTTTAGAGAATATTCTAATTTCATTCTTTTACATGTAGCTATCCAGTTTTCCCAGCACCACTTATTGAAGAGACTGTCTTTTCTCCACCACATATTCATGCTTCCTTTGTCATAGATAAGGTGACCAGAGGTGCATGGGTTTATCCCTAGGCTTTCTATCCTGTTCCACTGAGCTAATTTCTGTTCTGTATGGTTTGTGATATAGTCTGAAGTCAGGGAATCTGACTATTCTTTCTCAAGATTGCTTTGCCTGTTTGGGGTCTTTCATGTTTCCATACACAATGTACAAATATTTTTTCTAATTCTGTGAAAAATGCCATTGGTAATTTGATAGGGAAGGCACTGAATCTATAGATTGCTTTGGGTAGTATAGTCATTTTCACAATATTGATTCTTTCAGTCCAAGAACATGGTGTATCTCTCCATCTCTTTGTGTCATCTCTGATTTCTTTCATCAGTGTCTTCCAGTTTTCTGAATATATGCCTTCTGACTCGTTAGGTAGTCTTATTCCTAGGTATTTTATTCTTCTTGCTGCAATGGTAAATGTGATTGTTTCCTTAATTTCTCTTTCTGAGAAATTACACTTTCATTATTAGTGTATAGGAATGCAAGGGATTTCTATCATTAATTTTGCATTCTGCAACTTTACCAAATTCATTGATTATCTCTAGTAGTTTTCTGGTGGCATTTTTAGAATTTTCTATGTATGGTAACATGCCATATGCAAACAGTGACAGTTTAACCTCTTCTTTTCCAATTTGGATTCCTTTTATTTATTCTTCTTCTCTAATTGTGGGGTCAGGTCTTCCAAAACTATGCTTAATAATAGTGGTGAGAGTGGACATCCTTGTCTTGTTCCTCATCTTGGAGGAAATGCTTTCACATTTTTACCACTGAGAAAGTTTGCTGTGGGTTGTTGTATATAGCCTTTATTATGGTGAAGTAGGTTCCCTCAAAGCCTGCTTTCTGGAGAGCTTTTATCATAAATAAGTGCTCAGTTTTGTGAAAAGCTTTTTTTTTAATCTCTGAAATCATCATAAACAATTTTTACTCAATTTGTTAATATGTTGTATCACATTGATTGTTTTTTATATATTGAAGAATCCTTGCGTCCTTGGGATAAATTCTACTTGATCATGGGCATGATCCTTTTAATATGCTGTTGTTGAAGATTAGAAATGTGGGGTATTTTGTGCACTTGGTAATTACAAATCTCTGGTTTATTATCTTAAACCACAAACAATTAGCTTGTAATTCCATAATGCTCTGTGAATGGATACATATACTCAAAAGAATCATTACATACTTAAGACCTCACTAATCATATACACAATAGAATATTACTCAGCTAAAAAAAAGGATGCATTTGATTCAGTTCTAATGAGGTAAATGAAACTGGAGCCTATTATACAGAGTGAAATAAGTCAGGAAGAAAAACACCAATATGGTATATTAATGCATAATATGGAATTTAGAAAGATGGTAATGATGACCCTATATGCAAGACAGTAAGAGACACAAATGTAAAGAACAGACTTTTGGACTATGTAACAGAAGGAGAGGATGGGATGATTTGAGAGAAAAGCATTGAAATGTGTATATTACCATATGTAAAGCAGATGACCAGTCCAAGTTTGATGCGTGAAGCAGGGCACTCAAAGCTTGTGCTCTGGGACAACCCAGAGGGACGGGGTGGGGAGGGAGGTGGGGGGGGTTCAGGATGGGGGGACACATGTATACCCATGGCTGATTCATGTCGATGTACGGCAAAAACCACCACAATACTGTAAAGTTATTAGCCTCCAATTAAAATAAATTAATTAACTTAAATAGAAAAAGACCTCACTAATCACATTATTTGAATTTTTATTTTAAAAGCTATTTTACTGTTATTATTTCCAGAGAAATATGAACCTGAGATCTTACTACATATATTCCCATGGAGGACTTACTAGAATGTAGTGCCATTGTCTTTTTATGTATTGAAAAGCCACTTCTTTCCTCTTTCTCATTTCCCAAAATATTAAAATAAATATAGCAAGCTGGTTATTGGTTTCAGATTAGAGAGTCAGACCTTCCCAAATGGGACCCAAACTAAAATGCTAAAAAAAGTGGGTCACTGGGAAAAAATGAAGTAGAGAAGGATATACATTTGCATAGGATTTAGGGACTTCTGTTTGTTTTTTTTTTAAAGATTACAAAACCATAAAATATGACTGAATGTCTCTCTATTCATTTTATTGATGTGGATCTGCTATAAAAGCAAAAGGTTTATATCTGCTAAAAATATGTACCTCCCATGTAAGTTTCCAACAACTATGTATGAGAAAAAAATCTAATTTGACGCGACTGCTAATTGATTTCCTAAAGTCCTATAGCTTTCGATTTCTCGGTGATGACATACTTCCCTGCAGTCAATGTGCATCTCTTAATTGGTTTGCAGGAAAATTGGCCTCTTTTGCCTTCTCAAATCACACTTTGTAATCAATGGCTATGTTCTAAATGCAACTCAGAAATATCTTTAGAAATCGAGGGCAGTTTCAATAAATTATTTTTAGCCCGATGTCCCTCTAGGAACTTATTATTACCATAGCATGGCAGCAAGTTATTTTTTTTCTTCTTCCCTGCATCTGAAAACCAACATAAATTCTACTATAGGCCAAAATTTATAGAGCAGTCACATGCTATCAATATATTTTCTTCAATAAAATCTATTTCCAAATCATTTCTTGGAATACTTTGTTCTTGCAGTAGTTTCTATCTTTTAAACATAGAAATTGATTCTCCCGTAATTTGGCCTACCTACTTAGTAAAGTAAATCTTCAACATCTGTATTCGAAGTCTTAATTTTTAGAAATCAAGAGCCATCTGATACTGTAAAAAGATCAAGGGTGCGTAAGATACTTAGACTTGGGATTTAAAATCAAAATTAGATTATCATTTTAAGTAGCAATTACAGCTTAGAGTAAGCTATTTCATTTATATTAAGTACTTCTGTTCCACAAAATAGCAGATCTTTCCCAGAGATCATTTAGCAAATTATATTATTATTTTATTTGAAGCATGATATATCTTTATCATTATAGTCATCTACTTCTGAGGTAAGCCTGAACAGAAGGCCTATAAGCAAGCTCATTTGTGTATAGAGTTCTGATTTTGAGCACAGTACCTTAGCAGGTAACCATCTTTGATTGGTCTGTCCTAAAAATCCATTCCTTATAAGCAACAATAAATGCCATAACATTAAAATCCCACAATGACAATGGAAGATCTTACATTAATATATACCCACAATATACTCCCATAGTTAATTCATTTGGATAAAAGACACAATGAAGAAAATCAATCAAAGCCCAAACCAGAATGAAGATACTACCAGAACAACTATCATAAGGTATGGTTCAGGGTTCACCGTAGGGTCACTTAAGTTTGATTACAGAGTTCAACAAGACTAAGGCTAAGTAGGAAGCCACTGCTAATCACACACAATTATGGTTCATTCACTCACTGGAACATGAATGAGAAAAAGGGGGAAATTATATATATATATATATATATACACATACATATATATATATATATATATATATATATACACGTATATATATACATACATATGTTTGCACTATTTGGAAATATATTTTAAAACTCCAGTATAATGTCATTCAAAAAACTAAGATCATGGCATTCTGTCCCATCACTTCATGGCAACAGAAGGGGAAAATGTGGAAACAGTGACAGATTTTATTTTCTTTGGCTCCAAAATCACTGCAACCATGAAATTAAAAGACACTTCCTCCTTAGATGGAAAGCTATGACAACTGGATGCTTGGGGCTGGTGCACTAGGACGACCCAGAGGGGTGGTACGGGGAGGGAGGAGGGTTCAGGATGGGGAACACGTGTATACCTGTGGCAGATTCATGTTGATATATGGCAAAACCAATACAATATTGTAAAGCTAAAAAATAAAATTAAATAAAAAAAAAAAGGCAGAGACATCATTTTGTCAACAAAGGTCCACATAGTCAAAGCTATGGTTTTTCTAGCAGTCATATACAGATGTGAGAGAACCATAAAGCAGGCTGAGCACTGAAGAATTGATGCTTTTGAATTGGGGTGCTGGAGAAGACTCTCTAGAGTCTCTTGAACTGTAAGATCAAGCCAGTCAGTCCTAAAGGAAATCAACCCTGAATATTCACTGGAAAGGTTGATGCTGGCCTTCAAGTTCCAGCACTTTTGCCACTTGATGTGAAAAATCCACTCATTGGAAAGACCTTGATGTTGGGAAAGAATGAAGGCAAAAGGAGAAGAGGGCAGCAGAGGATGAGATGGTTGGATGGCATCATCGGCTCAATGAACATGAATTTGAGCCAACTTCAGGAAATAGTGAAGGGCAGGGGAGCCTGGCATCCTGTAGTCCATAGGGTTGCAAAGACTGGACATGACTTAGCAACTGAACAACAACAACAATAATGTTATTAGAGTTATGAAGTGAGAAAATAACTTTTGCAGAGTTAATATAACTTTTTTTTTTCCAAATTTGCTTTTATTTTTAAATGTTGTTTTAGCTATTGTAGGTATTTTCAATTTCTGCATGACTTTTAGACTCAATTACCAAATTAAAAAAAGACCTGCTGTAATTTCAATTGAGATTACATTAATTGTATAGATTAATTTGTGGAATTGACATATTAAGAGTACTGAGTCTTCTAACCCATGAATAATCTATTTATCTTCATTTGTTTAGGTCTTCTTTAATTTTTCTCAACAATGTTTTGTAGTGAAAACTACACTGAAAAGTGTATAGTTCCTTCACTTTTGTCAGATCAATTCCTAAGTATCTCATGTTTTTATGCTAATGTAAATGACATTATTTATTTTTCAATTTCCAGTTGTTTGTGGTAAGTACATAGAAATACAATTCATTTCTATATATTGACTTTGTAGTCCTTTTTTGAATTTATTAGTAGCAGGATTAGTGCAAGACTCAACATTTTTAAATTATAGGCTTGTCCTTAAATGCATGTCTTAGTTTTCAGGTTTTATTAGTCATAAGAAACATTTAAATTTAAGGATTATATTACTGCCTTAAGAAGAGTATTAGAATAAAACTCAGTGATTGAGGATTCCAGAGATTCAAAGATCATGAGATCATGAACAAATCTTAATCTCTTGGTGTTGATTTATTTCAACTAGTAAATTTGAACAAACTCTTTCAACCAAATATAAGAGATATGTGAGAATTCATATTAAATTTAATGTAATATTATATATATCATGTACAGGTACTGTGATAGAGTACATTGAGGAAGACAACAAACATTAGATAATTCAATAAAGGTGTTTGAAAAGTGAGGCATATCCCACTGTAGAAGAAATATAAGCCAGTCTATAAGTATAGACTTAAAGAATGAGTATAAACCAGTGCATTTACTAAGTAGTGTATTTGAACTCTTTAAAGTACTCTTGAAAAAGGCCAATGAGGATTCAGTTGTATGATAACAGTAGCAGAAGACTTATATTAATATAATTTTATGTTAGAAAATCTACAATAAGCCCACCACCCTATATATAAATGGTATATATGGAAATAAGTGAAGTCATGGCTATAAATATATTGCCCAGTAAGTTCTTAGATGAACTGTGAACCAATCAATTAAAATTTAAAACGTTACATTAATGTCTATCCACTATATAATCCCACAGTTAATTCATCTGGATAAAAGACAAAAATGAAGAAACAAAGCCAAAAGTCTAAACTTTACAGGTGTTTTCATTGGATGTTTTGTTAGCATTCTCCCTATCTCCCTGTCTCTTATTTTTTTTTAAGTTTATATTAGTTATTTATTTACCATTATTCAAATAAACATTTATTGAAAGTCTTCCCTGTGTCAGAACCTCTGATATAGCCCATGATAGGCAGACACGGAGGAAAAAAAGCCTGCTTTGCCTTTTGTTGTTTGCTTTCAGCCCAGCAAAATAATTCCTGTGGTTCCTGATTGAATAACTATACTTTCTAGCACGCAGTTTGTGATCCAACTTGCATTTTCTCAGACATCTATTTGCATATATGATGAAACAGTAACCAACCACCAAATCTCAGGATTTCCCCACTGAGGAGTTAAGTCCAAGGTTTCCTCCAAGTTTTATCCCGCTCTTTGGGTTTGCCAGTAAACAAGGAATTGTAGCATTTGTGTGGCAGAGAATTTGAGGGAACAGCATGTGATTTAAATGCACAGTGAATGGAACTGACATTTTTTATTCTCTCTCGATGGCTTTGATTTTTATCTTTTAATTTTTATTGGAGTATAGTTGACTTACAGTGTTGTATTAGTTTCAAATGTACATCAAAGTGAATCTGTAATACATATACTTATTACTTGCATGTGTGTGCTCAGTTGTGTGTGACTCATTGCAACCTCATGGACTGTAGCCTTCCAGGCTCCTTTGCCCATGGAATTTTCCAGGCAAGACTGCTGGAGCCAGTTGCCATTTCTTACTTCAGAGGATCTTCCTGACCCAGCGATTGAAGCCGTATCTCCTGTGTCTCCCACATTAGCAGACGAATTCTTTATCAGTGCACCACCTGAGTTAGCCATATTTGTATGTATCCACTCCTTTTTAAATTCTTTTCCCTAATAGGCCATTACACAGCATTGAGTAGAGTTTCATGTGCTATACAGTAAGTCCTTAGCAGTTATCTATTTTATATATAGTAGTGCTTATATATCAATCCAAATTTTCCAGTTTGTCCCCCCCCTCCCCAACACCCTACTCTCTCAGACAAACACACTAGTTACTAGACAGCATGGTCAAAATAAGGTGGCACCTGAGACTGTTCAGTTTTGTACTGGAGTCACTGAAAAGAAAGTAAATAGTGACAAGCAATGTTCTTAGAAAGGCTTTCTTTAGAAAGCCTTCTGATTATGACAGAAAAGACAAAACGTTAATTTCTCTATGAACTCTGTTTCAAAATTTTGTTTTCATTTATTTTACAAGGCTGATCATTCCACAAAAAACATCCTTTAATTTGATTTAAATATCAAGTTTTGATGATGAATCTGTATATATTACTGTGACAGAACAAAGAAATAAGATTTCTAAGGCTCACAAAACATACATCAATTTTCCATTAAAAGCTTCAGAATTTAGCTGATCTCATTTAGTAATAATCTAATTAGTGAAAGTAAGGAAATAACATTTGTTAATCTATGATCTATTTTATATAAATTATATAATGAAATTCACTTACAGCCATAAGATTATAGTTTATAAATGACTCTGATAATGTGTTAACACACTCAGAAACTCAATTTAACCTGTAAGTACATCTTTCTTTCACTGAAATTAAACAAAATCCATTCATCAAAGTATTCCACCTACATCCGTTTCCTACCAGTAGGAAAACAGGGGATAGAGGGAAAGAAAGAAGATGGGAAGAGTAGAGAGGAAGGAAAGAAAGAATTCCTAATATTATATTCCTGTATCAAACTTTAGGCTTTTCAAATAACATAAAATGGGAACCTTTAGTATGTTGTCATATTAAACATAACCAGTAATGGCTCTTGTCCCCAGTTTCAATTAAACGCTAAGTAATACAATACTTGGTGTTACCTTTTGTTTCTCTACTAAGAACTCCAAAGAGCCATTTCAAAATTATTGTTCTATTAAAAGTCTGGCTCAGTTGCTCTTATCTGCCTTATTTCTATTTATTTGGGGGATAAGAATTTCACAATATAAAATTTTCAATGTGCCCTGATGGTCTTATGAATTCTACTCAATAATAACTCACCTTATATCCAAAAAAAATTTAAAAGCTCAGGTTATCCTCCCAAATACCACAATTAGCTTATTTCCTCCAAACTAACCTTTTTTTTTTTTTTTTCCCCAGTTAGGTCACATAACCACTATTCCAATCCATATGGCTTATTTTCTTAAAGCTTTTACTTTCTATAGGAATAAAAAGCAGAAGAAAAAGAACAATATATGCACTGTAAAATTTGAAGTAGAAGATAAGTGTTAGTTTATGTTTTTTGTTTCATTTGACATTTAAATTTGACAAACCCAAGAAGATGGAAGATTTCTCCTCCAAGACAACGTACGAGACAAGTAGCCACATGAACCTTTCCCTCATGGTTCCTAAAAGAACAATACCCAAGTGTTTGCATATAAACCAAAGAAACCTATCTCAACATTCAAACTGTTTGGAAGATGTATCTGTTTAACATCCATATAAAATTTGCATTTTACTCCTTTAAATCCAATTGCTTTCATTTATTAAAAATAATCCCAAAACTTCTAATAATATTGACATTTCAAAGTGTCAAAACTCTTGTGTTTAGCAGAGTTGAGAGAATCCCTGGCACAATACCACATAATCTGAGAAGGATTTATAAAGTCTGAGATGTATAAACAAAGGTGATTACTTTGGGTGAGGCTAATTTACAGAAAAGGGAAAAGATATGACACTGAAAGATGAACTCCCCAAGTTGGTAGGTGCCCAATATGCTACTAGAGAAAAGTGGAGAAATAGCTCCATAAGGAATGAAGAGGCTGAGCCAAAGCGAAAACAGCACCCAGTTGTGGGTGTGCCTGGTGGTGGAAGGAAAGTGTCTCTGAGCATCTCTGGTGGGTATGAGGTTCGATTCTAAACATGATTGCTCCCCACCTACCATCTTGTTGGGGCTTCTCCTTTGCCCTTGGATATGGGTTTGTTTTTTTTGTTGTTTTTTTGTTTTTTGTTTTTTTGGTGGGATACAACATTCTCCTATCCATGGTTGTTCAGCTGCTAGTTGATTTTGGTGTTCTCGCAGGAGAAGATGAGCACACGTTCTTCTACTCCATCATCTTGACTTGACCTCAGATATACAAATGATATCATCCTTTTGGCAGAAAGTGAAGAGGAACTAAAGAGCCTCTTGATGAAAGTGAAAGAGCAGAGTGAAAAAGTTGGCTTAAAGCTCAACATTCAGAAAACGAAGATCATGGCATCCAGCCCCATCACTTCATGGCAAATAGATGGGGAAAATGGAAACAGTGACAGACTTTATTTTCTTGGGCTCCAAAATCACTGCAGATGATGACTGCAGCTGTGAAATTAAAAGATGCTTGCTTGCTGCTTAGACAAAAACTATGACAAACCTAGACAGCATATTAAAAAGCAGAGACATTACTTTCCTGACAAAGGTCCATATAGTCAAAGCTATGGTTTTTCCAGTAGTCATGTATGGATGTGAGAGTTGGACCATAAAGAAGGTTGAGTATTGAAGAATTGATGCTTTTGAACTGTAGTGTTGGAGAAGACTCTTGAGAGTCCTTTTGACTGCAGGAAGATCAAACTAGTCATTCCTAAAAAAAAATCAGTCCTGAATATTCATTGGAAGGACTGATGCTGAAGCTGAAACTCCAATACTTTGGCCACCTGATGTGAAGAGCTGACTCATTAGAAAAGACCCTGATGCTGGGAAAGATTGAAAGCAAGAAGAGAATGGGATGACAGAGGAAGAAATGGTTGGATGGCATCACCAACTTAATGGACATGAGTTTGAGCAAGCTCTGGGAGATAGTGAAGGACAGGGAAGCCTGGCGGGCTGCAGTCCATGGGGTCCCAAATAGTTGGACAAAAATGAACGACTGAACAACAATTTACAGAAAACTTGTTAAAAGCACGGCATAATCAATTTTATTATTCAAAACCAAAATACCTTCCCAATTATAAGTCATTTATTCCTATCTATCCTAAAATGTAATGAAGGATAGCTATTAACTACTACTACAGCATCACTATTATCTCTTTACTGTTAAAACCTTTCAATTCCTGGGTCAGAAAAGTCCCTTATAGGAGAGCATGGCAATTCACTCCATTATTCTTTCCTGGAAAATTCCCATAGACAGAAGAGCCTGATGGACTATAGTCCATAAGGTTGCAAACAGTCAGACATGGCTAAAGCTACTGAGAACACATGCATGCATTGTTAAAATGTAATTGAAGGTACATTTTGTTAAGAAGCAGTTGATTTTTAATTTAAACTGTTCACAGCCTGTAAGATGATAACTGCGGTAGAGATAGCAGTAGCCTGGAAATAACATCCTTAGTATCTCTGAAAGAGGACAGAGATACTAAGGCATTGTCCAATCCAAGGTCATGGAGAATTTTAAAAGAAAGAAGAGAGTCAATAGGAAGCCAACCCAGGACTTTTAGTCTCCTGTTCTTACTGCTTGAATAGTCTCACTATCTTTAAAGTTCTTTTCTATTCAGGTAAGACAGAGCCCTGTGGGATTCATTCCCTCTTGTGCAGGTTGCTCGGCTGAGCCATACATTTCTATTGGCCCTATTGATTAGGCATCTGCTTCCTCTGTAAGGATGGTTTGCTCTTGTGGAACCGTGTTTAGCAGCTGTTACAGTTCAGATGAGTGTTGACAGGATGAAAATTAAATTAACACCCAATAACATTTTAACACCTGGTCCAACAACTGCAATATCATTGAATTCACCTTTTCAAAATTGCTTTGGGAGTTAATTCATCCTTACTTTGACTTTGACCTAAGGAGACACTACTATAATTCTGCTATGAAAGACTCTCCCTTGACTGTTCTTTTGTAATTTCTGTGAGCCTTCCCTCTGACTCCTGTTCGATGATTGTGTGGGCAGCCTCTGGAAAATACTCAGTAGAAATATTCCACTGGAAAATGTGCCACTCTCTTGATCATAAAGAGTGAGCACAGACAGAAAATGCTAACTGAAGAGAAAGTATATATTATCATAGCACAAGACAGTCTGCTGGGCAAATAATCATCTACTCAGGGACAATGAAGTTGGAAAGAATGCAGAATTCACACACTTACCACTTCCTGTTGTGATTGGCTCATGAATAATGTCAAGGGGAGGATGTATAGCATGGTCTTTATGCTGGTAGGTTCTGGAGTCAGATGGCCTCATTTAAAATTTCAACTCTGCTACTCCCAAGCATGTGACAGTGTTCAAGAGACTTAAATCCCTAAGCTTTAGTTTCCTCATAAACCCAATTAATAACAGCGCCTGCTTCACGGAGTTGCTTGACAATTGTAAAATCCATGTTAAACACTTAAAGTGATAGTGTCTCACAGACTGTGACACCTGCTGCTGCTGCTGCTAAGTCGCTTCAGTCGTGTCCGACTCTGTGTGACCCCATAGACTGCAGCCCACCAGGCTCCCCCGTCCCTGGGATTCTCCAGGCAAAAACACTGGAGTGGGTTGCCATTTCCTTCTCCAATGCATGAAAGTGAAAAGTGAAAGTGAAGTCACTCAGTCGTGTCCAACTCTTTGCGACCCCATGGACTACAGCCCACCAGGGTCCTCCACCCATGGGATTTTCCAGTCAAGAGTACTGGAGTGGGGTGCCATTGCCTTCTCCAGTGACACCTATTACCTCCTAAGTCTTAGGTTCCACTGTCATTTCACAGACTACCTGAATTGAAAAGAAGCTTTGCGATCATTTAATCTTATTCTCTCATTTTATTGTTAAGTAAACACAAGGAGGTTTAGTAACTTCCTCAAGATATATATCCACATAGTACTGAGAAATGAATCCAGATTTTCTTATCAGAAATCCCATTTTCTTTTTATAAGACTGCCAAATGTTTAATAGTCTATTTATTTAGAAAGTATTCTTTGACTATGCTATGTAACTCATTCACTTAAGCTTCTTCTTTCTGTATTTCTTTCTCCTCTGGGAGAAAGAAATGTTATTTGTTATTTGCCAGGACTATTAAGATGCATAGATAATAAAACTATCATGCTATCATTTGATGGTTAGAATTCCTGTCAGATGCTAGATGTTCTGCCAAAGATAAATATAATACAGAGTCTAACCTACTAAAAGACAAAGGAAAAAATGTTAGCATACAATGAATATAGTCCATTAAACAACTGTTAGAAAATTATAATCTACTTAGTGGGTTTTCCAAGATCTTCCAAGATCTTCTTTCTTGTTTCTGTTGCTTTCAATTCTGTTGATAATTATATTTGCAGGGAAGGGAAATTAGCAGAAGGGAGAACTGCATCTTTTAATTTGGTTGGTGCTGGCAATTGTTTTGTATTCCTAGTGACAGATATTATAAACTTCAATGAGACTTCTGGATTAACTATATATTGTATTTATTCATCTACTTTTCCACCTGCCTTTTCCACCACCAATACAGACTCAAGAGTTTTGTTCTTATTGTTTTAAGATAGAGTATTCTCCCCTAGTTTTGCTTTGTTTAATTTGTTATACTCCTCATCATGAATATATGGGAGTGATAACATGAATACAATTTGCAATAAAGAGTTGGAGATGATAATACTTAACAAAATCATATTTTTAAATTATTTTAACTTTTTAAATAAAACATCCCAATCTGGGGTTTGGAATTAACAGTTATACAGTACTATATATAATATAGATAAATAATAAAGACATTGCATAGCTGTGCTGTGCTTAGTCGCTCAATCATATCCGACTCTTTGTGACCCCATGGACTATAGCCTACCAGGTTCCTTTGTCCATGGGGATTTTCCAGGAAAGAATACTGGAGTAGGTTGCTATGCCCTAGCACAGGAAACTATATTCAATATCTTATAAAAGCCTATAATGGAAAAGAAGAAAGTATACATTCTTTTCCAGATTCTTATATATGTGTGTGTGTGTGTGTATGTATGTATGTGTGTGTATTAACTGAATTACTTTGCCAAACACCTGAAACTAAAACAACATTGTAAATTAATTATATTTCAACAAAAATCACAGGGAGCTCCCTGGCAGTCCAGTGGTAAAGACTCTGTGCTTCCACTGCAGAGCACACAGGCCTGACCACTGATACAACTAAGATCTGGGATTCACAGGGTGTGGCCTCCCAGAAAAGTCTCTATCCTATATGGCTGAATTTGCAAAATTCAATATAAGCATTAATTTTTCCAGAAAGTGTTTTTGTAAAAGAAGATATAATTTCATAGAGGAAGAAAAGAATGACAGAGAGGCGGGGTGTATGAGGATCAACTATTCTAATCTGCAGGAATGAGAAAAGCAGTCTTCCCAGAAGGGAAAAAGATGGTGAGAAATGCTTGATGTTTTCAAAAAGTTATGTAATTGCTTATTTGCCTTACCCCCTCTATAGTTCCCTCTGTCCCTTCAGGCAAATGAAGGCTTTGTTACCCTAACCCTAGAAAAGATCTCACAGCCCTGGGGAGAAGGTATATATAATTTGAAATATACAAGCATTAAAGACATACAACATGCTCAGCAACATGTGCATCATGGATTTCTTTTATATTTCCCAAATAAAGGTATAAAGATACTGACACAGGTATTTTTCACTTTAAAAAGTCTAATAATAGTAAAACAGAAAAATTCTTTCTGGCCACCTGAGTACATACTTAACAACAGGAAGACATTACTAGATTCTCAAATTCTCATAGATATGACAGTGTGTTTTATCAATCTTTTGCAAGATTACTTAGCATCTGAAAGTACCCCCACTAAAACTAACGCATTCACAACCTGGTCAGCATTAATATTTTAGTGTTACATGAGAGGTCAGAAAATTTTTATAAACATTCAAGTTCAACTGAAATACAGTTGAACATATTTAAGATGACTTGACAGCAAGCGACACTTTGCTTTTGAATGTTTTAATTATTCTGCAGTACAAAAGGATGTAGTCATGTAGGAAAGAAATATTTCCCTAGGAGAAAGGAAGGTACAAAAGAAAAGATGAATAGAAATCAGGAATACTGCCCATCTATTTCAATGCCAATTTCAATATATGGAGTTATCAAATAATATTTCATCAAATCATAAAACGAGAATGGTTCTTAATATTTCATTTAATCAACAACCATGGCTCCTAGGAGGAACCAGAAAAAGGAGAAAAACAACTTTTGAT
Source organism: Bos mutus (assembly GCF_027580195.1). Lineage (NCBI taxonomy): Eukaryota > Metazoa > Chordata > Mammalia > Artiodactyla > Bovidae > Bos > Bos mutus. Next base: position 36,218,360 of record NC_091637.1, on the reverse strand, counting down.
CTTGAATCAAAAAAAAAAAAAAAAAAAAACCAGTCCATCAGCTTCTGGTTTTATTTATAAATATTCCAGACACAAGAAAAATCACAGTACTTTTAAATGGTTATCAGGTTCATAATGAATTTGTTCAGTTATGCACAGTAGATCATTTTGGCAACCAAAGCAGGTAGAGCTCCTCTCTGCCAATCATAAGACATTAAAAATCTAGTTAATTTACTAAAAATCCACAGAATCACAAACCTAGAATTAAGGCTGAGGGTCATCTGATGGGAGCACTTCATTTGACAGATGAAGAGACTATGATTATTAAAAGGTGACAACATTTGCCCACAGGTAGCCAGAAAAAGAACAAGATTCAAATGGAGGGATGTTATCTGGCAGGCCAACATTCATTTTACTACATGAGGCTAACTGTACAGCTTCCTTTATTATTTGCTATTTTGCAGCAGCAGTCTAAATGGCAGCAGAAACTAACATGGGCATGAAAACTCAAAGACCCTTTCCTCTCCCTACGAAAGAGTATCAAGATCGTACCATCCAAATTATGTGTCAGACATGGTACAGGAGAAGCCATTCATGCAGATGTTTGCCAACTTGCCCTTACAGTGCCCTCACTTGCTACAGCAGAAGATTGCTAATAACTATATTTTATTAGTTTATTCATTTTATTAAACCCCGACTGCCCTCTGGGTCCTGTTCAGAGAGGCCTTATACTACTCCAGGGAAGCCCAGGATTGCGAAGTGCATTGACTGTTGTCACTCCATCCGCATGACTGTGAACCACAGGTAGGGGACTCTCCCACCCCCAGAATTCCCATTATCTAAATGCTGGCCTGGGGGGCAACCCCCCACCCAAGGCTCCCAGGTGCGGCAGGGCCCCTGGTTACCGGCGACTGGGGCAGCCAGCCATGGTCCTTTCATCGAAGCACTGCGGCTCTTTTTCTTATCATTGTTGTTTTGCTACTAAGATGATTTCAGAGTTTCAGTCTATTTTTTCAATGGAGACTTGAATTTATAATTGTTATAAAAAGTTATAAAAATAAATTATAAACTATAAATTATAGTTATATTATTTCTATATTTTATTAGTTTATTATAATTAGTATAATAACTAATTACCGAAGTCAAGGAAATTTTAGAAGTGAGTGTTCAAATTTATGTATTTTTGCTAGCATTTATTAGCAGAAAAACTGTAAGTACAGATCAGGTAAGAAAACTAATCAATATATTATTTCTACATATGTGAATAATGTACTAACTGTTTCAACATGAGACATATCTACTACTGGAGCTCTCTAAATCTCTACAGTGGGGTATTCTATAAGAAAGAGGAGACTCATAACCTCTGTTTTGATACTGCTTTGCCTCCATCTCAATGGACCTTTTAGATATTTCCTTGAATTCACTTTTAATATAAATCCCATTAAGAAAAAGAACAATCCAACAAATAAGATTTTCATGGTACATGGAATTCAATTTTGTCTTCCAAATATCACCAAGAAAGCAGAAAGATCCATTTTCATCAGCATTTAGGCTAGGAATGCTAAAAGTAGACTGTCCAAAAGTAGACTGTCTTGACCTGGGAACTCTGTGGCATGAATATTCTTTAAAGCAGGCGTAACAGACTCAAGACTCACCTAACCAAGACGTCATGTTGTTGTGAGACATCATACATCCGTGTAAAACTCAACTTGTAGGAAGAAAAAGAAGAGAAAGACACAATCACTCTTCAGCTGCTGTTTTATTTATTGCATCATCACCAAATGTTAAGTAAACAGGGAAGCAGATTTTCTCTTATTTAGAACCATGAGTGGAAAAGTCCTTTATCTAGAGATTATGATTAAAGGTTTTATTATCAAACTGGGAATAATAAATGTAGCTATATTTGCTTTCAGGGAAGAATCAAGCTTAATACATTTATACAAACAGAGCCTTCCTAAGAAAACAGATATTGAAGCTGAGGCTCCTAGAAGTTCATAAAATTCAGACTGAAGGGAATTGCATTTAGAATCTTGTACATCCAGGATGAGTTTCCAAATGAACTAAGAAATTAGTTTACAAAGAACAAATATAACGTATCTTTGAAATTATATTAAGTATAATAAAAATGCAAAATATACATTGTCATCTATTAGAAAATTTTACAAATTAAAATGGTTATTGTGATGATTTCACATGAAATACAAAATTATTTAAAATATTTCCCGTCTAATCTACAGATACTTCTTTGGAAAGAATGAGTTGCCAAATATTTGAAAAATAATCACATATCCTGAACAAGCTCATAAACTGCAATACTATTATTACAGAAAAATAAAAGTTGAATGTGAAATACTGAATGTGAATAGTTGATTTTTTTTTTCTTTATTCTGTTACGTTTTATTGGCATAGTCCTCTCCCTTGGCAACCATAAGTTTGTTCTCTATGTCTGTCTCCTCACATAATTCTCCAAAGACCAAAGAACTACAGCATTTAAGGACACGGGGTTTGAAGGTTAGAAGTTCCAAAGCCACTGAGGAGCACTGGAGAAACGAACTTAGCTACACAGAAACCGTAGTAGTTACTTGAAATCGCTATCCCATCTTCCATTTACTCTCATCTTAGAAAGATTTAGAAGACCAAAAAATCATATAGACTTCTCTGGAAATCGGTATCTACAAGTGAATTAGTTGCATTCACATTGTATTTGGGAGGTAGGAGTGGCTTCCCTGATAGCCCACCTGGTAAAGAATCTGCCTGCAATGCAGGAGACCCTGGTCCAATTCCTGGGTCAGGAAGATCTGATGGAGAATGGATAGGCTACCCATTTCAGTATTCTTGGGCTTCCCTGCTGACTCAGATGATAAAGAATCTGTCTGCAATGCAGGAAACTTGGGTTCAATCCCTGGGTTGGGAAGATCCCCTGGAGAAGGGAATGGCTACCCACTCTAGTATTCTGGCCTAGAGAATTCCATGGACAGAGGACAGTCTACAGCCCATGGGGTAGCAAACATGACTGAGGGTCTTTCCTTTCACTTTCCCTTAGCGGCTAGCAAGCAAGCACTGACAAGAGTGTTTTTTTACCTCAGACAGACTGAATGTTCTGCTCCTTCATCACTAACCATCTGGGTATAAGGTGGCAGTGATAGTAGGTATGGCAATAGTAGGGTTTTTCGCTGTCTTTGTCACAGCTATGGTGTTGTGATTGTATAACAAAAAGTCCAGTGGCAACCTCCTTGGAGGTGATGGAATTCAAGCTGAGCTATATCAAATCCTAAAAGATTATACTGTTAAAGTGCTGCACTCAGTATGCCAGCAAATATGGAAAACTCAGCAGTGGCCACAGGACTGGAAAAGGTCAGTTTTTATTCCAGTCCCAAAGAAGGACAATGCCAAAGAATGTTCAAGTGAAAGTGTTAGTCACGCACTTGTGTCCGACTCTTGGGACCCCATGGACTTAGCCCACCAGGCTCCTCTGTCTACTGGATTTTCCAAACTACCACACAATTGCATTCATTTCACATGCTAGCAAAATAGTGCTCAAAATTCTCCAAGTCAGGCTTCAACAGTACAACTTCCAGGTGTTCAAGCTGGATTTAGAAAAGGCAAAGAAACCAGAGATCAAATTACCAACATCCATTGGATCATAGATAAAGCAAGAGAATTCCAGAAAGTAGTATAGTCTACTTCATTGACTACACTAAGCCTTTGACTGTGTTGATCACAACAAACTGTGGAAAATTCTGAAAGACATGGGAATACCACATCACTTTATCTGTCTCCTGAGAAACCTGTGTGCATGTCAAGAAGAAACAGAACTGGACATGGAACAATGGACTGGTTCAAAATTGGGAAAGGAGTACGTCAAGGCTGTATGTTGTCACCCTGCTTATTTAACTTATATGCAGAGTCCATCATGTGAAATGCTGGACTGGATGAAGTACAAGCTGGAATGAAGATGCAGGGAGAAATATCAATAACCTCAGATATGCAGATGACACCACCCTTATGGCAGAAAGTGAAGAGGAACTAAAGAGCTTCTTGATGAGGGTGAAAAGGGAGAGTGAAAAAGTTGGCTTAAAACTCAACATTCAAAGAAATAAGTCACGGCATCTGGTCCTATCACTTCATGGCAAATAGATGCGGAAACAATGAAAACAGTGAGAGACTTTATTTTCTTGGGCTCCAAAATCTCTGCAGACAGTGACTGTAGCCATGAAATTAAAAGATGCTTGCTCCTTGGAGAAAAAGATGTGACAAACATAGACAGCATATTAAAAAGCAGAGACATTGCTTTGCCAACAAAGGTCCATATAGTTAAAGCCATGGTTTTTCCAGTAGTCTTATATGGATATGAGAGTTGGACCATAAAGAAGCCTGAACACTGAAAAACTGGTGCTTTTGAGCTGTGGTGTTGGAGAAGACTTGAGAGTCCCTTGGACTGCAAGAATATCCAACCAGTCAATCCTAAAGGAAATCAAACCCGAATATTCATTAGAGGGACTGATGCTGAAGCTGAAGCTCCTATACTTTGGCCACCTGATGCAAAGAGCTGACCCATTAGAAAAGATCCTGATAGAAAGCAAGGAGACAAGGCAAGATATAAGGCAGGAGGAGAAGGGGATGACAGAGGACAAGATGGTTGGATGGCATCACTGATTCAATAGACATGAGTTTGAGCAAGCTCCAGGAGAAAGGACAAGGAAGCCTAGAGTGCTGTAGTCCATGGGTTTGCATAGAGTCAGATATGACTGAGTGACTGAACAACAACCATAACAACAACCTCCTTACAATGTTTCTGTCCATACCTAATTTCCTCATGCAAACGCCTAATTCCTATAAATATCCAATTCCCTGTAGTAAGTCTCTCTTTCTGTTTACTTTCATTTTCTTGAATGAAAACCCTAATTTATACAATGAGTATAACAGAGAACTACATGTCTAATAGGGAAGTAAACTGACTGAAACCATGATGTGGGAGCTTTCTTAAGATCATACTTTGGTCAAGATGGAAATTTACTATGGAAGAGTCATGATTTTGCTAAGGATCTTCTAAAGAAAGACAGCTTAGGTAGTAATCCTGCCTAAGAGGATTCTTGGTAAGGAATACTGTAATGTTTAAAATCTCACTGGTAGATTTTGACGTAGATAGGGAGGGGAAAGTTTTCAGGGAACGGTTTCTAGCACTTACTGTTAATACCTTCTTGTGTTAAAGAGCTCTTCAGAGTTTACAAAGTGGAACCATCTGAGCATTTTTTAGCTAGTGTTCTAGACAAATTGAGCTAAACACAAATATTATTAACTGTTTTGTACATAAGGAAACTGGGTCGCAAAGAGATTTTCATAATCGGCAACTAGTAGAATGTGAATAAAACAGTTTTTTGGTTTTCAGTATACTTTATCAAGTACATTGCAGTCTCTCCACATAATAATCCCTCTCATACAACAGTAAAGTTTTTAAAAATACCATTTAAATTCATAGATGAAATATTTAGGTATTGTATAGAAATTAGAAAAAATCTGTAAAACATTTATATTCTATACTCAAATAAATAATGAAAGAATAGACTTATCACTGACTTCTTAGCACAGCAACTAAAACTTGCAAGAGCAGTCCTAACAGTAACCTCTCTTTCCATGTCTAACACCACCCTGAAATTACATACACACTTTAACTTTTGTTCTTCTAAAGACAATGTCTTTAGAACACAGACAGCATGTTGAAAAGCAAAGACATCATTTTTCCGACAAAGGTCTGTATAGTCAAAGCTGTGGTTTTTCCAGTTGTCATGTATGGATGTGAGAGTTAGACCATAAAAAAGGCTGAATGCTGAAGAACTGAAGTTTCAAAACTGTGGTGCTGGAGAAAAACTCTTGAGAGTCCTTTGGACAGCAAGGAGTTCAAGCCAGCCAATCCTAAAGGAAATCAACCCTGAATATACACTGGAAGGACTGATGCCGAAGCTGAAGATCCAGTACTTTGGCCACCTGATGCAAAGAGTTAATTCACTGGAATTATTCATTGAAAGACCCTGATGCTGAGAAAGATGCTGATGGAAGGAGGAGAAGGGAGCAATAGAGGATAATATGGTTGGATGGCATCTTTGTCTCAATGGACATGAGTCTGAGCAAACTCTGTGAGATAGTGAAAGACAGGGAAGCCTGGAGTGCAGCAGTCCATGGGGTTACAAAGAGTCAGACATGACTTAGAGATTGAATAACAACAAATAATTATGGAGGCTGATTAAGTCCCAAGATCTTCAGTTGGTAAGATGAAGACCCAGGAATGTTGATGATATACTTCCAGTTTGGGAATGAAGGCTTAAAACCAGGAAAGTCAGTGATGTACTGGGTTGACAAAAGTTCATCCAGGTTTTTCCATAACATGGTCAACCCATTAGTTCCAGTACAAAGACTGGGGGAAAAAATATGATAGCTCAAAGCAGTCAGACAGAAGTTATTCCCCCTACTTGAATGAGGATCAGCCTTTTGGTTGTATTTAGGCCTTCAGCTGACTGGATGGGGCTCACCCACATTAGGGAGAGCAATCTGCTTTATTCAGTCTACAAATTAAAATGTTAATCTCATCCAGAAACACCCTCATAGAAACAATCAGAATGACGTTTGACCAAATGTCTGGATACCTCATGACCCAATTAAATTGACACATAAAATTAACAATCACAATGAGGAAGTATGAGTAAACTATACTATATGGTATATCCAGTATACATAATGTGTGTATTTTTATATACACTTTATTATGTTACTTAATCTCTAATCCATTTCTCTGTAACCAAACTCAACCCTTTCAATCTAACCTACACTATATTGCCAGATTAGTCTTCTTAATGCATCATTTTATCACATCAACTTGTATGCAAAGTCCTTACATACTTCTCTACTATGCAGTGTAATAATGTCTATGTTACCTGTGTAGCTGAATGCTCTCCAACATCATCTAAGGACATCTACCACGTGAAAGCACCTGAAACAGAGCCTCCAATTTTGACTTTTTTAAATAAAAAACAGCAAACTAACTAGAGACTAACTTTTGCACATAAGAATCATTAAATCAATTTATTAATTTCTATATTTGAAGAAAATGCATTTCAGAGTAATTTTTAAATCTTTTTAAAAAAGCATTGTTTTTAATACATGGGCTTCCCTCCCTTACAATATAGTTGTCATAAAGAAATTACTATCATATGCTAAATAATGGGTGCCAAAAAATAGCTGTAATACTTATACATATCTAATCTTTAGATATTATTTTTAATGCTTTTTAAAGTCAAATTGCATCTTGGGATCCACCATAATGCTTGAAAAGTGCCTGAACCATAGTAAGAATTCAAGGACTATTTGTTTAATATACAATATATAAATTTGTTGAATGCTCCACTCTTGCTGGGACTACTTTAATAACACTGCAAGGATAAACATGGGGTAAAATAGTAAGAATTGTTCTAGTAAAAACTAGGCTAAGAAGGAGTTTGTGGATCTAGAAATGAAAAGAAAGAGTACACAAATTGATTTTTTTAAGAAAAGCAGTAACAGATGATAATTCATGTATTAGCTTGCTAGGGCTGCTATAAAGTACCACAGAGTGGATGACTTAAACAACAAGAATTATTTCCTCACAGTTTTGGAGGCTAGAAGTCCAAGATCAAGGTATTGGTAGGGCTGGTTTCCCTCTGAAACCTTTCTTCTTGATTTGCAGATGGCTGCCTTCTTACAGTGTACTCACATGGTCTCTTCTCTATACAAATATACACACACATTTCTAGAGTTTTTCCATGTGTCCAAATTTTCCTGTCTTATAAGGATACTAGTCAGATCGAATAAGGGCCTACCCACAAGACCTCACATTCATTTAATCACCTCTCTAAGGACCTTATCTGAAAATACAGTTCATGTTCTGAGGTACTGAGGATTGGGGTTTAACATTGAAATTTACTGGTGGGATACAATTCAACTTATAACAATTAGTTTCTTATCTTTAAGAACCTAGACACCCACACGTTGAAATAGAGACACTGAAAAAAATAGACTCATTTTTTGGAGAACAGATTAGAAAAAGTCTTTAAGGCCCTTGCTTAGGTAAAATAGAATGAATTTACAAAGGTCAAGGAAATCCATAAAACAATCTTTAAATCAGCTGCATAACAGTCAAATTAATGACATGGTTGTATACTATTAAAATGAAGGGTCACTCTAATGGAAACAAATTCTTTCATAACTGACATGAGAGAAGAGAAAAGGCAAGGTATGAATTTGACATTAACTAATAGATATATGTATTGGAATCTCCTCCTAGAAGATAGGGGTGGGACCCTGGGAGCAAAGGCACAGTTACATGCTAATTACTGGCCTATGGTTTAGCTCAACCCCTACAAATCATTAGGACTTCCTGATTAACTCTATTTCCCAATGCATAGAAACCCATATGTTCCAGTTTGCCCAAGACTGTCTCAATTTATGCTTATTTCTCAGCATCAAGTCCAGTGGGCATCTCCTCTGACTCTCAACTTTATCTCACTTTCGATTATTTGATCATTTATATATGACAGCTTCTTATCCCCCAACACGTGTATATAGCTACACCAATAGCAAATGTTTGAGATTCAAAACTACTCAACCTATTTTTCTCTTAACCAGGGAGAAGAAACTGACAGATCTCAAGTTCCACGTGTCCATCCTTGATATTTCGGTTCTAAAGAGAAAGAAGAAGAGAGGAAAAAGTGAAAATCACTCAGTCATGTCCAACTCTTTGCGAACCCATAGACTGTAGCCTGCCAGGCTCCTCTGTCCATGGAGTTCTCCAGGCAAGAATACTGAAATGGATAGCTCTTCCCTTCTTCAGGGGATCTTCACAATTTAGGGATCAAAGTCAGGTCTCCCACAATGCAGGAAGATTTTTTACCACCTGAGTCACCAAATATTTTTCATATTTGAAGATTTAATTTCAACAGACATCCGTGTGTTATGGAAAGGAGTCTGGGCCATAATATCAGGATTCTGGCCCCTAGTTTGTCAACTATTAATTCTAAGACTTTATGCACATCATTTAAACTATTCCAGTCTTGCTTTCCTCTTTTGTATGAGGGAGTAGGGTGAATAGAAGAGTGTATTATCCATTCTGTCTATTTCAATATTCAGGATATTAGACTTTAAGTTTTGGACAGCAATCCAATATCCACTTTCAGAATCTTTAGTTTTCATGAAAAACTGTAAAGGATTTCTATACATGTCAAACATGTAGCTACTTACTAGCTATTTGAATTTGGCCACATGAACTAAATTCTTTAGGACAATGACTTTATCTGAATAATAATTATGTATTAGTGTAAAAATATAATAATACCAGCTCCTAAAACTTTGATGGAGTATGATGAGAACAGTAGGTTAAATATTTACTTTGGTACATGGTATTTAATAAGTTCTCAATCAATGGAGGCAGGTCTCAGTTCAAAAACTATCTTCTGACTGAAATTCCTCATAAATGACTTTGAGTTCCTTTCTCATTCTATCCTTTACACCTCTACTACACTTGTGGTAGAGCTTTATCATAACAGGTATAACTCATCAAATCAGTTATTGGCTTACATCTGTCTCCCCTTTTTTTAGACTATTCTCATCTTATTTAGATATCTTCCTTTTCATTTTTTAACCCCAGATTCCAACACGTAACAGATTTGATGTCTAAATGAGCTCAGAGGCAAGTGGTAGGAGAAGTTTCCAGGTGAAAAGGAAACATTATTAGACCTGTACTGTGTTCAGGATGCATGTAATATACTCTCCTGATATTAAACAAAACAAACTGAAGAAGATAAGCTAAGTCTGAACTCTACTCAACCCTATTTAAAAAATATTTCAGGAAATATGCCACTCAATCCTTTCAATCAGTAACTTCTTCTCAGAATTCTCTCCAGATATATAAAAGGACTTTGGTTAGCCAATCTTACAAAGTAACTGCCAAAGCCAGCTCTCCGGATGGTATTGAATTCATCAATAGTGACAGCATGGGAGTGTTGATGCTGTCCTTCATTTTCTTACAACCAATGAACCAGAAAAAAAAGAAAGAAAGAAAGAATGTCAACTCTACACTGTGGCCTGATTCTTTCAAATGCAGAGTTTACAACAGAAGAGCCAAGTGCTAAAATAAGAATACTTTTGCCTTGAGGAATATTGGCCAACCATTAAATTTTTTATTCTATCCTCAGAGATACTCCTTTTGATCTCTCAATTATATTGTTAACAACAAGGAGCATACACAAAAAGGTGAGAGATTTAAAATAAATTGTATACTGCATCTCCTTTTTAAAAAATTTTTTTTTACTTTACAATACTATATTGGTTCTAGTATATTATTATATAAAACAGATTATTACACAGCCAAATAAATAAATAAATAAAATTGTAATGAATACAGAACCATATTAAATAGTTATTGACTCCAAAAGATGGGATACTTTCATTTAAATGCTGTACATTCAGATACCATTCATTGTCTCTGTGTAAGAATGGCCAGACTAAGCAAAGCAAAAGAAAGGTGACTTGTTTCAGAATTTGACCTCTCAGAAGGGTTGTTTTCCCTCCTATGTTTTCAGCTATCATATTTTATGATAAATACCCCATTATCATATTTTAAGATCAGAATATACCAGCTGAGAATAATTAACAATGAACTGCATAGTGGAGTTCTGAAGAGCTGATCATGACCCTGAGTTTTGTCCAGGTTCATAGTTTTCGACTGAATGAAGTTGTCAAAAGTTGGCCAGCAGAGTAGATCATGTCTTAACTTGAGTCTTCTGAACTTATTAAGATCATACTAAAATTGGCTTTGACTATCCAACCCAGTTAGAGAAAGATCAGAGAGTAAAGGAATTTAAGAGATCCACAGAAATAAGTAAATAAGCAAGACTATGAGAAAGTGGATATTATAAGTAAACAGAAGGGAGAAGGTAAAAATAGGAAAGCAAGAAATGGTCACAAGTGAAAGTAGAGAAATAAATGGAACAGTAAGGTGACTCAAAAAGGAGGCAGTGGCCTCTTGCCTCTAATGGGACAACTAAAAGTTTCTGAGGACATTCTAAGGCCTGTGTTAGGCCTGGGTGTTTGGTTACTGAAGCAACTTCTCGGGCTTTCCTTCTTTTCCTGTAAACCTATAATGAACTCACATCATGAGTAGAGATCCAAACATATTTGTTTCTTACCACCCCAAAGGACCTTAATAATACAGTGGGAGAACATAAGGAAGATTTATGTGTTTGTGATGGGAAGAATTTATAAGTCTATATTTCTCTGGAATCTAACCAGTATTAAAGTTCTAGGCTCATCAGAATCATATTCATCTGTCTCACCTCTTCATATTACTGTTAGTACACTGTTAACTCTGATTTTTCTCTGTCATAAGTCAATATCCCCAAGTAGTACTCAGCCTATTAGAAAAAAATATGACTTCTTAAAATAATATAATCTCTCTGGGGTATGTGAACATCCTCTTAGTTCATTAATGTAAATCAAAATAAGTATATGAAACCACTAACCATAAAAAAAGAATGTTCAAATCAAAACTCAAATGAAATAAGATGGGCTGTCTCTAATATACTTTCCCCAAACAGTATTTGTTCTTCCGTAACTCTCAGACTTCAACTGATTGCTATTTCCTGCTTTGAAAATCTCCCATCATGTATGTTGATGAGAGACTCCATATCTTGATGAGAGAGTGGCAAAGTTACGTTGCAGAAGAGCCCACAGGATAAGAGACATGGCTGTGGCCATCTTTGGATGACACAACCTTACGTCTCCAAAATTAGAATGTAAGCACAGATACATTTTTAAATATATTTTCCTTACATTCTGTATTCCCATAGTGTTAACACAATACTAAGCAGACAGTGGACATTTTTATACATTTTATTTTCCAAGCAAGCTTCGAGACAGTGCCAGTACCAATACACAGTATACAAAAGGCAGGGGTATATTTCTTCTCCAGGGTAAATCTAGACAAGAGGATTCTATCTATAAAACAGGTTTAAATTTTCACCTGCAATAAAATTATTGTTTGCCTCATGTTTTCCTTCATGGTAGGAGAAACTTCCATTCTGGGTGCTCCAGATTCTAAACGTTCCATCTGGTAAATATTTTGTCATTACTGAAAGTGTTAGTTGCTCAATCATGTCTGACTCTCTGTGAACCCATTAACTGTAGCCTGCCAGTTTCCCTGTCCATGGAATTCTCCAAGTAAAGAATATTGGACAGGGTAGCCAACTGCTTCTCCAGGGAATCTTTCCAACCCAGGGATCAAACCTGGGTCTCTTGCATTGCTACAGTACTTACTATGTGACTAAATTTGATTCCTGGATGTGGAAAATGCACAAGCTTTGCCTAAGGCTGATTTGTCTCCTCCTCTAAAATTCATAAAATTTAGTTTACTTTTTAAAGTTTATGTAATAATTATGTCAGGTAAGTTTGTCTATGAGGGAAGAAAAACAAGTAACAAACAAAACCAGCTTTCAACACTCTAGATTAAAAGGACCGCCTTCCGGTTGTTGTCAAGGAGACCTCATCTCAAGCTTTCCTCTGTGCTTGACATGCATTGGCTCATATTCATCGTTATTGACAGTCTCGTATGTGTCACTGTCCAGCAAAAATCCTATCTGTTACTATTAATAAGCTACCATTTGCCATATTGATTAGTTGCTTATCTGAACTTTACAGACAGCAACCTCTCTGCTTGTCTCAGAAACCTTGTATTATTCAGATGGTACTTCTGACTCTCTGCTTCCTATCTTCATGACTTTAAGTATACAAAGCTGTGACCTTAGATATTTTCACTGTCTATCTTAGCACTTCAAGATCATCCTGTAACTTGTTAGAGTATTAACTCTCAGATAACTAAACTTTGCTCTCTCCACACCCTATTGTGCTCTCTGGAAACTGCATACAGATCCTCTACCTAACCTAAATGCCAATATCTGTTGGATTATAGAAAAAGTAAGAGAATTCCAGAAAAACATCTATTTCTGTTTCATTGACTACACTAAAGCCTTTGACAATGTACATCATAAAAAACTGTGGAAAATTCTTAAAGAGATGGGAATACCAGACCACGTTACCTGCCTCCTGAGAAACCTGTATGCAGGTTCAAGAAGCAACAATTGGAGCTGGACATGGAACAACGGGCTGGTTCCAAATTGGAAAAGGAGTCTGTCAAGGCTGTATATTGTCACCCTGCTTATTTAAACCTTATGCACAGTACATCATGTGAAATGCCAGACTGGATGAGGCACAAGCTGGAATTAAGATTGCCAGGAGAAATACTAATAACCTCAGATATGCAGATGACACATCCTTATGGCAGACAGCGAAGAGAAACTGAAAAGCCTCTTGATGAAGATGAAAGAGGAGAGTGAAAAGCTGGCTTAAAACTCAATATTCAAAAAAAGGAAGATCATGATATCTGGTCCCATCACTTCATGGCAAATATATGGGAAAACAACAGAAACAGTGACAGATTTTATTTTGGGGATGGCTCCAAAATCACTGCAGATGGTGACTACAGCCATGAAATTAAAAGACACTTGCTCTTTGAGCTTCCTTTGTGGCTCAGCTGGTAAAGAATCCACCTGCAATAGACCTGGGTTTGATCCTTGGATTGGGAAGATCCCCTGGAAAAGGGAAAGGCTACCCACTCCAGTATTATGGCCTGGAGAATTCCATGGACTGTTTAGTCCATAGGGTAGCAAAGAGTTGGACATGACTGAGCGACTTTCAGTCACTCACTCATTTGCTCCTTGGAAGAAAAGCTATGACAAACCTAAACAGTATATTAAAAATCAGAGACATTACTTTGCCGACAAGTGTCTATATAGTCAAAGCTATGGTTTTTCAAGTAGTCATGTACAGATGTGACAGTTGGATCATAACGAAGGCTGAGCCCTGAAGAACTGAAGCTTTCAAACTGTGGTGCTAGAGAAGACTCTTGAGAGTCTCTTGGACAGCAAGGAGATCCAACCAGTCAATCCTAAAGGAAATCAGTCCTGAATATTCACTGGAAGGACTGATGCTGAAGCTAAAGCTCCAATACTTTGGCCACCTCATGAAAAGATCTGATTCATTGGAAAAGACCTTGATGCTGGCAAAGATAGAAGGCAGGAGGAGAAGGGGACAACAGAGGATGAGATGGTTGGATGGCATCAGCAACTCAATGGACATGAGTTTGAGCAAACTCTGGGAGATGGTTAAGGACAGGAAAGCCTGGAGTGCTGCAGTCCATGGGGTCACAAAGAGTCGGACACGACTGAGTGACTGAACAATAACAACCTAACCCAAAAATGGCAAAAATGTCCTCAGCTAAATAGAAATGTCTCTCAAAGATATGCACTCAGGAAATTTTATGAGAACACACTCAAATAACCCATTTTTAATATGACCTAACCCCATTTCCTAATAATAATAACACTAGTTAAATGGCACAGGTAAAGAACTACTGGATCTGCCACGGTACATCAGCTTTATAACATATGAACTTCATATGAGGAGAGAAAAGAGTGGCTTGTTCTCAGTTTAGCTATACACTTTGCTCAAAGAACAATTCGAATATTACTGAAATTCCTGGAGAATGAGTTAAGGCCATCAGGAATTTATTTCAATGGTATTTCCACCTAGAAAGCACTTTATTCTAAAGCATGAGGCATTTCAGCTCAATTTGAGAATGATGTTCAATCAAGTTATGAGGAGAAGGCAGTTATAATCAGGTGCTTTACTCGTTAGCTCAGTCTTAGCCTCATGTCTATATTCTAGGGAAACTGGCTTCAAGAGAAAATAAAAGCTATTTCACCAAAATCTCCATGAGATCTTAGGAGCATGAAGCAACTACAATCTGGGACACATGGATTCAAGTAAATCACAAAGGTGAGAAAATGGCCTTCTCTGTCTCCAAGCACAGAGCAGAATGGCCAGATGGAGCTTTCTCAGCATCAAACATAACTTTAGCTTTGCCACGTCAAAGAAGCTTCAGTTCAGCATAGCCTTGGCATAATTCAGTTTAGTGACCACCATCAAGAGACCATCACACTATCAGTAGCCTTAAAGTTCCTTTAAAGTATTATGTGCACAATATTTTAGCAGTGTACATTACCTTAGAAATATGGAGCAAGAATCAGGGCAAAAAGAAGAAAAAAGTTATGCCAGATGTCCTGAAGTAATTGTGGAAATTTTGAGAGGAGTCTCAGGTTCCACAATAAGAAATTGAGGGAAATACAAAAAATATAATTTGATGTTTTTAAGGGTTTTTTTCCCCTAAGAATAATCTAAACAACAAGGGATGAATTAAGAAGCATAACCCAGAAAAGCCCCACCAATGTACACAGTAGATAAATATTTGGAATAAGACACAGTGCAAGCCACACCTGACTTAGTCTGCTGTTCTTATCCTGACAGATAGCAACAAAGTCAAAGTAGAGTCTTCATCCTGTTGCTGCTGCTGCTGCTAAGTCGCTTCAGTCGTGTCTGACTCTGTGCGACCCCATAGATGGCAGCCCACCAGGCTCCCCCGTCCCTGGGATTCTCCAGGCAAGAACACTGGAGTCGGTTGCCATTTCCTTCTCCAGTGCATGAAAGTGAAAAGTGGAAGTGAAGTCACTCAGTTGTGTCCGACTCTTAGCGACCCCATGGACTTCAGCCTACCAGGCTCCTTCGTCCATGGGATTTTCCAAGCAAGAGTACTGGAGTGAAGTGCCATTGCCTTCTCCGCTTCATCCTGTGCAACCAGGTAAAATGGGTTACACACATAGCATAGTGCCTAGAATGGAGGAGGGTGGTAAATGCTGAATGTTGGCTTCCCCACTCCTACTCCTTTGTAATTTCTCCCCTCTCCACTTCTCCATCTTTCCTATTTTTTATATGAATATTAAGAATATTAGATAGGGTCACTGACCTGTTCCTTAATGTAAAATAGGCCTGATATATACATATGAAATAGTGAAAAAATTTGAATATGCCATGCATAAAATTAGAAGAAAAAAATTCCCATAGCACATTCAGCTCAAGTTGCTGTTTCTTATTTAGGATGTTATTATAGCTTCTTTGCTAGAATGCTGATTTTCTAGAATTGTTCACTGTTAGCAATTCACCATAAAATTCCAGAAGTATGTCATATGAAATTTCATCAAATATAAGAGTTAATCAGATTCTTTTAATTTTCTGCATACATTTTCTCAAAATAACACATACTACCCTTAAGAAAATGAGTTCTAAAATATGATCAAAGTAAAAATAACCTGTTCCCTATGGAAACATAAAGGCGCTAGCAACTTACCTTTCCAATTTATATAAACAGAGACAAATAGGTTAATTTTGTTTATTGTTTTTTAATGGCTCTCAGCCAAGATCTAATTTATTTATTTATTTATTATCAAAATCCTTTTTTAAAAGGGTGTTTCCTCAAACAAAGAAATCTCATGGCATAATTGGCATGCGTATGTTATGTGAAATTGAATGATGTTAGCCAGCAGTCTTCTAATTACCATTTTTTCATTGGCATCCATTTTTCAACAATAATATTAGAAAATAATTAATACCTTCAGGACAAGGACCTGAACTTTATGCAAATATAGATTAGAGAAATCCAAATTATTTTTTAATGAGTTATATGTATTATGCCTCCCTATCTAGAGTTCATCTGGACCATGGTATTAAATAAGCTTAGAGTTAATTAAGCATATTATAACTATTCGTGGCTTCTGCCTTTATTAGTATGAATCTACCAGCTCAGAGGCACTCAGCAAACATGGAAATACTTTATCAACACCCACTCCAAAACACCTTGAAATATTTCAATCTGGTCTTATACTCTTGGGATAATTCTAGAAGCTCAAACCTATTGGACCTTTCTCAAAATCCATTACTTTTCTATTTATATAAATATGAATTGCAGGAATAGAAGAGGCTTTCTTTGTAGATTTTGATTTATAGTAATAAGAACTATAATCAAACAATTGCTCTCAAGCACATCCACACATGAAGGTATGATATCTCTTGCTGCAGAGGCTAGAGATACTGGCTCAGGCACCAGCAGATTAAATGAACAGATTTGCTTCATATTTTAGTGTGCTAAATTGAATACAAATCATAATAGAAAATCTCAACATGCAAATGAAATTATAAGAGCTTTTCTAATTTTCAGAAAAAGAATGAGAGAATCAATCTTTCAGTTAAAAAAGAAAATCTGTAGACCACTCATTAAGAGCTGATCACATTCTGGCAGCAGCAAAACTAATTTAACTTATACCTATGCAGGTTGCATTAGTCAAAACCTTTTGGAACTAACCCTATTAAATCTACCCCAAATGTGAAAGAAAGACTATTTATGTGAGATTATCCTACAGAAATAAAGCACTATGAATATCAACAGAAAAGCAATATACACTCGTTTTCTCCTAGAAACTCAGCAGGGAAAGGAAAAAGAGTAGAGTTAAGATGTATTTTCCATGGATCTGGTTCACATTCTATCATACACCCTAAGGCCCCATTTCCACAGCTGTGGAAAAATCCTTTATAGGAGAGTGATTTGACATTTTAAGAATTATTCTTCCCATCTCTTCCATGTAATTCTGATTAAATAACAAACTCAGACACCCTGGAAAAGGGTGGGATATCAAAAAGGCAATGGATTTTGGATTCAGACAAACTAGACTTTAAACACGAGCACTGCCATTCACTACCTGAATTACCTTGGAAAATCAATTTACTTTTCACAGCCTCAATTCTTTCTACAGTAAAGAAAATTCACTACCCAAACAGAATCATTGAAGGAAAAGAATCAAGCAGATTTTCTGAAAGATAATGGGACTCAATAATTGCTGGTTCATGTATCTCTTTTTCTTTAGGCATTATCTCCACTCTAACTTTTCTTATACTATTACCTTACCCTTCACAACTTAGGGGTTCCTTCATGTAGTTTGGGATGTAATGTCTTTGTATTCTACTTCACCCCTAAGTTTTCACAAGTTTTGACTACATAACCTATCATTTGGAAGTCCTTAACACTTTTCTTTCCCAACTACCTCATTTTATTTCTTCCCTAGGATTAGGGGGGAAAAAAGAACAATGGTCAATAGAATCAACATTGTCAGGCTTTGTACTAGAAGGTGGAGCTTCTTTTGGATAAAAAGGGGATTTTAAAGACAGCTGTAACAGTATGTTACAAAAGTAACATACTCTCATCTCTCTTGAATAACTTTTCTCTTGAAATACTCCCCTTCTTTGCATTCCTTCTGGCTGGTAGGTTCCCTTCCTTTCAGGAAAAATTGTTCTCTACGACCACAACTGTAGAGGAAGAGCCCAGGAGAAGGGAACTAAACAGCAGGCTACCAAGGCCTAACCACTGTTTAGGCCAAAGTAGTACTGATGATATATAGGAAGTACAGGTTTGTTCTCCAGAGATCTGGACATATAAGCATTTCAAAGCCAACTGAGTAATTCTTTTTCTTTTCATGAAGTGATACATCTGTGTACATGAGACTCAGGTTAAGATGGGCATGGAGGGCTACAAACTGCTGTATAAGACAAACAGGAGACTCAGAGGTTTAAATCCTGTCCATATACTATCATGATATGTGCAGTAGTTATACAATGCAGGCCGGTTTTGAGTTTCATGCAAAATACTTTATAATACTATGAAATACAATTTTATTACTTCACTAAATATTTAGTACTTCATAAAGAATGGCCTTCTTTTCTAAAATAAGTATAAACTATCTGATCATATAATTTATAAAAACTAGCTTAGATTACATATTCAGACAATTATTTAATGAGTACTTAGTTTTTTAAAAACTTTTTATTTTGTATTGGGGTATAGCTGATTAACAAAAAATGATGTGATAGTTTCAGGTGAATGGCCAAGGGACTAGGCCATGAATGAATACTAGGCCCTCCAATGAATACTAATTCTGGATGGGACAGTGTGATAGGCTGAATAGTAGCTTCCAAAATATCTTTGTCCTAACCCTGAGAACCTGTGAATGTTATTTTGTATGACAAAAGGAACTTTGCAGATGTGATTAGTTAAAAATGTTAAATTTGTGAGATTATTTTGGATTATTCGGGTAGACACTAAATATAATCACCAGTATCTTTACATGAAGGAGGCAGAAGAAGTTTACTACAGAAAATAAGGTAGTGTTACCATGGCTTCAAGGGTGGAGGAAGGAATCATGGGTCAAGAAATACAGGAGTTGCATCTCTAGAAGCTAGAAAAGCAAGAAAGCAGATTCTCCTCTTGAGTTCTCCTAGGAAGTCTGACCTTGTTGACACTAGTTTTCTCCCAGTTTGATGGGCTCATCTTGAACTTCTGGCCTCCAAAACTACCAGTGAATACAGTTCTGTTGCTTTAGGCCAATAAATTAGTGACAATTTATCATAGCAACTGTAGGAAACTAATACAATCTGAAATGTCTAACCAAATATAGACTTGCAGAGGATCAAATAATTTGGTGATGTGAACAAAAACAAGCTTTTCCCAAATTCTCCACGCTTAGTTAAGTGTCTCTTGTGCTATCTGCTTCCACAGTATAGCACAATCTACTATCATCTCATTTTTCACCTCCTCTGTAGCTAGACTAGTTAATTGACTCTCTTTTCCACAAAGCAGAAAGTTCCTGAGAGCAGGGTCAGTGTCTGCTTTGTTCATTTCTATATCCTTAGAGCCAAGCACAGCAGCCAACATGCAGCACCACCTGATAAACTTCTGCTGAAAAGATGAATAAGTGGATGAGAGAATAAAAGAATAAATTGTCTAAGAATACTACCAAGCACAGAGAAACAAGGTGAGGTAACACAGGAAGAAAAGCAATATTACCTCAATCACTTATCAAATTGTTAGGCAGAGTAGGGCAGAAGAGTCAACTGATTCAGGGGATTGTTTCATGTTTTTCTTGGTCACCTTCTTGCTCACCTAACTTTTAAGAAGCAAAGCACAAAAAGGGCAACCAAAATGAAACCAAAGTTTTGTATAATTCATAGCTTTTAAACACACCTTAAAATGACAAAATGTAATATTTATAGATGAACATAGGATAAAACTAATTTACACCATTAAAGCAATCTATTTAACTCATTTTCTAAGTTATATTTAAAGCGTTTTTCATTGTGCAATGTATAATATAGATATTATTGTTATACAGTTATATGCATTATTATAGACTCTAAACAATGATCCTTAGTAACTAATTACACATACAGTACTATTATAATTTTACAGAGGCCAAGAATTAACAGCTGAATTCTAAAATTCTTAATTTTAGAGCCAAATTCTCATACACCTAAAATGGTTGTATTTACTTTCTCTACACAAAAATGACAAACAATATTCACTACAGCTTTATTCTCTCCAACAATCAACTTTTCTTTAAAACACACTTATACACATAGAAATAGGAAATTCTTCTTTGATAGCACTGGATCATCTGTCTGGTAAACTAGCTTGTCCAGTGACTTGCTTGTTACATGTTGCCCATGTAGTCAGAGGGCTACTTTTCCTCCCTTCCTGATTTTAATCTAAATATGTGAAAACATTATAATTATTAAAGTGTTGACTACTACAATATGCATTTATGTATCCCAAACAAAATGCTTCTTCCAAACAGAAGCGTGTATCTTGGGATCTTCAACACCTGTTAATCTGAAAGCAAAATTTAGATCTAAAACTTATTTTTTCTTATTTTCATTTGAGCACTTTTGTGCAGCTGTTCAAACTAGTATGCTAATACGAAAATCAAATATCATTTATTCAGAAGGGGAATTAACTTTTTTAATAACACACATTTCAGAAATTCCCCATGTAGATAAATATTGTTTCTCCCCCTATTTAGATTCCCTTTACAAAGATTTGTTCTGTGTCACTGAATTCTTCTTGTGTCTAGTTTGGAGTAATATATAAGTATGCTAATAAACTAGAACAGTAGAATCATTCATTGCAAACCAATAATATTACTACTATGACTAGTGTCTTGCAAAGAACTTCTTGAAGTTAATACACAGCAATATGTAGTACAGTCAAAGGCCAAGAAAAGAATCCTGATTGGAATGTTACTGTGTATGTTACTATAAATATATAAATCCAAATGAAGTAAACTCTTAGTTACATATTGTGTCAAAATATGCCTGGCTCAGTGTCACCAAAGGTGGATATATTTCCAGTACAGAATCCAATTTCAACATTTCCAAGATTCCACAGACAGAAATTAAGAGAATATAAGAAAACACAGTTTGAAAGTCTTCTAGTTCATACTATTAATGCAGATTGAAAGGTTTTTCTCATTCTCTTTCACAAGTTCACTGAATTTCTCCAACATCCCTAAAAAGGAAACAGCTTTGTCCCAACGTATACTATAAAGATTTTGTGAAAATCATGTTTTAAAGTATTTCAAATGTTTTAGATGGAAGTTTCATTATGGTTTAGGGTAGTCCTATTACCACATTCCCTTGACTCTAAGATGCACATATTTTCATACGTTAACATTTCTACATTTGTATAGAACTTAGATTCAATGTCATTTCACAACTGAACAAATTTCTTCTTTTTTTATTAGTGATACATAATAATGATACATTTAATAACTGATGTCACCTTAGACTCATGAAATATAGTAAATTATTTGACACATAGGAAAAAGCAAATATAATTCATTTTCATTATATTATACAGTATACAGAAAAAATGAATCATAAATCAGTATTAAATATTAAACAATCATAGCCTAGCATTATATATTAAGAAAAGTGCTAATAAAAGTTAGATGCCATTTTTGTGAAGTGTTAAATTCACTTACAAGGAGAAAGTAATACCATATAAATGTATAAACATAAAACATCTGTTGAGCAATATTTGCCTATGTCAGTCCCTAAGTCTCTGGAGAAGGCAATGGCACCCCACTCCAGTACTCTTGCCTGGAAAATCCCGTGGATGGAGGAGCCTAGCAGGCTGCAGTCCATGGGGTCGCGAAGAGTCGGACACGACTGAGCAACTTCACTTTCACTTTTCACTTTCATGCATTGGAGAAGGAAATGGCAACCCACTCCAGTGTTCTTGCCTGGAGAATCCCAGGGACGGCAGAGCCTGGTGGGCTGCTGTCTATGGGGTCACACAGAGTCAGACACGACTGAAACGACTTAGCAGCAGCAGCAGTCCCTAAGTCTGAAAGCATGTTGATGTCTTAGAGACAGAAAAAGCTATTTGGTATTTTCCTTTTAATCACACTGTAGATGGGCATGCCTCTAAAAGTCTAAAAATCACACTGTAAATGGATGTACCTCTTATTAACAAAAGAAATATTTTCATAACATAAGTAAGCCTGAGAATAGGTAAACAGGCATCAGTCTGTATCAAAAGATTATAGAGGATCATGGAAAGCTGGAATTTACCATAAATCTGTTGCCTACATTTCTCTGCCACAGTGTCTTCTATCCAGTCCACCTGATTAAAACATTGCTGCTGAAATGCTGTTAGTACTATGAGAGATAGCTCCTTCCTGAACTGCTATTAGCCATTAACACCCTAGGATAAAATAGCCTAAAATATTGGTTGACAATAACAAATGATTCCCTAAGAAACCACACATGTTTTGATCAGAATCATGGAAATGTGGCCAAAATTGCAAAGAAGATTCATATCAGAGTCTAACTAAGTTAGTCAAACTAAGAAAGTCTAAGGAGTGATATCAATGAGAGGTAAGTGATGAGAGAGCTCAAAGTGCACTAAGAGATGTGGATTCTGTGCTCAAGTACAGGAATGCCACAAACAAGACTTGGTACTGAAAATGAAAGAAAAAAAATTACATAATGATAACTTTGACTTAGTGATTATCTATACTTTCTTTAAGATATTACTTTTTAAGGGTTAAAAAGATCACCAAATTCCTTTGTTACTCTAGCACATCATTCAGTGACCTGGATGACACTTCCATGAAGTTTACATCTTTATAAGGAGATATGAGAAAAATAATTGACTTGAAAACTATAGTACTTACAAAGGAAGAAAGTGGGTATTAAAAAACAACCTTCTTTCCTTTATGGGAGAGAGAAGAAATACAACAAGCTAATTTGGAACTTGTGAAGAAATTATTAAAAAAAACAATCATTCTAATTTTGAACAAGGACTCTGTAAACATATTTGAGCTGCTAAATACTTTGCATGTGTAGTTCTGCCAGATTTTTGTAGTTTTTAGTTTCAGTCTGGCACCTCTAACATTCACACAGATTGTTTCATAATGAAATCTGCAAAACAAAGAGAGATCAAAGTACATTTAAATATGTGGGTGAGGCTGAAGGATCTGTCAGTGGAAAAGATCTCCAAGACAAAAGCTGTGATCTTTAAAAGACAGCTACTGTTCACCAACAGAACCCAAATACGACATTGATTTGGTCCAAAAGATGAAGCTGAAGCATTTTTTGCAACTTTGGATTATAAACTTGCTAATTAATTTCTGACTTTCAGTTCTTAATGATAAATTGTTTCTAATCCATTTTTTGAAGAATAACAACACACAATGGAAAGTCATATTTATTAAGAATTAATTTTAGAAATGGGTGAGACCTTAGAATTGATTTAAAAACACCTCAAGAAAAAGTGGATGATGGGATGAGATGGTTAGATGGCATCACTGACTCAATGGACATGAGTTTGAGCAAATTCCTGAAGATAGTGAAGGACAGAGAAGCCTGGTGTGCTGCTGTCCATAGAGTCACAAAGAGTCAGACACAACTTAGCAACCGAACAATAACAACAAACATTATAGACACAGAAATTAAGACGTAGAGTAGAAAAGTGGTTTGCCAAATATTACACAATCTTTAAAGCCAAAGAAGGAAACAAATTCTGTATCTTGTTCATCACTGTCAATGTTCTTCTCCCATATCACAATGCTTCCCCCTTAAACCACAACAAAACCAACTGATGTGAGGGAATGATTTACCATATATCATACTTGAGTTTTGGCAGCATCTCACTATTTCTTAAAACCACAGTTATCTGAGTTACTAAAGATTGACAGTACTATTTCAGTGAAGTTTATTGTTCACACGAAACCATTACAAAGTATAGTAAGAGCTAGAACAAATTTGATTTTGAAGTTGACTTTTTTGTGCTTAGAGCATGTGATGAGGGAAAATGCTCTGACAGTTCAAGCTTACTCAAGCTTAATGACAGATCTAAATTGGAGCTTGGAGATAAAAGAAATTCTTTAGTGATGCCTCAGTTGTCATTGATTGCTATGAGCAATTTTAAAGCTATTCAAGATGAGAATTGCCAGCTTGGTTCTGAAAGAGGAGAAAGTGGTACATAAGATTAGAGGCTGGTACAAATGCTATCTTGGTTTAAAAAGAGAGGACAGTTTTGTATCACATACATAGGTGACAATCGTGATTACATATAGACATTTATCAGCAGGAAATGACTCAATGGATGTTGAGTAGTATAAGCACCAGCTGTGCTAAGGAAGATGAAAATGAAAGGCAGCTTGCCTTATATGGATCACCAGCAAGCAAGATGACTGGGGGAAAAAAAAAAAAGCAGTTGCTAGAGCCGAGAGCTAATAAAAAATAATAATAATAATAAACTATCTTCATAAATTATAGGACATCTTCCTCCTACTTAATGAAAATCTTTGAATTAAAAAGATATAGAGTTGATTTTGAGAAATTCAATTTCATCAAATGGAAAGTGAAAGCATCTTCAATTCTACATATGTACGGAAGCCTTCATGCCCCATTTGCACTACTCATATTGAATCCAATAAGTTTCTACCTATTGAGTCCGAATAAATGGCAATTATCAAAATGCTCTATTTTTAACTGATCTTTAAAATCACTCTCTAGTATTTTAAAATACTAGAACTTAAAATAAAATATCCTTATAAAATATGCTAAATCCTTAAGACAATTAATAGATCGCTTTCCCCTAAATAAGTTAATAGCATCATTAATATATAAATAGGACCCAAAAATGGAGAAGGCCATGGCACCCCACTCCAATACTCTTGCCTGGAAAATCCCATGGACAGAGGAGCCGGGTGGGCTGCAGTCCATGGGGTCGCTAAAAGTCGGACACGACTGAGTGACTTCACTTTCACCTTTCACTTTCATGCATTGGAGAAGGAAATGGCAACCCACTCCGGTGTTCTTGCCTGGAGAATCCCAGGGACGGAGGAGCCTGGTGGCCTGCCGTCTTTGGGGTCGCACAGAGTCGGACACGACTGAAGCGACTTAGCAGCAGCAGTAGCAGGACCCAGAAATGGAGAAATTCAGCAGTCACCAAAGTAGATGCTATCCACAGGTAGATAACCCCAGAAGAAAAAAACAGCAAAATAAAACAAAATAGTGCCAAAAGGCATTTTCCTCTGGAACACTCATCCCTTAACTGTCATTCCCTAAATATACTGTGCATATCCACATTCGGTGCTTTTTTAAAGATGAAGTTGTCCATCTATATGAAATAATTGTCCAATATATTTCATTGTGTATATAATGCACCCTTCAAACACTAACACCAGTGTCACTTTCATGGTCAGAAATCG
The DNA here is from genome assembly GCF_027580195.1 of Bos mutus. NCBI lineage: Eukaryota > Metazoa > Chordata > Mammalia > Artiodactyla > Bovidae > Bos > Bos mutus. The sequence goes on along the minus strand of NC_091637.1, from coordinate 36,192,804 downwards.
TCCTCGTGTAGCATAAATACTCCCACCTCCATATTTCCACAGCAGCACCTCCAGCATAGCAGTATGACATGTCATTTCTTTGCCTGCTTCCTCCACTATAGGATAGATATTGCCCTATTGTACATTATTCATCTCTGTTTATGTCTCAATATCTAACAAATCGACTAGGAGCTAACAAGTACTATAAAATATTTGTTGAACAAATGAAAATGGACCTTATCAACAGAGCTATATATTTCTTTGCTTCCTATGATAACCACAACAGAATTTGAAATTTAGCTATAGATGACCCTGAAAGTGATTTTTTTCTTTTACATATTTCACAAAAATTTGCATTTTACTCTATCAGGCTCTACAGAAAAGCATTTCATTATGTAATATATGGTTGACAAAGGAAAATGCATAGCAATTATGTGAGAATGTTTGTATTGTGAGATAAATAACATTTCTCCCTTTATTTTACAGTGATATAGAAGAATTCACCAAAAATGATATTTCCTGTTGGTCTAGACTGAGACTGACAAAAAATAGAAATGGAAAGATAGTGGTATAGAAGTTTCATAATCCACTTCCTTTCAGAATCATATGTGGATAGGAGGAAGGTAAATGCATCACACAAATGCTGTGTGTATACACACACATTCATACCATGTCCATCACTGACATCCTCACCTGTAATATTGTAGCTAGCATGATATCAGGAAATCCAGTCACGTTACCTCATTATATCATGCTGCCTGCCAATGTGTTTCCTCAAACAATTCCATTACAAGAAAAAAAAATCCTCTACCTATTTATTTTTGTTATTTGAGTGGTCCTAGGCAGAAAAATCCAGATGATCTTGGTAAAGTGAGCTAGCAAAATCCAATATAAATCTCCTAACAAACAAAAGCAAATATTTTAAATTGTAAATTATGCTACATCAGGGGAAATCTCATAGTCCTCAGATGTTACAAATAATATGCCCAATATTATTACAAATAATATGCCCAATCCCAACAGTCTCTGTTCTTCATTTGTTTGCTAGTTTCTTTGTTTACTAGAAATAATCCTATGGGCAAAATGCTGTTGTTTTCTATGCTGAACTGGTATCTATAGAGTCTTGCATTACTTTACAAGAAAGGCACTACATTCCTGCTCATTTCTTCAATTTGCTATAATAAGAGAGGGGAAAAATTATTTAAATAACTTCCAATGTGAGTGTTTGTTCTCTATGAATGTATATGTAATGGTATTAACTTGAGCCAGAGCAAAAATAGTTCTGACCTTCTCAAGAATGTATTTAATCAGTTTAAAACGGTATAATTACACTTAATACACTCTATTTTTATTCAGATAGACATAAAAAGAGTCTGACATGATATATGAAATTCTACCACAGGAAATTTAACTAGAAAAAAATATCAATATTTTGTAATGCTTGTTTACACTGCAAAATTACTAAGGAGCAAAACTTTCTAAGATGACAGTAGAACATTGTAATTCACAACTGTGTAAATATCAAATGCTTCTCTTTTTTACTATTTCAAGAATGACATTGATGCTATAGCAAAGTGATACCAAAATTGATAAAGCGTGGCTACAATTTGAGCCATGTAATAATAAAACTGCCCTGTGGTTTTCTGACATAATGAAGTGGCGCACCCAAGCTACTCCAAAAGTGCTTTGGAAAGAAACCGTAATTCCTACAAATGATTCCTATAGGCAATTTAGTAAATTCAAAGAGAACGGCTGAATATTATTTAGAAGACTGAAAGAGTCAATCTATGAATATATTTCCAGAAACGAACTAACACACCAGTTCTATACATCACTAACCATTAACAATAAAAAGCTTTGATTTTCTGATAAATTTCTAACCACTATTTACCATATCAGTTTGTGCCCTTAACTAGCCTGCCATACAACAGGCACTCAATTAAGGCACTCATTCAATGGAATGACTGAATGATTGATTTGAGCTGTGTTTGCTTCATTAGTCTGAATATTCTGAAACTGACTCTCTATTTTTACTTACCCTGAAATTGATTCATAATTCAGAAAGTCAAAAAGTCTGAACTATAATATTTAATGCATCAAATAGTTCTTTTAATAAATCTTTCTTTAACTTTGAAATATAACAATTATATTCTCAAAGTCTTTGTTTCACTAATACTGCTGAAAATGAGACTTTATTTTTGTTTAACAGTAAAGCATTGTTGATTTATAGAGAACTAATTTTTCATTCATTTCTTGCTCTTGTTAATTAAAAGTGGAAATCATTTACCTTGTTCATTTGCTTTATCTATAATAGGTATGTTCCTTACTTTTTAAAAATACAAGTAATTTTATAGTAATTATTATATAATCTCAAGCTTTGCTCTTAAACATATTAACATACATATTTTCATGTAAAAATGAAAAGTACATTCTATCATGTCAAAATAAACTCATATCTTTAAGGTTTTTAAAGTTTATCAAAACCCAAGAGTCATTTGATTTTTATACTTCCCATGATCAGGCCTGTATATCCTTAACCTTCTCAGCAGGAATGTACTTCTTTTTAAATCTAAAATAAGTTAAATAACGGGTTTATAAATGAAACAAACCTATATGAAACCTAGAAAAACTGTATTGACAACTGTAACCAAGTGATTATCTGATATTAAATTGGATTTTTTAATTTCAGTGACATTTAATCTTTAGTTCACATAGCAGATAATATTCAAAATTCAAGTGCATATGAAGGTATGGTTAAAGAGATTTTTCTGGGTGAAAGCAACCACTGTAAATAACAATTATCAAGACACTTTTGTGAGTGTCTTTTTACATGGGAAACTGCTATAGAAACCACTATATTCTGGGAGCATTCTCTAAAGCGTATATTGAAAGATGCCTCTTTCAAGAAATACTGAAGAAGATCCTGGAAATGATCTTCTACTAGGTCACTAGTTTGGTTTCTTTTGCTAGTGTTTCTGCCTCATTTTTACATCAGTAAATTATAGATAAGAAACTGATCACAAAATCAGGCATGCAAGAAATATAAATTTAATTTTCCATAACTTAATATTTTCTGTATAGACAGTTTCCATCATTTCAGAGCCACACTGGCTTGAGTCAATGTTTTATCAAGTTTAGAGTCATACAAATTTGGGGTTTGTTGGGAGATGTCTAATCCTAGCTTGTTATCATATACTCACCAAGGTGTACATCCCTCATGAGAAAGCAGTAGATATAGAGGTTAAGAGTGAAGGCAAGTGGCTTAGTCTCTCCATACTTCAGTTTCCACTTTAGTAAAATAGAAATAATAAAGTGTAGTCTACAGAATAGTGTTGTGATGTATCTGTGAGACAGTACACAGAAAATGCTTAGGAAACTTAGCAACTATCAAGTAGACGATAAATGTTAGCTATAGCTAATTATCCTCTGTGTGTGTGTGTGTGTGTGTGTGTGTGTGTGTGTGTGCTTTGTCTTGTTTGATGCTTTGAGACCCCATGGACTGCAGCCCGCCAGGCTCCTTTATCCATGCAATTTTCCAGGCAAGAATCCTGGAGTGGGTTGCCATTTTCTATTCCAGGGATGTTTCCGACCCAGGGATAGAACCCACATTGATGGCTTCTCCTGCATTGACAGGTAGATCCTTTACCACTGCACCACCCGGGAAGCCCTGACTATTATTCTCTGTGCTATACACTCAGTCACTCAGTCGTGTCTGACTCTTTGTGACCCCACGGACTGTAGCCCACCAAGCTCCTCTGTCCATGGGGATTCTCCAGGAAGACTACTGGAGTGGGTTGCCATGCTCTCCTCCAGGGGATCTTCCCAACCCAGGGATCAAACCCAGGTCTCTCACACTGCAGGCAGATTCCTTACCATCTGAGCCACCAGGGAAGCCCAGCTATTATCCTAGCATAGTCTGCAATCCACACAAGTTGCTGACAGGTCCCTAATTTCACATTGTCTTCATTCATTTCTTATCTAAACAATCTATATAGATCTCACATTCCTGAATATAAGTCTTCTTGAGTTGTGCTTTCTCTTAGTTATGTCTGATCCTTCTTGGACATACAGAAACCACTTGAAATTCTAAAGCTGACTACCCTATACATACCCTAGATAAAATATTTGGTGTGTCTAGGGAAGTCAGCCTTAGAATTGGCTTACTGGTGCTAAAGGATGCTGAAGAACATTGGAAGGACTGATGCTGAAGCTGAAGCTCCAACACTTTGGCTACCTGATGCAAAGAACTGACTCACTGGGAAAAAAAACTTGATGCTGGGAAAGATTGAAGGCAGGAAGAGAAGGGGACGAGAGAGGATGAGATGGTTGGATGGCATCACTGACTCGATGGACATGAGTTTTAGCGAGCTCCAGGAGTTGGTGATGGACAGGGAAGCCTGACGTGCTGCAGTCCATGGGGTCACAAAGAGTCAGACATGACTGAGCGACTGAATTGAACAGAACTGAATTGTCACATTATCTATAGTAAAGGAAAAAGATTGAGACAAAATCATTTTGGTAGTTTGGTTAGTGTGAAAAGAGAGGATCAAGGCTAACGTTCCTTTTCTAAACACACACACACACACAAACACACCCCTAAGTGTTCCTCCCTTTATCTACTCCCATTCTGTTCTCCTATAGGCAATGGAATTTTTCCTTTATCTGAGAGAGAGGGTGGCAAGAAGGAATTTACTCTGAATTGATACTAAATTTTTTTTTCAGATTTATTATTTATGGTGTGAATTTTATGCCCAGAGTTCTTGGGCTAAAGTATCTGAAGGTCAAAAGTACCATATTTTTACATCTCTAAAGAGCCTTCAGATGATCAAAAGCTATAGTGACTTTCTTCAAGGCTGTGGCTGTCTCATAACCCCACATGGGACAAAGGGGAATGCAGTTCTAGGTAGCATAAATTCCTGGATAAAACACAGTGTTAATATATTAAAATATCCTGTCAGATACAATATGAAAGTAACAGTAATGATCTTTTATTTGTTTTAAAGAAATATTTAAAAATTAAGATGATATGCTTTAACCAAAAAAAATTTCCATTCCAGGATATCACTGACCAGTAAATGATTTTCAGAACGTCAATAAACTTAAGGAGGTAATATACTTCTACATAAACAAAACTCTACAAAAAATATGATTCAATAAAAAGGAGTTACATTTCCAAACAATTCTGTTTTTACAAAGGAAATATACAAATTCTTAAGTTAAAGATTGTGTGTTATATTTACCAAGAAATCTATAAAGAAAAGAACTGAAACAATTTACTTATGACTCTTCCTTAATAAGAGTTATTCCAAGATTTTAAGTTAAAAAAAAGGGGGGGTCAATTTTGTCCATATTTGACCTCCAGGTACACAAGATTTTCAAAATCAACGTTTCCCTAGAACTCTTTAAATTATGATATATTTTAGGTATGTTAGTATATCTATTTCTCCAGGAAGGAATATCAGAAAGAGGTAATATTTAAGTAATTAGTATCAGTTAAACATTGTAAATGACTATGAAATAATGTAAAAGAATCTCTATCACTAGAGTAAAATTTAAACTTTAATGTAAGTTGTATTTCTACTTTGTGCTGAAAAAGAAAAGCTATATGTGATTTCTTTTTTAAATTGGAATAAAGTCTAGTTTAAATCAAGGGATATTTTTTAAGGTGTACTAGAAAGAAATGACCATATCAATGCAAAAGAAAAAGTTTAAGTACTTAAATAACTATTTTAAAGTACCTTGTATTACAAGGCCCATTAAACTGTTTGATCCAACATTTTATTATAAAAATATAAGCTATATGAGGATATAGGCCTTATTTAATTTATCCTCTACAAAACCTTCAGCTCTTAGAACATGGAATAAAATATGAAAATCATTTCATAAATTCTAGTTGAATTAAAGAAAACGTATCATTTTATCCTCACTATATACTTGTTACACAATTAAGAGCTCATTTTCACATATTTCTTAGACATGGTGAGTGATTTTTTTTTCCAAATAATATACAGCTATTTCTTTGGGCTTCCCAGGTGGCACTAGTGGTAATGTAAGAGACGCGAGTTGGATCTCTGGGTTGGGAAGATCCCTCAGAGGAGGGCATGGCAGCCCACTCCAGTATTCATGCCTGGAGAATTCCATCGACAGAGGAGCCTGCTGGGCTACAGTCCATAGGGCCACAAAGAATCAGAAACGACTGAAGTGACTTAGTATACACGCACACATTTAGTTACAGACATGAAGCTTACCAAGTCCAAATTTAGGCAAGAGTTCTTTCCTCAATAGCAGAGCAAGATTTCTGATATTACTAAAGGCAAATATATGTTAATGAATGATTTAAAACTGCTATTTAAATTCCATACAGAACTTAAAACTTAGATTTAGAAACACTGATTTTTTAGTTTTGCTTTAATCTATGTATACTGAAGGGCAACCATCATGTCTTCCTGTTGTCTACCCATCCACTCATATAGCCATCCTTTTCATTTTAATGATATCACTCAGCACTAAAATAAATGATACGTAAGAATAAAATGAAGCAGATGGAGTTTAATCTATCATGATAAATAACCCAACTAACCATGTGCTTAAAGAGCACTGTGACTTTTTCATGCTTTTAAGCTTTTCATAGCATGAGATTAATATGCCACACTGGTTTGGTTACAGGAGGGCCAGCAAAGACTCAACAGTTTAAACATTTCCTAACTTCTCACCACTCTTCATAATTTTTCAAGAAACTCCCTTCTTACTTTATCAGGACAGTTTGATTAGGCAATTCCCTCAATCTATGACTGCAGAATTTCATTCATTCCTAGGATAAGAGGGAAATATTTTGAGAATAATCTAGGCGAACTAAAACTGATTTAATAGTGAGCTCAGGATTATGATGGGAAATAAAGCCAGGTTGAGTGAGAAAAAGTTACAGGAACCAGAGGTATTTAGCATTGAGAAAATTCTAATGGTGAGATGAGGTAGTGGTCTTCAAACATTTGAACAGCTATATGGTTCCCAAAAGGACTATAATTGTACTAAGGATAGAACTAGTGCTTTTGGCCAAGGATAAGAGTACCTGTTTCAGCTCAATATAACAAAGTCAGAGCTATTCAAATATAGCTCAGGTTATACAATTCAGTCCACATGGGCATCTTCACTATTTTTTTCCACTGGACTTAACCAAGTGTAGGTTAGAAAACCACTTGGTGAGGTTGATGTAATCCAATTCAGTCATTACATTAAGGTTTGGATTTCATGACCTTTAAAGTCTATGCCAACCCTGAAATTCACTGAAGCTCTGAAACCCACTCCACTGGGAGTGCTGCTTGCCAAATTAGTCTTTGCAGGAAAGGCACAAAATGATGTCAATTGTTGCAGCTGCAGTGAGTCAGCTGGAAACTGCTTTACAAAGGCAAAGTTCAACCTAGTTACTAAACCCCAACTAATTTTAAATGATTTTAGCTTTCTTAGATGGTTCCAGAATTACACACTCAATTAATGCTGTTGATTTCAGCCAAGTCTCCACAAAAAGAAGTGGAAAAACTGGCAAGTATTTGGATAAATCAAACTAAAGAAACTAGATCTTTCTGTTTTAATGCTATCTTCAGTGATCCTAAAATCTCCAGTCAAAAGGATATCAAAATTCAGGACGAAGAGGGTTGAGCTGGAAAATAGGAACTCTCAGTTCTAACCCCTACCATATTTCACTATATTTGTAAGAACAGAGATCTCAGATTCAAGTAGAACTGGATTTGAATGCTGGTTTAATCATTACTAGCTTTGGGGCTTTGAAGGAGCTATATATCTCTAGGTCTCAACAGTCTCCTCTACAATAACAATAATAGCTACTACTATTTATGGAGAGGCTGCCATGTGCCTGTAACTGTACTAGACTTTCAAATACATAGTTACATTTACAAATTTCTATAAGATGGGCATTGTCATTCACATTTTAGAAATAAAGGAAATGGACTTTAAAGAGATAAAGTAACTTCTTCAAGCCACATAATTAGTAGGATTTTTATCAAATTATACAGAACTTTTTTGCATTTTATGTTAAGTTCTAGTCAATGAGATACTGAAAATATACTATGGGTCTCCCAGCAGGATTTCTCAAGGGAGTAACCATCCCATTCTTGTGTTCTGCCTCCATACTGCAGTCTAGACGATGTTTGTAATCGCTAGTACTTTAGTAACTGCCTAGAGTCATGCCCAGGAATGGAGAAGTCATGAATTCAAGAGTCTGGGTACCTAATGACTTTGTTGAATCATCATATCTGTCCTAACCAGCTCATAAATGACGCTCTTTAACATGAGGGAGAAATACATTTCTCTCATTTTAAACATCATAGAACACTATCGAGTTTTAGTTAAGTGTTGCTGAATCTCATCCTAAGTGATATGCCACGCATCCAGATAATTTCTGTTTCTGTGTCAGAGGCTCATGCTGCTGCATAATATGAGAGCGATTTTATTAAATGATGTGCAAATAGTAACTGCAAATGCTGAAAAGCCATGTAGTAACTAAGAATTGCTGTAGGTTATTAAGCAGTAGAGCACCATACATTTGGGGGTAGTTTCAGAAGTGGAACATACACAAAAGAGGTTGGAGTTGAGGGCTGACGTTTGTCTTAATACTAGAACACTGACAAATCAATCTTTACTATGATCATCCTCTAGAAATAGATAATAAATAATAACTTAATCATAATTTCATATTAGAGGGCAATAAACTCATCCTTTGTTTGATTCACTCATTTAAATAATTCTGCCATATTCCTCTCTGTACTTGTGCCTGCTGTATATGACAGGTTCTAAGAACTGACTGAAAAACACAGAAATCAAAACCTTAAACAGAGACTTCCCTGGCAGTCCAGTGGGTAAGACCATGCTCCCAATACAGAGGCACAGGTTCAATCTCTGGTCAGGGAACTAAGATCACATATATCAGACTGCAAGGCCAAAAAAAAAAAAAAAACTTAAGCAAACACACAGAAATAAATGCTGTAATGGAAGTATGCATGATACACCTTGGAAACTCAGAGAAGCACTCCTTACACAGATTATAGGTGGAGATTAATACTTCTAAAAATAGGTCATAATTTACCAAATCTTCAGCAATACATAGGAGTTAACCAGTATAAGAGCAGAGGGATACTTTACTGTAAACGGGATACACAAATGTATAGAATTGACAGCTTCACACACATGTGCTGGTATACAATGTGGTATAGGGAGAGATAAGATTTAAGACATAAGGAAAGGGCCAGATAATAAAAGAATATATTGATCAGAAGGGCTTATATTTATCCTTAAAACATTGAAGGCTTTTAATGCGTACTGAAATGATCAAACATGTTTTCAAAAACTACTCTGGAAAAGAATTTGCAGGACAGACTGGAGGTGACAAGACTGGTATTAATAGCAGGAAAACAGTTTGAGGCTATTTGTATAATTTGATTAAAGAAATTCTTAGAACAGAATGAAAACAGTTGTATTATAGATGTAAAATGAAGGACACTTTAAAGGTATTTTAAAAAGCTGTGAAGGGTCTACCAAATTTAACAACCTAGAGGCCACAATGAATGTTGCAAGAGTGTGGGAAGCAGACATCAGATTGACAATAGCAGAGGACTGACTAAGCAATTAAGAGTAGATGCGTAGAGGCTACATATAGTTCCTTTTCAATCAAAGTCAAGCATCTCAAATTGGAGCAAAAGTAAAAAGATGTTACAGGAAGGAAAATAAGAAGGATATGTTTTATTCCTAAAGTGGAAATAACTGAGAATGTTTCTATTCTGCTAGAGATGGGGAAGTCCTAGAAGAGGGAGAAAAATATTAATAATTGAAATGAAGACCATGAGTTGAAAAGGAGTAAACATGATTCCATGCAAAGTATCCAACACATAATACAGTCAGGGAACTGAACTGTTTGTGAGACGGAATCCTGAACATGAAGGAAGTGTTGTTTAAGGTAGTTAAGGACTTAATACCACTCGCCTCCCTATTCCTTAAAGACTTTTTCTTCTTCTTTTACTCATTCCTAGGCTGTCTGGGGCAAAACAGCCCATTCTACAGAACTATGACCTGAGTTTTTAAACATGAAACCACATCACATAAAGGAAGAGGATTGTTGAAGGAATGGTGAGTATTTTTCATAAAGGCGAACACTGAAAACATTGTCAGATCAAGAGAAGGAAAATGAGGGCTCACATTGAGAGATTAACATCCAGCAAAGAAAAGCCTCAGGATTAAATCCCAGAGATTAGGAACAGTATTTTCCAGATGCAGTTGTAATAATACTGACGACTAGCACATTTCCCATCATTGTGTCCTCCGTGCCTGGCACAATGACCGGAACAAGCAGTCATGAATTATTCCTATTTGGATGTCTGAACAGACAGTATAACATGAGCCTCATACCTTCTCCAATATGTGTTAACTATTTTCTCAGTATAGGCAAGTGTGGGCTATCAGCTCTGTGTTACTTTCTATTAGACAATGAAAGTCTACTGCAGTGTTTGTTTTCTATCCAGAAGCTCCCAAAGAAGGCAATAATCAACTGTGAATGGGGAGTGTGAAACTGCTTCTCTAAGATGACAGAAATTGGTCTGGATCTCGTAAAAGCATATATTGTTTACAGCAGCGCTTCTTAAGGTTAAATGTGCATGTACCTAAGGATCATATTCAAATGCAGACCTTGATTCAAGAAGTCCAGAGTGGGGTCTGAGATTTTGCATTTTATAAGTGCTCAGGTGATTCTAATCTCTTGGTCCAGGGACCATACATTGAGTACCAAGGAGTCACAGTAATTTAATATAGGTGATACTAAGGAGGACACATATTTGGAATTTTTGCTTCTAAAATTTTCTCATCATAATATTCAATCGTTTTGCTACATTTTTTCTTAGGGCTTTGTTTTTTGCTTTTTTTTTTTTTTTTACTGCAATGGTTAATTATTGTCTCAATTGGAAATACAACACTTTGGATACATTCCTTCAAAAAAGACATATCATAAATAATTATTATGAGTATTCAAGTATATTTTAATATATTTTGAATCTAAAAGGCCTATAACTTAGTTCCTTCAAGAAAATTTCCCAATGATCTATTTTCTCTGATTATTAAAAGCATTATTTTTTTAGGATTAGTAAAAGGACATAAATGCTTTCTCATTTTTCTTCCAACTAAACTATTCTACCTTTTTCTGAGTTTAATCAAAACATTCTTAGTTATCATTGGAGTAATAAAGTTGTCACCAGTCTCCCGATTTGTAGGCAGATTCTTTACCATCTGAGCCACTAGAGAAGCCTCCCTACTCCCCAAAGAAATAGATCAGACGAAACAAAATGAAAACTCTTTATATTTAAAGACTATATCCACAATTTATAAAAGCTATCAAGAGGCTTACAATAAGGCATTCTAAGCTTTTACATAATGAAAACAAAACAAATCCAAGAGCCACTGTAGCCCAACCAACCACTAATACTTGCTATCACAATTCTCACACTTAAAATGATGATGTAATACTCTGTTTGATTCCCTGTCCCTCAGTTCAGTTCAGTTCAGTTCAGCCACTCAGTCGTATCTGACTCTTTGAGACCCCATGAATCACAGCACGCCTGGCCTCCCTGTCCCTCACCGACTCCCGGAGTTCACCCAGACTCACGTCCATCAAATCAGTGATGCCATCCAGCCATCTCATCCTCTGTCGTCCCCTTCTCCTCCTGCCCCCAATCCCTCCCAACATCAGAGTCTTTTCCAATGAGTCAACTCTTCGCATGAGGTGGCCAAAGTACTGGAGTTTCAGCTTTAGCATCATTCCTTCCAAAGAAATCCCAGGGCTGATCTCCTTCAGAAAGGACTGGTTGGATCTCCTTGGAGTCCAAAGGACTTGCAAGAGTCTTCTCCAACACCACAGTTCAAAAGCATCAATTCTTCAGGGTCCCCTAAATTTACACTAGAATTACAAAATCTCCCCTGAATATTCAGTTGTCCATCTTTTTAGAACAAGCCCTAGGTCAGTATTTAGCATTAAACCCTGTTGGTCTGCCTTAGTTTTAATAGCAGATTCCCTGATTGCCAGTTACCTTAGTCTTTATGTTGTACTTCTGAACACTCATGGATTGGATTTCCTAACCCTTACTTTGAATGTTGTTGGATGAGAGCCACAACACAACATTAAATACCATAACATTAGCTCATTATAGTTAAAATCTTTTCTCTTCCCTTATGTGTGTGTGTGTGTGTGTGCTCATGCACGCGCTAGGTCACTTCAGTAGTGTCTGACTCTTTGAGACTCCATGGACTGTAGCCCGCCAGGTTCCTCTGTCCATGGGATTTTCCAGGCAAGAATTCTGGAGTGGGTTGCCATGCCTTCCTCCAGGGGATGTTCCCAACCTAGGGATTTATTCAGTGTCTGGTCTCCTGCATTGGCAGAAGGGTTCTTTACCACTAGTGCCAGCTGCAAAGCCCTGCCTACTATGAAGATACTCTTAACTTGGATTTAAGTTGAATTCTTGGCTAGTCCTCACAATCTGCCTGAATTTTCCATCATGGACTGAATTTTACACTCTGTATTTACTTTTTTAAAAAAATCACTACCTAAATTTCCCATACTCTGCTATACTTACCTAATATTATGGATTTGCCAAGATTTCCAATCTTGGCCTTCCCAGCATATCCCATCCTTTTGTAACTCCATTTCTGATTCTGATAATGAGGCCCCTCCTTTTTCATTACCCAAAAAGTTTTTACTGAGAACCAACTATGTCCAAGGAACTATCCTAAATACAGGGATATAGAAGCAAGTCCTCATCTATGCAGAGCTTATTCTTCAAATATTATGATTCATGCTATCAGATATGCACACAAATTAAAATAACTTTGAACTTTATTCCAACTGTATTTAATTCTTTGTTTTTGAAAAGCTCAGGAATTTTTTAAACCCATCATTTGGGTATAAACGCTAATTATTACTTTCTGATATATATTCCTAAGATTTTTGCAAAGTGTATGGATTTAAAATTCTTACAAGTTGAATTACCTTTTCTACTTATATAAGAAAATAGTCTATAACCATTATCATAGAATCCTATGGATTTTTTTAACATTAGAAAATACCTAATTCAACACTCCTTCCCAAGTGAAAACACATTACATGGTATCTATACATATTATCTAGTTTTTTCTCAGATATTCAGGAATTAGGAGTTTGTTGTACAAGGTGAGCTTACATTGCTGGCTCTCTAATATATACCATTTCTGACCTCAAAATCAAAGAGGGGAAACACTGTCATAAGACAAATTTCAAATATTTGAATACAACCACCCTGTTGTTCTCTAACTGGAGACTTCTAAATTTGTGGCAGGGTTTATAAATCCTTTACCATCCTGACCCCTGTTCTGCATATGTGCACCACTTAGAATGTTTCATCAGAAGTAACAGCACTCTTAATAGAATAAGATAATTCAGATGGGCCAACATAGAGCACCACAAAAACTCCTGAAACCTGGATAATCTAAAATTTCAGGGCTATTACATCTTCAGTTCATACTGAGCTCATGGAAACAAAATCTTATTTTCATATGAAATAGAAGCCAGATATCCTCTTTTGTTATTGCCGTTGTTCAGTCGCGGAGTCTGGTCCAACTATTTGTGACCCTATGGACTGCAGCCTGCCAGGTTTCCCTGTCCTTCACCATCTCTTGGAGTTCGCTCAAACTCATGCACACTGAGTCAGTGTTGTCATCCAACCATCTCGTCCTCCATCATCCCTTTCCCCTCCTGCCTTCAATCTTTCCAAGTATCAAGGTCTTTTCCAGATGAGTTGGCTCTTCGCATCAGGAGGTCAAAGTATTGGAGCTTCAGCATCAGTCTTTCCAATGATATATTCAAGGTTGATTTCCTTTAGGATTGATTGGTTTGATCTCCTTGCAGTCCAAGGGACTCTCAGGAGTCTTCTCCAAAACCACAGTTTGAAAGCATCAGTACTTCAGTACTTGGCCTTTTTTATGTTCTAACTCTCACATCTGTACATGACTACTGGAAAACCCATAGCTTTGACTATATGGACCTTTGTCAGCACAGTAATGCCTTTGCTTTTTAATACTCTGTCTATAGGTTTGACACAGCCTTTCATTCAAGGAGCAAGCACGGCTTGCTTTTAATTTCATGGCTGCAGTTACATTCTGTAGTGATTATGGAGCCCGCAGAAATAAAATCTGTCACTGTTTCCATTATTTTCCCATATATTTGCCATGAAGGAATGGGACTGGATGCTATGATCTTAGTTTTTTTGAATGTTGAATATTATGCCAGCTTTTCCACTCTCCTCTTTCATTTTCATCAAAGGGCTCTTAAGTTCCTCTTCAATTTCTGCAATAAGGATGGTGTCATCAGCATATCTGAGGTTATTGATATTTTCCTGGCAATCTTGATTCAAGCTTGTGCTTCACTGAGCCCAGCATTTTGCATGATGTATTTTGCATATATATTAAATAAGTAGGGTGACAATATGCAGCCTTGATGTACTCCTTTTCCAATTTTGAACTAGTCAGTTGTTCCATGTCCAGTTCTAACTGTTGCTTACTGATCTGCATACAGGTTTTTCTCAGGAGATAGGTAAGGTGGTCTGGTATTCACATCTCTTTAAGACTTTTCCACAGTTTGTTGTGATCCACACAGTCAAAGGCTTTAGCATAGTCAATGAAGAAGAAGTAGATGTTTTCTGGGAATTCTCTTGCTTTTTCTATGATCCAACGGATGTTGGCAATTTGATCTCTGGTTCCTCTTTTAAAATTCAGCTTGAACATCTGGAAATTCTCAGTTCATGTACTGTTGAAGCCTAGCTTGAAGGATCTGGAGTATTACCTTGCTAACATGTGAAATGAGTGCAATGATGAGGTAGATTTAACATTCTTTGGCATTGCCTTTCTTTGGGATTGGAATGAAAACCGACCTTTTCCAGTCCTGAGGCCACTGCTGAGTTTTCCAAATCTGCTGGCATATTGAGTGCAGCATTTTAACAGCATCATCTTTTAGGATTTGAAATAGCTCAGTTTGAATTCCATCACCTCCACTAGCTTTGTTCGTAGTGATGCTTTCTAAGGCCTACTTGACTTCACACTCCAGACTAACAGAAGCAGAAGATATTAAGAAGAGGTGGCAAGAATACACAAAAGAACTGTACAAAAAAGATCTTCACAAACCAGATAATCACGACGGTGTGATCACTGACCTAGAGCCAGACATCCTGGAATGTGAAGTCAAGTGGGCCTTAGAAAGCATCATTACGAACAAAGCTAGTGGAGGTGATGGAATTCCAGTTGAGCTATTTCAAATCCTGAAAGATGATGCTGTGGAAGTGCTGCACTCAGTATGCCAGCAAATTTGGAAAACTCAGCTGTGGCCACAGGACTGGAAAAGGTCAGTTTTCATTCCAATCCCAAAGAAAGGCAATGCCAAAGAATGCTCAAACTACCCCCCAATTGCACTCATCTCCCACGCTAGTAAAGTAATACTTAAAATTCTCCAAGCCAGGCTTCAGCAATACGTGAGCTATGAACTTCCAGATGTTCAAGCTGGTTTTAGAAAAGGCAGAGGAATCAGAGATCAAATTGACAACATCCACTGGATCATGGAAAAAGCAAGAGAGTTCCAGAAAAACATCTATTTCTGCTTTATTGACTATGCCAAAGCCTCTGAGTGTGTGGATCACAATAAACTGGAAAATTCTGAAAGAGATGAGAATATCAGACCACCTGACCTGCCTCTTGAGAAACGTATATGCAGGTCAGGAAGCAACAGTTAGAAGTGGACATGGAACAACAGACTGGTTCCAAATAGGAAAAGGAGTATGTCAAGGCTGTATATTGTCACCCTGCTTATTTAACTTATATGCAGAGTACCTCATGAGAAACACTGGGCTAGAAGAAGCACAAGCTGGAATCAAGATTGCCGGGAGAAATATCAATAACCTCAGATATACAGATGACACCACCCTTATGGCAGAAAGTGAAGAGGAACTAAAAAGCCTCTTGATGAAAGTGAAAGAGGAGAGTGAAAAGGTTGGCTTAAAGCTCAGGAGGTCCAACCAGTCCATCCTAAAGGAGATCAGTCCTGGGTGTTCATTGGAAGGACTGATGCTGAGGCTGAAATTCCAATACTTTGGCCATCTCATGCGGAGAGTTGACTCATTGGAAAAGACCCTGATGTTCGGAGGGATTAAGGGCAGAAGGAGAAGGGGACGACAGAGGATGAGATGGCTGGACAGCATCACCGACTCAATGGACATGAATTTGGTTAAACTCTGGGAATTGGTGATGGACAGGGAGGCCTGGTGTGCTGCGATTCATGGGGTCACAAAGAGTCAGACACGACTGAGCGACTGAACTGCACTGAACTGATGCACACTTTCTTCACTTAAATTATAATTGGCCTATTTTTTAATATATCCAAACATTTCAAGCCACATCATTCTTTTTGACAAAATCATCATAAACCATTTTATATTGTACAATTTAATGAATCATTTTTTGATTAATCTTCTTTACTTACAACTTTTGCTGTTATAAAATATACTACATTATATATTTATTGTAATGGACAAATTTGGGTGTCAATAGTGAGAGAATTTCTACAGGATTCATAACTTAAAATTGTTGGTGAGAGATGAAAATTTCAGATCAAATAAATAGTGCAAACCTTAAAATGATACTTAATTTTAGTGAATTTAACATTGATTAAGGTATGATAGATATGTCCATTTGTGTATATTTTTGCTCAAAAATGAATACTATCAAGCTTTTAATGTATTTCTCTATGACAGGTAAAAGCTTATCTCAGCTTTTTGTTGTTGTCGTTTGTTAAATTTATTAGTGAATCTGTGTTTTAGTATTAGAGAGTCATTTACATTTCTTCTATTAGCTATGAGAATCTGCCTTTTTCATGTTTCCCTATTGTGTTGCCATTTTTTTTTCCTGACCTTTAAGGGCTTTTTGAATTATAGAGGTCATGGGTTTGTAACATATTTCCCCAAGTCAGAATATGTTCTTGCTTCATTTCTGTGTTGTTGTTGTCATATATTAAAATTTTTAACTTCTAAAAATCATTTCTGAGTTTCATATTATGTGTTGATAAGCCTTCCCCACTACCTAAGTATCAGAGAAAATTGCTTTCTCCAGTATGTTGTGCTTTCATTGTATATAAGTAAATGTTTAACCTATTCAAAATTTTTATTGTTATAGTAAATTAAATCTATAATGTATTAATTTCTCCATTAATTAAATATAAAATACACCATTATTCAGGTATCCCCAGTGATCTCAAGCAATAATTTTTCATTACCCAGTTATTGACAAGCTCTTACATGAAACTACTAATTTTTAAGAAAGGTAATAATAGAACAGCTATTTTTCAAATCTAGATGATGACAATATCCTTTAAGAAGCTTAAAAGAAAGAAAGAAAGCAGATCTCTGGAGCTCTGGAGAGCTGGAGATTCTGATTTACTATGAATGGCATGTGACCTTGATTCAGTTCAATTCAGTCGCTCAATCCTGTCCAACTCTTTGCGACCCCATGGACTGCAGCAAGCCAGGCTTCCATGCTGATCACCAACTCCCAGAGCCTACTCAAACTCATGTCCATTGTATTAGTGATCCAACCATCTCATCCTCTGTTGTCCCCTTCTCCTCCCACCTTCAATCTTTCCCAGCATCAGAGTGTTTTCCAATGAGTCAGTTTTTCACATCAGGTAGCCAAAGTATTGGAGTTTCAGCATAAGTCCTTCTAATGAATATTCAGGACTGATTTCCTTTAGGATGGACTGGCTGGATCTCCTAGCAGTCCAAGGGACTCTCAAAGAGTCTTCTCCAACATCACAGTTCAAAAGCATCAATTCTTCAGTGCTCAACTTTCTTTATAGTCTAACTCTCACATCTATACATGACTACTGGATAAACCATAGCTTTCACTGGATGGACCTTTGTTGGCAAAGTAATGTCTCTGCTTTATAATATACTGTCTAGGTTGGCCATAGATTTTCTTCCAAGGAGCAAGCGTCTTTTAATTTAATGGCTGCAGTCATCATCTGCAGTGATTTTGGAGCCCAGAAAAATAGTCTCTCACTGTTTCCACTGTTTCCCCATCTACTTGCCATGAAGTGATGGGACCAGATGCCATGATCTTAGTTTTCTGAATGTTGGGTTTTAAGTCAACTTTTTCACTCTCCTCTTTCATTTTCATCAAGAGGCTCTTTAGTTTTTCTTTGTTTTCTGCCATAGGGTGGTATCATCTGCGTATCTAAGGTTATTGGTATTTCTCCCAGCAATCTTGATTCCAGTTTGTGCTTCATACAGCCTGTCATTTTGCATGATGTATTCTGCGTATAAGCTAAATAAGTAGGATGATAATATACAGATTTTATTTACTCCTTTCCCAATTTGCAACCAGTCTGTTGTTCCATGTCCAGTTCGAACTGTTGCTTCTTGACCTGCATACAGATTTCTCAGGAGACAGGTAAGGTGGTCTGATATTCCCATCTCTTTAAGAATTTTCCACAGTTTATTGTGATCCACACAGTCCAAAGGCTTTGGGGTAGTTTATAAAACAAAAGTTGATGTTTTTCTGGAACTCTCTTGCTTTTTCCATGATCCAACAGATGTTGGCAATTTGATCTCTTGTTCTTCTGCTTTTCTAAATCCAGCTCGAACATCTTGTAGATCATGGTTCATATACTATTGAAGTCTGGCTTGGAGAATTTTGAGCATTACTTTGCTAGCATGTGAGGTGAGTGCATTTGTGTGGTAGTTTGAACATTCTTTAGCATTGCCTTTCTTTAGGATTGGAATGAAATTGGCATTGATAATACTTTAAAACAATATTTCAGGTGATTCTGATAATTTGCCTAAATGTTATGCTTTTACCCATTTCTATAGAATTTACACTTTAGACTAAATTCTATAGAATTTAGACTACCAATGTTAGATTTTCTGAGGAAAACACTTTAAATGCATATAACTGGGCTACATTCCAGATATAGTGACTCAGAACATTAAGGAGGACCTAGAAATTCCAATCATAATTGCAGTAGCAGTAACACTAACTTTAATGCCAAGTATCATTGAAGAAGAATGTAGAAATAGATTGATTACAGTAACAGTCCTAAATTTTTATTTATTCTACACTTAGTTTCAGCAAAACACTATCACCCATTATCAACTTTATCAGAGTGTGGTTTTCTATCTCATTTGAGGTATGAATATACAATTTTCAAAGAACTAAAATTTAAGTCATGTATAGTCAGTCATAGGTTTAAATGTATTTAAATACAATCATGCTTCTCTGGTGGCTCAGCTGGTAAAGAATCCACTGAAAATGCAATTACTATAGAATTAATCTCAGATGATAGTAAGGATCCATGAGAAAATTCATTTTCCTTAAAAAGCTGTCTTAGATCACCAGTTGGATCTTAGATTGTCCATTGACTATCCCTATGTTGAAGTCACTCAGAAAATGTACAATTTTTCAAGGAGTTAAAGTATTATCTATTATCACCTTCCAGGATATAATGATTAATTTAATACATCAACATGGCTAGGACAGACTTTTGGTCAAACATTAGTTTATCTGTTGTTTGAAGATGAGAACATTTAAATCAGTAGACTTTTCATAGAGGATATGCCATGCATGCTCAATAGAGTCTGACTCTGTTATTCCATGGACTGTATCCCACCAGGCTCCTCTGTTCATGGAATTTTCCAGGCAAGAATACTAGAATAGGTTGCCATTTCTTAACCCAGGGGATCTTCCAACTGGGGCATCCAACCCACATCTCTTGCATCCCCTTCATTAGCAGGCAGATTCTTTGGCACTGTACCACCTGAGAAGCCCTTTAGTAAAGGAGATTACCTACAAAATATGGGTGAGCTTCATATAACCAATCAGTCGAGGGCCTTAAGAGAAAAAAAAGATTGACATCCGCAGAGGAAGAAGGAATTCTGTCTGTAGTATGCCTTTGGACTTGAGCTGCAACATCAATTCTTCCCTGATTCTCAAGCCTACTTCATAGAATTTGGATGTCTCAGCCTCAACAATCATGTAAGCTGATTACTTAAAATCTTGTTCTTGCTCTCTTGTGCATGCTCTCTTTCTCCATACATATATGTGTATACACAGATATACATGTATATTCACATACACCACACAAATCCTACTTTGTTTCTGAGGAGAACCCTAGCTAATATACAGAACCTACTGCAAAAACAAACTCCACATTTGCCAACTCTCAGGCTTCAATGCACAGACACAGTTTTACTCTCTCTATTATATTTAATAATTTTGTTTAAGTTAAGATGAGGCTTACCACTAGAGTATATTTTGCTCCCTTTCTCCCCCAAATCATCCAACACTTACTTGATCAAAGTGTGTTAGGATGGATGTCTTTTGAAGTTAATGAAGTTTGAATTGTTTTTTAAAATTACACCAAATTTTCAATTTCTTTCTCTCAAGTATTAATAATTCTAGGAAGTTCTACAATTCCTTAAAAAGAAATAATATTTAATTACAAAGTAATCAATTTATTATTTGAGAGTTTATGCTTCAGGTAAAATGGACTATGTACATTTCTCCCTGCAAGTAGAAATACAATTAGAAAACTTGGACAGAAGACATAGATTTTTGAGAATTCTAAAAAGTACATAGTAGTAGGTAAACAAGAGAATATCAGAATTATAACAGCCAGCAAACTAGTGATAAATTTATCTCTTTTTTCCTTCTGACATCCCCTGGTCAGAATAGTAATACATTAAGATGCTGAGATGTGAGCACTGTAGTACACACAGAACTCCAGGAAAAAAATTTCATTGCTGACTCAAAGAACAGGAAATAGAACTCTTAATGCTCAGAAACAATGTAGAAATTCTCCTATTTTTCTTTCCTCTTTCCTTTCATACTCTAGCCTCCAACAAAACCATGACAGTGGTAACAGTTGTTGCCATGGGAACCCAAAAATGTCAAAATTCTGAGGAAGGGGAATGGTCCTCTCTGGTGGAGCTGTGGTTCCAAGTGGGTGGGGCCAACTCCCACTACTTTTTTCCTCTATCTTCACATCACTTGGTCCTGGATGCAGGCTCAAAACTGGAAGTGTGCAACAGAATACAGTAACTAGGCTACCAAGTTCCTGGCCTGAGGCCTAAAAGAGAAAGCCCCAGAAAACTGGAAAGTTCCAGGTTGATGACAGAGAGCAAAGAATTCAAAGAAGCAACCTAAAATGATTGTTTATAAACTTTCGGGCCCATTTCCAGATGCACAGGTGTAGGTAGGAACCTAATTAGCATACCAAAGATCTTGAGACATGAATTAAAAAGCAGATCACCAGCCAGGCTCCAAAAAGAGCACTGGGTGGTACACAACAAGGAAAAATCCAAGAAGTACTAGAAAAGTTTTAGAAACAAAACTGATATTAGAAACATGGCCCACAGAAGGCTAGGTGGAACTCATGGCCTGAACATAAGCAGTTGATTTTCTGCTAAAACATAAAAATTAATACTCTCAGTAGAATTAAACAAGACTGGATTCTCATAATATTTCAAATATCCAGGATACAATCCAAAATTAATTGGCATATGAAGAATCAGAAAAACTGCAACTCATATGGGAAAAGACAAACACAGATGCCAACATCAAAATGACACAGATGTTGGAATAATCTGACAGACTTCAAAGCAGCCATTATAAAAAGCATGAATTTGCAATATTGAGTACTCTTAAAATGAATTTTAAAATGCAATGTCTCAGCAAAGCAATAAAATAGACTCAACAGCAGAATGATAATAACAGATGAAAGTTGGTAAACTTGACGATAGACCAACAGAAATTATTCAATCTGAACAATATGATAAGCCCCTTACATACAAACAAGAATGTATTCATAAGTCCAATTTGTTCATAAGTCCAATAAAGTTAGCCTATGTACCTAACACAATCAGCTATATAGTACTGTTCTGTATTGGGTTATAATACTTTTCATAAAAATAATACATAAACAAACACACAAAATAAAGAAAAAATTTTAATCTTATAGTACAGTACCTTGAAAGGTACAATAGTACAGTACAACAGCTGTATACAAGGGCTGGCATGAGTGAACAGGCAAGAAGAGTTACTGACTAGAGGAGGGAAAGGAGGTGGGAAATGGTAGAACTGAAGGATTGCCAGCAAAAGGTGATGGAGGACAAGCTGAAATTTCACTCATGCCTGATGTTAAAGGCACAGGTTCTGGTGTCTTGCTGGATTCAATTCTATCTAACTTCTTGAAACAGGAAAAAAAAAAAAAATCTAGTAAGTTCTAGGTAGTAGCTCTTTTTTTTCTCATCATAGGTAACAGTGGCACTGGATTGCATTCTGAATAGCAGCTGTAACCTTTGTGTACCATTCTATGTCCAGGTCCTGTGCGTCAGATAGAACTAACGTATGTGGTTGGACATGTTAGCATCTTTGAAAGTTTGAAACTTGAAAGTTTGTACCTAGGAGACTGTACAGAGGATAAAAGTTTTCTTAAAATTGAGAAGAACTACAGAAACTATGAGACAATGAAAAGTTTAAGATGTGTATCATCAGCATTAAAGCAAGGAAGGAGAAACTGCAGAGTTGAAAAAATATTTGAAGAAATAGTGGCCCCAAAACATCTCAAGTTAAGCAAAAGGTGTCTATGAATTAAAGAAGCTGAGTAAGCTTTAAATCCAAAGAAATTTATGTCCATATGTATCATAATCAAACTATTGAACATTAGTTGCAAAAAAAGAAAATCTTGAAAGCAGCCAGAGAAAATAACACATTAACTATAAACCATGACCAAAAAAATGGGGATTATGAAGATTTCTCATCAAAAACCACGCATGCCAAAAGAAAATGGTACAAAATTTTTAAAGTTTTGAAAGAAAAGAATTGTCAACCCAGAATTTCATATCCAGTGAAAATATCCTTCAGGAATGAAGGTGAAATAAAGACATTCTCAATTTATATAGATACAGTTTATAAGCAAACTACAGCATAAATGAGAAGTAGTAAGGTAGTAAAAATTTCTACATTCTAATAGAAATAGTAAAATATTGGTTCTAAGTAAACTGTGAAAAGTTTAGTATTTTGTAATCACTAGAGCTTGAGCAATCACATGAGTTTGAGCAAGCTCCAGGAGTTGGTGATGGACAGGGAACCCTGGCGTGCTGCAGTCAGACAAAGAGTCAGATATGACCGAGTGACTGAAGTGAACCGAATCACCACAGCAACCACTAAAAATAGAGATAACTAAATGAAAATGAATGCTAAAAAATATTCAAATAACCCAAAAGAAAGCAAGAAAGGAGAGAGAACTGAAAAACAGAAGGAACAAACATAAAACAAATAAAGTGACAGACCTAAGTCCAAACATATCAAAAATTACATTCAATTTAAATGATCTAAACATGCAATTAAAAGGCAGACTGTCAAAATGGATAAATCAACATAACCCATCTATGCTATCTATAAAAATCTCACTCCAAACATTACAACATAGGTGGATTAAAAGTGAAAGTGAGAGGGTTAGTTGCTCTGTGGTGTCTGACTCTTTTCAACCCTATGAACTGCAGCCCACCAGGTTCCTCTGTCCATGGAATTCTCCAGGCAAGAATACTGGAGTGGGTATCCATTCCCTTCTCCAGAGGTTCTTCCCAACCCAGGGATTGAATGCAGGTCTCCTGCATGACACATGGATTCTTTACCATCTGACTCACCAGAGAAGCGTGAATTAAAAATAAAGAATGGAAAAAAGATATACTATACAATCAAACACTGAACAATAGTAACTGGATTGGCTATACTACAATCAGTAATCTTTAGAGTAAAAGAGCAATCTTTAAAGAATTACCAGGGATAACGGGAAAAATTCTATAATGAGACAAGTTTTAGTCCATCAAGAAGTTATACCAATTCAAAATGTTCATGTGCCCAACTGAAGTACAAAATACATGAAGCTAAAACTGACAGAATAAAAAGAAATAGATAAATCCATAACTATGGTTAGAGATGTCAATATTTCTCTCTCAATAATATACAGACAGAAATTCAGTGAGGATATAGAAGAACTAAACAATGTCACAGTGCTATATATTTCTCAACTGACTTGTGGAACACCTGGGAGCATTTTAACTGTACCATTTTCCTCTAATTTTTTTTTTTTTCCCTCTAATTTTATTTTATTTTTAAACTTTACATCATTGTATTAGTTTTGCCAAATATCAAAATGAATCAGCCACAGGTATACATGTGTTCCCCATCCTGAACCCTCCTCCCTCCTCCCTCCCCCATACCATCCCTCTGGGTTGTCCCAGTGCACCAGCCCCAAGCATCCAGTATTGTGCATCGAACCTGGACTGGCAACTCGTTTCATACATGATATTACACATGTTTCAATGCCATTTTCCCAAATCTTCCCACCCTCTCCCTCTGCAACAGAGTCCGTAAGACTGTTCTATACATCAGTGTCTCTTTTGCTGTCTTGTACACAGGGTTATTGTTACCATCTTTCTAAATTCCATATATATGCGTTAGTATACTATATTGGTGTTTTCCTTTCTGGCTTACTTCACTCTGTATAATAGGCTCCAGTTTCATCCACCTCATTAGAACTGATTCAAATGTATTCTTTTTTAATGGCTGAGTAATACTCCATTGTGTATATGTACCACAGCTTTCTTACCCATTCATCTGCTGATGGACATCTAGGTTGCTTCCATGTCCTGGCTATTATAAACAGTGCTGCGATGAACATTGGGTACACGTGTCTCTTTCCTTTCTGGTTTCCTCAGTGTGTATGCCTAGCAGTGGGATTGCTGGATCATAAGGCAGTTCTATTTCCAGTTTTTAAAGGAATCTCCACACTGTTCTCCATAGTGGCTGTACTAGTTTGCATTCCCACCAACAGTGTAAGAGGGTTCCCTTTTCTCCACACCCTCTCCAGCATTTATTGCTTGTAGACTTTTGGATTGCAGCCATTCTGACTGGTGTGAAATGGTACCTCATAGTGGTTTTGATTTGCATTTCTCTGATAATGAGTGATGTTGAGCATCTTTTCATGTGTTTGTTAGCCATCTGTATGTCTTCTTTGGAGAAATGTCTATTTAGTTCTTTGGCCCATTTTTTGATTGGGTCATTTATTTTTCTGGAGTTGAGCTGTAGGAGTTGCTTGTATATTTTTGAGATTAGTTGTTTGTCAGTTGCTTCATTTGCTATTATTTTCTCCCATTCTGAAGGCTGCCTTTTCACCTTGCTAATAGTTTCCTTTGATGTGCAGAAGCTTTTAAGTTTAATTAGGTCCCATTTGTTTATTTTTGCTTTTATTTCCAATATTCTGGGAGGTGGGTCATAGAGGATCCTGCTGTGATGTATGTCAGAGAGTGTTTTGCCTATGTTCTCCTCTAGGAGTTTTATAGTTTCTGGTCTTATGTTGAGATCTTTAATCCATTTTGAGTTTATTTTTGTGTATGGTGTTAGAAAGTGTTCTAGTTTCATTCTTTTACAAGTGGTTGACCAGATTTCCCAGCACCACTTGTTAAAGAGATTGTCTTTAATCCATTGTATATTCTTGCCTCCTTTGTCAAAGATAAGGTGTCCATATATGTGTGGATTTATCTCTGGGCTTTCTATTTTGTTCCATTGATCTATATTTCTGTCTTTGTGCCAGTACCATACTGTCTTGATAACTGTGGCTTTGTAGTAGAGCCTGAAGTCAGGTAGGTTGATTCCTCCAGCTCCATTCTTCTTTCTCAAAATAGCTTTGGCTATTCGAGGTTTTTTGTATTTCCATACAAATTGTGAAATTATTTGTTCTAGCTCAGTTTACTTTAAAATATACAGGAATGGGGTGGGTAAGTCATAAAATATGTACATCTTTAACTTTCCTAAATAATGTTAAACTCATATTCCACAGTGATTGAACTGGCTTACAATCCAAATTCCCATTTGGGAATTCTCTCAAGTTCCCATTGCTTCCAGAATCTTACCAAAATTTGGTATTTCTGACAATTTAATTTCAGCTAATTTGATGCATACATACAGGTATGTATAGCTCATTGTGATAAAAAATCACATTTTCCTGATTACCAATAACGATAAGAATCTTATTATAT
The DNA here is from genome assembly GCF_027580195.1 of Bos mutus. Classification (NCBI taxonomy): domain Eukaryota; kingdom Metazoa; phylum Chordata; class Mammalia; order Artiodactyla; family Bovidae; genus Bos; species Bos mutus. The sequence goes on along the minus strand of NC_091637.1, from coordinate 36,166,663 downwards.
GCTTATTAGCAGTTTTCTTCTCTTGTCACTTAATCACTCTTGAAATTTTCTTGGGTTTTACCCTTACTCTCTCTCTGGCAGTTTCTCTGAGAATAAAAATTGCCATTGAAATTGGCTTTCATATCTCTGTAGCCATTTAATATCATCTCCAAAAGTTCATGAAAGAGTTGCATTCCCAGGAGGCACCAAGTATTCCCCACCTAACCAACAAATCTAATTTCACACCACTATAAAATTTCCTCTAGAAATAACTGAGAGTCACCTTCCAATGAAACACCACACCATTCAATCTATTGCATTCCATTACACCTTTACTTCTAAAGAAGACATATTAGAATCTGAAGTGTTCTGTAGAATAAATATCTTGAAGATTGAAGGATTCACGAAAATAATTTTCTATCCTTATCTCATTTTAGAGAGAAACATAGATCTGTAAACAAGATTAGAATGTAGACATAATACGTCTTTTAATGATCTCTTCCAAAATTCTAGGCAAAATAGTAAGATTATTTTTCTAATTATGAATATAATAGGTATTGATATAGAGAATTTATGTAATAAGAAAATAAACAATGAAGAAAATAGAAATCATCCAATGTCCCACACACTGAAAATAGCTAGTATATTGGAATATACTTGGAATAAACTTCTAAACATCTTCCTCTCTTTCTCTCTCATTCTTTATCTGCCATCTAGTTTATTTCTAACTCTTTATTATAAACATAATGAATGCCCTCTGACATATATCATTCCAGATTTTATGTTTTCCTTATGAAAAATTCCTAGAAAATAGTTTCTGTGTTAAAACACGCTCATATTTTAGTAGTTTGTACTCATTAACAAACTTCCCTGGAAGAAGTACCAATTTCCTATAAGAGTGCTAGTCTCCTCATGCCCTTGCTAAAACTGAATATTATGAATGTTTATAATATTTGGTAATCTAACAAACAAAAATGTGATAGATCAATGTCTTGTGTGTATTTTCTTGAATACCAGTTATCTCAACATATCACAATATGTGAAAATGTATCTCTCTTGACATACTTTAGCAGCTAGAATTAAGCATGTGACACAATGCAGCCATTTAGTAGTTGCTACCCAGAAAAATTGGGCTTCCCTGGTGGCTCAGATGGTAAAGAATCTGCCTGCGATGCAGGAGACCCAGTTTCAATCCCTGGGTTGGGAAGATCTCCTGGAGAAGGGACTGTCTACCCACTCCAGTATCTTGCCTGGAGAATTCCGTGGACAGAGGAGCCTGGCAGCCTACCATCCATGGCGTCACAAAGAGTCAGATATGACTGAGTGACTAACACACCCAGAAAAATTAACATGGAGTAGTAATTTAAAGGTAATAGGCTAGTTTGAGGTTCTACGAAGCAGCTACCAAGGAGTTGAAAGGCAAGTAGTATGGAATACTACTAACCAGTACTACGGAATACTAATACCACCAGGACTTCCCTGATGGCTCAGACAGTAAAGAATCCACATTCAGTGCAGGAGACCCGGGTTCAATCCATGGATCAGGAAGATCCCCTGGAATAGAGAATGGCTACCCAATCTAGTAATCTTGCCTGGAGAATTAAATGGATAGAGGAGACTGGTGGGCTACACAGGGTCACAAATAGGCAGACACAACTGAGAGACTAACACAACAACAATGCAGCCATTTAGTAGCTGCTACCCAGAAAAATTAATACAGGGGAAGTAATATTTAATGGGTTAGTTACAGGTTCTCTGAAGCAGCTACCGAGGAGTTGAGAGGCAAGTAGTATGGTATAAAGGTAATCTTCAAAGACGTGGCGTCCAGCAGCAAGCATATTCGTTATTTACCTGATGGCATCAGGGCCAGCAGTGTCACGTGCCCAGTGATAATTCTGACAATGGTGATATGCTAAGTAAACACTTACTGAAGCAAGACCTTAGCTATGCTGACCTCCTGAGATCCTACCCAGTTCTGGTTCTCATTCTTCATGTTGATCATGTGAACCATCTGGCAGCTTTTTCACAATAAATTAAGCAGAGTCGATTTCCATCTATGCTTCTGCTTCCTGGCCCATGACTTTCTTTTCTTCCATTTCCAAACCCTTTACCATTTGACTATATAATTGTTATATTTTTGAACTAATATATAAATTAATAAAAATATCTTCACTGCTTCTAATTGGTATGACACAATTTTAGTCATAATTTTCAGATAGAGATATGTGGTGAGTTTGTTTCAGGAAATTATTAAATAAGCAAGACATTAAGTCACAGTTGAATATGCCTTAAGAGTTCTATATTTGCAATATAATTTTCTTCTCATTTCAAAAGGAAAAGTGTGATTAACTAAAAAAGTAAATTTCTATTCTCCTAACTTATTAATAAGGATACATGGAAGCATTATTTAAGATAAAGGCCATTCACTCACATGTCGGAAGCAGCAAAGACTCTGCTATACAAGCACATACACTGTAAGACAAGTACAGAGTTTTACTGAAAGTAAGTGTTCCTCTACAAAACTATCAATTTCCAAATGTCAGAAATTTTGAAGAAAGAAGAAAATGAATGATTCTTCAATTAAAAACCCCATATGAAGCAAAAGAGTTTGTTAGTTCAATTTGACACTTACAGACATCTTGAGAAATATTCAGTAAATTTAGAGAAGTTCCACTAGATATTTCAGAACCCCTTACTGCATATCTCTCTAATTAAAAGCAAATGGAAATCATTATTTTAAATGATATTTTCCCCCAATAATTAAAACTAAAATCTTACTTTTAATAACATTTAACTGTACTTTACTTTTTAATAATCATTATCTCTTGGTAGGTAAAATATTCCAAAGTTATATCAGCTAGACAAAAAGGCAAATTGTCTTTTTTCATTAACATTCTAATTACCCTGCCCAATTAATATTGGACTTAGCTATGTGAGTTGCTTTGGTTATGAAAGGTGAGTAAATGGAAAGTATGATGGCGAAAATCCTTTGAACCCTTGAGTAGCCAGGCTCAATTACTAGCTATCTTATTTATACCATGAGAACCACATGGCTGAAACAAGGACTGCTTCTCCCACCTAAATTCTCAAATGAAAAAGACATATGAAAAAAGAACAGAGTTGTCACTGACCAGCAGTGGACTGATGCTGACTTGTAATGAGAACAACCACTATAAATTCATTAGATAGCGCCTTTGTTGTTATAACAACTGACTTTGAGAAATGCTTATTGTACATCATAACCTAATACAAGCTAGTACATGTGGTGCTGGCCCTCACTATGATTCACCCTACCTATCAGAACAGATAATTCTATGTATAATAACGAGAGGAAGTATCTGAATCACAGTCTTCCCAACAGAATTCCAGTTATTTGGGTAGAACAGATTAGATCACATACTATCCGTGAATTAGGTGAGGTGTATGGAATGAGATACTTAAGTCTACATACTCCATTCCTGGCATCTAGTATGAAATTCTCTAAAACTGCAAGGACCTTGGAATCAAAATTGAGGCCTACTAGAAACTGAGAAGGGGAAAATAATTATCAGAAGATAGTTAACAAATATTTGTTACACAATGAAGTAAGGTATTCTTAAATGCCTCTTTTAAACAATATTGAAACATTTAAAGAAAATGTATGTATAGTTTATATTTGAAAATTTTTAAAACAAAGAAATGTAATTTAGATTATTGGTCATTAAATGACTCATTAGTCATCTATATTATGACTGTACTGATTTCTATAAGAGTAAAGAAATGAAATTTTGTAAGGGCAGAATTACATATAATATTCAAACAATATATAAAATTAAATACATATACATCATGCACTATGTCTATTTCACTTAATTTATTTACCAATATTAGGCAGAATAGAGAGTATTTTTTTTATATTTTCAAGTTTAATAGACATTGAGTGAGATTTTTAACTATATATAAAAATGAATGAGTATAGTCAGAAGAAGTAGTTGGCAGAACATATTACACAAACTTAAAGAATTGAAAGTGTCCCAGAAATAAGTAATGGTAAATCAGAAGAGGTACCAATAAGGATGGAAAGGGATACAGATGTAGGTGGCAACAGTGAAAGCTACTAGAAAAGTAGCTGTCTTTTTCTCCTACAAGGATTACAAGCTGGGAAAACTAATTTTGGACGAATTTGAAAGTTACTTTTCCCTTATAACATATCACATCAGATTATTTCTCCTCTTTCTACAGATGATGAAAATCTTGCTAAAAGATGGAGTCATATCAATGACATATATAATTATCTTACATATTTCTAAAAGCTTATAATTGTAAAGAAATCTATAGCTAGAAGAAAAGGAAGAGGGGTATCATTAATACAGACTTTCAGGATAACTGTTTTTCTAATTTTACTCTCTAGGATAAAATCAAAACAGAATTACTGTGATAATGCCTCTCCATCCTTCACAAAATGCCCTCAGTAAAATTATTAGTACAAATGGGTGTAGTTACATCATCTACTGTGAAGACACAGTTGCAGCAACAATGCTTTTTTGTTGTTGTTTCGACAAAACTAAAGAAAAATTATTTGGCAAGAGGTGGAAAGGGTGGGCAAGTGATTTTTTAAAATATATTTTTTACCTTTGGGGGTTAGGTGAATTCACAAAAGTAAAAAGACAAATGCAACAGGTAACAGATGCCCACTGTTACAGATGCCGTTATAATGCCTTGAAGACACTACCTTTCTATAATTAAGCTTGTGAGTCATGATTACTTGACATCGGCTCTCATATCCAAAACTATAAGCAGGAATCAAAAATCTTCGGGCTTCTCTTCCCCCATAAATATTGCTCTTTCTTTATCATCTTTCTCTTCTTAAAGATTTCTTTCTTGGTATCATTAAAAAACAACAGCAAAAAAGGATCTGTGCAAGGTTTTTTTCTTTTAGGTAGGTGAAGTCTCACTTGAGACCAAGAACACCAAGTTGAACTCCAAGTTCTATAATACAAAACCTGGCAAAAGCCAGGATATAGTTTTTTTTAATTCCTGAAGTTGCAGAGGGCACTACTAACATAGAAAACAATGTGAGTGCTGCCCCTTAGGTTGAGGGACATACTGGTATTGTTTGGGCACATTAAGTGAGCTCCTGAAAACCCTAGGGTCCAGTGAAATACAGGGATAGTAAGACCCTAGTTTCACCACCACAGTCTTTCTAACAGTACAATAATAAAGATTGGGATAAGGGCAAAAGCCACTGGCTTTTTTACATCATAATCTGATAATTTACTGCCTTCTGTTTTGCCCTGTGCCTATTGCTTTGAAAAGACCATTGATAAAAAATTATATATGAAAAACAAAAGGAAAAAGCAGTAGGTTATTCTGCTGAATAATGGAAAATGTATATATTACATTGACAGAGAAAAGAGATTGAGAAGTGTAGCCTAGAAAATTACCATTTTGTTCTGTAGTTTCAATTTACAGATGAGAAAACTGAGGCCAAAACAAAATCAGAAATCACAGACTAAGATTTTAGGTGTCTAACCAGATTCAACTAGGAAAGCTCTAATCCATTTTATTTTAAAATGCTTCCAAAAAGATTCCTTAATACAAGATTCTCATTGTCCAGTATGAGACTGTCTTCCACCCAAGTCAAAGCATGCTTGCCTCATCAAAAGAAATTCTGAAGGATGTAATTTTACTTAGAAATATGAAAGCAAATAGCAGAAGAAACATTTAAAGAATATATATCCTCTTTTCCTACTTGGAAATATTCCTTTTACTGGTTACCTTAGAAACTGGAATTTACATGATACTTAATTCATTAATAGCCAAATACATTCTACCACCTTGATTCTCCTCAAAGACAATATAAGGACTGTAGATCATTTTATTTTCATTTAAGACCCCATTGTCAGATTCACATTTTATTAATTATGTGTATGTATTTTAATTCTAACTTTAACCCCCAAAACACACTCATCATTGTTTTACATGGTCATTATTCAGTTTTTTAACTTGCTTTTGTCTTCATTTCTGGGATTACATCCTTCAGAATTTCTTTTGATGAGGCAAGCATGCTTTGGCTTGAGTTCGAAGACAGTCTCATTCTAAACAATGAGAAACTGGTATGCAGAAAGAATTTTTTTGGAAGCATTTAAAATAAAATATATGGCTACTTTATTGATTTTAGATTCTATTAACTGACTTTTATGTTATCTCATCACATTCACATCATTACCACATAATTTCCCCTTATTTCCTCCTTATTTTCTACCCAATATGTTATACTATAGTTCTTGGGTCAATTATTTATATTTAACATTATTATGACTATATTAATAACGTTAGTTGCTTATCAAAGTTTATTGAAATCTCATTTCCTTCAACCCTAACAGATCAATTAGAAGAATTCATTATGCGACATATACACCCAAGATAAAATGCTAGCAAGTGTTTGGAACAAAAGTCCATGGGGGAAAACTGTTCCTCCTGTGTAACAGGATTGCTTACTTTCTAACAAACACATACTTTGCATCTACTTAGAGCCAGAGTCTGAAAAACATGAAGAATCAGATTCTACTAGGCAAAGTGAATTGAATTAAAGAGATAAGGCAGTTTCCCTTTTGAGGAAACTGTTAAGTAATTGTCACCTATTAGATGTTAATTTTCAACAGGTGCTATTTAAATGTAGCATCAGCCTCATATTTAATAAGGTCTCTGAGTTGAATGGAGAAGGCAATGGCAACCCCACTCCAGTCCTCTTGCCTGGAAAATCCCATGGACGGAGGAGCCTGGTAGGCTGCAGCCCATGGGGTCGCGAAGAGAGGGACATGACTGAGCGACTTCACTTTCACTTTTCACTTTCCTGAATTGGAGAATAAAATAGCAACCCACTCCAGTGCTCTTGCCTGGAGAATCCCAGAACGGCAGAGCCCAGTGGGCTGCCATCTATGGGGTCGCACAGAGTCGGACACGACTGAAGCGACTTAGCAGCAGCAGCAGCAGCAGCTGAGTTGAAAGTCCCTCTGCCAAATTTTATACCAATTCATTTCAGCTGTGTTGAGTTACTACACATTCCCCAAAACAAATAAAAATAGGCATGCTATTTAGTAATTGTAAGGAGTACCACATTATCATTCTTAATTTCCCTCCAAAAATCATTTCTGTCAATAATTCTATTTCAACTAAGATGAATGGGAAGCAAGAGCATTACATTTAAACATCAGGCTGCTGACAAACTGGTTGGGGACTGCAGCTAAGATTAAATTATGAAACTATGAAATAGAGGGAAAGTGTCTTCCTTTCTGTGGTGTACAAATGTACACAAGTGAAAGTCACTCAGTCTTGCCCGACTCTTTGTGACCCCATGGGCTACAGAGTCCATTGAATTCTCCAGGCCAGAATACTGGAGTGTGTAGCCTTTCCCTTCTTCAGTGGATCTTCCCAACCCAGGAATCCAACCAAGGTCTCCTACATTGCAGGAGGATTCTTGACCAACTGAGCTATTCAGGGTACATAAAAGACAAGCCAGTAGTCTTTCTGAACATTGAATTCTTAAAGGAATTACAGAGTATCTATGAATGCAAGAAATTTTACAGGTTCTCAATAAAAGAGAGTTGTTTTGTTTTGTTTTTTCCCCCTAAGTGGGTTATCAAAGGAAATTCCTCTCCTTATCTTTTGGAGTTTTAGGGCAAAAGCTTGAGGGAAGAAAAACTCAGAAATAAAAAAGGCAAAATTGGACATTGGAAATATGGAATTTGCTATAGAGAAATATTAAACAATTTTATGTCAAGCAATAAATAGAAGTAAACTAGCATTTATGCATGAGTTACAGAGTAATACAAAACCATTAACCATTAAATTATTTTATTCAATTCAATAGATTTTTAAAAGAAGGATTGGAGTTAGAAAATGGCACAATTCTGCCCTTATAATAAATATAATCTAAATGTGAAGAAAGACATAAAAGCAAATAATTGTTTTTAAACCTAATATTTATGGCTCTGTGGTTAATTTTGTCTGCGGTTGGATCAGAGATGACTTTACTCACCTAAATTTGAAATATGTATAACTGATCATTAAGTAGAGATGAGAAGGAGGCATATGGAACAGCAAGAAAGGATCAAATTGCACAGAAAATTGAAGGGAAATATAAATAGCAGACATGGTAAGAATTTATGAATACCTTTGTTTAGAGAGCATACATTTGTTACAGTTTTCTGATATTACTCAATTTGATAAATAACCTATTCTATTTATATTATGGCTCCAGTTGATGTTTACCTGTGCTCTACATTTTGTAAGGAATCAACACTTGCACCCCAAATAGAAATCTTATTATCTAAACTTATATAGTAATATTCCCTCCTGCCTGACAAACACTAACACACTACCTCAAAATAGAGGTATATGCCTTCAGAGGGAGGGGACATATATATACCTAAGGCTGATGCATGTTGATGTTTGGCAGAAACCAACAAAATTCTGTAAAGCAATTATCCTTAAACTAAAAAATAAATACATTTTAAAAAATAGTGATAACAATAACAACAAAAAGAAACCTTTTAAAATGTGGACAGAAACCTTTACAAATTTTCTTCCTTTTACTTTCAGAAACAGAAGCACATGCTTGCTATCAAAAACCTTTACAAATGTTCTTTCTTTTTCTATCTTGCACCTACATGTACCATATTATCAAAATATAGCATGAACCAAGCAAAACTAAATTTGTAAGTTAGTTCTTTTCCACCACATCAACCAAGAAATAATTATTGTCCTCAGTGCATTAAAATGCTATTTCAGAGATTTTTTTAAAAATACAAAAGTGTAATCCATTGGAATAAATTTTGAGAAGGCCTGATTGCTCAGTTAGCATAGATAAAATAAAGACTTAAAGACTATATATTCCATCATAATTTTCAACCTCTTAAAAAATGGAAATCCTTTTTCAAGTATGTAAGAATATGTAAAAGGTTTGTATAATGCCTGTATGTTCTCATGACTGTATTTGTTATTATGTTGATCTCTCTGCCTCAACATAAAGAAAGCGTATTAGTTGCTGTCATGTCCAACTCTTTGTGACCCCATGGACTATAATCTGCCAGGCTTCTCTGTCCATGGAATTTTCCAGGCAAGAATACTGGAGTGGGTAGCCGTTCCCTTCTCCAGGGGATCTTCCTGAACCAGGGCTCGAATCCGGGTCTCTTGCATAGCAGGCAGATTCTTTACCATCTGAGCCGCCAGGGAAGCCTGCATCGACATGGTCCAGCAATATTTATAATTTCACATGATAATTCTCTTGAATTATATCTATAGTGCCAATAAATCTAAATTGTCAATAAAAATTTAACTGTGTTTGGAGAGGCCTATGTTGGCTATTTCTTAGATAAAGAAAAACCAGGTGACTTCCATCTTCCCAACATTTCATAGATGAATTTCCAGTCTTTGCTTCCGTGACCTTGTTCTCATAATTAAGGTCCTACAGATCTCATATTTATAATTACATTGACTGTGATAATTTTAACACATATCCAGATTTTGAATTATGGAAACTGTTCCTTCTTCAACACTTACTCTTAATTATAAGACTTTCTGAGTCACTTATGTTCTTTAAATGTTTCCAATACCAGTGACCCCAAGTTTGAGATCCAAATATTTGACAATCTTGGCATCTGAAGTGCCTTCTAAAATAGCCATATGTGTATTCACTCTGGATCTGAGGGGAAAATATATCAATCATTACTGATCATTATACTAGGAATTTCCAGCTATAGAAGTAACAAATGGACATAACTTAACAACCTTTAAATCAAAACATATTCATATCTACAACATCTGAACAAATTATGAATATACATATTTTAAACAAAGCTTAAGAAAGTGAAAATGTTTCTAATATTTTAAATATGGAATCAGATCAACAATCTTTCATCCAGAGGTCAAACATTTGCCAAAATTTTCTAGATAACTGCACAACTGATTTCATATAAAGGCAAGTAATGACTATGTCAACTTAATTTGTGAGCTGGTATTTACCCAACTTATCCTTACTATAACTTTAAATATAAGGAAAATAAGTACATTATTATTGTTTCATTAATTCATTTATGGATGTTTGCTCTGACAAAGCAAAGAACAAAATAAGCCTTAGACCATAAGTCACCTATTCATTATCAGCTATCTACAGAAATATTTGTATTTTAAATTCTAAATAATCATGCTCTCATCTAAAATCATATGAGAATTAGGAACATAAAAACCCTTGCCAAAATCTGATGAGGTACATTAGGATAACAATGCCAGTCACAATATTTAGCAGCTTAAGACAGAAAGGATTTACCTCCCTGACCAGAGAGGATCAACCGACTGTAACTCTCAACTTCCTCTAAGCCATCCAAGGCTAGTGTTACCAAAGCTTGCCCACTCTCTCATCCACAATCAACATACTAGAAAATATGACACTTAAAGAAACTTTATAGTAATGTAGTCCCATGGGTATTTAACTGGTCTTTTTCTATATAAAGAAATTAAACATCACTTAAAATTGAACTATAACACTTTTAAAGGAAAACAAAAAAACACTTCAAAATACTGAAATTTATTTCCAGATGCCATGGTCCAGGAAACTTAGTGGTTAATATTTTTTAAAAGATATCAAATATTATAGAAAAGGACTAGAAATAACTAATACCATAACATACTTTTAGTCAAGGAAAAGACTAAAAGTAACTAATGTTACCAAAGGAATCCTAAATTTAATTATGAGCATAAACTAGCAGTGAGGTTCAGGATCATTTTTATATGGTTATTTTACTAGAGTTTATAACTAAAGTGCCCATTATGTTCTACCGTGTTAGCACAGGGATATAATAAAGAAGACAGGCCCCATGCCCTCAGGACAATTTTCATCCATGAATCTCATCATTTCCACACGGCAAAAACTGAAAAACTGTTAATACCAAAGAAACCTCCACACTGCAACACTGTGACTTTTATTTCCCAAAGACAATGGAGTTATTCTTGATTAATAGGAAGAGGAAAAAAGGAAGAAGAGAGGAGAGGAGGCAAGAGAGAAGAGGGGAATGGAGAAGTCAGGGAAGGGAAGGGAGAAAAGGGGAGGAGTGGAGAAAAACTTCACCTCTTAAATAAGGAACTACGCCGCCAAGTTTTAGGGGAAATTTGTAGTGAAATCTGTAAACAAAAATGTCTGCTTTTATTGACTTTTCTAGACTTTACCCAAACATGGTAAACGGCAAAAGGATACAGCAAAAGACATCTACAAATTTGTTTTTTAAAGACTTATGAGTTATAAAATATAAAATGAGTTATAAAATATTGCCAAGCTGTTCAAACACATATTTATGCAAAATTTAAAGTTTAAATAACTTGAAAGATCTTTTATCGCACTTAAATTCATCATTAAACAAAATAGGAAACCACTGATTTATCTCACACCTTTTAAACAACTTTAAGAATGTAAGATTATATGTTTAATAAAGAGTTTAGCAGAAAAAGTATGAATTCTTCTAAAGAAGCAAAATTTGAAAGGAGAATGTTACTTAAAATTCTCAATGACTTTAGGCTAATATTTAAAATATTTTATACTAATTAAAAACTTTTATAATAGTAACAAAATATTTCTCGTAATTGGAAATACATTTTAGTTTTCCATTGTGACTAAATTATTGAAAAGTCACTTTACTGTAATTAAATACAATTTTTTTCTTATTGAGGTACATTTGAAGTACAATACTATATAAGTTTCAGCTATGCAACATAGTGATTTATACTTTTTAAAGGTTTATTCCATTATAGTTATAAAACATAAGTTATATACCCTGTGTTGTATTGTATATTCTTATAGCTTATTTCTTTTATATATAGTAGCTTGGGCCTTTTAATTCCACATTCCTACATTGCCCTTTCTCGCTTCCCTCTACCCACTATATAAATAGCGCTGCCAAGAACACTAGGGTTCTTTCTAAATTAGTGCTTTTTTAAAAATAAAAATACAGTACTGGAATTGCTAGGTCCTATGGTAGTTCTCTGCATTCAGATCTTTATATTTTTCCTTTTCTCCTTTGCTTTTCGCTTCTCTTGTTCCAAAGAATAGCAAGAAGAGATAAGAAAGCCTTCTTCAGCGATCAATGCAAAGAAATGGAGGAAAACAACAGAATGGGAAAGACTAGGGATCTCTTCAAGAAAATCAGAGATACCAAAGGAACATTTCATGCAAAGATGAGCTCGATAAAGGACAGAAATGGTATGGACCTAACAGAAGCAGAAGATATTAAGAAGAGATGGCAAGAATACACAGAAGAACTATACAAAAAAGATCTTCACAACCAAGATAATCACGATGGTGTGATCACTGACCTAGAGCCAGACATCCTGGAATGTGAAGTCAAGTGGGCCTTAGAAAGCATCACTACGAACAAAGCTAGCGGAAGTGATGGAATTCCAGTTGAGCTATTCCAAATCCTGAAAGATGATGCTGTGAAAGTGCTGCACTCAATATACCAGCACATTTGGAAAACTCAGCAGTGGCCACAGGACTGCAAAAGGTCAGTTTTCATTCCAGTCCCAAAGAAAGGCAATGTCAAAGAATGCTCAAACTACCACACAATTGCACTCATTTCACACACTAGTAAACTAATGCTCAAAATTCTCCAAGCCAGGCTTCAGCAATATGTGAACCGTGAACTTCCTGATGTTCAAGCTGGTTTTAGAAAAGGCAGAGGAACCAGAGATCAAATTGCCAACATCTGCTGGATCATGGAAAAAGCAAGAGAGTTCCAGAAAAACATCTATTTCTGCTTTATTGACTATGCCAAAGCCTTTGTGTGGATCACAATAAACTGTGGAAAATTCTTCAAGAGATGGGAATACCAGACCACCTGATCTGCCTCTTGAGAAATCTGTATGCAGGTCAGGAAGCAACAGTTAGAACTGGACATAGAACAACAGACTGGTTCCAAATAGGAAAAGGAGTACGTCAAGGCTGTATATTGTCACCCTGTTTATTGAACTTCTATGCAGAGTACATCATGAGAAATGCTGGACTGGAAGAAACACAAGCTGGAATCAAGATTGCTGGGAGAAATTTCAATAACCTCAGATATGCAGATGACACCACCCTTATGGCAGAAAGTGAAGAGGAACTAAAAAGCCTCTTGATGAAAGTGAAAGTGGAGAGTGAAAAGTTGGCTTAAAGCTCAACATTCAGAAAACAAAGATCATGGTATCCAGTCCCACCACTTCATGGGAAATAGATGGGGAAACAGTGGAAACAGTGTCAGACTTTATTTTTCTGGGCTCCAAAATCACTACAGATGGTGACTGCAGCCGAAATTAAAAGACGCTTACTCCTTGGAAGGAAAGTTATGACCAACCTAGATAGCATATTCAAAAGCAGAGATATGACTTTGCCAACAAAGGTCCGTCTAGTCAAGGCTATGGTTTTTCCAGTGGTCATGTATGGATGTGAGAGTTGGACTGTGAAGAAGGCTGAGCGCCGAAGAATTGATGCTTTTGAACTGTGGTGTTGGAGAAGACTCTTGAGAGTCCCTTGGACTGCAAGGAGATCCAACCAGTCCATTCTGAAGGAGATCAGCCCTGGGATTTCTTTGGAAGGAATGATGCTAAAGCTGAAACTCCAGTACTTTGGCCACCTCATGCGAAGAGTTGACTCATTGGAAAAGACTCTGATGCTGGGAGGGATTGGGGTCAGGAGGAGAAGGGGACGACAGAGGATGAGATGGCTGGATGGCATCACTGACTCGATGGACATGAGTCTCAGTGAACTCCGGGAGATGGTGATGGACAGGGAGGCCTGGCGTGCTGTGATTCATGGGGTAGCCAAGAGTCGGACACGACTGAGCGACTGATCTGATGGTAGTTCTATTTTTTTTGAGGGACTTCCATACTGGTTTTCCACAGTGGTTACACCAATTTACATTCCCACCAAAAGTGAACCAAGATTCCTTTACATCTACATCCTGGTCATCATTTGTTACTTTGGTCTTTTTGATGATAGCCATTCTGCTAGTTGTGAAGTGATATTCATTGTGGTTTTAATTAGCATTAATCTGGTGATTAATGATGTTGAGCATCTTCTCATGTGCCTGTTAGCGATTTGCATGTCTTCTTTAGAAAAATGTCGCTCCAGGTCTTCAGTTCATTTTTTGTTTAGCAGTTTATTTTTTTGATGTTGCATTGAATGAGCTGTCTATATAATATATATTAGCTATTAACTCTTATTGGTGATACAATTTGCAAATATTTTCTTCCATTCAATAGGTTGTCTTTTTGTCTGTCAATGGTTTCCTTTATTGTGCAAAACTTTTCAGTTTAATTAGGTTCTGCTTGTTTAATTTTTTATTTCCTTTGCTTTTGGAGACAGACCCAAAAAGATACTGTGATGATTTGTGCCAAAAAGTGTTCTCCTTTCTTCTAGGAGTTTTAAGGTTTCTGCTCTTATATTTAACTTTTTAATCCATTTTGAGTTTATTTTTCTATATGATGTTACAAAATACTTTAGTATCACTGTTTGATATAAAACTGTCCAGCTTTCCTAAAAACATTCATCGAAGAGACTACTTTTCTCCATTGTAAATTCTTGCCTCCAATGTTGCATATTAGTTGACCATAAATCCATGGGTTTATTCTGGGACTCTCTATTCTGTCCCATTGCTCTACATGTCCATTTTTGTGCTAGTACTGTATTTACATATTAATTTTGCTCTGTAATTTTGTAATATAATATGAAGTTAGGGAGCATGATTCTATTGGTTCTATTCTTTCTCAGGATTGTTTTGGCTTGTTCTTCAGTCCCTAAGTCATGTCCAACATTTGAGAGCCTATGGACTGCAGCATGCCAGTTTTCCCTGCTATACCAGGTTTCCCTGTTTCTCCACTGTCTCCTGGAGTTTGCTCAAACTCATGCCCACTAAGTTGGTGATGCCATCCTCTGTTGCCCCCTTCTCCTCCTGCCATCAATCTTTCCCAGCATTAGGGATTTTTCAATGATCAGCCCTTCACATCAGGTGACCAATGTATTGGAGTTTCAGCTTCAGCATCATCCTTTTAATGAATATTCAGGGTAGATTTCCTTTGAAATTGACAGGTTTGGTCTCCTCGCAGACCAAGGAACTCTCAAGAGTCTTCTCCAGCGTGACAATTCAAAAGCATCAATTTTGAGCAACTCAGCTTCCTTACAGTCCAACTCTCACATCCATCCATGGCTACTGGAAAAACCATAGTTCTGACTATATGGACTTTTGTTGGCAAAGTAGTATCTCTGCTTTTCAATACACTGTCTGGCCCTGTCAGAACTTTTCTTCCAAGAAGCAAGCGTCTTTTAATTTCATAGCTTCAGTCAACATTCACAGTGACTTTGGAGCCAAAGAAAATAAAGTCTGTCACTGCTTCCACTTTTTCCCCATCTATTTGCCCTGAAGTGATGGGACCAGATACCATGATCCTAGTTTCTGGAATGTTGAGTTTTAAGCTAGCTTTTTAACTCTCCTCTTTCACACTTATCAATAGGCTCTTTAGTTCCTCTTTGCTTTCTGCCACTAGAGTGGTATCATCTGCATATCTGAGGTTACTGATATTTTTCCTGGTAATCTTAATTCCAGTCTGTGATTCATCTAGCCCAGCATTTCACATGATGTACTCTGAATATAAGTTAAATAAGCAGGGTGACAATGTACAGCCTTGCTGTACTCCTTCCTAATTTTGAAACAGTCCGTTGTTCCATGTCCAGTTCTAACTGTTGCTTCTTGACCCACATAAAGTTTTCTCAGGACACAGGTAAAGTGGTCTGATATTCCCATCTCTTTAAGAATTTTCCAGTTTATTTTGATCCACACAGTCAAAGGCTTTTACATCATCAATGAAGCAGAAGTAGATGTCTTCTGGAATTCCTTTGTTTTACCTATGATCCAATGAATGTTGGCAATTTGATCTCCGGTTCCTCTGCCTTTTCTAAATCCAGCTTGTACATTTGGAAGTTCTGAGTTCACATATTGCTGAAGGCTAGCTTGAAGGATTTTGAGCATAACCCCACTAGCACATGAAATGAGCAATATTGTATGCTAGTTTGAATATTCTTTGTCATTGCCCTTCTTTGTGATTGGAATGAAAACTTTTTCCAGTCCTGTGGCTACTGCTGAGTTTTCCAAATTTGCTGGCATACTGAGTGCAGCACTTTCACAGCATCATCTTTTAGGATTTAAAATAGTTCAACTGGAATTTAATCACCTTCACTAGCTTTGTTCATAGGCAAGCTTCCTAAGGCCCACTTGCCTTCACCCTTTAGGATGTCTGGCTCTAGGTGAGTGACCACACCATCACGGTTATCCAAGTCATTTTTCTTTGCAATGGTTTTTGTCATTCACTGCCTCCTGTACAGTGTTATGAACCTCAGTCCATAGTTCTTCAGGCACTCTGTCTACCAGATCTTATCCTTTGAATCTATTCATCATCTCCACTGTATAATCATAAGGGATTCGATTCGGGTCATACCTGAATGACCTAGTGGTTTTCCCTACTTTCTTCAATTTAAGCCTAAATTTTGCAGTAAGGAGCTCATGAACTGAACCATAGTCAACTTCAGGTCATGTTTTTGCTGACTGTATAGAGATTCTCCATCTTCAGTTGCAAATAATACAATCAATCTGATTTCAGTAAGATCATTTGGCAATGTCCATGTGTAGAGTCATCTCCTCTGTTGTTGGTAAAGGGTGTTTGCTATGATCATTGTGTTATCTTGATGAAACTCTGTTAGCCTTTGCCCTGCTTCATTTTGGACTCCAAGGTCAAACTTGCCTGTTACTCCAGGTAACTGTTAACTTCCTACTTTGGCATTCCAATCTCCTATGATAAAAATGACATCTTTTTGGTGTTCATTCTAGAATGTCTTGTAGGTCTTCATAGATCTGATCAACTTCAGCTTCTTTGGCATTAGTGGTTGGGGTATTATTGGATTACTGTGATGTTGAATGGTTTGCCTTGGAAACAAACCAAGATCATTCTGTCATTTTTGAGACTACACCCAAGGACCGCATTTTGGACTCTCTTGTGACTATGAGGGTTGCTCCATTTCTTCTAAGGGATTTTTGCCCACAGTAGTAGATATAATGGTCATCTGAATTAAATTTGCCCATTCTAGTCCTTTTTAGTTCACTGATTCCTATGATGTCAATATTTACTCTTACCATCTCCTGTTTGACCACACCCAATTTACCTTGGTGGCTCAGACAGTAAAGCCTCTGCCTACAATGCAAGAGACCCAGGTTCAACCCCTGGCTTGGAAAAATCTCCTGGAAAAGGAAATGATAAGTCACTCCAGTATTCTTGCCTGGAAAATCCCATAGACAGAGGAGCCTGGTAGCTACAGTCCATGGGGTCACAAAGAGCTGGACACAACTGAGCGATTTCACTTCATTTTCAATTTACGTTGATTAATGGATCTAACTCTTGGCCCCTGACCTCAGCGTGGGGTAGCTCATCTCTCAGTTGCTGTCCCTGACCTTGGGCGTGCAATGCCAAAGAATGCTCAAACTCCTGCACAAATGAACTCATCTCACACGCTAGTAAAGCAATGCTCAAAATTCTTCAAGCCAGGCTTCAGCAATATGTGAACCGTGAACTTCCTGATGTTCAAGCTGGTTTTAGAAAAGGCAGAGGAACCAGAGATCAAAATGCCAACATCAGCTGGATCATCAAAAAAGCAAGAGAGTTCCAGAAAAACATCTATTTCTGCTTTATTGACAATGCCAAAGCCTTTGAGTGTGTGGATCACAATAAACTGTGGGAAATTCTGAAAGATATGGGAATACCAGACCACCTGATCTGCCTCTTGAGAAATCTGTATGCAGGTCAGGAAGCAACAGTTAGAACTAGACATGGAACAACAGACTGGTTCCAAATAGGAAAAGGAGTACGTCAAGGCTGTATATTGTCACCCTGTTTATTTAACTTACATGCAGAGTACCTCATGAGAAACAATGGGCTGGAAGAAGCACAAGCTGGAATCAAGATTGCTGGGAGAAATTTCAATAACCTCAGATATGCAGATGACACCACCCTTATGGCAGAAAGTGAAAGGAACTAAAAAGCCTCTTGATGAAAGTGAAAGAGGAGAGTGAAAAACTTGGGTTAAAGCTCAACATTCAGAAAACTGAATCATGGCATCTGGTCCCATCACTTCATGGAAACTAGATGGGGAAACAGTGGAAACAGTGGCTGACTTCATTGTTTGGGGCTCCAAAATCACTGCAGATGGTGATTGCAGCTATGAAATTAAAAGACACTTGCTCCTGGGAAGGAAAGTTATGACCAACCTAGATAGCATATTCAAAAGCAGAGACATTACTTTGCCAACAAAGGTCCGTCTAGTCAAGGCTATGGTTTTTCCAGTGGTCATGTATGGATGTGAGAGTTGGACTGTAAAGTAAGCTGAGTGCCGAAGAATTGATGCTTTTGAACTGTGGTGTTGGAGAAGACTCTTGAGAGTCCCCTGGACTGCAAGGAGATCCAACCAGTCCATTCTAAAGGAGATCAGTCCTGGGTGTTCATTGGAAGGAATGATGCTGAAGCTGTAACCCCAATATTTTGGCCACGTCAGGCAAAGATTTGACTCATTGGAAAAGACCCTGATGCTAGGAGGGATTGGGGACAGGAGGAAAAGGGGATGACAGAGGATGAGATGGCCGGATGGCATCACTGACTCGATGGACATGAGTTCAAGTGAACTCCGGGAGTTGGTGATGGACAGGGAGGCCTGGCGTGCAGCGATTCATGGGGTCGCAAAGAGTCAGACACGACTGAGCAACTGAACTGAATGGATCTAACATTTCAGATTCCTATGCAATATTGTTCTTTACAGCATCGGACTTTTCACAATCAGACACATCCACAACTGAGCATCATTTCTGCTTTGGACAAGCCACTTCATTCTTTTCAGAGCTAGTAGTAATTGCCCTATGTTCTTCCCCAGTAGTATATTGGAGTCTTCCCACCTGGAGGGCTCCTCTTTTGGTATCATATCTTTTTGGTATTTCATACTGGTATTTCATTTTGGTTCACGGGGTTCTCAGGGCAAGAATAGTGGAGTGGTTTACCATTCTCTCCTCCAGTGGACCACTTTTTGTCAAAACACTTCACTATGACCTGTCCGTCTTGCATGACTCTGTATAGCATGGCTCATAACTTCATTGGGTTATGCAATCCTCTTTGCCATAATAAGGCTGTGTTCCATGAAAATGAAAGTGTCAGTCACTCAGTCGTGTCTAACTCTTTGCAACCCCATAGTCTGTCCATGGAATTCTCCAGGCAAGAATAGTGGAGTGGGTTGCAATTTCCTTCTCCAGGGGATCTTCCCAAGCCAGGAATCAAACTCAGGTCTCCTGCACTGCAGGCAGATTCTTCACTGACTGAGCTATGAGGGAAAATCACAAATATTATAATTGTTCAAGTTCCACAAAAAATACCATTGGTATTTTTATAAGGAGTGCACTGATCTGTAGATCACCATGGGTAGTATAGTCTTTTAATGATATTAAATCTTCCGATTCATGAGCATGGTATGTATTGCAATCTGTCTAGTCTTCAGTTTCTTCATCAGTGTCTTATAGGTTTCTGAGTATAGGTCTTTCACCTCCTTAGGTAGATTTACTCTCCTAGCTATTAAATATTTAATCTCTTTGATGAAATTGTAAATAACATTGTTTCCTTAATTTTTCTAACAGTTTGCTGTTAGTGTATAGAAATGCAACAGCTTTTGTGTATTAATTCTGTACCCTTCAACTTTCCAAAATTCATTGATGAGCTCTAGAAGATTTTTGGTGCTGTCTTTAGACATTTCAATGTATAGTACCATGGCATCTGCAAACAGTAGCAGTTTTAATTTTTACTTTTGAATTTAGATTCCTTTATTTCCTTTTATGATTGCTGTAGCTAGGACATCCAATACTATGCTGGATAAAAGTGGCAAGAGTGGGCATCCTTGTCTTGTTCCTGAACTTAGAAGAAATGCTTTCAGTTTTCATCATTGAATATAATGATGTATGGCTAGCTATGGGCTTGCCATACATAGTCTTTATTATATTGAGGTATGTTCTTTCTATGACCACTTGCTGGAGAGTTTTTTAAATCATAAATGGATGCTGAACTTTGCCAAAAGCTTTTCTGTATCTCTTGAGATACAGTTTTTATTTTTGAATTTATTAATGTGGTTCATCACATTGATTTATCAAGGGGGAGATAAATGTGGTTTATCACAGGAGGAGAAGGGGACAACAGAGGAAGAGATGATTGGATGGTGTCATGGATTCAATGAACATGAGTTTGAGCAAACTCCAGATGATGGTAAAGGACAGGGAAGCCTGGTGTGTTGCAGTCCATGGACATGAATGAGCGACTAAACAACAATATCACATGGATTGATTTGCAATATTGAAAAATCCTTACATACATGAAATAAATCCTACTTGACCATAATGTATGATCCTTTGGATATACACATGGACTTGAATTGCTGATATTTTGTTAAGGATTCTTGAATCTATGTTCATCAGTGATATTGGCTTGTAATTGTCTTTTTTGTAACATCTTTGATTGTGGTTCCAGGGTGATGGAGGTCTTTTAGAGAATGAGTTTGAAAGTATTCCTTCTTCTGTACTTTTCTGTAAGAGTTTAAGAAGGAAAGGGGTTGACTCTTTTCTAAAATGCTTGGTAGAATTCACCTGTGAGGCTATACGGTCCTGGACTTTTGTTTATTGAGTTTTTAAACTATTGAATCAATGTCATCATCAACTGAATGAGAGCCTTGTCGAGTAGATTATTTATGGTTTCAGGTTTTTCCCTTTCATCACTTTAAACAATTGTGCCACACCTTTCTGGCCTGCATAGTTTCTTCTGAAAAATAAGCCTAATAAATAGCCTTGTGGGCATTCCCTTGTATGTAACATATTGCTTTTCCTGTGTTACTTCTTAATATTGTCTCTTTATCTTTAATCTTTGCCTTTCTAATGATAATATGTCTTGGTGTGAAACTCTTTGGGTTCATCTTTTTTAAGAAATTCTGTGCTTCCTGGGCTTGTACTTTTGTTCCTTTTCACTGGCTAGGGAATTTTTGTTGTTCAGTTGCTCAGTTGTGTCCGACTCTTTGTGACCCCATGGACTGCAGCACACCAGGCTTCCTGTCCTTCACCATCTCCTGAAGCTTACTCAAACTCACGTCCATTGAGTCAGCAGTGCCATCCAACCATCTCATCCTTGGAATTTTTAGCCATTATTTATTTAGATTAATTATTTACCCCTATCTCTATCTCTTCTCCTTTTAGGACTTCTATATTGCATATATTTCCATACTTGATATTGTCCCAAAGATCTCAAAGTGTACTTATTTTTCATTCTTTTTTTTTTCTTTTTCCATTCAGCATCACTGATTTCTTCTACTCTGTCTTCCAACTCACTGAGCCATTCCTCTGTACATTTAGTCTACTGTTGATTCCTTCTAGTGTACTTTTCACTAAGTTGCTGTAAACTTCATCTCTGTTGGGTTTTTCTTTACATTTTCTAACTCTGTTAAATACATCTAACTTTCTTGCTCTATACATCCATTCTTCTCATGAGTACTTTGATCATCTTTACAATAACTATGCTGAACTCCTCCTTGGTACATCATCCACCTCTACTTCATTTAGTTCTTCTTCTGGGGCTTTACCTTTTTTCCTTTGTTTGCAATATGTTCCTCTGTCACCTCATTTTGCCTGAGTTTCTGTTTTTCTTTTTGTCTCTCTGGTAGGTTGATTACGTTGCTCAACCTTGAAGAATTACCCTTTTCTAGGAGATGTCCACTGTGTCCCAGCAGGGTACTCCCCTTTTGTTACCATATTTATCTGCTCTAGGGGTTTCCCCTATGAGGGCTGCATGGGTCTTTCTGTAGGCTTGTTGGTCCCCAGGTCTTTTGATTTCTAAATCCTGCCTTGTGTGTAGGCTGACAGTTCACTGGTTGGCAGGACTGGGTCAAGAGGCAGCTGACTGCAGAACCCAGGAGAGGCCATGTCCAGAGGCAGTTGTGGGTCCAGGGGATCTTAAGGCAGCCTATCACCTGGTGGGTGGGTCTGTGCACCCAGTTAGTTGTTTGACCTGAGGCAACTCAAAACTGGTACCTATAGAATATTAGTCCAGGACTGCTCTGAGTCCTGGGGCCAATAAGCAAAAGGAAAAATTCCAACATGGCGCTTGCGAGGGCTAATATCCACATGGCAGAAGGAACTCCCAGGATGAGCTGTAGTTGACTGCTGCCTCTCCAGGAGACTCTCTAGGATCAGGAGGTAGGTGGGTCTGACCCAGGCTCTTACTGAATTACTGCTTCTTTCCTGAGTTCTAGATCATGCAAGATTTTGTGTGTGCCATTTAAGAGTGAAGTCTCTATTTTCCCCATCCCTCTGGGACTCTTGAAAGTAAGTCCCACTAGCTTCAAAGTCAAGTGCTCTGGGGAATCATTTTCCTGGTACAGGATCTTTGGACTGGGGATTTAATGACCAACATTAAATTACAGGATGATTATCATTACTAAAACTGAAAATGATCTCTGAAATTGGAGCTAAATATTATTTAGCTAACAAAGCACTTGGGCAGCTATAAATTAAACAGTGATTCAAAATTTGACAAAAGTAACTGTTGCCATTAAACCTTAGATATGACATGTACAGAAATGAGAATTGGACCATAAAGAAGGCTGAGCTCTGAAGAATTGATGCTTTTGAACTGTGGTGATGAAGAAGACTCTTAAGAGTCTCTTGGACTGCATTAAGATCAAACCAGTCAATCCTAAAGGGAATCAACCCTAAATATTCATTGGAAGGGCTGATGCTGAAGCTCCAATACTTTGGTCACCTGTTACAAAGAGCCAACTCATTGCAAAAGACCCTGATGCTGAGAAAGACTAAAGGCAGGAGGAGAAGGGCATGACAGAGGATGAGATGGTTGGATAGCATCACCAATTCAATGGACAAGAGTCTGAGCAAAGTCTGGGAGATAGTGAAGAGCCTGGCATGTTGCAGTCCATGGCGTCCAAAGAGTCAAACGCGAGTGAGCAACTGAACAACAATGACCAATATCAAACTGCTGTCTTCTCATCATAGCAATACTGCTCACCTCTTAAGTCCCCCCTCTAGTTAGCACAATATTTATTAAATAAACAACAAATGACACATTTACACACAAGTTAAAAAAAAAACAAAAAGCCACCTCTTTAGGGTCTAATACAGTAATTCCAGGGGAAATATATACTGCTTTATTGAAGTTTTTCTTTCATATTGATAGAGATAACTTGGCATTTTAAATATGATTTATTATTACCAATGTGATCTATTCCATAAAAATACAAAAGGGCATAGAAATAGTGTTGGATACTCTACATATCTCTTAAAACTACTTCTATGGTATAAAGGAGTTGCAAACACGACCAGCATATGGAAACATTCAGGGGGTTTTTTTGTTTGTTTGTTTGTTTTTTCTGATCAAGGTTTGCTTCTAAACAAAATAAAGACCATATGAAATGGGTGTTTGAGAATCATGGCAGTGTTCTTGGAAGGGAAAACTTGATGTCACCTCAGATCTAGGCTGAAATGTTGGGCAACAACTGAAAAAGAAAATTAGCATCTCAGAGCCTATTCTCTCATTTTTTTTCTTCTTCAGACTCAACTGTTTCTTATTAACTACTGTTAGCTCACACAATTCACAGCACATATTTCAGTCAAACTGAAAGCTTGAAGATTCTTTGAAACATAGTAAAACTTTTAAATTCATTAAAATGATATATTTCTCATTTATTCTTCCTCTGATCTCCTTGATATATAGTTTATTTTGTCCTCTGGTTGACTCTATAAATGGCTAATAGTATTGTATTATATTCCTCTAATACCATTCTTATGTCATTGTTACTGTGGCTCTTTATAATATTAGCCAAAATATTCTCGAAAATGCACCAGTCTTTGAGTAAAATATAAATTTACATTCTCATTTAATAACTCCCATCAAAGTGCCTCCAGCTATTTACGAGGGTCCCCTCACTTAAATTCAGGTATATTTCTGAAAATGTTTTATTGTAGTCAAGGGTATTTCTTTTCTTCTAGTCTCCCCAGCAGGTAACTCTACTGCCTCTACTGTTGCTGCTGAACCTCCTAAGCATATGGCTCCATTTTTCACAGCGCTTCTCAACAAGAGACCACCACTATTACCACAGCCCTGGCATCAGTGTCAAAGTTAAAACCATCCTTTGACTTACTCCATTTCAGGCCTAATATA
Source organism: Bos mutus (assembly GCF_027580195.1). Taxonomy (NCBI): domain Eukaryota; kingdom Metazoa; phylum Chordata; class Mammalia; order Artiodactyla; family Bovidae; genus Bos; species Bos mutus. The sequence continues at coordinate 36,142,390 of NC_091637.1, read as the reverse complement.
AGTCTATTTCATTTCCTTATAACTGAGCAAAGGCCAAAACTATACATTTAAGGTATGTATATGCAACTTAATATTTATGTAAAATGGAAAGTAAGTACAACATACAGAATTACTCATAAGGATTACTGGATGTCACTATTCTCAGAGTCAACAGGCTAAGAGCCTTCTTCAGTAGTCTTCACCAGGACTTCTCCCCATCCATTTCCAATTCTGTGACAATGAATTAAGAACCAGCTTACTCCCAATATGGGGACTACTTTGCTCAAGTCTACCGTTCCAAGTCTATAATGAAATAATCACAAGTATAGAACAAGAAGACTTTGTTTTCCTTCAGCGGGATCTCAGTTGTCCCAGATCTTATCCCGGCTTCAAGACACTCTCTTAGATGACAGAGAAAATGTAAATGTTCTTTTCAAAGATAGCCCATCTACCTTTTACAGTTCAGTTCAGTCGCTCAGTCGTGTTTGACTCTTTGCGACCCCATGAATTGCAGCACACCAGGCCTCCCTGTCCATCACCAACTCCTGGAGTTCACTCAGATTCACGTCCATCGAGTTGGTGATGCCATCCAGCCATCTCATCCTCTGTCGTCCCCTTTTCCTCCTGCCCCCAATCCCTCCCAGCATCAGAGTCTTTTCCAATGAGTCAACTCTTCCCATGAGGTGGCCAAAGTACTGGAGTTTCAGCTTCAGCATCATTCCCTCCAAAGAAATCCCTGGGCTGATCTCCTTCAGAATGGACTGGTTGGATCTCCTTGCAGTCCAAGGGACTCTCAAGAGTCTTCTCCAACACCACAGTTCAAAGGCATCAATTCTTTGGCACTCAGCTTTCTTCACAATCCAACTCTCACATCCATACATGACCACAGGAAAAACCTTGACTAGACGGACCTTTGTTGGCAAAGTAATGTCTCTGCTTTTCAATGTGCTATCTAGGTTGGTCATAACTTTTCTTCCAAGGAGTAAGCGTCTTCTAATTTCATAGCTGCAGTCACCATCTGCAGTGATTTTGGAGCCCCCAAAAATAAAGTCTGACACTGTTTCCCCATCTATTTCCCATGAAGTGATGGGACCAGATGCCATGATCTTCGTTTTCTGAATGTTGAGCTTTAAGCCAACTTTGCACTCTCCTCTTTCACCTTCATCAAGAGGCTTTTGAGTTCCTCTTCACTTTTTGCCATAAGGGTGGTGTCATCTGCATATCTGAGGTTATTGATATTTCTTCTGGCAATCTTGATTCCAGCTTGTGTTTCTTCCAGTCCAGCATTTCTCATGATGTACTCTGCATATAAGTTCAATAAGCAGGGTGACAATATACAGCCTTGACATACTCCTTTTCCTATTTGGAACCAGTCTGTTGTTCCATGCCCAGTTCTAACTGTTGCTTCCTGACCTGCATACAAATTTCTCAAGAGGTAGGTCAGGTGCTTATTTGGTTTTAAGAATATACTCACACTAGAATACAGAACCTAATACCAGCAAATTGTGCATTTTTCAGTTTTTAAAATATTGCTAACAATGGAGCATCATTTCAAGGCATTTTCTATAGTCAAAACTGGGTAAGTTGAGCAGAAAACTATCAGTACAGTCACAACTTATACCAAGAAAAGCTATACGTAATTTCTTAGTCCATAATATCTTTATTCAGGTAACTTTAACATCCCCTAAGACTATAGCTTTTCTCATGTATAGCTAAAAGGCTTATGTTGATACTTTTGCTTAAATCTTTGAAACAGCTCTTCTTATATCTGCCATATCCATGGAGGGAAGCTAGAGTTGAAGAATGATCAGTTTCAGCTGTGTCAACTCATGCAACAAGGTGCCAGTCACAGGATGTAGCTTCTAAAGTTAACATCATTAAGGTAGTCTTCAAAACCATCCAAAAACTCCCTATCACATAATTCATCAATATCATACAATTTCTTTACATGCTAGCTAAAGTAATCTTCATGATGCTAATTGCCACATCAGTCCTTCTAGTTGGAATCCTACCCAATCTTATCCACAAGTCTATATTATTCATTTCTTTAAAATTCAAGACCAGCCAATGTTTGTTGGTTACCTTTTCAACACATCTCTCTCCTTTCCCTTCCTAACAGGTTCTTGTTTACATTTGAGATGCACGTGCTTCTGAAAAATTTAATTTCTCTCCCAATGCAATAGCAGAGTATATGCATTCTATTTCCCAACGCTAGTCAGAATTATTGGTTCAGAGACTCATGGTGCCCCAAAATTCCAAACCTCATCCAAGGACAACGTACTATCAAGAGGGAGATGAGTGTACAGAGTCCAGAATCCTGAAATCAGTGTTTCAGGCACCAAAAGAGGGGTTCCTAAAGATAATGCCAACATGCTGGGGAGGGAAGAGTAAAAAGATTGCAGAGAAACAGAACCAGACCCTGAAAATCTTAAGTATCTCAAGATCAATCTATTTTGAAAGCCAGATCTACCTTTCAATTCTTCTGTTACAGGAGCCAATAAATTCCCTTTGTTTTAAAAGCCGCTTGGACTTGAATTTTCTGTTACTTGCAATGGAAAGTAAGTTATATACTACACATAGTATAGGGTTTCCTGGCAGCTCAGATGGTAAAGGATCTGCCTGCAATGCAGGAGACCCAGATTCAATCCCTGGGGTGGGAAGATACCCTGGAGAAGAGAATGGCTACCCACTCAAGTATTCTTGCCTGGAGAATTCCATGGACAGAGGAGTCTGGTGGGCTACAGTGCATGCGTTGCAAACAGTCAGACACGACTGAGCGACTATTACTTTCCCTCTTTCCCTTTCACACATAGTCTAAAATTCATCTTTTTCAAGAAGCCTTGCATTCTTTATCCCACCTGACTGTTTTTCTTCTACTTATCTTTTCCTCAGCTGTTAAGCAGCAGAGTACTAGGGCAATCTGCAGTAATCCACACTAATAGCAAATTTAAATTACAAAAACTCAGTTTCAGTACTTAAAATGTTGCTAATTAGATTACAAGTTTCTAAAAGCATAAAGATCTTCTGTTGCATTTATTTTTCTTCCAAGAGCCATATACTGTTTTTCTTTCTGAACCACGAAGTGAGGTAATGTTGAATGCCAATAAATGTGGTGAACAGTGAAAACAGTAGGATTTTTTTAATAGACAATGACTTAGTAATATACATCTCATGATTAATAGGCTATCTAACACACATAAAATTACATTTGAGAGATATTGAAATTGCCTGGTCACTTAGTCATTTCCTTCTTTAATTGATGTTAAAATTGTAAATATTTAGTGTTTAATAGAGCTTGTTTCAACTCTATATTCATCTATGTCATAATTTTGCCTCAATATTTTAGTGACAACTTGCTTAAGTATTAAAGAATAAAATGGCGGGTGTAGACCCTAGCTAAGTACAAAAAAAAACAACTTGTCATTTTACTACATAACTTCACAAATAACCTGGAAGGGCAATTGCAGAAAGACAAAGTACTCATAAGAAATTTTACATACAAATGTCTAAAACTGTATACCAATTGTATTAGCAAAAAAGACCAGTTAAATTAGGTCAATATTTCAACAATTTTATTCCCTACATGAATAAAACAATAGTGACTGGGAATGCTAATCCATAGACCTAAAGCCAGTGGGAACACAGAGTGTTCTTCTAATACCCCTTTAATACTCCTTTGAATTGTTGCAGTCATTGAATTGCTAAAGTGAGTTTGAATACAGTAGTATTTGTTTCCCAAATCAGAAATCAAATATACTGAAGTTTTGAAAAGCTAAAAATCATTTGCTCTGCAAGCAACCAAATCTCTTTTAAAAACAAGGTTTTGCTTACCAAAGATCTGAGCAACTGCAGTTAGCTTTTCAACACTGCTGTTTCTAACATATAACTTCATGACAGATTATACTCCATCTTCATGTATCACTGGCTTGTTTTCAGTCTGCTGTGCTAATTTCTATCATTAAAAGCATGAACACCTAAGTAAAATGCTTCTGGAGTCTCCTGAGAGTTTATAAGGAATGGAAGACTGGTCTGGGATTTAATTTTAAATGTCACAAGTTGTTAATTCCGTTGGTAATAAAACTATCCATGAATATACATGGGGGTGGTGGTCAAGATGGTAGAGCAAGAAGAGACCATAAGTTCACCTCCTCCCAAAGTCACACTGAAATTACAACTATTTACAGATTAACTATGGGAACAACTTGAATACTAGCATAAATGATTACCCACAACTCAAGATATAAAGAAATCAATGAGAGAGGTAGCAGAGTTGGACATGTCCTACAGTCAAGAACGATATTCCCCCAATTAGGTAACCCACAAAGGGAAGGATAATCACAATCTCCAAGGATCTCCCCAGAGAGGCAGGGGTGTGAGCTTCATGTCAACTCTCCAGCTTGGGGATCTTGCTCTGGGAAAATGTGCCCTGAGAACATCTTATTTTGAAAACCAACAAGGCTTGCATACATCAAAGCCAGAGGGCTGTAGGGAACAGAGACACCACTCTAAAAGGGTGCACACAAAATTTTGCATGCTCTGAGTCTCAGCACAGAGGCAGTAATTTGAAAGGTCCCTAGGTTAGACATTTCACTGACCTTGAAGAGCTTCCTAGAGAGGCACAAGGTAATTGGGAATCCCCCTAAAGATACTGATGCTGGCAATTGCCACTTTAGGAAGCTCAATCTACCATAAGGACACTAGTGTGGCAAAACATCTTTCTGTAGTCCCCTCTCTAGTCAATAAATGCCAGTGGCTTACCCATCTCACTAGTGAGCTGGCACCAGTCCCAGGATGTCCTGATTCCCACAGGCAACCGCTCTAGGACTCAACCCTAAACACCAGTGGACTGGCACCAGTCTTGGGATGCCCTGGTAGCAGCCAACACACATGGCAGGATCTACAGCCAAACAGACCAGAGACCAGCACCACGTACCAGCACATCAATAGTAGTTGGCCCCACCACAATTGAAGGGTCCACACAGTCAACATCAGAGACACCCCCAGGGCATGTATCTTTAATGGTCAGACAGGAGTGTGCTGGTGGACCTCAAAGGACATCTCCTACATAAGGACTTGTTCTGCTTAAGCAGCCTAGCCAATATATAGAAACAATATAAGCAACCTAGCCAATATATAGAAACAAACACAGAGAACTAATCAAAATGAGAAGACAGAGGAATATGTTACAAATGAAGGAACAAGACAACATCTCAGAAAAAGAACTAAATCAAAGAGGAGATATCAATTTACCTGACAATGAGTTCAATGGTAATGGTCATAAAGATGCTCAATGAACTCAGGAGAAGAGTGAATGAATACAGTGAGAAGTTAAACAGAATTAGTAAATATAAAGAAGAACCAAGCAGAGCTGAAGAAAACAATAACTCGTATTAAAAATACACTGGGAAGAATCACCAGTGAACTAAGTGATAGAGAGGAATAGATCAACAAGCTGAAAGACAGACTAGTGGAAATCACACAAGATGAACAGAAAAAATCTTTAAACAAAGATAGATTAAGACATCTCTGCATCAACATCAAGTGTACCAATATTTGTCTTATTAGGGCTCCAAGAGGAGAAGAGAGTGAGAAGGGATAGAGAATTATTTAAAGAAATTAATAGCTAAAAAATTCCCTAACCTGGGAAAGAGAACAGATACACAGGTCCTGGAAGCACATAGACTGTCAAAGTAGATGAAGCCAAAGAGGTCCACACTAAGACAAATTATACTTAAAATGGCAAAAATTAAAGAGAAGGAAAGAATCTTAAAAGCAGCAAGATATAAGCAACTAATTATGTACAAGAGAACTCCCATAAGAACACCAGTTGACTTTTCAGCAGAAATTTTGCAGGCCAGAAGGGAGTTGCATGATATATTGTAAGAGATAAAAGGAAAAAACCTGCAGTCAAGAACTCCACCCAGCAAGGCTATCATTCAGATCTAAAGGAGAAGAAGAGTTTTACACACAAACAAAAGCTAAAAGAGTTCAGCACAAACAAACTGACTTTACAAGAAACGTTAAAAGGACTTCTATAAGTTAAAAAAGAAAAGACCACAACCCAAAATATAAAAATTATGAAAGAAAAGTCTAATTGATAAGACAAACATGCAATAAAGGGATAGATCAAACATGGAAAATTCATAGAAGGTTAAAAAACAAAAATAGTCAATCGTCTATATCCACAGTAAGTAGTTAAAGGATACACAAAATAAGAAGATGTAAAATATCACATCAAGAATATTAAATGTGATGGGAGAGGTAAAGTGAAAATGTGGGGTTGTTAGAATGCATTCAAACTTAAGAGACTAACAACTAAAAATAATTTGTGTGCATGTATATACACCCAGGAAGAGAGGATGGGGAGAGAGTTATATATGAATCTCAATGATAACCAAAAACCTATAATAGATACACACACACACACACACACACGCACACACACACACAGAGAGAAAGGAATCCAAACATAACACTAAATATAGTCATCAGATCACAGAAGGGAAGACAGCAAAAGAAGAAGGAACAAAAGAGACCTACAAAAATAACCCCAAAACAATGAGCAAAATGTCAATAAGTACATATCTAGCAATAATCACTTTAAGTGTAAATGGACTAAATGCTCCAATCAAAAGATACAGACTGACTAAATGGATACAAAAACAAAGACCCGTATACATGATGCTTACAAGAGACTCACTTCATATCTAAAGACATATACTAACTGAAAATGAAGGCATGGAAAAAGTATTATATGCAAATGGAAACAAAAATAATATAATAAATAAGGAGATAAATTTTATTTCCATACTCAGGCCTAAAATTTTTGATTTTTCATTTAGCTTTACTACCAGATGTGTGACTCTTAGAATTTTAACCAGTATATTTATATATCATGAATTATAATGATTATCTCATAATCTAAATATTTTGAAAAATGAATTACTGGAACATATTATTCAATTATGTGGAAAAACAAAAAGGAGTTGGAAGAAAATAAAATATTAGAAAATAATAAAGTATATATTCTATCCAACTTTAATTAACAATGTAAGTTTAGAATTTTTTAGGTTATATTGTTAATCTCAATTTTGTATTGAATTTGCATTCTTTGAATTTTTCACTTCTTTCCCTCCTCCTTTCTCTCTGCATCTTCCTATTTTCCTTCTTTTTCTCCTTCCTACTCTTCTTTCTCTTCCTGACACATATTTTACATCACTTCATTTACCTTACCTTCTTTCCCCATTCTCTTACATGCAATCTGGGACCACCTATACAGACAACTGGGCTGCTTGAAACCTTTTCATTAAATAAACCTATACTCAGAGGTACTATATTTCTGTTTCAACCCTTTAACTATTAGCCACAAACGATATTAGAGTACTTAAGGCAGAGCAGCTATATAAATGGTGGTAGTGGAATAGAAAGATGTTGTTTCATTCACCTGTCATCTCAGGAGAAAACACTACATCACGGTGTAAAAAGTACCATGACTGTAGACTCAGACTTGAATGGTGTCCCTGACTTTACCAAAAGAAAAAAGCTCCTCTAGGGCAGGGACAAAGAATTCCATATTCTCACCACCTAAGCTATGACACCTATTCCAATTCTAGCACAATTACAAAGTTTAGTCTAAAATAAAACAATGGCCAAGAAAACCACTAACATTCAACATTATTTAATAAAATATTTGTTTTCTTTATATAAATCAAGGTAGATATGAAATACATTGTTACACTTAAGGTTGTTTTGTAAGTGCCATGCAATCATTAAATTCTTCCTCTACTTTTCAAATTCTTTAGCATCTTTATTCCCATGGAATGGAATGAACTTCATTTGATGAGAATGCATTATTTATCTGCTAAGACTATCTCTGTTCTTGTTAACCAGAAAAAAGCTGAACAAGTACTGTACTTATTCATGATGCCAAATCAATATATTAATGTACTAGAAAACTCAAGAAACTAAATTTTTATTCATTAAAAATGTCATTTAGCCACAAAGTTATTTTGAAAAAAGATAAATTATACATTTATAGCAGATAAAACAATGTTTAAAACAATGTACATATGATTATTGTTCTCACCTAACAGAAGCAGAAGATATTAAGAAGAGGTGGCAAGAATACACAGAAGAACTGTACAAAAAAGATCTTCACGACCAAGATAATCACAATGGTGTGATCACTCACCTAGAGCCAGACATCCTGGAATGTGAAGTCAAGTGGACCTTAGGAAGCATCACTACGAACAAAGCTAGTGGAGGTGATGGAATTCCAGTGGAGCTATTTCAAATCCTGAAAGATGATGCTGTGAAAGTGCTGCACTCAATATGTCAGCACATTTGGAAAACTCAGCAGTGGCCACAGGACTGGAAAAGGTCAGTTTTCATTCCAATCCCAAAGAAAGGCAATGCCAAAGAATGCTCAAACTACCCCCCAATTGCACTCACCTCCCACGCTAGTAAAGTAATGCTCAAAATTCTCCAAGCCAGGCTTAAGCAATATGTGAACCGAGAACTTCCTGATGTTCAAGCTGGTTTTAGAAAAGGCAAAGGAACCAGAGATCAAATTGCCAACATTCACCGGATCATCAGAAAAACAAGAGAGTTCCAGAAAAACATCTATTTCTGCTTTATTGACTATGCCAAAGACTTTGACTGTGTAGATCACAATAAACTGAGAAAAATTCTGAAAGAGATGGGAATACCAGACCACCTGACCTGCTTCTTGGGAAATCTGTATGCAGGTCAAGAAGTAACAGTTAGAACTAGACATGGAACAACAGACTTTTCCAAATAGGAAAAGGAGTTCGTCAAGGCTGTATATTGTCACCCTGCTTATTTAACTTACATGCAGTGTACATCATGAGAAACACTGGGCTGGAAGAAGCACAAGCTGGAATCAAGATTGCCAGGAGAAATATCAATAACCTCAGACATGCAGATGACACCACCCTTATGGCAGAAAGTGAAGAACTAAAGAGCCTCTTGATGAAAGTAAAAGAGGAGAGTGAATAAGTTGGCTTAAAGCTCAACATTCAGAAAACTAAGATCATGGCATCTGGTCCTATCACTTCATGGCAAATAGATGGGGAAACAGTGGAAACAGTGTCAGATTTTATCTTTCTGGGCTTCAAAATCACTGCAGATGGTGACTGCAGCCACAAAATTAAGACACTTACTCCTTGAAAGGAAAGTTATGACCAACCTAGACAGCATATTCAAAAGCAGAGACATTACTTTGCCAACAAAGGTCCATCTAGTCAAGGCTATGCTTTTTCCAATAGTCTTATATGGATGTGAGAGTTGGACTATAAAGAAGGCTGAGTGCCAAAGAATTGATGCTTTTGAACTGTGGTGTTAGAGAAGACTCTTGAGAGTCCCTTGGACTGCAAGGAGATCCAACCAGTCCATCCTAAAGGAGATTAGTCCTGGGTGTTCACTGGAGGGACCTATGTTGAAGTTGAAACTCTAGTACTCTGGCCACCTGATGCGAAGAGCTGACTCATTTGAAAAGACCCTGATGCTGGGAAAGATTGAGGGCAGGAGGAGAAGGGGATGACAGAGGATGAGATGGTTGGATGGCATGACTGACTCGATGGACATGGGTTCGGGTGGACTCCAGGATTGGTGATGGACAGGGAGGCCTGGTGTGCTGTGGTTCATGGGGTCACAAAGAGTCAGACACGACTGAGCAACTGAACTGAACTGACTGAAATAGTAAGAGATATTATCTTGGTGGCAGCCCAACTGATTTTATTAGCAGAATAATGTTAAATAGTTATCACTTTAGATGATCATCTAACATCTATGAAATCATAAACATGCATGCAAATCCAAGAAGTGAATCATAATCCAGAATGCAATTACATTCACTTATAGATTATTATTAAGATAAACCATAATGGAAAAAATATTTAAAAGATGTGTGTGTATAACTGCGATACTGTGTAGTACAAAAGTAATTAACACAACACTGTAAGCCAAATAGATTCAATGAAAAATAAATTTTAAAAGATAAAAAAGGACTAAAAAAATTTTTTAAATAAAATACAAAATTTTAAATTTCTATAGAATACTTATGAACCATGAAATTGCGTCTTTAGACCAGCTTGAGAAACAGTGCACTCCACCACACTGAGATTTAAAGGAGTGAGGGGCAAAAATAACTCTGATGTGAGAATGAACTAGGTTAGGTAGGTTATAGCTGAGATGTCAATGAACCAGACATCTGTTAGAAGTCTCATTTTGCTGAGAATTTCTCCTCTCAGCTATTTGATGAAGCAATAAGGGACTATTTCTCTGGACTTAATTTTGACCAAACAGAAAGAACTACTTCATGAAATTCAACTGACAGGAACCTTGGGAGAAAGTCAAGTTGTCATCTTCGTACTTGAAAGGGCCAAGAAAGAAAACACTGAGCACAGTCTGACAACTTCCCTGGACTTTAAAAAAGCATATTTCAAAAATTTTAGAGAGGAGTTCTGAATGAATCCATGACCGCATTCTTTTAAAAGCATCGGAGCCCTTGAAAGACAAATTCTGATAAGAAAATTATAAATGGCTACAACATAGTAGACACAAAAAGGAAAGCTCTCTAAAGGAAACTAGCATAGCTATAGTTTCTTGCATATACTGTAAGAGAAGGAAAGGGAAAAGGTTATATTTTGAACAACTTTCCTGTGGAAACAAGATGCTAAGTTGTTCTACAGAGGTGTATCTGTTAACTATTTTATTGAACAGGAAACTGAGGCTGGAGGAGATGAAGGCAGGTCTAGAAATAAAAACTTTAGTAAAGAGTTATTAATATACCTAAGGATAATAAAAAAAAGACACCATCTATGCTGCAGGGTATTTTTTTTTTTAATTTATTTATTTTTTTAATTTCAGGTATACACGTGCTCCCCATCCTGAACCCTCCTCCCTCCCCTCCCCCATACCATCCCCTGGGCCGTCCCAGCGACCAGCCCCAAGCATCCAGCATCGTGCACTGAACCTGGACTGGCATCTCATTTCATATGACATTTCACATGTTTCAATGCCATTCTCCCAAATCTTCCCACCCTCTCCTCTCCCACAGAGTCCATAAGACTGTTCTATACATCAGTGTCTCTTTTGCTGTCTCAGATACAGGGTTATCGATCTTTCTAAATTCCATATATATGCGTTAGTATACTGTATTTATGTTTTTCCTTCTGGCTTACTTCACTCTGTATAATAGGCTCCAGTTTCATCCACCTCATTAGAACTGATTCAAATGTATTCTTTTTAATGGCTGAGTAATACTCCATTGTGTATATGTACCACAGCTTTCTTATCCATTCATCTGCTGATGGACATCTAGGTTGCTTCCATGTCCTGGCTATTATAAACAGTGCTGGGAACATTGGGGTACACGTGTCTCTTTCTCTTCTGGTTTCCTCAGTGTGTATGCCCAGCAGTGGGATTGCTGGATCGTAAAGCAGTTCTATTTCCAGTTTTAAGGAATCTCCACACTGTTCTCCATAGTGGCTGTACTAGTTTGCATTCCCACCAACAGTGTAAGAGGGTTCCCTTTTCCACACCCTCTCCAGCATTTATTATTTGTAGACTTTTGGATCGCAGCCATTCTGACTGGTGTGAAATGGTACCTCATAGTGGTTTTGATTTGCATTTCTCTGATAATGAGTGATGTTGAGCATCTTTTCATGTGTTTGTTAGCCATCTGTATGTCTTCTTTGGAGAAATGTCTATTTAGATCTTTGGCCCATTTTTTGATTGGGTCATTTATTTTTCTGGAGTTGAGCTGTAGGAGTTGCTTGTATATTTTTGAGATTAGTTGTTTGTCGGTTGCTTCATTTGCTATTATTTTCTCCCATTCTGAAGGCTGTCTTTTCACCTTGCTAATAGTTTCCTTTGTTGTGCAGAAATTAGGTCCCATTTGTTTATTTTTTGCTTTTATTTCCAATATTCTGGGAGGTGGGTCATAGAGGATCCTGCTGTGATGTATGTCAGAGAGTGTTTTGCCTATGTTCTCTCTCTAGGAGTTTTATAGTTTCTGGTCTTACGCTGAGATCTTTAATCCATTTTGAGTTTATTTTTGTATATGGTGTTAGAAAGTGTTCTAGTTTCATTCTTTTTACAAGTGGTTGACCAGATTTCCAGCACCACTTGTTAAAGAGATTGTCTTTAATCCACTGTATATTCTTGCCTCCTTTGTCAAAGATAAGGTGTCCATATGTGTGTGGATTTATCTCTGGGCTTTCTATTTTGTTCCATTGATCTATATTTCTGTCTTTGTGCCAGTACCATACTGTCTTGATAACTGTGGCTTTGTAGTAGAGCCTGAAGTCAGGTTTGATTCCTCCAGTTCCATTCTTCTTTCTCAAGATCACTTTGGCTATTCGAGGTTTTTTGTATTTCCAAAATTGTGAAATTATTTGTTCTAGCTCTGTGAAGAATACTGTTGGTAGCTTGATAGGGATTGCATTGAATCTATAAATTGCTTTGGGTAGTATACTCATTTTCACTATATTGATTCTTCCAATCCATGAACATGGTATATTTCTCCATCTATTAGTGTCCTCTTTGATTTCTTTCACCAGTGATTTATAGTTTTCTATATATAGGTCTTTAGTTTCTTTAGGTAGATATATTCCTAAGTATTTTATTCTTTTCATTGCAATGGTGAATGGAATTGTTTCCTTAATTTCTCTTTCTGTTTTCTCATTATTAGTGTATAGGAATGCAAGGGATTTCTGTGTGTTGATTTTATATCCTGCAACTTTACTATAATCATTGATTAGTTCTAGTAATTTTCTGGTGGAGTCTTTAGGTTTTCTATGTAGAGGATCATGTCATCTGCAAATAGTGAGAGTTTTACTTCTTCTTTTCCAATTTGGATTCCTTTTATTTCTTTTTCTGCTCTGATTGCTGTAGCCAAAACTTCCAAAACTATGTTGAATAGTAATGGTGAAAGTGGGCACCCTTGTCTTGTTCCTGACTTTAGAGGAAATGCTTTCAATTTTTCACCATTGAGGATAATGTTTGCTGTGGGTTTGTCATATAGCTTTTAAAGAGACCATTAATTTCAGTATTTGATGCTGATCATTTCATTTTAATCCAAAATAGTAAAACATGGGTGCTCACAATCTCTATGATGAAAATGCATCTTTATACTAGTAAGGGTAAACCAAATGCAAATAGAAGACACTAGATGGCTATTAGTAAAATAAGAGGTAAGTTTAAACATCCATAAATAGGTTAATTATATTCTATACAAGCAAAAACATCTGTTGATATGTTTGCCCTGCCTTTATCCCCTTCTTAGCAGTGGGCATTTAACAAATTCAACCAACAAAGAAAATAACCTCCAGCCAACCCACTGACAAGTAGTAAGCAAGCAGATCCTCTCTATCTAAGAAAGTAAGCTAAGAGATTCAGAAATAGAAATACTCAGATAAGTACTGGAATTGAGGAGTCATTGTAAGTCAGGCTAGGGTCAGCATTTGGGGCCATCCAAGCCACTTGCACTCTGCTCCTCTGTGACATAAAAGGCCATGGGTAGCCAAAACATGCAAATATTCTGAGAGTGCCAAAACCATAGGACTTGCACACAGAGAAATGTGTAGATGAAAGACCATATAACTCAGGAGTGACAGGGAGTAGCCTCAGTTACTATGTTTCCAAAAATTCCAGGCTTCATCTGTTCAGTCTGTCCTCAGTTTCTCATCTTTGGATACCCAAATAACCCACCATGTTTAATGGATACTACTAAATTGTTTATATATCCCCTCTAGCTCTGGAAACTCTAATTTCAACTATCCACATGATTAACAGGTAGTCATGTTCATGCAATATAACTCCACATCCTGGGAAAAAAAAAAAAAAAACTGATTAATTCAGACAAGGAAACCTTAACCAAAAAAATAACCCTTTCTGCACAGAATATGAGGTAAGAGATTTCGGCTTAAAATAGAATACTTTCTGAAATGGAGAGAATATAAGCTTGAGAGTTATTAGTAGTAGCTGTTATTCAGTTGTGAACAAGAAACATAGAAACAATCTCTGCCCTAAAAAAGAGGAATAAGAAAAGAGAAAATGAAAGGAAAGGGAAAAGGTCACGTGAAGAAAAAACAGATAACATGAACAGATGGAAGAACCTACTTGGTTTTCTTCAAACGGACTAATATGTGGTTCACAAGTACAAGTGCATCCCTGTTCTTGGGTATTTTAGGAAAACCCGTATTCTGCATATAATTACATCACCAGTGGAACTAGTATCTGTATGAACATGATGCCTGGGAGCGATGGTAGGAAATTATATAAAGGACAATGTTTTTATGATTTCTATGTAAAGTTTCTTGGAGAAGGAAGTGGCAACCCACTCCAGTGTTCTTGCCTGGAGAATCCCAGGGACCGGGGAGCCTGGTGGGCTGCCATCTCTGGGGTCACACAGAGTTGGACACGACTGAAGTGACTTAGCAGCAGCAGCAGCAGCATGTAAAGTTTCTATGTAATGTACACATTGAAATTATACATCATGACACATTTCATCAGTTCTCAGCAAAATTCCAAGACATATAATTAGACAGATGGCTCATGAACACCTAGAAAAGAAGTGGCAATCACCAAGAGCCACTTTAAGTTCACTAAGAATAAATTATACCAAACTAATTAAATTATACAGACATAGTGAATCTGCATGACAATGAGACATTTAATGGAGTGTTTTGCTGATGTCTTTTTGGACAAGATAGATGTGGAGAGGATGTTTGTAAATTATGTGACTATGTTGGCTGAACAATTATTCTCAAAATTTAAGCTGTTGTGAGACTTATTCACAACTTAAAGTTAAAAAAATAGATGTATATACATAAAAGACATGTATCAATTTGGTGAAATATTAATATATAATTATGTATTAATATAATTTATTGGTCAGATGCATCTGAGAAATACTATATAGTCTGTCCTGTTCTTGACTATCCATTCAGCTATTTATTCATTCAACCTGTATTTTGTAGTTCCTACTTTGTACCACAAACTATGTTACACTCTAGAATACAGAAATGAAGGTGAACATGGTACCTGCCTTCAAGGAGCTTATTCCTATGGGGGATTCATGAATTAAACAAACAATTATTTAAATTATAACTAGGATAATTCTGCAAATGAGTAGTATAAAGTTCCAGGAATATGTAAAACAGGAGGCCTGAGGATTCCTCATGTTACTGCCACATTAAAGAATTTAAGTCCTAATATAATGAAACCCCTCAAAATTATTTAAATACAAATTTCCAAGGGTGGTTAGACTTTTTTAAAGCATGGAAGTTGCTCTATTTCCACTACAAAGATATCAATTACTTGTAAACAGCAAATTTTGGAATGCAGTTTAAAAAACTCTTCAAAAGGGACCAAAGAAAAATTTAAGAAGCAGTTGAGTCTTCATTGCTAAAATGCAGTTTTCTTTTCTGCAAAGAAAGAACAAGACCAAAGGTAGGAAGGGTGGACATACAAGGCAATTTGGAACACAGGAAGTAGAAGAGCCTGATTAGATGAGCAGCAGGCCCAGCTAAAGCAATTCCAATCAGCTGGGCACTGAAAGAAAACTATAAGTTATTTGGATTTGACCACCCAAATTGCCTCCATTTCCTACTTCACACACTAAAAATGATGATATTCATTTTTCTCTTTTCCTCTCATTCTAGGGACACAGCAAGGCTGTCATAGCCATGTTTAATGAATGAAAGAATGAATGAACTCTGATCTCTTTGGTATGTGTAATGAATAAAACATTATTGGTATTAATAATGAAATACAGTTATTTAACATTTAACTGGCACAGATTGAGATTTCATTTCTGATGTCTGGAACTGTGCTTTGAGTCATCAAAGGACTTTAAACCAGTTGAATGTTCAGGCTGAATATATTTATATTATATTTTTTTTTTTTTTGGTATATGAGTCAGGAATACTGGAGCTAGAAATATACCCTGGGAGGATGTGTGGTTCAGTGTGCCCTCTCAAATTCTTTTATTCTCCCTATTGCTCTTGCCCTCCCAAATATACTCTATTAAATTCTTGGCCAAAATTTTTACAAGACGATTTACTTGGGAGAAATTCTGGAACCTGAGCATTTGTGGATTCACTAAATAATCTAGAATATAATAATTAGATAATATACAATGGTTAAAATAATATTGCATTTAATGATTATAAGAAGATGTTAAACTGTTACACATAAAATAATTTACAAAAAGTAAATTCAGTGTAAAAGTTTCCATTTTTGTTTAAAAATGCATATGTGCAGATATATAGTGTTACTTCCCTATGGTAAAAAAAAGTTTTCATTTTTTAATTATCTGTATTTTCAAATTTTTCTTTTTATTGTTTTAATAAAATTTTTGAAAACTAATTACAAATTTCAAATTATTTTACTAGGGTGATGCAAATATAATTGTGGTTGGTGAAATTTGTTGTTTGATATTGCAAAACATTCTTAATAAATGTGGTTATGTTATACATCATTTTAATGTAAACTTCTCACTTTACATTTTTTGGCTAATGACTTATTATTTGCTGTTTATTTTATATTTATTTTAGACTATGGAAATGATGTTAGACAGAAAGCAAATTCAAGTGATTTTCTTATGTGAGTTGAAAATGGGTCATAATGCAACAGAAACAACTCACTACATCAAAAATGCATTTGTACATTGCTAATGTACACTGAAGTGCTGTTTCAAGTTTTGCATAGGAGAGCCTTGAAGATGAAGAGTACAATGGCCAGCTATCATAAGGTGACAATGAACGACCAATTGAGAAGTTCATCAAAGGTAATCCTCTTACAACTACACAAGAAGTTGTGAAGAACTCAACATCGACCATTCTATTGTCATTCAGCATTTGAAGCAAACTGAAAAGTTGAAAAAGGTCAATTAAGTGAGCACCTCATGAGCTGACTGAAAATCAAAACAACTGGTGCGCTGATCTGTCACCTTCTCTTATTCTAACCAACAACAATGAACTATTTCTCAGTTGGATTGTGATGTACGACAGAAAGTGGACTGCACACAAAAACCAGCGACCACCAGCTCAGTGGTTGGACCAAGAAGCAGCTCCAGGGCACTTCCCGAAGCCAAACTTGCACCAAACCGAAAAAGGCCATTGTCACTTTTTGGTGGTCTGCTGCCCATCTGACCCACTACAGCTTTCTGAATCTCAGAAAAACCATTACACTTAGAAGTATGCTCAGCAAATTGATGAGATGCACCAAAACTTCAACACTTGCAGCCAGCATTGATCAACAGAATGGGCCCAATTCTTCAGCACAACAACACCTAACTGCACGTCACACAACCAACACTTCAAAAGTTGAATGAATTGGGGTATGAAGTTTTGCCTCATCTGCCATATTCACCTGACCTCTCACCAACCCACTCTCATGTCTTCAAGCATTTTGACAACTTTTTCCAGGGAAAATGCTTCCCCATCCAGCAGTAGGCAGAAAATGCTTTCTGCGAGTTTGTCAAATCCCAGAACATGTACTTTTATGTTACAGGAATAAATAAACTTATTTCTCATTGAAAAAATGTGTTGATTGTAATGGTTATTTTGAATAATGATATTGTGTTTGAGCCTAATGATAATGATTTAAAAGTCACAGTCCAAAACCACAATTACTTTTCCACCAACCTAATAGATAATCGGGCTTCCTAGGTGGCTCTAGGGGTAAAGAACTCACCTGCCAATGCAGGAGACTTAAGAGACACCAGTTTGATCCCTGGGTTGCCAAGATCCCCTGGAGGAGGGCCTGGCAACCCACTCCAGTATTCTTGCCTGGAGAATCCCATGGACAGAGGAGCTTGGCAGACTATAGTTCATGGGGTCACAAAGAACTGGACATGACTGAAATGATAAATAAATGACAGGCAATAGATAAACATATCTTGAGATGATACATATATTTTTTATCAATAATAGTTGTGCTGAATTTACAAAGATGTTTGAGTTTCATTCACTTTCAGCTTTATGTTTACAAAACTTTTCCTGACATTTTGTAAATATTCTGTTCAACAATCTTTCCACTGCCTTTCCAAACAATCTACTCCCACCACTTTTACTATTCACTAGCAAAAAACAACCAACAGCATTGGCCACTATTTGCTAAGTTTTAGTGATTCAAGTAGTTAAGTTCATTAAGAATTATCAGCTGCAGGCTGCACATTCTGAAAAAAAATTCTTGATGAAGGATCTGGGTGATGAGTCTTGAGCAGTGGGAGCCAGTTTATATGTGCATATCAAGCACTTACCAGCTCTTGAAAAGGGAGCTGATGAATAGAGCCTTTTTTAATGACTAACTCTGCTTTTTTTCCATGCTATACTTGTTCTATATAAGATCATTTCTGTCTGAAAAAAGTGAAACATTAAAGTGCCAACAGACTTCCATGAATCTATGAGGTTTCATAACTCCATAGCTGTTGTTGTTCAGTCGCTTAGTCGTGTCTGACTCTTTGCGACCCCATGGACTGCAGCACACTAGCCTTCCCTGTCCTTCACCATCTCCTGGAGTTTGCTCAAACTCATGTCCATTGAGTCAATGATGCCATCCAACTATGTCGTCCTCTGTTGCCCCTTCTCCTGCTTTCTATCTTTCCCAGCATTAGGACCTTTCCAATGAGTCCATAGTATGATTATGGAATTTTTTAATGAACACTATGTACTAACAAAAAAGAGCAAAAGAATTTGTGTGTTAGGTATGTGGTAAGGGAGGAAGTGAAGGATACAGCTGGGAATAAAATTAGAAGTGTTTACAAAATAAAAATAGATACAGACAACCAATCATAATGCAGGGTGGAATAAACCTATCTAACCCTTGGAAATTAATGGCTTTTCGGTGACAGGAAAAAAGTAGGGAAAAAGTATTCCAAGTTCATCAAGACCAAAAGTAAGGGCACAAAAGTACACGATACAGTTAGAAAAACGGCTAAAAGTTAAGCTTAATGGAAGAATGTTTTGGGAGGCGGTCTGAACAAGCACACTGAAATCAGTTATAGCACCCTTTGAATGCCATTTTAGGAAATCTTACTGTATTCTACAGGAAACAGACAATTATCTAAGTTTTTATTTCAAAAGTTATATGCACTCTGACCTACATTTTAAGAAGCTAACTCTGGAGTGAGCAAAAAAGATAGAATACTATGTTAAAAGGCCAAAGACAGATATACCAATTGGAAAGCTACTGGAATATTCTAGGTGTGAAATGCTATCACTGCCTGCAATATATGAGGAACAATAAAGTTAAACGACAAACTGATGAAGCACCATTCTGCAGGAAGAACAAATATAACTTAGTAATTTATCAGTGGTAAAAGTGAGGACCTTGGACTGAAAGGAGATCCAATCAGTCCATCCTAAAGGAAATCAGTCCTGAATATTCATTGGAAGGATTGATCCTGAAGCTGAAACTCCAGTACTTTGGCCAGCTGATGTGAAGAACCAACTCATGGGGAAAGACCCTGATGCTGGGAAAGATTGAAGGAGGGAGGAGAAGGGGACAACAGAGGATGAGATGGTTGGAGGGCATCACCAGTGTAATGGACATGAGTTTGAGTAAGCTTCAGGAGTTGGTGATGGACAGGCAAGCCTGGCATGCTGCAGTCCATGGGGTCACAAAGAGTCAAACACGACAGAGTGACTGAACTGAAAGGTGAGGACAATGAAAGACACAAAGATACCTGAAGTTCCTTTCGTGAGTGACTGGGAAGATGAAATACCAGCCCTACCGACTGAGTTTACTTTGGCTTTGAGACACAGTGAAAATTCTTGGGAATTAAGATTAGAATTTCAGGAAAAGAAGTGAAAAGTTAATAGTTATTGTCCGGAAGCCAAGACAGGATATTTTTTCCAGGGGAAAAAACACGTTAAACGATAAAAAGACTGAGACTAGAAACGCAGGGACAGATTACATATTTGAAGGTTAAGCATAGGAAGCAGAAAGTGACATATACATATACAGTATGGAAAGAAAGATAATAAGCTGAAAAGACTTAACTTTAAAATCAAGAATAAGAAATTAGAATGATGTCACCAAGATGGCAACATAGGTTATTCCTCACTTTGTTCCCGTTCACAATAACAACCAAGTATTTAAGAACAAGATACCACTGAGAGAATCCTAGAGCATAGGAAGGAATGAGGATGAGGCATCCTACATTCACCACACAGAGACTGAGACAGATTGCATTAGAAGGTGGGAGAAGCAGACACTTCTTTACTACACTGCCCCTCCCCCAGGCCAGTGCAGGACCATGAAGAGAGGTGTCCCCTAAGCCTTCAGTTCCTCCAATGGGAAAGAAGATCCCACAAGGGACAACCAGATCCCCAAAGTGTTGTGGATCACTTTGCAGAAGCCACTACTCTGATCCCACACCACAAGGATTGCAGGGGAATCTGCAAGGCACAACCACTGGGAATCTGACTATGACAGAGATGTAGAGAGGGGCTTGCAACAACCAGAACATGAATCTTGGCAGACTGAGTTTTTACCTGTAGTGCGTAGTAGTAATCCCAACCAGAGGTTTTGCTTATTCTGCAGAACTAAGTCAGAGGACACGCCCTGACTCATCAATTCAGTGGTGTGCCCATGTCAGATTCTCAAACAATGGGTTTTGCTGAACCTAGAGCCTGGTTTGCCCATTCCCAGGCAAAAAGCTGAATCACAGCCCCACCCACTATGGAGAGTATCTTCAGTACCTTTTGACCAGAAGGGCTAGTGACAATGCCAAGCAGCAGTGCAGCCCAGTGACGCTCCAGCTGAGAGGTGGGTGAACAGAGGTGACTGTCCCCAGAACAAAGCCAGTGCCAGTGTGGAGGCTCTCCCTGATACACAAAGGCAGGAGAATTCATACCAAGGCTGAGAGTACCTCCCAGCCACTCCCAATTAGAAAGCCTATTCAGAAAATGCAAAATAGCCCAGAGTGGCCCCTTTCCCTGCCATTCAGGCAAGGGAGCTAAGTTATAGCCTCACCCACTGTGGACATTGTCTTCTCGCCCAACAGGGTAGAAGGGCTATAGACAGCTCCTGAAAGCTGCATGGCCCAGTAACATTAGAACTGAAAGACAGGCAGAGCCACAGTAAGCAGAGTAAAGTCAGTAACCTTGTTCAAGCAGGGAACCTGGGGCATAGGTTGGCTTAAGACAACAAAGAGCATTACTGGCTTTAGAATGGGTTATC
Source organism: Bos mutus (assembly GCF_027580195.1). Taxonomy (NCBI): domain Eukaryota; kingdom Metazoa; phylum Chordata; class Mammalia; order Artiodactyla; family Bovidae; genus Bos; species Bos mutus. The sequence continues at coordinate 36,121,195 of NC_091637.1, read as the reverse complement.
ACCATGCCTGGGCAGGGAATTTAACTCACAGCCCTTCTCACTGTTGAATACATTTTTCAGCCTGTCCATCTAGGGAACCTAACCAGAGAATACAGCAAGCTGCATAATCCAATGGATAGCTTTATGTAAAGTGGCACCTGAACAGAGAGCACAGTCTGTGGACTCTTCTGTCTGCACAGCAAAACAAATGGTCTCACCTGACCAAGGAATTCACTTCACGCTGTGGACTGATTTGAGTCCCCCAACAATGAGTTTATAGGCTATGGGTCCTGTCCTACTGCCCTGCCAGGGCAGGACATCTAAATCATAGTCCTATATACTGCATATAGTACCTGCTGCTGCTGCTGCTAAGTCGCGTCAGTCGTGTCCAACTCTGTGTGACCCCATAGACAGCAGCCCACCAGGCTCCGCCGTCCCTGGGATTCTCCAGGGAAGAACACTGGAGTGGGTTGCCATTTCCTTCTCCAATGCATGAAAGTGAAAAGTGGAAGTAAAGTTGCTCAGTCGTGTCCGACTCCTAGCGAACCCATGGACTGCAGCACACCAGGCTCCTCCATCCATGGGATTTTCCAGGCAAGAGTACTGGAGTGGGGTGCCATTGCCTTCTCCCACATATAGTACTTAGTCCCATGTATGTCACTGGCTGAGAACCATAGGATTGTTGGCCTGGATCTCTCCCCAAGAGAGGCTGTAGTATGGGTTCTACAGATGCCTGTGTTCTCTGATCAAGCTTACCATATGGATGAGGCATATAGTACCTAGTCCCATCCATATGCTAAGCTTGATCAGAGAACACAGGCATCTGTAGAACCCATACTACAGCCTCTCTTGGGGAGAGAACCAGGCCAACAATCCTATTGGTTCTTAGCCAGTGACATACATTCCTCATCTCCATTTACAAAGCCTGAACAGTTGCCTCACCCAAAACAATAGATCACAGAGCAGACCCCAGTTACTCAAGGACCTTTCCAGGAGACACAGCCAGAAACCCAACGTGAGCTGACCAGTGAAAAACTATCTCTGCCAAAGCAAAGCTGTGAAGCCAGGAAGAGGAGCCCCATTTCTCAAATGTGCAGATGCCAAAAAGAATCAAGAATCACAAAAAAAATCAGGTAAATATGACACCACCAAGGAAACTAAAAAAGCTCCAATAACCAATGCTGAAAAAAATGAAGATCTTTGAACTCTTAGACAAAGAGTACAGAATAATCCTCTTAAGGAAGTTTAATGAATTACAAGAAAACACAAACAACTAAGCTAAATTAGGAAACAATGTATGAACAAAATAAAAAGTCTAACAAGGAAATAGCGATCATTAAAAAAAAACCACAGAAATCCCTGAGTGGAAAAATTCAATATTTGAACTAAAGAAGTCAAAGAGACACTTTCAAAAGTAGAGAAGACTAAATCATAGAGAAGAACAAATCAGCAATCTGGAGGATAAGAGACTAGAAAATACCCAATGAGGGGAGCAAAAATCAATGAAAAAGCTTAAAGAAAACCTGCAGAAATCACATGACACAGTGAAAGCAAACAATATTCATATTATGGGAAAAAGAGAAAGAGAGAGCGACAGAATGTATAGTTAAAGAAATAATGTCTGAGAACTTTCCCAACCTGGGGAAAGAAACAGATATCCAGATTCATGAGGCTACCCAAAACCCAAACAAGTTGAACCTGAATAAAATTGTCAAAAGACAATGACAAAAAATTTTAAGAGCAGCAAAAGCAGGAAGTTAGATACAAGAAAACTCCTATAAGACCACTGGCAGATTTCTCATCAGAAATTTTCCATTCCAGGAGAGAATGGAATGACAACATTCAAATGGGATCAAAGCATTCAAAGAAAACTGTAGAGCCCATCCTACAGCCTCACTTGGGGAAGGAACCAAACCAACAGTCGTATCCATTTGTTCTCAGTCAGTGGCACACACCCCTCACGTCATCCTCCAAGCCTGAAGAGTTGCCTCACCCAAAATAGAGATCATATTTCCAGGGTTTTTTTTTTTTTTCCATTCTAGGAGAGAAAGGGGTGATAACATTCAAATGGGATCAAAATATTCAAATAAAATAAGAGTCAAACAAGAACTTTATACCCAGTGACCTGTCTTTCAGAAACTAAGATAGGATGAAGATATTCCTGATAGAACAAAATTTAAGAGAGTTCATTACCACCCAACCTGCTTTACAAGAATTGCTAAAGGGAGTTCTTTGAGTGGAAACAAAAGAATGCTAGATAGAATCATAAAAACACAGAAGTGTAGTGTTGATCCCTTTGATGCTAGTAAATATATAGTCATAGTTGAATTCTGCAATATGGTAATAGTAGTGAATAATTCCAGTACTCTTGCCTGGAAAATCACATGGACGGAGGAGCCTGGTAGGCTGCAGTCCATGAGGCCGCTAAGAGTCGGGCACGACTGAGCGACTTCACTTTCACTTTTCACTTTCATGCACTGGAGAAGGAAATGGCAACCCACTCCAGTGTTCTTGCCTGGAGAATCCCAGGGACAGGGCAGCCTGGTGGGCTGCCGTCTATGGGGTCACACAGAGTGAGATGACTTAGCAGCAGCAGTGAATAATTCACTCAAAACTCTATTAGCTAGATTTTACAAAAAACATGTAAATTGTAACAACCATCACCTAATATGTGTTAAGGGAGGTTCAAAAATAAAGTTTATGAATTCCATGGAAGTTAAATTGTTATCAGTTTAAAATAGGGTGTTAAAAGTTGAAGATGTCTTAGAGAAGCCTCATGACAACCACAAGAGAAAAAAACTAGTTATCAGATAAAAGAACACAATAACTAGGTTTCATCAATGAATTTGGTAAAGTTGCAGAATACAAAATTAATACACAGAGACCTCTTGTATTTCTACACACTAACAATGAAAGATCAGACAGAGAAATTAAGAAAACAATCTCATTTAGCATCACATAAAAATGAATAAAATAACTAGGAATAAACCTAAGGAAGAAAAAGACATGTGCTCAGAAAACTATAAGATACTGATGAAAGCAATCAAAGATAATGTAAACATATGCAAATACATGCCATGTTCTTGGGTTGGAAGAATTAATATTGTGAAAATGACCATATTACCCAAAGTAATCTACAGATTCAATGCAATCCCTATGAAATTACCAGTAGTATTTTTTACATAATTTAAAAAAAAACCTTTTTTTAATTTGTATGGTTACACAATAAGTTGGTGATGGAAAGGGAGGCCTGGCGTGCTATGATTCATAGGGTCACAAAGAGTCGGACACGACTGAGCGACTGAACTGAACTAAACACAAAAGACCCCAAATAACCAAAGCAATCTTGAGAAGAAAATCAAAGCTAGAGGAATCAGGCTTCTTGACTCCAGAGTATACCACAAAGCTACTGTCATTAAAACCACATGGTTCCTACACAGAAACAGAAATCTATACCAATGAAATAAGATAGCAAGTCAAGAGGTAAACCCACACACCTATGGTCACCTAATCTATGCCATAAGAGGCAAGAATACACAGTGAAGAAAAGACAGTCTCTTCAATAAGAGGTGCTGGGAAATGTGAACAGCTACATGTAAAAGAATTAAACTGGAATATTCTCTGACACCATACACAAAAGCAAACTTAAAATGGATTGAAGATCTAAATGTAAGACTTGATACTATAAAACTCTTAAAGGGAAACATAGGCAGAACACGGTCTGACATAAATCATAGTAACATCTTTTATGATCCAGCTCAGAGAGTAATAAAAATTAAATAAAGAATAAATGAACAAACGGAAACTAATTAAACTTAAGAGTTTTTGAACAGCAAAGGCAACAATAAACAAAACAAAAAGATACCCCAAAGAATGGGAGGAAATATTTCCCAACAAAGCAACCACAAGGGATTAATCCTCAAAATACACAAATACCTCATGCAGCTCAATATAAAAAAAACAAATAATCAAAAAATGGGAGGAAGATCTAAATAAACATTTCTCCTAAGACATGCAGATGGCCATAAAGCACATGAAAAGATACTCAGCATCACTAATTATTAGAGAAATGCAAATCAAAACTACAATCAGGTATCACCTTAAACCAGTTAGGATCATCAAAAAAATCTATGAAGAATAAATCCTGGAGAGGAGAGACAGAAAAGGGAACCCTCCTACACTGTTGGTGGGAATGTAAAGTGGTCAGAGACCATGGAAAACAGTATGGTAATTAAAAAAAAAAACTAAGAATAGAACTAGCATATGATCCTGAAATTCCACTCTTCTTGGGCATATATCTAAAGAAAGCCACAATTCAAAAGGATATATGCACTCCCATTGTTTACTGTAGGACTATTTACAATAGCCAGGACAGGGAAGCAAGCTAAATGTCCATCAACAGAGAAATGGGTAAAGAAAACATAATACATATATACAATGGAATATTACTCAACCATAAAAAATAATAAAATTATGCCATTTGCAGTGACATGGATAAACCTAAAGATTGTGATACTGAGTGAAATGAGACAAAGACAAATGTCATATGATATCACTTATATGCAGAATCTATTATTTTTAAAAATGGTACAAAACAGAAATAGAGTCACAAATGTAGAAAACTTATGGTTGCCAAGAAAAGAATTGAGGGATGGATAAATTGGAAAATTGGGACTGACGTATACCTACTACTACATACAAAATAGATAACTAATAAGAACCTACTACATAGCACAGGGAACTGCATTTAATATTCCGTAATGACCTATATGGAAACAGAATCTAAAAGGAGGGGATACAGGTATACACATAACTGACTCACTTTGCTGTACAGCAGAAATGAACACAACACTATAAATCAACTATACTCCAATATAAATAAATAAAAATAAGTCAATGTTTTACCCTTGAGGGAAAAAAGAACACAATAAAAAAGTCAAAGCATACTGATACCAAAAGACACCAAAACATATACAGACAGACAACAAGATAAGAAAAAAGGAAAAATGGATCTAAAAAACAGTCAGAAAACAATTAACAAAATGAAAACAGTAAGTCCTTTTCTATCAATAATTACTTTAAATGTAAAGAGATGAAATTATCCAAGTTATTATCATCCAATGCTTAAAAAAAAGACAATGAAAGTCATTATTCAATGACAAAAGGGTCAATATACCAAGAAAGTATACCAATTGTAAATATTTATGTGTCCAGCACTGGATCACCTAAATACAGAAATCAAAAACTGACAGGGCTAAAAGGAGAAATAAGCAGAAATACAATAATTGTTGGGGACTTTAATAACTTACTCTCCATAATAAATAGATCATCCAGACTGAGAATCAATAAGGAAACAGTAATTTTGAATAAAGCTATAGACCAAATGGACCATACAGACACATGCAGAACATCCTATCCAAAAACTACAGAATACACAAGCACACATGCCACATTTTCTATGACAGACCAGATGTCAAGCAATAAAATAAGTCTTAGAAAATTCAGTAAGAGAAATCATACCACATATCTCCTCTGACAATACTTTCATGAATTTAGAAATCAATACAAGAGGAAAAGGAGAAAATTCACACATGTGGACGTCAAACAACACTTCAAAAGAATTAATGGGTCAAAGAAAAATTAAAGAGGAAATAAAAGTTTCTTGAGACAATAAAAATGGAATTACAAAATACCAAAACTTGTGAGATGTAGCAAAAGCTGTTCTAAGAGACAAGTTCATAGCAATAAACACACACATTGAGAAGCAAGAAAGACCCCAAATATAGTTAAGTCCCTTTCATAAAAACCTTCAGGTTTCAAACTTTCAAAGCTACAAACATGCATTCCATCAACATCAGGCATGAGTAAATTGCTTGCCTTCTGTCTCCTATTGCTGATCCTTCAGCTTTTTCATCTCCCACCTCCACTCCCTCCTCCAGTCAGTAACTCTTCTTGTCTGTTCACTCACTGCCTAGTGCCTCTATGCCAGCTGTTGCACTCTACTACTGTACTTCTCAAGGTACTGTCTTGTAAAATTTTAAATGCTTATATTTTATATATTATCTGTGTGAAAGTATTATAAACATCAGTATTTTATACTGATTGTGTTAGTTGGGTATCTGGCAAACTTTGTTGGACTTTACAAGCAAATTGGACTTACAAATGTTCTCTCAAAATGGAACTCCATTTGTATGTGGATGACTTACTATAAACAACCTAATCCTATGCCTTACAGAGCCAGAAAAAAGGGGAAACTGATCCAAAAGTTGACAGAAAAAAAAAATAATAAATACTAGAATAAATATAAAATAGAGAACAGAAAAGCAACAGAAAGATAAACCAAACTAAGAGCTGATTTTTTGAAAAGAAAAATTGACCAACCTTAAGCTAGAATTGGCCAAGAAAAAGAGAGAGAGGAAAAATTAACAAAATTATAAATTTTAAAACGACATTAGAATGGAAACCACAGAAATTCAGAGAATCATAAGAAGCTACTATGAACAACTATATGCCAAAAACCAGACAACCTAGAAGAAATGGAAAAATTCTTAGAAGCACATAATTTACCAAGACTAAATCAGGAAAAAATAGAAAATCTGACTAGACCAATTAATAGTAAAGATATAAGATCAGTAATCAAAAATTAACTGAGAAGAAAACCCTAGGACCACACGACTACACGGTGAACCTTACCAACCATTTAAAGAATTAACACCAATGCTTCTTAAAACTTGGGCTTCCCTGGTGGCTCAGAGGGTAAAGCATCTGCCTGCAATGCAGGAGACCAGGGTTCCATCCCTGGGTCGGGAAGATCCCTGGAGAAGGAAATGGCAACCCACTCCGGTATTCTTGCCTGGAGAATCCCACGGACACAGGAGCCTGGTGGGCTACAGTCCAAGGGTCACAAAGAGTCGGACAAGACTGAGTGACTTCGCTTTCACTTCTTAAAATATTTCCAAAAAACCAAAGAGTAAGAAATACTCTCATACTCATTCAACAAGGCCAGCCTTATCCTGAAATAAAAACCAGAGAAGGACAATATTAGAAAAGAAAACTATAGGCCAGTATCTCTAATGAGTACAAACGCAAAACTTCTCAATAAAATACTGGTACACCAAATTCAACAGCAAATTAAAAGGATCATTAACCATCATCAAGTGGGAATTATCCCTGAGAGGCAAGGATGATTCAACATAGGCAAAACAATGTGATACATCACATTAATAAAATGGGAAAAAAAAGAATCATGTTCATCCCAGCAGATGCAGAAAAAGCATTTAACAAAATTTAGCATTCATTAATGATAAAAACTTAACAAATCAGGCATAGATGGACATATTTCAATACAATAAAGGCCACATATGACACACTCACAGTTAACATCATACTCGAGTGAAATTTTGAAATCTTTTCCTATAAGATCAGGAATCTTATAGGAAATCTCACTATTTCTAGTCAACTTAGTACCAGAAGCCTAGCTAGAGAAATTGGGTAAGAAAAAGAACTAAAATACATCGGAATTGAAAGGAAAGTAGTAAAACTCTTTCTATTTGAAGATACATGATTTTATATATAGAAATTCCTAAACTTTCAACCAAAAAATTTTAATCAGTGAATTCAGTAAAATTGTAGAATGTGGAATTAACATTAAAAATCTGTACCATCTCTATATACTAAAGAATTCTGAAAAAGAAATAAAATGACTTCATTTACAACATTCTCTAAAACAATAAAACAGAAATAAATTAAACTAAGCATTTGAAAGACCTCTACTCTGAAAACTACAAGATACTCATGAAAGAAACTGAAGAAGACACAAATAAATGGAAAGATAGCCTGTGTTTTTAAACTGGAAAATCAAATACTGTTAAAATGTCAATACTACCAAAAGCCAGCTATAAATTCAGTGGAATCTCTATCAATATTTCAATAGCACTTTTTTACAGAAGTAGAAAAGAACACTTAAAATTTATCTGAAACCACAAAAAAACCCAAATAACCAAGAAATCTTCCAAATGAACAAGGCATCACATTTTCTGATTTCAAACTAAACAAAGACATGGGTTTGATCCCTGGGTTGGGAAGATCCCCTGGTGAAGGAAATGGCAACCCACTTCAATATTCTTGCCTGAAAAATGCCTTGGAGAGAGGAACCTGGCGGGCAACAGTTCATAGAATTGCAAAGAATAAGACACAACTGAGCAGCTGAACAAAGACAGACACATGGTCTTCATAACAGTATGGTATTGTCATCAAAAGACAAATACACCAACGGAACAGAATCAAAAGCCCAAAATAGAGCCACACAAATACGGTCAACTAATATTTGATAAGGGAGCCAAAAATAATCAATGAAAAAAAGAGTATCTCTTCTATAAATATTTGGAGGAAAAAATGGATAACCACAGGCAGAAAAATGAAACTACATTCTTACTCCACACACTGAAATTAACTCAAAATGGATTAAAGACTTAAATGTAAGACCCAAAACTATGAAACTCCTAGTTTAAAAAAAGGAATTAAGCTCCTTGACATGCGTCTTGGTAATGACATTTTGCATCTAAACCACAAGAAATAAATAAATAAACCAGTCAGATTCAGTTCAGTTCAGTCGCTGTTGTGTCTGACTCCCCACAACCCCATGAACCCCAGCACTCTAGGCCTCTCTGTCCATCACCAACTCCCGGAGTCCACCCAAACCCATGTCCATCGAGTCGGTGATGCCATCCAACTATCTCATCCTGTGTCGTCCCCTTCTCCTCCTGCCCTCAATCTTTCCCAGCATCAGGGTCTTTTCAAATGAGACAGGTCTCCGCATCAGATGGCCAAAGTATTGGCATTTCAGCTTCAACATCAGTCCCTCCAATGAACACCCAGGACTGATCTCTTTTAGGATGGAATGATTGGATCTCCTTACAGTCCAAGGGACTCTCAAGAGTCCTCTCCAACACCTCAGTTCATTGTTCTGTTAGACATAATGCTATTACACAACTAGCAGATTACAATATAGTTTAAACACAACTTTCATATGTACTGGGAAACCAAAATAATTCATGACACTTGCTTTCTTGTGATACTCACTTTATTGAACTGGTCTGGAATCAGACCACTGCAATATCTCTAAGATATGCCTATATACATGTTTCCTGAGCTCTTTGAACACATGAAAACACTAAGTTTGCAGAGCTTAAAACCTCAAAGTTATAGTTTAGAAGGAAACAGTTGAATAAATTAAATATCTGACTACAAATTGTGATAATTTTATTGAAAGAAAATAGCAAGGGGCAAGCAATACAATGATCCTAATAACTATTCCAACATGGTGGAAGGTCTCTCTGAAGAACCAACAGATAAGTGGAGCTATAAAACTTCCAAAATTTTGAGATAACAAATGTTATTTAATTTTCCAAAAACTATCATCCAAAATGTACTTATTCCAGTCATTTCAAACATTAGTATTTTAAGTGCTTACACATAATATACTTTTCAGAATTATAATTCAGAATCAGAATTATGATAAAAAACAGAAAAATCTTTGCTTGGAGTCTAAGATTGTTTCTATGGAAAAACAAGTTAATCAAACAAACAGCAGGTAAATTCTGGGACTATCCTCATGGTTCAGTGACTGACTCCAAGCTTCCAGTGCAAGCGGCCCAGGTTGGATCCCTAGTAAGTTTATTAGATCCCACAGGACACAACTCAGAGCTCATATGCCACAACTAAAGAACAAAAATTGATGCAATAAAGACTGACAACCCTGTGTACCAGAACTAAGACCTGCCATAGCCAAATAAAATTTTTAAGTAGAATATTTCATTTAAAAGGTCAACAAAATTGAAAAATGGGCAGAAGACCTAAGTACACATTTCTCCAAAGACATACAAACAGCCAGTCAGTTCAGTTCAGTTCAGTTGCTCAGTCGTGTCCAACTCTTTGCGACCCCATGAACTGCAGCACACCAGGCCTCCCAGTCCATCACCAACTCCCGGAGCCCACCCAAACTCATGTCCATTGAGTCAGTGATGCTATCCAGCCATCTCATCCTCTGTCGTCCCCTTCTCCTCCTGCCCTCAATCTTTCCCATCATCAGGGTCTTTTCTAATAAGTCAGTTCTTTGCATGAGGTGGCCAAAGTATTGGAGTTTCAGCTTCAACATCAGTCCTTCCAATGAACACACAGGACTGAGCTTCTTTGGGATGGAATGGTTGGATCTCCTTGCAGCCCGAGGGAATCTCAAGAGTCTTCTCCAACACCACAGTTCAAAAGCATCAATTCTTTGGCACTCAGCTTTCTTTATAGTTCAACTCTCACATCCACATATGACAACTGGAAAAACCATAGCCTTGACTAGATGGACCTTTGCTGACAAAGTAATGTCTCTGCTTTTTAGGTTGGTCATAACTTTCCTCCCAAGGAGTAAGTGTCTTTTAATTTCATGGCTGCAATCACCATCTGCAGTGATTTTGGAGCCCAAAAAATATAAACTCAGCCACTGTTTCCCCATCTATTTGCCATGAAGTGATGGGACTGGATGCCATGATCTTAGTTTTCTGAATGTTGAGTTTTAAGCCAACTTTTTCACTCTCCTCTTTCACTTTCATCAATAAGCTCTTTAGTTCTTCTTCACTTTCTGCCATAAGGGTGGTGTCATCTGCCTATCTGAAGTAATTGATATTTCTCCTAGCAATCTTGATTCCAGCTTGTGCTTCCTCCAGCCCAGCGTTTCTCATGATGTACTCTGCATATAAGTTAAATAAGCATGGTGACAAAATACATATATACAGCCTTGACATACTCCTTTCCCAATTTGGAACCAGTCTGTTGTTCCATGTCCAGTTCTAACTGTTGCTCTCTGACCTGCATACAGATTTCTCAGGAGGCAGGTCAGGTGGTCTGGCATTCCCATGTCTTTCAGAATTTTCCACAGTTTATTGTGATCCACATGGTCAAAGGCTTTGGCATAGTCAATAAAACAGAAATAGATGTTTTTCTGGAGTCCTCTTGCTTTTTCCATGATCCAGCGGATGTTGGCAATTTGATCTCTGGTTCCTCTGCCTTAAACCAGATTGAACATCTGGAAATTCACGATTCACATATTGCTGAAGCCTGGCTTGGAGAATTTTGAGCATTACTTTACTAGCTTGTGAGATGAGTGCAATTGTGTGGTAGTTTGAGCATTCTTTGGCATTGCCTTTCTTTGGGATTGGAATGAAAACTGACCTTTTCTGTGGCCACTACTGAGTTTTCCAAATTTGCTGACATATTGAGTGTAGCACTTTCACAGTATCATCTTTTAGGATTTGAAATAGCTCAACTGGAATTCCATCACCTCCACTAGCTTTGTTCATAGTGATGCTTCCTAAGGCCCACTTGACTTCACATTCCAGGATGTCTGGCTCTAGCTGAGTGATCACACCATCGTGATTATCTGGGTCATGAAGATCTTTTTTGTACGGTTCTTCTGTGTATTCTTGCGACCTCTCCTTAATATCTTCTGCTTCTGTTAGGTCCATACCATTTCTGTCCTTTATTGAGCCCATCTTTGAATGAAATGTTCCTTTGGTATCTCTAATTTTCTTGAAGAGATCTCTAGTCTTTCCCATTCTATTGTTTTCCTCTATTTCTTTGCATTGATTACTGAGGAAGGCTTTCTTATCTCTCCTTGCTATTCTTTGGAACTCTGCATTCAAATGGGTATATCTTTCCTTTTAGCCTTTGCTTTTCACTTCTCTTCTTTTCACAGCTATTTGTAAGGCCTCTTCAGACAGCCATTTTCCTTTTTTGCATTTCTTTTTCTTGGGGATGGTCTTGATTCCTATCTCCTGTACAACATCACGAACCTCCATCCATAGTTCATCAGGCACTCTGCCTATCAGATCTAGTCCCTGAAATCTATTTCTCATTTCCACTGTATAATCATAAGGGATTTGATTTAGGCATACCTAAATGGTTTACTGGTTTTCCCCACTTTCTTTAAGTCTGAATTTGGCAATAAGGAGTTTATGATCTGAGCCACAGTCCACTCCCGGTCTTGTTTTTGCTGACTGTATAGAGATTCTCCATCTTTGGCTGCAAAGAATATAATCAATCTGATTTCAGTGTTGACCATCTGGTGATGTCCATGTGTAGTCTTCTCTTGCGTTGTTGGAAGAGGGTGTTTGCTATGACCAGTGCATTCTCTTGGCAAAACTCTATTAGCTTTTGCCTGCTTCATTCTGTACTCCAAGGCCAAATTTTCCTGTTACTCCAGGTGTTTCTTGACTTCCTACTTTTGCATTCTAGTTCCCTAAAATGAAAAGGACATCTTTTTTTGGTGTTAGTTCTAAAAGGTCTTGTAGGTCTTCATAGAACCATTCAACTTCTTCAGGGTTACTGCCAATAGTCACATGAAAAGATGTTCATCGTTGCTAACTAGCAATGGCTAATTAGAGAAATGCAAATCAAAACTACAGTCACACATCACCTCACACTGGTCAGAATGGTCATCATTAAAAAGTCTACAAATAAAAAGTGTTGAAGAGAGTGTGGAAAAAAGAGAACCATATTACACGGTTGGTGAAAATGTAAATTGGTTGCACCCACTGTGGAAAACAATATGGAAGTTCTTTAAAAAAGTAAAATAGCAACCCCCATCCTGGGCATAGATCCAGAAAGAACTGCAATTCAAAAAGATACACACATCCCTATGATTATAGCAGCACTATTTACAGTAGCCAAGACATGGAAACCACCTACATGTCCATTAACAGATGAATGGATAAAAAAGATGTAGTACACCCACCCACCCACACCCACACACAGGAATATTACTCAGCCATGAAAAGGAATGAGACAATATCATTTGTAGCAATGCAAATGGACCTAGAAATTATACCAAGTGAAGTCAGACAGAGCAGGACAAATATCATACTACATCACTCATATGTGGAATCTAAACTATGACACAAATGAACACATATCTATGCAACAGAAACAAACTCACAAGCATAGAGAACAGATTTGTGGTTGCCAAGGGGGAGGAGAGTGGGAGAGGGAAGGATTGGAGCTTGGGATTAGCAGAAGCAAACTGGTAAATATAGGGTAGATAAACAACAAGGTCCTACTGTAGAGCCCAGGGAACTATATTCAATATCCTGTGGCAAATCAGAATAAAAAGAATATGAAAAAGAATACATATATATATACACATATATATGTATAATTGAATCATTTTGCTATTTACAGAAATCAATACAATATTGTAAAGCAACTATGCTTCAATAATTTTTTAAAAGTCAACAAAAATGAAAACAGACCTTTAAATGAGTATTACATGTTTTAACTAAATTTACTGAACTAGTCCATGAAGAAAATGCAACCTAAAGCTAAATTAACCAAATCCTTAACCTTAAGGAAAAAAGATTTTATATGAGAATCAAAAGAACTAATTATAATTAATTATAATTACTGTATAACATCTTTCATGTAAATAATGTCTCAAGTGTGAGGAAAAGGTTCTTAGCATTCCTGCTGATACAATATAGGGGGTTAATTATAATTAGTCTATAAGACTGATAAAACATTATTGTCAAAACATTCAAAGAGAGAATTTAGAGAACTATTGTGAGATTGCCTGGAGAATCCCAGGGACGGGGGAGCCTCGTGGGCTGCCGTCTATGGGGTCGCACAGAGTCGGACACGACTGAAGCAACTTAGCAGCAGCAGCAACATTGTGAGATTATACAGGTTTTTTTTTTCATCTTTTGTTTTTGAGAGCAAAAGGTGAAATAGAAACCAGTAAAAGAAAACAAGTTTGGACAAAACTAGTGGTCAAAATCAGTAAAATAAAAAAAGAAATGTGAGTCTGGCAGTTAAGAGGACTGATTTCCTTTTATCTAATCAGATTGCTAAATTGCAGGAGTTGGAAGAAATAAAGCAATAAGACATGGTTCAGACACACAACGAGTAAGAAAAGAAGAGAAACTTCAGGACCTAATTCTAATTGGTGGATGTCTCTACCATCAAGTCGGAGATGAAAATGGCAACCCGCTCCAGTATTCTTTTCTGGAAAATCCTATGGACAGAGAAGCAGCCTGGCAGGCTACAGTCCATAGGGTCGCAAAGAGTCAGACACGACTAAACGACTTCACTTTCACTTGCCACTGCCAAGTGACCTGAAATGTACAAGTAAATGCCAAAGTCATTGGCCTCATCTCATCTGACACTCATGACATCTCATTTGACATTCATGATGAATCGTATATCAAGTATACAAGATCTCATTAGAGTGAACCTGCTTTTACAAACCTTTTATTTTTGTTTTCTAGCAGCTAACATCATTTTATAGAAAAAAGTGAAACAGTAAAATTTTGGTGGGTATGTTACAGCTGACAGTTGAACTGAGGCCACTATCCACAGCAAAGAAAAATATAATCAGGTAATTAATGACTCAGGCTTTCCTTGTAGCTTAGTGGTAAAGAGTCTTTCTGCCAATGCAGGAGACACAGGTTTGATTCCCAGGTCAGGAAGATGAGCATGAATGGAGAATGAAAAGGCAACCCACTTTAATATTCTAGCCTGGGAAATTCCATGGACAGAGGAACCTGGCGGGCTATATAGTCCATGGTGTTGCAAAGAGTTGGTCACAGTTTATCCCCTGTGCTGTGCTGTGCTTAGGTGCTCAGTCGTGTCCGACTCGTTGAAACCCCATGGACTGTAGCTGACAAGACTCCTCTCTCTAAAGAACACTCCAGGCAAGAATACTGGAGTCGGTTGACATGCCCTCCTCAATGAAGCCACTAGTTAACAACAATAATTAATAACTCAGGTTACTTACGATTATATCACTTATGTGTTATTCCCTACACATCTTTAAGCAAGACACATATCAGTTGCAAAAAGAGCATATAGAAATATGTAAGATACTTCTTTCTCTAGTATTAAAAAATATGTAATTTAAGTATACTTGGGGAAACAAGTATAAAGACAAGAACCAGTTGCTGTAAGGGAGGCAGATAAAAGTTAGCTTCAAAGTAAAATGATTAGCTAAACAACAAATGTATGAGGTAGATGTACTGAAAACCTGCTCCTTCTCATATGCTTATAACATTAGCTTGAATTATATATTCATAGATTATATGTACTTTTCTATATTATAACAATTATCTGTTTCAAAAAACTATTTTAGGATTTTTTTTTTTCACCTACACTTCTCATTCTTCTTTGCAGGTACTGATTTTAAAATAATTTATTTGGAAAATAGTGCGTAGTTTTAAATAATTTCTATGTAGCCCATTATTATTAAATTGGTTAAAGCTTACTTTGGATGCTATTATTTTAAATAATTTAAGCAATATTTTTTGTGTTTACTAAATGGTAGGAGAAACAAAAATCATAAAATATTTAACATATCTAAGTTTTTTTTCTTTTGGGCCTTATAAAAACCATATTGTTAGTAGAAGATATGATTCTCAGGGAAAAAACACTAAGTTTAAGATTATACATTTTATAATACTTCTGTGTAGAAATTTAGCCCACAGTTATATTATATACATACTGACTTCTCATTGAGATGAATATCAATAAATTGATTGACTTAAGAGATAAATATTGATTTTTAGCAAGCCCAAGGTCTAAACTCATATCAGACAATTCTTCTTGATATTTCCTAGGATGCAAAGTCAATAAATGAATTGTGATATTTATATTCTGAATAATTTCCCAAGTCTGCAAGAAAGTTGGTTTTTTACACTGTTATGGAGAAGTGCTGACCAGTTTACATCTATATTCTGAGAGTACTTCCTAAAAATACCCAAATGAAATATCTCTCATCTTGTTGCTCTAACAATTCACTCATTTTAATAACATTGAACATTATACCAATTCAGTACTATTTCTCATATTCAACATATATTTTCATTTACTAGATTTCTTTTTATATGTCACCACTATATTTAGGCTTTTTTGACAAGAGTCTAGCCTCTGAAGTTAGACCAGAAATAAAATAAAATTAGTTACTGGGTGAAATGTTATTTGTTGATGGTTTAGCAGTAATTAAAATAAGCATAGAGATGTTTGCACAAATTGTTTTTAACTTAAGTGAATAAAGGTTCTGGAATTCTATACATAAGGTTCCTTTCTGCAACAGAGATACTGCATTCTCCTCCCTATCACCCAAGTTTAATGGCTTTGGTCTAATCAAGAGCTGACAGCAGCATTAGGCAAATGTTTAAGTTTTAAACAGGCATCAAGGCACCTTTGCTTAAAAGTGAATTCACAGCCCTGATGATGATAGCTTGAATTTCTAAACCAGGAATTTGTTACTATCAACAGCCAGTTGGTATACACAGTTAACCTAATAAGTGTTCTGAACAGTGCCCCAAAATATTGTTATCCTGTTGTTTCCACCCTGAGTCTTGATTCCAAGGAAGGGAATAATGTATAGAGCTCTTCCTATCTCAATCTCCTCAAAGAATGTGGTGGTATAACTGAAGATACATGAAGTTACTACAAGTACAGCGTATCTTTAATATTTTTCTTCAGTGTAATTAGAGGGACTTCCCTGGTGGCTCAGACGGTAAAGCATCTGACTACAATGCAGGAGATCTGGGTTTGATCCCTGGGTTGGGAAAGATCCCCTGGAGAAGGAAATGGCAACTCACTTCAGTACCCTTGCTTGGAAAATCCCATGGACAGAGGAGCCTGGTAGGCTACAGTCCATGGGGTTATAAAGAGTTGGACAAAACTGAGCAACTTCACTTCACTTTCAGTGTAATTTTACCAAATGTTAAATATATCTTATATTTATATATACTTGCTGGAGAAGGCAATGGCACCCCATTCCAGTACTCTTGCCTGGAAAATCCCATGGAAGGAGGAGCCTGGTGGGCTGCAGTCCATGGGGTCGCTGTCGGACACAACTGAGCGACTTCACTTTCACTTTTCACTTTCATGCCTTGGAGAAGGAAATGGCAACCCACTCCAGTGTTCTTGCCCAGAGAATCCCAAGGATGGGGGAGCCTGGTGGGCTGCCATCTATGGGGTCGCACAGAGTCGGACACGACTGAAACGACTTAGCAGCAGCAGCATATATACTCACTAGAGTTGCCATAACAAATACCGCACAGTGGGTGATTTAACAGAAACTTATTTCCTCATATTTCTGGATCTTTCCTGGTGGTTCAGATGGTAAAGAAGACAATTGCCAATTCAGGAGATGCAAGTTAGATCCCTGGGTCAGGAAGATCTCCTGGAGAAGGAAATGGCAACCCACTCCAGTATTCTAGCCTGGGAAATTCCATGGAAAGAAGAGACTGGCAGGCTACAGTCCATGGGGTTGCAAGAGAGTCAGATACAACTTAGTGACTAAACAACAACAACAACAACTCATGCAAACTAACATAGAAAGCTCTTAGAAAAAAATGACTGACGTGTCAATGAATGAATGGTTATTAGCAGTACTGGTATCTATATAGTCACCAGGTTAAGCAATTTACATGTGCTATTTAATTTTATTTTCTAAATACCCAATGAGATAAATGCTACTATTATTTGTATTTTACAAGTGAGGATAGTGGGACTGACATAGGTAAACTAAACCAGTAAATGGAATAAACATATTCAAAACAAGGTCTTTCCAGCTATAGAACTCACACTCTTAACAACCATGCTACCATTTCGCTCCCATATTTCTCAATGGTGGTAACAGTCTCAGTAAACATTTCCCCATCTGGTCTCAAACCGTAACTGTTTTCCGTCATGCTTCTTCCCTCCCACTTCACTTAGTAGGTGACCATCTTTATTCCAAAATATATTAATAGTAACAGTACAAACAAAACATATTGCACCTATTTCTCCTTTACTTTCTATTCTCCTTTGGTTTAAATTTATTAAGAACTGTATGTTTCTGCAAGATTGTGATTATATTTACAAACTAAACCAACAAATAGGATTGCCTCATCATATGAAAATGATATAATCCCAATTAGAGGGAAAGAGAAGGATCAAACAGTGAAAAAGATTACTATGACAGAGCTGCACCTCTGGAAGAAAGAATACAGATGATTGACGACTTATCCTGTTTTCCTAGCTCCAAATTCAATATGCTTTCCACAAGAGCAAGTTGCTTAGTGAACTGGAATAACTAATTGTACAGATCAAATGTGTTTTTGATGGGTCTCGAATTTCTAAAAAGTTGTTTGCAACGATGCTTAATTACTGTTTGTGAAACCAATATGCTGTCCTGAGTTCTTAACTCTACCAGTTTTCAATTTTTGTCCCTCTTTTTTTCTTTTCCAGTTTGCTTTTACTGCCTGCTTTAGTTCAGTAGAATGAGTATTTCTGAATCTCAAATTTAAAGAGTATATAACAGATTCCCTGAACCTTTCTTGGAAAGACATTAATGAAAAATAAGATGTCAGTTTAATATAATTTGTCACTATTCACTGCAAATCCTTCCTGGTGGACTCCCATGAGCAATCTTTCATGCACATTTACTCATTTTTTGGTCTTATCTGCTCACCTAACCTTTAGAGAACTTAATTAAGTACTTCTAAAAGTAATATCATATACTTCATAGAAACAGAATTTTCCATTAAAAGTTACGAAAACAAATGGGTAAGAACTTGCATAGTTGAAAAGAAAGACAAAGTGAAGATGTCAGCTAAATGAAGATAAAAGATGAAAAGAAAATTACTGTGTCATCAAAAAGATAATGAAGTTGAAAGAAATAAAGAAGATGAGACATTTTCTAGGAGGTATAAAACAGTTAGACTAGAGCCAATAAAAAAGAAAGAAACTTTGGTAAAGGAAATGTCACTGATTCGATATTGTGAAAGCTGAAATTAACATTTTATTTTATGCTTTTATAGGCTAACAAATAAAAAAGCGTACTTAAACAAGCAATATCTGATTTTTCCACAGATCAGGGTACAGATTGTATGACATTATCTCTATAGGAATACAACCTAATCATGTGGCACTATGACACCAAGAAGCGATGTGAAAATGCATTTTGAAAAAGACCTTGAGCTTGTGTGCCACATACAGAAGGAAGCAAATGCATTTTTTAATCCCTAGAAAGGATGAAAAGGAAATTGCTAGGATATACACCTTTGAAAGAAATCTACAAGGAAACAAAAATCCATTCTAACCCAAACACTCTAACCTAAGATTAGTTTCATTATCAGTGAATTTAAAAATAATAACTGTCTGAAGTTTTGAAAATGTTAGTCACTCAGTTGTGTCTGTGACCCCATGGACTGCAGCCTGCCAGGTTCCTCTGTCCATGGAATTCTCTACTTTATATTTTCAAAATATAATCTCATACTTCAAACATGTGTGATAACAAGTAATGGTGAGATACCATTGTCATAATCTGACAAAGGTGAAAACACTGCCAATATCTAGAGTAGCTAAAGGTGTGAAGAACAGATACTTTAAGTCAGAGAAGGTGACAGTCCAAAATATGAACATATTCATGAAGAACAGCACAACATAAATGAATGTTAAATGTAGATATACTTGACTCAATGACCTTATTCTGAAGAGTTCATTCTAAGCAGAAACTATAATATGGATAAAGATATAATTCAGAGCAGTGTTGAGTCACGTCTCCTTTCTCTCTCTGTCCTAGTTTCCAAGATGTTCTCTCAGGCAGTTTCTCATCCTTGATGCTATTCACATTTTGAGCCAGATAATTCCGTGTTGTGGGCACTTTTGTGCACTGTAGGATGTCTAGAGGCATCCCTGGCCTCTATCCATCAGATAAGTGTTACTCCTCCTGTTATGACAACCAAAACGTCTCCAACATTGCCAAATGTCTTGTAGAGAACAAAATCTCCCCCGTTGAGAACCACTGGCCTCCTACTTCTAAGTATTTTAATCCAATAAAGTTATGTGTTTAATATGCCAAAATAATATAGAGTGAAGCAGTAAAGAATACAGTGTCTGAAGTCAAAGTACCCGGATGAAATCTCTGTCACTTAGAATTTACTTTTGACAACTGATTTAACTCATTTGTAAAGCAAGAATGGTACTACCTCAAAGTACAATTCATGAAAGAATGTGTGTATATGAAGTACCAAGAACAGCATCTTGCTCATTGCATGCAATTTTATAAATGTTTATAAATAATCAAATGCTATTTGATTATTATAGCCGTAATCTTTCAGGGACATTGAGCTGGTTTTTTGTTGACACACAGAGGACTCTTTTACTTTGTCTCCCCAGCTTAACTACATATCAAATTGGAGTATACACATATAGTATGAATAGCTATCCTTTGGAGGAAATAGTGGCTGATTGTAAGCACCATGAGAATTGGAATTAGTTGTATGCATACATACATCTCTGTATCTTTAAGACCCCAGCTTAAGGCCTGGTATACAGCAGGCACTCAAGAAACAGTTGTAAATGTTCAGATCAATTGCTGGAGGAATGATGCAGACATTGGTAATTTCAGGTGTATTGTCTGAGATTCCAAAAAAAGCCTAAAATGGGTAAGACTGATTTATTATTAATATATATCCAATACTATCCTTTATGATGCAGAATTTATATATCAAAAATCATAGTCATGCTTGACAGTTTTACAGAAAGCACTACTCTGCTATCAGAAGTAATTATGAAAACAAACAAGTGTTCAGCCATATTTCTTGCATCACTGAGGAATAAATAAAAAGAATAAAAATAATTTAAAATTTAATTTATCTGCATCTACAGTCTGCATCCAAGTCTACACTGTTGACATTTGATGTTTAAACTTCAGTGGAGATATTCAAATATTCCCTCTCTTGTGTGTGTGTATGTGTTGTGTTGTGTATCCTTGCCAAACAGCTCTACAAATGAAAACTGAGAAGAAACTTTTGAAATATAATTCTCCCAGCAATAAGGATTTTTATTGTCAATCTAAAAACAGCTGACACTCCCTGAAAGTAGGAACATAAAAATAAAATATAGCACACATCCTCCATTTGCCTACACTTGAAGGAAATGAGAAGTTCTCACAATTGTTATGGCAGTTAATGTTACCACATTTGGTAGTTTTCAACAAAAGAAAAAGGGGGGAAAAGATCTCCTGAGCCTTAGGATACCTCCCCGCTTTTCAAATTGAAGCAGATTAAGAAGCTATACACTGAAAATAAATCTTCATGAGGGAAATGTAGTTCATCTTCTTCATCGTTCTTTTCGACAATCATTTTCTGCTAATTATAGGACCAAAAAAAGCAACCCTTGCACTAAAATTGCTGGAGTCCTTTCTTTTTCTACTTTCAAAACTAAAATTTTTCAGAGCCAGAACTTTTGATTCCTTCTCCTACTGGTCTCCACAAATATCCCAGACCTTCACTACTCTTTTCAAGACTTCTACTCCTTCTGCTCTAGAGAAACCTTTCTTCCTACTTCCCTGAAAAACATAGTCAACCAGGCATTAAGTGTCTCAGTGACCTGCTTAAAATGTATCTGTTTTAAAGATCTTCCCATATTAGCTGCATCTATCTCAACCCCTTCCCAGGGATGGCGATTCATCAAGTCTTCTTTTTCCTACCCAAATCTGCATTCTCTCCTTTCTCAATGGACTCTTTTCTTTTTAGAATTTTAGATTTAAATTTGGAATTTTAGATTTAAATCTAAATCTAAAATTTAGAGTTTAGAATGCAAATTTGTTCAAATTTTTCTAATCATAAAAAACTTGTACTTGACAGTACCTCTAGCTTCCCTGTAGCTGGGAGACCTGGGCTTGTCCCCTGGGTTGGGAAGATACCCTGGAGAAGGGAAAGGCTACCCACTCAAGTATTCTGGCCCAGAGAATCTGACCCCACTATACAGTCCATGGGGTCACAAAGAGTTGGACATGACTGAAGGAAATGGCAACCCATTCCAGTATTCTTGCCTGGAGAATCCCAGGGACAGGGGAGCCTGGTGGGCTGCCGTCTATGGGGTCGCACAGAGTTGGACACGACTGAAGCGACTTAGCAGCTGCAGCAGAGTGACTTTCACTCACTCACTAGCTTCCCTGTAGCTATTGCTCTATTTGAGCATCCCTCTGCAATTATCATATTAAAGGAGTAACTAGTGCTCTTTTTCACTCATTTCAGTTCCAATATGGCTCTACCCATTCCAACGTAGCCTCTGATCACATTCACTAAAGTCCTTCTTGGGAAGATCAGCAACAAATCCCACATTTCCACAATCTAAACTCCTCCTGAAAAATGCAAAACAATTAATTTATAATTATTTTCAGGCCTTTCTTCCTCCCCAACCAAAGCTCTCCGGTTCTGTCCTTTCTTCTATATTACTTTTCTTCTAAAGAGGGATCTCCCTTGCCAAGCGGGTTTCTTTGGGATTTTATGATGGAGGGTCAGGAAGAAAAAGCAAAGAGCTAAATATGCTGAAGGAAATTAGGGAGAACTTTTTTATTTTTTTTTATTATTTTTTTTTAATTCTATTGTATTTTTAAACTTTACAATATTGTATTAGTTTTGCCAAATATCGAAATGAATCCGCCACAGGTATACATGTGTTCCCCATCCTGAACCCTCCTCCCTCCTCCCTCCCCATACCATCCCTCTGGGTCATCCCAGTGCACCAGCCCCAAGCATCCAGTATTGTGCATTGAACCTGGACTGGTAATTCATTTCATACATGATATTATACATGTTTCAATGCCATTCTCCCAAATCATCCCACCCTCTCCCTCTCCCACAGAGACCATAAGACTGTTCTATACATCAGTGTCTCTTTTGCTATCTCGTACACCTTTTTAAAAATGGTGTTCAAAGTGTAGTTATACTGAGGGAAGTAAATGAGATAAAAGTGAGAAAGTTAAGAAATTTGAATGTGGTTATAAGTTTTCTCCATAATATTAGACATAAAAAGGGGAAATTATGTTGCTTAGAAATTATTTTTATACTGCCTAAAAATATGCTTTTTATTATGACATTTCTCAGAGAATGGACAATTGTTACACTTAGTTTCCCTGACTTCTCATCATTTTACGTGGCTAATTACACTCACCTTCTTGAAGGTCTCTAGTTTCTTCTCTCCTATAGCTTTCCTGGACCTCATTTTAGTATCTCCATCATCCTTATTAATATTACCCATGAACTTCTCTTCTTTCCTATTCAAGAAAGTCCTAGATTGGAGACTAACCTCAATTCCTTCCTCTCTCTAGCAAAACCATCCCCTCTTGCACTGAAGGTACTTATTATGGGCTGAATTGTGTGCTCACAATTCATATGTTAGGTCATATGTTAGGGCCCTCATCTCCAGTACCTCAGAAAGTGACTGTGTGTGGAGATAAGATCATTAAAGAGAGGATTAGGTTAAAAA
This sequence comes from Bos mutus, assembly GCF_027580195.1. Taxonomy (NCBI): domain Eukaryota; kingdom Metazoa; phylum Chordata; class Mammalia; order Artiodactyla; family Bovidae; genus Bos; species Bos mutus. The sequence goes on along the minus strand of NC_091637.1, from coordinate 36,097,909 downwards.
GAGGTTTTTTCAGGATAGGGCTTAATCCACTGTTAATGATGTCATAAGAAGAAATCCAGACTCACAGACACTAGGACCATGTGGCCAGAGGAGGGACCATGTGAGGACACAGCAAGCCAAACAGGAAGGAAAACCTCAGAATAAAGCCAAACTGCCTGACAGCCTGATCTTGGACCAGCTAACCTCCAAACTGTGAGAAAACAAAATCCATTGTTTAAGCCAACCAGTTTGTGCTGTTTCATTATAGCAGTCCTAGCAATAACAATACTTACTTGTTTTGGTATTAGACCAAATAAAGATTAAGTCCTGCTGAAGTCTGGTTCTAATTCTATATTCTGAAACAGAATCATTGGATATTAAAGCTGGAAATGTCTTAGATACTACTTAGCTGAGGTTTTCATTTTTGTGAGGGTCACTAGAGTCCTTTGTAAAATTCATGAAAACCAGAGTCCTATCCTCAGCACAGTGAACATGAGAACATATACATAATTTTGCACATATTTTATCTCACCAGGAACTGATTTTCTTCATATAGGTGGAATACAAATTAAAACAAATATATTTATCAATAAATAATTCTCACCTATTTTTCAGAAAAAAATTAAAAGTCACGTTCTAAAACCAAATAGAAATGAACGGCAACTATTGTAAAAACTAATCTGACTCAACAGTAAATTCCAATGAGAAATCTGATTTAAAAGCTTTAACTTACTTTAACATAGCAGTATCTTTGGTATTCAATAATTTGTGACTGTTATCATTTGGGGATATGATGTAGTGAAAAAATCTGGCTCACTATACAAGATGGCAAGCCATACTACATAGAATTAGAATAACCATTACTCTCTCTGCCAGTCAAGGATAGGATTGTGAGAAGAGACAAACATTCTCCTAAACCCTTTGGAGAAATTCTAGTCACATCATTTCCTCCAGTCAATAAGGTCACTTTTGGCAAGCACTGCATCACTGATCCTGTCTATTTCAGCAAGAAAATAAAATAAATCCATATTTTGATGTTAAGGTCATCGTCACAAAGGTAACTTTCAAAAAGTTTTTCACTACTTTGATATATCCAGAGATTTCTGCCAATGGATAAAATGACAAGACTGTCATTCTCAACTCTGGGCTTTAGAAGCTCTTTGCCTGGAATTGGAAACTATGTATATTTGTCAGCTCCCATCCTCCTCTCACAGAATGAAAACTTGGCCAAAAGAGCCCCTTCTTTTCAACAGCATTCACAGGCAATAGAAGGGCCTTAAATCAGAAGATTTGCCTTATTCACTGAAGCAAAATATCTGCCAACTGAGCCAATCCATAACTGCATTTCTCCCTGTCAAGCTTTTCTGTGACTGGGCTTTCCTAGACTCTCCAAAGAAGTGAAACTTCGGCTTTAAAGTTAAGTCAACAATTAAAAAGGCAGCCAACTTCTTGGTTCTCAAAAACTTGGTTATGCATGAATTTGTGACAAAACTTCTGGAAAAGAAAACAATTTTAAAACCTGGCTCTGAGGAAGCCGGTATCTTTCAAAGCAGTAAGCAAGCTCCTTTTCAAGACTGCTGGCTAGGTCTTTGACACAAATACATGCTCCTGACAAAAGCAATGAGAAGTAATAAAAATGTGACTTATCTAAAGTGGGAAATCCAGATGGATAACCATGACTGTATATCCTTCGCTGGGACACAGTAAACTTTTTTTTTCCTCCTAGCCAAAGGCTTCCTCAGTGAAAAATTCTCACCATTTTGAAAGCATCTATGGTCACTGTCATTTCTAAAAGTGACTCAGGTATGAAAACCTTTCTTTAGCTCTGTGTGTGTGTGCTCAGTTGTGTCTGACACTTTTGACCCCATAGTCTGTAGTCTACCAGGTTCCTCTGACCATGGAATTTTCCAGGCAAGAATACTGAAGCTGGTTGCCATTTCTTACTGGAGGGGATGGATCTTCCCGATCCAGGGATGGAACTCGTGTCTCTATGTCTCCTGCATTGGCTGGCAAATTCTTTACCACTCTGCACATAAATCAAGAAAACCAAGGTCTGACAATATGGAAAAATAATAGTAGTGTCATCTAGGTGTATGCTAAGTCACTTCAGTCGTGTCCAACTCTGTGCGACCCCATAGACGGCAGCCCACCAGGCTCCCCCGTCCCTGGGATTCTCCAGGCAAGAACACCGGAGTGGGTTGCCATTTCCTTCTCCAATGCATGAAAGTGAAAAGTGAAAGTGAAGTTGCTCAGTCATGTCCGACTCCTAGCGACCCCATGGATGGCAGCCTACCAGGCTCCTCCATCCATGGGATTTTCCAAGTAAGAGTACTGGAGTGGGGTGCCATTGCCTTCTCCAATCTAGGTGTATATATTGGAAGGAAAATGACACAGTTGTGAATCCCTCCTACTTTCAGAGTCTTAGAAAAAATGTCAGCAAGTCTGATGTATGTGAAACTATTTCTTAAAGACATTGTTTCTATTTTCTACTGTGGCTTTGATCACAAAGTAGCTTAATAACACCCAAAGAGTAAGAGGGTACCAAGTGTGTTCAACTTTCTGTGACTTCCTGTGCTTAGCAATATAGCAAGTGAAATTTTACCTATAGAAGAAAAAATATATAAAGCTACAAAGCTCATTCCCACATCAAAGAATCACCAGGAAAGTATCAACAGGAAAGAGACAGCATGTGCTCATTAATAGTCTCTTCTCAGTCACCATGCAGTACTGGCCACTTTTCCCTCTCTGCCTCAGGCTCCTGCAGTGATCAGTGGTACTGGTGTGTAGTGTTGCTCTTGCTTATCCAAGTCACTATGCCATAGCTGACACTGTGTGTGATGGCTGCCAGTACGTGTTAACGTGTCTGCTTCCAATCTCAAGGGAAATGATACCCGCACCAACTAGGCTTTTCGACTGCTGCTGCCACCAGATAGTCTGGAGCTTCTCGCTGCTGAAGCTACTGGTACAGCCAACAAGCACCCAAAGCAATCCAGGGCAGGGCTGTGTCTTCTGCCAAGATGAAAAAATCTAGATAGTACGTTAAAAAACAGAGACATCACTTTGCTGACAGAGGTCCATATAATCAAAGCTATGGTTTTTCCAGTAGTCGTGTATAGATGTAAAAAAAGGCTGAGCACTGAAGAACTGATGCCCTTGAACTGTGGTACTAGAGAAACTCTTGAGAGTCCTTGGACTGCAAGGAGATCAAACCAGTCAATCCTAAAGGAAATCAACCCTGAATATTCATTGGAAGGACTGATGCTGAAGCTGAAACTCCAATATTTTGGCCACCTGATACAAAGAGCCAACTCACTGGAAAAGACCCGGATGATTGACGGCAGGAGGAGAAGGGGTGACAGAGGGTGAAATGGTTGGCTGATATCACCAACTCAATGGACATGAATTTGAGCAAATTCCGGGAGGTGCTGAAGGACAGGGAAGCCTGGTGTGCTGCAGTTCATGGGGTTGCAAGAATTGGACACAACTGAGTGACTGAACAACAAAAGTATGGATGTGAGAGTTGGGCCATAAAGAAGGCTGAGCAGTGAAGAATTGATGTTTTCAAACTGTGGTGCTGGAGAAGACTCTTGAGAGTCCCTTGAATAGTAAGGAGATCAAACTAGTCAGTCCTAAAGGAAATCAACCCTGACTATTCAAAGGACTGATGCTGAAACTGAAGCTCCAATACTTTGGCTACCTGATGTGAAGAGCCGACTCACTGGAAAAGACTCTGATGCTAAGAAAAACTGAGGGCAAGAGGAGAACTGGGCGACAGAGGATGAGATAGTTGGATGGCATCATTGACTCCATGGACTTGAGTTAGAGCAAACTCAGGGAGTTTGAAGAGAGTTTGAAGGACAGGGAAGCCTGGTGTGCTGCAGTTTATGGGGTCACAAAGATTCGGACACAACTTAGCAACTGAATGACGACTATCAGTAAAGTATTCTACAGGGAGGTAGACTTTACTGAGTTTTAGACAGATGCCTCAGCTATCTCCATTAACTGACATTAAATAACAGAAAATTAGTTCATTGTGTCTGTTATTCACATATATATACACACATACACACACAGAGTATCAGAGAGGTATCTGTTCTCACAATACCTATAACAGAACTATTCCTTATTTTTAATCACCTTAACCACAGTCATCACAGAGACCTGTTCTACCTCTAAAGGCTCTCTTTCAAGGAATGACCCCACCATCTAATCAGTCAGGAAATTGAAATCCTAGAGCCCGTTGAACAGTATTAGTGGCAGTTCATATGACTTTTTTAAGTGTAGTAGATTTCAGTGTACAAAGAGATTCACAAGTCAACTTGGGAAGCCTTAAGACTCCTGAGAAAAGAAGAGAGGTGAAAGGCAAAGGACAAAAGGAAAGATATACCAATTTGAATGGAGAGTTCCAAAGAATAGCGAGGAGAGATAAGAAAGCCTTCTTCAGTGATCAATGCAAAGAAAAAAAGGAAAACAACAGAATGGGAAAGACTGGGGATCTCTTCAAGAAAATTAGGACAGAAATGGTATGGACCTAACAGAAGCAGAAGATATTATGAAGAGGTCTCAAGAATACACAGAACTATACTTAAAAGACCTTTATGACACACCCAGATAATGATGATGTAATCACTCACCTAGAGCCAGACATCCTGGAATAAGAAGTCAAGTGGGCCTTAAGAAGCATCGTTACAAACAAAGCTTGTGGTGATGGAATTCCAGTTGAGCTATTTCAAATCCTAAAAGATGCTGCTGTTAAAGTGCTGCATTCAATATGCCAGCAAATTTGGAAAACTCAGCAGTGGCCACAGGACTGAAATAGGTCTGTTTTCATTCCAGTTCCAAAGAAGGGCAATGCCAAAGAATGTTCAAACTACCACACAATTGCACTCATCTCACACACTGGTCGGAGAAGGCACTGGCACCCCACTCCAGTACTCTTGCCTGGAGAATCCCATGGATGGAGGAGCCTGGTGGGCTGCAGTCCATGGGGTCTCGAAGAGTCGGACATGACAGTGACTTAGCAGCAGCAGCAGCAGACACTAGTAAAGTAATGCTCAGAATTCTTGAATCCAGGCTTCAACAGTATGTGAACAGTGAACTTCCAGATATTCAAGCTGGATTTAGAAAAGGCAGATGAACCTGAGATTAAATTGCCAACATCCGTTGGATCATAGAAGAAAACAAGAGAATTCCAGAAAAAAATCTACTTCTGCTTTATTAACTGTGTGAAAGGCTTTGACTGTGTATATCACAACTAACTGTAGAAAATTCTTTAAGAGATGGGAATACCAGACCACCTGCCTCCTGAAAGATCTGTATCCAGGTCAAGAAGCAACAGTTAGAACTGGACATGAAACAACAGACTTGTTCCAAATTGGGGAAGGAGTATGTCAGGGCTGTATATTGTCACCGTGCTTATTTAACTTCCATGCAGAGTACATTGTGCAAAATGCCAGGTTGGATGAAGCACAAGCTGGAATCAAGATTGCTGGGAGAAATATCAATAACCTTGGACACAGATGACAGCACCCTTATGGCAGAAAATGAAGAGGAACTGAAGACCCTCTTGATGAAAGTGAAAGAAGAGAGTGAAAAAGCTGGCTTAAAACTCAACATTCAAAAGACAAAGATTATGTCATCCAGTCCCATCACTTAGTGACAAACAGATGGAGAAACAATGGAAACAGTGATAGATTTTATTTTGGGGGGCTCCAAAATCACTGCAAATGGTGACTGCAGCCATGAAATTAAAAGATGCTTCCTCCTTGGAAGAAAAGTTATAACAAACCTACACAGCATATTAAAAAGCAGAGGCATTACTTTGCTGACAAAGGTCCATATAGTCAAAGCTATGGTTTTTCCAGTAGTCATGTATGGATGTGAGAGCTGGACCCTAAAGAAGGCTGAGTGCTGAAGAATTGATGCTTTTGAACTGTGATGTTGGAGAAGACTCTTGAGAGTCCCTTGGACTACAAGCAGATCCCACCAGTCAATCCTTAAAGGAAATCAGTCCTGAATGTTCACTGGAAGCAGTTGGTGAATCTGAAACTCCAATAGTCTGGCCACCTGATGAGAAGAACTGACTCATTGGAAAAGACCCTAATGTTGGGAAAGATTGAAGGCAGGAGGAAAAGTGGACCATAGAGGATGAGATGGTTGGATGGCATCACCAACTCAATAAACATGAGTTCGAGCAAGCTCTGGGAGTTGGTGATGGACAGGGAAGTCTGCTGTGCTGCAGTCTATGGGGTCACAAAGAGTTGGACATGACTGAGCGACTGAACTGAGTGACTGAAGACTCCTGAACACACAGCTTCTATCTATGAGGTGCCAGCAAAGGCAGATCATTCCTCAGTGATTCTAATCAAATACAGTGTTCTCTCACATTCTACAATGCCCCTGCCCAAACCCATGTACACCACCCCAGCCATCACCTTTGCCTCTACATTGTGATGTGGCACAAGGAGACATATAGGAAAAAGCTGCACAGAAAAGGCACCACAGGGCTCCATGTATCCCATAGGTAACTTCAGGAGAATATTCTGAATAAGCCCCAATAACCTAAAGTGGCCCTTGGAGCAGCAGCAAATAGTTTTCGAGAGCTTGCACTTCCTGCCAGTGACTTGAGTCAAGTTTTGGAACACCTCCCAAGGGCTTAGAAACTTCCAAGAAAAACCTCCTTTGGCATTCACAAGCTTCGCTTACAATGTATCAATAGGCAGCCGTGTATCGATCCACTGTGAATTTGGAGGATACATGTTCATTTTCCATCTTGTTGGACATTAAATGTGCCTTCATTTTGGTTACAAGTTTATGACTCCCAAGTTCTAGCCCTGAATAAATTATTGGTTTTATTATCCTATTTTTAAAAATTTTTGGCTATACCACAAGGGATGTGGGATATTAGTTCCCCAATTAGGGACTGAACCTACACCACCTGCTGTGGAAACACAGAGCCTTAACCACAGGCCCACTATGGAAGTCCCTTTATTAACCTATTATTAAGAGCAAATATTTGTATCTGTATGTATTAGTCAGGGTCCTCACACCTGTACAACACTGATATATTTTGAAGACCTAAGGTTTAAAATTCATACTGATTAAGAATAAATCCACACAGTGCTTTGTGCTATTTTACAACATGATAGCATGAGACAACAAGAAAACTTTATGGTTGACATAATTTATTTCATTGCTTTGCATCCAATCTAGTATTATTAAAAAAAAGTATAGTCACATCTTTTCAAAAGAAGTCAATTTCTGTTTTTTTGAAACTTAAAAAGTTAAATTTATAGAAAAGTTGCAAGAACTGACATATATCCTTCACCCAGAAGGCCCATTCAGTTTTATCAACTGTTTCAATAATCTCCTCTGTGAAATTGGCCAGTACAAAATAGCTCCAACTGTCATGTCTCTTCAGTCTCCTTCAGTCCAGCATGGTGGGTATGGACCACCTTCCTAGTCAGTCACTGTCCTCATGAGGGTCCCTGTTGTGTCATGCCCTTGAACCACCTTCTTTCTCTGAATGAAGACCTCACATGGGGCCACCGCTTTGCTCAAGCCCTGATTCCTCCTGGTTCCACAATTAACTTCCTTATTCCAAACAGCCTCATGAATTTGGATTGAATTGTTTGCATTATAATCTCTCCCTTTAAAGGGTACTGAGTTCTGATTTAGCTGCTGGTGAAACTGTCAAGGCTTCTTGATCCTTTAGGGCTTGTTTCGTGCTTTATTCAGTCAGTTTAGTCACTCAGTCGTGTCCGACTCTTTGCGGCCCTGTGAATCGCAGCACACCAGGCCTCCCTGTCCATCACCAACTCCTGGAGCCCACCCAAAGTCATGTGCATCGAGTCGGTGATGCCATCCAGCCATCTCATCCTCTGTCGTCCCCTTCTCCTCCTGCCCCCAATCTCTCCCAGCATCAGGGTCTTTTCCAATGAGTCAACTCTTCGCATGAGCTGGCCAAAGCATGGGAGTTTCAGCCTCAGCATCAGTCCTTCCAATGAACACCCAAGACTGATCTCCTTTAGGATGGACTGGTTGGATCTCCTTGCAGTCCAAGGGACTCTCAAGAGTCTTCAACACCACAGTTCAAAAGCATCAATTCTTCGGTGCTCAGCTTTCTTCATAGTCCAACTCTCACATCCATACATGGCCACTGGAAAAACCATAGCCTTGACTAGATGGACCTTTGTTGGCAAAGTAATGTCTCTGCTATTTAATATGCTACCTAGGTTGGTCATAACTTTCCTTCCACGGAGTAAGAGTCTTTTAATTTCATGGCTGCAATCACCATCTGCAGTGATACTGGAGCCCAAAAAAATGAAGTCTGACACTGTTTCCATTGTTTCCCCATCTATTTCCCATGAAGTGATGGGACCAGATGCCGTGATTCACTTTTATGAATGTTGAGCTTTAAGCCAACTTTTTCACTCTCCTCTTTCACTTTCCTCAAGAGGCTTTTTGCCATAAGGGTGGTGTCATCTGCATATCTGAGGTTATTGATATTTCCCCTGACAATCTTGAATCCAGCTTGTGCTTCTTCCAGCCCAGCATTTCTCATGATGTATTCTGCATATAAGTTAAATAAGCAGGGTGACAATATACAGCCTTGATATACTCCTTTTCCTATTTGGAACCAGTCTGTTGTTCCATGTCCAGTTCTAACTGTTGCTTCCTGACCTGCATACAGGTTTGTCAAGAGGCAGGTCAGGTGGTCTGGTATTCCCATCTCTTTCAGAATTTCCCACAGTTTATTGTGATCCACACAGTCAAAGGCTTTGGCAGTGTCAATAAAGCAGAAATAGATGTTTTTTCTGGAACTCTCTTGCTTTTTCAATGATCGGATCTATTTTAGTTTTGTCCTTGGTCCTAGTATATAGCCCTTATTTAATTTTCTAGCACTTATTCCTGAAACATGGCCTCCCTGGAGTACCAGCCAAGTGGCTGAGTTATTTATCAAGGCCTCCCTGCCCTAGTGGCTCTGCATACAACCATTCCCAGTACTGCATGACCTCTGGTATCTCTCTTTAGCTATCAGCCCTGCTCTCTGCTAGGCCTCATAATCTTGCCCTGCACAGAGGCAGCAGTGGCCCCACAGAGACCCCCATGCAGATCGCTGGAGCTTCCCTCCATAAAACTCCTCATAAATTCCAGCCACTTGAGCCATCCCGACCCTGATCTCTACTTATTCAGCTTAAAGGTACTGTGGCTCTGCCAGGGAAATCTGTCCTTGCTCTGGAATACCGATGAGGCAGAAAGACATAGTGAAACCACGATGCACTTTGCAGGTTTCCCTTCTTTCGAATGTCTGGATAGTCTCTGGTCCAACCCCAGAAAATAGGTGCATAATAGATTTTGTTTAGTTTTTCAATTGTTTACAGCAGAAGAGTAATTTTGCCACCGGTTATTCTATCGTGGCTGGAAGAGGAATCAAGTCTATTTTTAAAAGTAAAGTTAATTTAATGCATGAAAATACAGTCAGATACACTGAATATAAATTAAACTGACGTGCACACATTTGGAGTTCTTTAAGGGTCTTAGAAAGCAAAATGGATGAGAACAGGCTTTTTAGAGAACTGAGTGGGAATGACCACAGCAGTACTGGATTTAGCACAGCAACGTGGTTATGGCTCTTCACAACACTGATCAGCCAGTATGGCAGAATTTACTCTTATTCCAATAAATGTTTGACCCCTTTCCTGAACTTTCCTCCATTTTCATAGCAGTTTCTAATCTCTTTATTTTGTTTACCCCCAAAATTCTCTTTTAGTGCTATTATATACTATTATCTGAAGAAACTCTAATTATTTTACAAAGAATTAGTAATCATGGTTTGCAGTATGGGTTATGTTAAAAGGCCAGTTTTACTATGTGACTAGCAAGTGAATTCTCAGATTGAGGGAAATCATATAAAAACCCTAGCAAAATCTAGGTCAACCCTAGCAAAACTGTTCTAACTTGTTCTAACAATTCTAAAGCATATAGAAATATAAAGCTATCAACCAATAAACATCTTATTGTACATCAATTAATTTAAATAAATAATGTTGGGGATGCAATCCCAAAGGGACTGGGCCAAGTTGACTGTGATAGCACTGATTCATCTAACACTGCCATTTCCTGGGATGCATTCACGGTGCTAAGCTTAGTACAACTGAATTATTATTAATGTATATGTAACTCTAAAAAAAATCATCTTTAAAGTCTGTTCAATTTTTGCTTGAAGATTGCCTAAGAAAGATAGTACACAATATTAGACACTGATTATAATATTAAATTGTTATATACCTTAGAATACATGCATAATTATCTGACTTATAAACATGAATTTAATCATATGCCATAGCTGAAATCCAGAGAAGACAATGGCAACCCACTCCAGTACTCTTGCTTGGAAAATCCGATGGAAGGAGGAGCCTGGTAGGCTGCAGTCCATGGGGTCACTAAGTGTCGGACACGACTGAGCAACTTCACTTTCACTTTTTACCTTTCATGCATTGGAGAAGGAAATGGCAACCCACTCCCATGTTCTTGCCATAAGAATTCCAGGGATGGGGGAGCCTGGTGGGCTGCCATCTAGCGGGTCGCACAGAGTCGGACATGACTGAAGCAACTTAGCAGCAGCAGCAGCATAGCTGAAATAAATATTCTTGAGGCCTACCATTAGAAGAGATTGCTAAGAACTGGAAACAGATGCTAGGTGATCACTGTAATTTAGCAATGTATATCCCCTTACATACATATCCCCTGAGATTGTTCACAGTCAGTTCAGTTCAGTTGTTCATCGTGTCTGATTCTTTATGACCCCATGGACTACAGCATGCCAAGCTTCCCTGTCTATCACCAACTCCCAGAGCTTGCTCAAACTCATGTCCATCGAGGTGGTGATGCCATACAACCATCTCATCCTCTGACATCCCCTTCACATCCTGCCCTCAATCTTTCCCAGCATCAGGGTCTTTTCTAATGAGTCAGTTTTCACAATACAAGAAGCAATTCCCAATCTACAGCTCTGACTATTTACATACTAGAGAAAACAGAAGCACTATGAGAAGAATGCTTTCTCTCATGTAATCTCTCTTATCACTTCTCTCCTGCAATCACTTAGGACTCAACTAATTCCATGTTTTCAGTAAGATGAAAGCGATCAAAACCACTGTTTTTTCAAGAGATACAGCTATTACTACAGATATTTCACTGAGATCTAGATTGGCAAAGAAATCTTTGTTACTCAGCAGTGTAGAATGTAAATAGGCTTCCCTCGTGGCTCAGATGGTAAAGATTCTGCCTGCAATGCATGAGACCTAGGTCTGATCCCTGCCTTGGGACGATCCCCTGGAGAAGTGAACTGCTAGCCACTCCAGTATTCTTGCCTGGAGAATTCCATAGACAGAGGAGATTTGTGGGCTACAGTAGAATGCAAGCAACATGCAAAGAAGTCTCTTCAGAGTCTGTGGAAGACATCTCAGTTGGAAATTACATTCAGCAGTATTTAATTAAAATCTGAAAACAAAATACAGAATGATTTTTCTCTCTCATGTAATTGAAATGGCAACCCACTCCATTCTTGCCTGGAAAATCCCATAAACAGAGGAGCCTGGCTGGCTAGAGTCCATGGGGTAACAAAACAGTTAGACATGACTTAGCAACTAAACAACGACAAAAAGGAAATACAGGGCTGATTCAGCTGCTTGAGAAAGTGTTCATGATTTAAAATAGCAATCCTTGTAAGAGTATTACTGTGTACTATACTATAAAGAGGGGCTTCCAAGGTGACTCAGTGGGTAAAGAATCTGACTGCATTGCAAGAGACACAAGATACGCGAGGAGTTTGATCCCTGCGTCAGTAAGATCCCCTGGAAAAGGAAATGGCAACCCACTCCAGTATTCTTTGGAGAATCCCATGGACAGAGGAGCCTGTATGGGGTCGCAGAGTCAGACACGACTGAGTAACTATACACACACAACACACACACACATAAGATAAAGAGAAGAGCTTATTCATGTGAAGGTATGTGTTTTCCATTCTGTAATTCATTTAGAAAAGTTCTGAAAAACATGTATTAATGACAGTTATATTGAGTGCCATGTGCAAGATCCTTTGACAGCTGTGTTATTTCAGGGAATAGGTATAATAGCTCTTCTATGATGTATTTATTTTTTTATGATGTATTTAGAGTAGTATTTTAGAACATGTAAATTAAAATAAAAATGAAATAAAGATGTTTCTAAAATAAACACCTAATAAAGATGTTTATAAGAGTTGTATGTGCAATATATTTGAGAAGTGCATTATTTCAGGGAGTGAATGTGATAGCTCTTCTGTAAAACATTTAGAAAAGTGTTTAAAAACATATGTAATAAAACTGTTTAAAAGAGTAGTACCTGTTGTCTAAGAAGAAAAGTGATTTTTTGAGTTAAGGGATATTTTGCCATTCTGTAATGCTTTTAGAAAAGTGTTTAAAAACACTTTAAAATTTCTAAATAGAAAATATTCTTGGCCCTGGGGTCTCATCTCATATGAAAAGATGCTACTCTACCTCCTAGTATATGTATTTTCTAAGCAGGAAGAAAGTGGAAGAACAAAAGACAACAAGGTCCAAAAAAGCAAGCAGACCTGTCCCCTTTAAAATGCTTTCTCAGAAACCTCTTTTCCCAAACACAGAAACTTCTGAATATACCTCATTAGCCAGAATTCTGTCACATCAACACCCCTAATGGTAAGGGAGGCTGAAAGATAAGTATTTAAGTATACTGGATTCTGTTATTAAGCAATGGGAGAATAGTTATTGGATAGAAAACAAACAATGTCTGTCCAAAGGTCTTTTAAATAGTTTTGCATTTCTTTGGCTGTGTCTGGTTTAATCTTATTTATCTCTGCAAGATCAATTGAAATCTTGAATTTTATTGACTCCCTATCTACTCCAAGTGAAATCTTGAATTTTATTGACTCCCTATCTACCTCAAGCTCCAAACTGGATATTACTTTGCCTCCTTACTTGGCTGTTAGAAAATAAAGATAAATTAAAAGTTATATATGACACAAAACTTTACATTTAAATAGATCAGACAATTATTAATGATAATAATATCTGTATTAATACTATTAGGAGAGCACTAATTATCAAGATTATTAAAAGAATACTGTTGGTTTTTAAAACTATAGATTTGGTACCTTAGCTATAAAATCATCTAAGCAAGATAAACCTTAAAAGAGTGGTTCAAAATGTATAGATAACCATATTGAAGAAAGTAAAACCATAGTATTCATTCCACTGATATAATACTGTGTATGTGAGCACTATCACATGAATTAATAACTCCATGACATACAACATTAGTGAGATTGTTCTGAAGAGAGCATGCACAAGGCTTTACCTAGACAAGAAACAATTAACTATGGCTGGATCCTCTGAGGAAGCTTCTCTGTACTACATCAAATTATTTTTGGAAAGGATTATGGCCAGTGAAACAGATGAGACATGCTGGTTCCTGAGTTATGGCAACCTATAACTCAAGTAATGTTAACCAACAGCTGTAGATCCTACACTACACATCATAGACACAGGATTATTTGCTTACTCCTTTCTCTTACTCCAGTGATTTTAAAAGTACTTGTCTCACAACTTTTTCTGGTGAAATTAAGGTAAGTACTAGGCAGTAAACTTTAAGCAGTTTAAATTAAAAAATAAAATAACAGTTTGTGACATGATGGCATATGATGATAAAAGTTTATTCTCAAAGAGTATAATTTAGCACCACAATTCTATTGATGCATTTCAGCTTAAGAGTTTACTCAAGATAAGAACTGGTAAAGATTAAGGAAAATATCTGGAAATTATATTAAAAATTATTGCTGTTTTTTAGTTGCTCTGTCATGTCCAACTCCTTTGCAAACCCATGGACTATAGCCTGCCAGTCTCCTCTGTCCATGGGATTATCCAGGCAAGAATACTGGTATGTATTGCCATTTCCTTCTCCAGGGGATCTTCCAAACCCAGGGATCAAACCTGTGTGTCTTGCATTGGCAGGTGGATTATTCACCACTGAGCCACCAGGGAAGCCCGTATAAAAATTACTCTTTCATCCAATTAAAGTACTGTTAAAAATACTGTTAAATCTGGACACTAATTACTATTTGTCTAAATTCTAAAATGAATACAAACATCCTCAGAGGAATTTAAATGGGACAGGTGGCTAAAATATAATGGTCTATTCCTTATTTTTACTTTGCAAAGGAGTCTGTGGTGAGAAATATAAAACTGTTAATTTATTAACCACATACAAAAAGTTATGATACATTTATAGAAGCAGGAGAAAGATTAAAACTGTCTGTGAAAGGATGATACCAATGAGAATCAACTTGATGCTTTTTTTGATAGAAAAACCTCATTTTAATAGAATATTCGGGAAGAGCTCATGATTTTGAAGCACCAAATATTTCTGAAAGTCAGAATGAAGGGTGAGTTTGCAGCCAAGAGGTGTGATGGATAATTTGCTTCAAAAATTGAAACTAGATCCCCTCCTTTCTGAAACTGCTTCTCCCTCACCTGGGAGGAATAGATAAGGTTACCCTATAAAGAGTGTGAACAGCAGAGCTGTGTACCTAGAGACATAGCGAAAAATAGCAGGCCAATGTGTGGCCATACTCAAAGCAAATGAACTCACGAAATCCTGCATTCTGAACAGAAGACCCCACTGCGGGGTCCCAATCTACTGACAGCAAGACAAATGCCCAGAAAAACAGAATGGAAACTTTATCTCTAACAAAGAATCAACCTGAGAGAAAAGACATATACATACTAACATTGACTCCCCAATCTGTCTACTTCTCACCCAATAGCCCTATATTACTGCTATAAAATGACAAGCCTTAGCCATACACACAAATTTCAAACATCTTTTCAGTGCATCACTCATAAAATTAAAATTATCAGTTTACTATCATTAGATATTCAAAGAAAGCTTCTAATATGAAAAAAAAAAAAACAGTCTAAAATAAACAAAAGGCAAAAAGACCTTTAAAGAAAAAACAAACTTTAAAAATATAAATGTTGATGTATGGCAAACCAATACAATATTGTAAAGTAAAAATAATAATAATAAAAAAAATGATAAATGGCTAAATATATACATATATATAAATGACCAAACAACATCAGAGAGATCCTAAAAACAATGAATCAAGAAAATAGTATCAGGAGGATATGAGAAAAGAAAATAAGACTATAAGAGATCAATGAAATAAGAGCTAGAAATTACCACTATCAAAAAAAAAAGAAATTTTTAAAATTTAATAGAAGAGCTGGAAGATAAAGTCAAGCTAATCTCCAGGAAAATAGATGAAAAGAGATTTTTGTTTTTAAACTAAGAGATAAAGAAATGGAAAATAAGACAGAAATAATAAGAAAATCATAATATCAGTTCAAGAGATCTAACCTCCCTCTCATGAGAGTTTCACAAAGAGAAGAGATAAAACAAAGGAAAGAATTTTCAAAGAAACAAACAAGAAAATGATGTTGAACTGAAAAAAAGTTTCTGAGTTAAAAAATAATGAGATAAGGAAAAAGCAATGAAAAAAGTTGCATAACACATAGTGTTGCGAAATTTCAAACTAAAAGGAGATAGAAAAGACATAAAAGCTTGTAGAGATAACAAAGTTATATGTAAGACTCAGCCTTCAGAATAAAATCAGTCTCAGCAGCAGCAATATTGAAGATTAAAAACACCGGAGCAATGCCTTCAAAATTCTAAGGCAAAATTACTCCTAAACTATAATTAGTTACCTAGCCAAACTATCACATCAAAACAGAAGTCAAAATTATCACATTTAGCCATGCAAGATATAAAAAATAGCTATGTTTAAGTACCTACCCGTTCTTTTTTTTTTTTCTTTTTGCAGCTCAATATGTTTCGCTGCACAAAATTTTGTCTGTATTTCCAGTAGCTTAGAAGCATAAGTTCTCCAATGCTCAGCAGGCTTTAAGGAATATAAGGAGTGGGGGTAGGAGTTGGCATAGAGAAAGAGAGCTGGTGTCAAAATTCCTAGCAGGATAATTTTCCCAAACAGTAAGACACAGTAGATTCCTGAGGCACAAAAGGAAAATAGAAAATGGCATAGGGTCCAGGAAAAAAATGGTACAAACCAGAAATCAGGAAAAGAAAATCCAACGTAAGAAGGTAAATGAAAAAACCAAGGATAACTGGTTATGCTGCAGGCCCAGAAAACAACAGTCCAAACTGGAGAAAAGTCACAAGGTTCCAGGAAGTATTTCTCAAAAAAGGAAAGAGTAGGACTGATGTACTTAACAGGGTAAAAGAAGTGTTCTTCATTCTATTGGTTAGTATGGGTTGAATGTGTACCTGAAAAAGAATAAAACAAGGAGATTATTATGTGGCAGACTTTAAGGTGGCCCCCATGATCCTGGCCTCCCAGTATTTATACCTTTGTGTAATTCCCTCTCCTTGAGTATTGGTGGGACCTGTAAACTGCTTCTCACCAAAAGAGTATGGCAAAGATATCGGGATGTCACTCCTGTTGTTACATTTTTTTAAGATTCTGTCTTGCTAGCTGGCTTGCTCTCTCTCTCCCACTAGCCTTATAGAAGCAATAGAAAACAAACAAACAAAAAAATACCTCTGGGGAAAAAAGTTGCACAAGACAATAATGTATAGTACACTATGTGACTTAGCCATGAATACTATTTACAGTCATAATAGTATACATTCTGAATGTTGACTCTATGAAAATTCTGAACTGAAAATGAGGGGGAAAGCATGTATTGGTAGAAAGGAGATTTATTAAAAACTTAATACCTCATCTTCATAGTATAGTAATAACAAAATCAATTTTTGGATTTCCATACACTGTGCCAAGCACAGGATACATTATTGCATACACTGATCAGCAGTTTTCACCCTTCTTAGCTTTCTGAGCTCACTTGCTGTGGCTCACTTCCTACCTTCCCATCCACCATTCCTGACACTCTCTTACTCCAATTCTTTTTAACTACTCAGCTCCTGTAACTCCCCTAAACACACCTCAATCTTCCTTTACTAAAAAGGCTGTATATGGACATGCTGAATGAAGCCCTCTGGAGAGAACTAATCTCCCCAGTGAGAAGCAAATGATTTAGACCACATGTAATGCCAAACCTCCTGGCTTATCTGAAAGAGGAATCAAAACTGCTGCTATTTAGACCTATTGTATAAAACAGAGGGCTTTCCCTGAGAAGGAGATGTATAAAGTTTTACACAGGGTAGTTCAACACAGTTGAAGCTGCTGAAAATCCCTCCCAAATTTCAGCCATATCAAATTTCAGCCATATCAAAATTAGCTCTGAACACATTATTGGAAGGGGAAGGGAGGAGAAAGCTGAAATCAAAGAAAGTCATAGGGACACAGTGATCAAAGATACATTTCATAAAATGTATAAGGGTATTTACTTATCAAGTGTTTTACTTTCATTGGTTAATCTTATTTTATAAAATCTGAACACTTTTACCAGTTTTATTTTTTTCAAAAACATGCTCAGGATTTGTAGACTAAAATATTAAGCAAAGTAAATATTGAAATGGAATGTGATCAATACACAATAGGAAGCCAAGAGATACTATCTAAAATTTTATAATAAAGACATAGTCACAAAAACAAATTATTTCACACGGAGGCAAATACCAGAAGGATTTGGAAATTACCTGTTTATTCTGCAAACTACTGAGGTCATAGTTCTATATGATATGGACATATATCATTCAATATGCATTTTGAAATTTTAATAATTTAGAAAGCTCTGATGTTGACCTAGAAGTCAATAAACCGACTGATGTGCCACTGAAGAAATTCAAATACTTTTAGAAACGAAGTTTGTGATAAGACTTTTCAAAGAAGCTAGGAAAGATGATCAAATAATTGGCATAACTGGGTAGATAATGCAGATAATCACAAGCCTCATACAGAAAACTAAGGCAGGATGCCTCAATGTAGAAATGGTAGAGTACTGTCTTGGTGATTTTCAAATTTACCCTTGCATTTTTTGTGAAGAAAGCCTGCTCACAGCACTAACATAAAACTTACATATTCTTCACAAAGTATAATCCGTCCTTCCTTGAAAAGAGTAAACCTCTTTAAACCTCTTCTACAAGTTAGATTCTGAGTCAGAGGGCTGACTTGAAGTTCCATTTCTGCACACCAACTTTGTAACTTTGGGTAAACAACATTACTTTTGCTTCGCTGTTGAAAAAAAAAAAAAAAGGAAGAATAACTGCTGCTAAAAACAGGCTGTCTCATTTAATTTCATGGCAATCCTATGTAGACATGCTTTAAAAACAATAAAGCACTTACAGAAGTAATTGTTACTAGAGTGATTATTGCTTAATAGGACAAATTCATCTAGAACTCTTAAGAGAAAAAGAATATTTCCAGGACTTGTTAATAGATATATATTTTTTCCTAAGGGTTAATGTTTCTAATTAGAGAATATTGCACTTTTTTATAGTTCTATTTTAGAAATATCACATTCCAAGAATGAATTACTATATTCTACTGCTAAGAAGTACCTGAACTCAACTATAAAAAATAGAAGTAAGCAAAAAATCTAAACAGACACTTTACCAGATAAAATATACTGATGGTAGGTAAGCATATGACAAAATGTTCAACATCATATGTCCTTAGGGAATTGCAAATTAAAATGAGATACTACTACACACATTATTAGAAAGGGAACAATGCAAAACACAACACCAAATGTTGGTAAGATGTGAAATAACAGGAATTTTCACTCAGTGTTGGTGAGAATCTAAAATGGTATTGTCACTTTGGAAGACAAATTAGTAGTTTCTTACAAGACTAACATATCCTTACCACATGAGCCAACTATTGTCCCTTAATAGTATTTATGGAAGAGAGTTGAAAATGTGTGCCCACACAAAAACCTGCATGTGAATGTTTATAGTGGTTTTATTCTTAATTGTCAAAACTTAGACACAATCAAGATGCTTTTCAGTAAGTGCATAGATACACTGTGGTACATCCATACTATGAAATATTATTCAGCACTAAAAAGAAATGAGCTATCCAGCTCTGAAAAGACATAGAAAAAACTTAAATGTATATTTCTAAGTGAAAGAAGTCAACTGAAAAGGCTACATACTGTATGCTCCAACTATTATATATGACATTCTGGAAAGGAAAAATTATGGAAATAGTACAAGGATCAATAGTGGCTAAGGATTAGGAAGGAGAGAAGGATGAATAGTTGGAGCACAGATGATTTTTAGGACAATAAAGCTACTCTGGGAGACCACTCAAGATGGTAGAGCAGAAAGACCCTGACTTCACCTCCTCTCACAAGGACCCCAAAATCACAACTATCTGCAGAAGAAAATCCATGAAAAAAGCTCTTCTACAAATAAAGATATGAACAAAGAACCACAGTAAGATGGATAGAAGGGGTAGACTAGAAATATAAAAATGCCATACCCCCCAGGTAGGCAACCCAAAAACTGGAAAATAATTCTATTGCAAAGGTCTCCCACAGGATTAAGAGTCCTGAGTCCTACTTCAAGCCCCCAAACCCAGAGTTCCTGCTGTAAGAAGATGAACCCCTTAAGCACTTGACTTTGAAGGCCAGCAGGGCTTAATTTTGGGAGCCCCACAGGACTGGGGGATACAGAGATTTCACTCTTAAATGGTGCACATAAAATCTCACATGCACTCTGGTCCAGAGAAAAAGCAATAATTTGATAGGAGCTTCAGCAAGACCTACTTGATGGTCTTGGAGGGTTTCCTAGAGAGGAGGTGGGGTTGAGGGTGTCTGTGGCTCACCCTCCAGATGCAGACACTGGTGGCAGACATTGGGAAACATTCTACCTTGTGAACACTGCTGTTGGCAGCTGCTATCTTAGTTTATTAGCACCAAGCCTCCCCCCACCCAACAGCCTGTAGGCACCAGTGTTGGGACATCTCACATCAAACAAAATATTGGGGACACACCCCCATTCACCAGCAGACAGGCTGCCCAACACTTCCTGAGCCCATAACAGCCTCTAGACTGCCTCTAGACACAGCTCACCCATCAGAGATTCAAAACCCAGTTCCACCCGTCAGTAGGCAGGCACTGGCCCTTCCCTCTAGGAAGTCCACACAAGACTCTAGACGAGCCTCACCAACCAGGGGGAAGACACCTGAAATCTACAATCCAGCAGCATGTGGATCCAGCCCACCCATAGCAGGACAAACCCTACTCTGAAGCCAGCTGGGTCCTGGCTCTATCTGCTAACAGGCCAACACAAGCTTCAGGACACTCTGGATCCTATATCCAATTGTGTCAGGAGCTCCCCCACCACCACCACAAATGATTTAAAATGAGCTCAGGGATTTCTGAGTCCCACAGCCAGATTCCATGAAACAGTTGTGCCTGTCAGTAGCCTGGCACAGACTCCAGGGCCTGACTTTACCTGCCAATAGGTAGGCAACAGTCCCAGAGTCACAGAGACCCTGAATCCACCCATCAGTGAGCTAGCAGTAGCCTGTGGGACCCCTAGAGTTCTGCAATCAGCTGCCTCATGACCAGGCCCTGCCAAATAGCAGCCAGCAGCAACTGTACAAGGCAGGACCTGGCAACTAACTAGGCCAGAGACAACCAATAGGCTGGAGACTGCCCACATAATCAGCCCTCCACAATAGGACATATGCAGCCCTCTTAGGGGAACCCCTGGAGCATATAGCTTGAGAGATGAGAGTGAAGTGCCCTTCTGGGAAACATAAGAAGTCTCCTACAGAAGGCCACTTCTCCAAGGATGAGAAATGTAACTAACTAACCACATACATAAAAATACAAATAGCAACTTAGATAAAATGAAGTGGCAGAGGAACATGTTCCAGACAAACAAACAAGATAAAACCCCAGAAAAAGTTGAGCGGATGGAAAAAGGTATTCCACACAATGGAAAACAAAAGAAAAGTAGAGCTGCAGTACTTATATAAGACAAAATAGACTTTAAAATAAAGACTGTTACAAGAGACAAGAAGGACACTACATAATGATCAAGGAATCAATCCAAGAAAAAGATATAACAATTGTAAATATATATGCACCCAAAAAATAATCACCTCAATATATAAGAAAATTATTAACAGACACAAGAGAAATTGACAGTAACACAATAACAGCGGGGAACTTTAACACCTCACATTTACATGAATGGATGGGTTATGTAGACAGAAAATCAAAAAGGAAACAGACTTTAAATAACACTTTAGATTACATGGCTTTAATTGATATGTATAGAGCATTCCATCAGAAAGCAGCAGAACACACATTCTTTTCAAGTGCACATGGAACATTCTCCAGAATAGATGACATCCTAGGCCACAAAACAAATCTTGGTACATTTAAGAAAGTTGAAAATGTATCAAGTATCTTTTCCAACCACAATGCTGTGAAACTAGAAATCAACTACAAGAAAAGAATTACAAAAAACACAAAACAGGAGAAACCTAAACAGTATGCTATTAAACAACAAATGAATCACTGAAGTAATTCTTAAAAATAAAAAATTACAAATCAATATCAGTGATGAATATAAACACAAAAATCTTCAACAAAATTCAACATGAATTTATGATAAAAGGTCTCTAAAAGTGGGCATTGAGGGAACATGTGAAGTCGCTCAGTTGTGTCCGACTCTTTGTGACTCCATGGACTGTCGCCTACTAGGCTCCTCAGGTGACAGTCCATGGAGTTTTTCAGGCAAGAGTACTGGAGTGGTTTGCCATATCTTTCTCCAGGGGATGGATCTTCCTGACCCAGGGATGGAACCTGGGTCTCCCGCATTGCAGGCAGACGCTTTACCATCTGAGCCACAGGGAAGCCCATGTGGCTTATAGAGGGAACATACCTCAACACAATTAAAGCGATATATGACAAAACCATAGCAAACATCATACTCAATGGTGAAAACAGTTCCTCCAGGATGAGGAACAAGACAAGGATGTCTACTCTCACCATTTTTATTCAACATAGATTTGGTAGTCCTAGCCATGACAATCAGAGAACAAAAAGAATACAAATTGTAAAGAAAGAATTAAAATTGTTTTGCAGATGACATATACTACACATAGAATATCCTAAAGATGTCACCAGAAAACTATGAGAGCTCATCAATGAATTTGGTAAGGGTGCAAGATACAAATTAGTACACAGAAATTTTGCATTTCTATACACTAGCAATGAAAGATCAAAAAGAGAAAGTAAGAAAACAATTCCACCTACCATCACATCAAAAATAATCAAATACATAGGAATAAACCTATGCACAAGAGGCAAAAGGTATATACTCCCAAATCCATAAGACACTGATGAAATAAATTATAGGTGACACCAACATATGGAAATATATCCTGTGTTTTCGAATTGGAAGAATCAATATTGTCAGAATGACCATACTACCCACATGCAATCTACAGATTCAGTGAAATCCCTCTCAAATTATCAGTGGCATTTTTTTTACAGAACTAGAACAAATAACCTTAAAATTTTTATAGAAACACAGAAGACTCCAAATAGCCAAAAAAATCTTGAAAAAAAAAGAGAGTTGGAGGAATCACACACTTTGATTTCAAACTATAGTAAAGTTACAGTCATCTAAACAGTATGGTCCTGGCACAAAACCAGACACATAGATCAACAGAAAAAAGTAGGGAGCCTTGAATTAAACCCACACACTTACAGTCAATTAATCTATGACAAAGGAGGCAAGAATATACACTGGAGAAAAAAGTTTCTTCCATAAACAGCTCTGGTAAAATTGGACAGCTAAATGTAAAGGAATGAAATCAGAATATTCTCTAACACTATGTACAAAAATGAACTCAAAAAAGATTAAAGACTCAAATGAAAGACTGGATACCATTAAACTTCTAGAGGAAAATATAAGCAGGACACTCTTAGTCATATATTGCTGAAATACTTCTTTGGATCTGTCTTTTAAAGGAAAGGAAATAAAATAAAAAATAAACGGGATCTAATTAAACTTAAAAGCTTTTGTACAGCAAAGGAAACCACTAATAAAAAGACAACTTACTGAATAGGAGAAAGTATTTGCAAATGATATGATCAATGAAGGATTAATATTCAATATATATAAATAGCTCATTCAAGATCAAAAAAAACAATAACCCAATTATAAAATGGGCAGAAGAACTGAATGGGCATTTTTCCAAAGAGAAAATGTAAATGGCCAATAGGCCCTTAAAAAGATGCTCAACACTGCTAATCATTAGGGAAATTCTTAATCAAAAACCACAATGAGATGTAACCTCACACCAGTCAGAATGGCTATCATCAAAGCAAAGTAAAATATATTCTTTACGTTTTAAGAAGTACTTTTTTTCCATATATATATATATATATATATATCATATATATACCATATATATATATGATTTAATTTGCCAGAAACATAGATACAGTTTTAAATCATAAAAATTAAAACTGAACTGCCACATAGGATGGAGAAGGCAATGGCACCCCACTCCAGTACTCTTGCCTGGAAAATCCCATGGACGGAGGAGCCTGGTAGGCTGTAGTCCATGGGGTCGCTAAGAGTCGGACACCACTGAGCGACTTCACTTTCACTTTTTACTCTCATGCATTGGAGAAGGAAATGGCAACCGACTCCAGTGTTCTTGCCTGGAGAATCCTGGGGACGGGGGAGCCTGGTGGGCTGCCGTCTCTGGGGCCACACAGAGTCGGACACAACTGAAGCGACAGCAGCAGCAGCAGCCACATAGGACAGACCAGGATTTTTTTTTTTTTGGGAGGTAGTTTTTTAACAACACTATATTTAGAATTCTAAACATCTGATTTCTAATTTACTCTTTGCAAAGTTCAATATTAAATTCTTGGATGAATTTTAGAGACCACAGAAGCCATCTGAATGGAGATAATTGTTTTAATGTATTTAGATTCCTTCATTTTCAAAAATTTGACAATAAAAACTTTAAAGGAGTTAAATTTGGGATACTATCAACACCATTATCTGTTTATGAAAAGCACAGATCCTAAAGTTAAGCCAGTCAGTTCACTTAAGAGTTTTTAAACAGTAGAAAATTAGTAAAACATAGGCACACTTCATACTAGGGAAATATCTGTTTGAAAAGTATATTAGTTGAGACACTTCAAATTTCAAATGATGGAATTCCAAGTCAAACTTATTTAAGGAAAACAAAAGAAGTTTGGTGATTTATACTGTTTGCTGGGATGAACAGAGATAAGTTCCAGATACTAGATTAGGTCTTCCTCTTTCTCCTTACTTTGCCCTCAGCTTTAATGCCTTCTTTTTCGCGCTCTCTCTCTCCCACACTTTCTTTTGCTCACCCTAACTTTGTTCATCTCTGGATTCTTTTCCTCACTTTTTCCTATTGAGGATTTGATTCTTCCAAGTCATGGGAAATAGTAATGGCCTGAAATTTACTCTAGGCTCACAAATTCTGAGTTAGCCACACCAGAGAAAGAACATTTATTTCCCAGAGCCTCTCCATAAAATCCCAATGAAGTAATCTGATTGACCAGTTTGCATCAAGTGCCCATTCCTAGTCAAATTCTGTGAAAGCATCATCATAATCTCATTTGGCATAGAAAAGAAAGCATCCCCCAAATAAAGTTTGCAAGAAAGAAAAAAGAAGTGAGGAGGGAAACTGGGAAAAGAACAGTTCGATTGATATATTTAATTTGGTTAATTTTAATTAATATATTTAATAAAAAATGCTATTTTAAAACAAGTCTCAGAAGTAAAATTATATTTTAATTGGCAAATCCAGAAAGAGGTTATTTCTGAGGATAATCTGGAATCTGATAATAAAGATGTAGAGTAGCTTAGTAAATCAGATGATTAAGTATTCCAGGAATTAATTTCTGGAAAGCCAAATGTGACTGACATTGTCTTTTAACATTAACTGGATGAGATGGCTGGATGGCATCACCAACTCGATGGACGTGAGTTTGAATGAACTCCGGGAATTGGTGATGGACAGGGAGGCCTGCTGCTGCTGCTAAGTCGCTTCAATTGTGTCTGACTCTGTGCGACCCCATAGACGACAGCCCACCAGGCTCCCCCGTCCCTGGGATTCTCCAGGCAAGAACACTGGAGTGGGTTGTCATTTCCTTCTCCAATGAATGAAAGTGAAAAGTGACAGTGGAGTCGCTCAGTCGTGTCCGACTCCTAGCGATCCCATGGACTGCAGCCCAACAGGCTCCTCCATCCACGGGATTTATCAGGCAAGAGTACTGGAGTGGGGTGCCATTGCCTTCTGCACAGATAGTGTCTACTCTGTTCAATAAGACCCCAGTGAACATAACAAGAGGAGTTATGAAGTAAAATTAATGTTCTATTCCGTTGTTTCCAAAGATTTTAAGAACAGTTCTCACAAATGTTTCACAATCCTCATTCATAACTCAGGAAAACAAACTTGCAGGCCCTGTTCACAGTCCCATTTTCATATTCTACTTCAGTAAAAATGTAAACTCACTTGTTCAGTGGCATCTCAGTTCCAACTACACCATCTCTAGCCCTCCTCACAAATATCCACCAATATCTCTCCCTCTTAATTTCCCTGCAGTGTGTTAAGTATTCACATATTTTTACTGTAATCAGTTCTGGTAAACAGCTTGATGGTGTGAGGAGATGCGAGCTTTTAAAAAGCTAATGTTCTTCATTGTGTAAAGGCTTTTCCAGTGCTTTCAGTCACAATGGAGTGGGAGACTCAACCACAATCAACCAGGAAGCGTACACCAAGAGACGGACTCGACATCATAGTCAGCGATAAACTGAATTCAACAGCTTTGGGGTTTGGAATTATAACCGTCATCAGGAGAAGGACTTTTCCAATATGGAAGAATATGTTTCTGAAAGCCCTGGCCTTGTCCTTGTTCTCCTATGTCCCCAGAAGTTTGATTCATTTCTATACAACTGATTGCCACTGCTAAGTGCATCTGGTTCTCATCTGCCCCCTGTTCAATTTCTTTGGTTACCTGGATGCAACTGCTAGATTCTGGCCTCTCCCTGTATATTGGCTTCTTCTCATTTTTAATCTGATTTAAACCTAAAGATTTTCCTGTATCTATGTTTATCTAATTTCATTCAGTGCATTTGGACTTCTGGCTTTTACTCCCAGACATATCCCTGTTCTGGTGGTCTGTTGACCAAAAAGTACCTAGTATTAAAACGTGTTTGTCTTTTTTGAGTACACAACTGATGGCAATAGGAAGAATACAGGGAGGAAGGTATCCTTCAATTAAACATTCTCTGTACAGACTCTAGAATGATACAAATAGAGCTAGACAATCAAAAGTTGGTTATAAAGACAAACTGATTAACTATCCTTAAATATTCCATTCTTGATTACTTAAGCTATTTCCATTTCTTTGCTTTTTACAGCCTCTACCCTTTTAACATTTCACTAAATCAAAATTTTAATGTTTCTCGACCATCTAAAATGAGACAGAATTTGTGAATTTCAGTGATTTGGACACCATTGTCAAATCCAAAATCAATATACTCTGAAGAAAAAAATTAAACCTAGATAGTTCCAAATTATTTAAATATCTTGTAGTTATAAAACAGAGGCATCTAGGGATTGAGGGAGGAAAATATGTATTGTCAACTTTTTCTGAAGAGTACTGGGCGGGGGGGTCAATATATTGATGCTAGTAGCTAAAACATTTCTTTAAACTAGTGTGATTTTCTTTTGGATATTTTGTACAATACATTATCCACTCATCCAAATTGACTCGTTATAGTACATATATTATTGTTTCTGGGTGTTATTACATGAAATATCTGCTTCAGTGGCTATTTAAAATTCAGGGGAATAACAATAAAAACAATTTCAGCCTTCAACATTTTAGCATTTCACTGCACTGACAAGGATATACAGCACTGCAAAAAATGAGAATATCATTTATACTTATGTTTTAATCTTACATCTTAAATCTATTCTTGTATCTTAAAATCAGTTCTTTATTATAATTTAAGCTATTTGAGTATGGCTGCTTTGTTAGGCAGGATTTTTTTCCAAGCTTCCTCTTTCAGTTGCTTTCCAAAGGTGCAAAAATAATCCTGTCACAACAGAGAAGAAGAGCTTATAAAGATGCTTTAAAAACCTTATCACTAGGAAACAGTGCACAGTGTATTGTATAATATAGTGTCTTAAAATACTTCTGCTTACCTCCTCATTGATGCTGCTACAATATTTACATAACACTGCTAACTAATTCTTCATTATGTAGGTTATTTATCCTTTCTCTCAGACAGTGTCTTCCCAGAACATTTAATATCATCAAATTGAGGCATTGTTTTTATTTCTACCCACTGCTTAGCTGCAGTGTATCTCCTCAGTTCTGGGGCTGCACTAGTGGGTCAGGATTTATGTTTACTGCTCCTTGGGGTAAGAAATGAAAGAGTTGGAGGACATCTGTGGCAGGGCAGAGTCTTAGCTAGCCATCAAGGCAAGTTGTTTATGTCTTCAGGATGGGTTCTTTCAGAACCAGAAAAAAAATGGAAAAAATAAAAAAGAAAGGTGCTGTTTGGGTTCAAAGGAATGGTTGTCCTGGGAGCAAAAAGTAAAAGTGGAAACTAATATTTTAGAGAATGCTTCAGCAAGAAGACATTTTTAGTGCAAGATATCTCAAAGGCTAGGGAAAATTATTTGAAGTATTAAATATTATCAAGACTTTCTGCATTGAATACATTGCTAAACCCTAGGCTAGACATTTTTGTTAACATTTCATGTTGAAGAGTTCAAATCAGAAAAAAATCATATTTCTGTGTGACCGAGGAGCACTCTAAGACAAATACATGTAGTGTATTCGACTCTACCTACTTTCAACCTGAAGGTCAATCCAGATGGACAAGGTCTTTGAGTTCCCTCTTTAACACTTCACTCTGTTAAGCCTAGTTTCTCATTAATCTTCTTGCACATGTCTACCATTATAGCACAGTGCCTCGGGCTGAGATCACCTAGATTCCAATACAGCTGCCCGTCCCACTCCACAAATAAGTCACCTCATCAAGTAGCAACCAACATTTCTCTTTCAGCTAGAGAAATGAAACTTGGAGGGAACTTCAAGCTAGATTTTTCCATATGATTTCAACCAATTCCCAAGCAACCCCAAAAGTTTACAGTTATAGAGTTGCTGAACTGCCTTAGATTTGCTAAAAAATAAAAATAATTCCAACTTAACATTTTTTTCCTCAGCTGAAACAATAAACATCTAAAATTTTAGAGGTTCTATAAACCTGTAGATATTTTTCTTTATGTACTAAACTTGGCTGTGTATATATAAAGTGACCATATACATTTTTTTCTAAGTAAAGCTATAAAATCAGGATTGTTATCTCAAATGCGGTAGTTTGTCCAAAACTAAAAATTCATATTGTCATTTAATGAGCATATTAAACCTCTTAATGTTAAACTTCTAAATATTGAGCAGCTAAATACTGAAGTTATGCATTAATTAAGGCTTTAAATATATCTTATTAGATATAACTGCCCCTGATTCTTATAAAATAAAACATAAATATTTATTGACTAACTAGAAGAAACCTGACACTGACTTCTGTAAAGTTGCCTATCAATGATGCTATGAGTTGGATTTTATCATCCCCTAGACTAAAGAGAAAAACAGCCTCAGAGAGGACAATTGACTTCCCAAGGTTACTCAACCCATAAATGAGCTCTGATTCAGTTCTCCTAACTCCAGCCCCAGTGTTATTTCCACTACTTGATGCTGCGACTCTTCACTTGAAAATTTAATCACAAAGAATACTACATCATTAATCTACAAACATGTTTTCGTTCTACCCTGTAAAACTTGCTGAGTACAAAAGGCTGTTCTCTGTTAAACTGCATAACCTTGGGCACAGCTACGGTAAGTTTTGATTTACTGAAATAGATCTGATTAAAAACCTAAATCAAAACACAGGACTAAGACATTGAAAACCAAAAGTACATTTTCAAACTCATGATAAGTTCTGTTTTCAGCAAGAATGTTCTTAGATGATTAATAATGGAAAATTTTCAAATTACTTATTACAATAAAAATACTTGATTGTATTTAGTGACTGTACATAGGCATAGTTTAAACCATTTTGAAAGGATGAACATGATTTAAGACTCTTTATACTAATTTCTGCCTGATGTAGAAGACTTACACCAGATGCATTAAGGAGATTAAATGAACTTCACAAGGATAAAACTTACAACCGAGCACTTTTGTAAAAGCTGAATTTTAACTCTCATACACTAGCTTAAGAGTACATTAATGAGCTTTCAAGAAATCTAAGTAGATTTAAAGCATTTGGGGTTTTGTTTTTTTGTCTATCCATAGTGCAGAAGAGTATGCTGTTTCATATGAAATTTTGTTGAACTATAGATAAGATTTCATTTTTATGAACCTGTAAATTTCAGTACATATTATACTAAGTGTGTTTAGTAAGTGTTAAATAATAATTTTGATTTGGTTCCACAATTTACATGTAATACACTAATTTAAATTCCAGACCAAAGAATAGTATGCTGAAAGTGCTCTTTGACAATGGGACATAAAAGAAGGAGTACTATTCTGTTAAAACTGAAATTAATGACAGTTAATACTTCAGAGGTGCAGCCATTCCACGTGCAGTGTACTCACATCTGGAACATTAGATTCTTATGTGATTTAAGTCATAATATAAATAAAATACATTTTATCCATTCTGAATGATCCCCAAAGGGGATTTGTTGGCATTTTCTATCAGCTACGCAACTTATCATTGTTTACAAAGGAAAATCATAGAACAAAGGGTGCGGGGGGGAGAAAACACCTACTTTAAAAAAAAAAAAAATTGGGTTAATCGTTTTCCATGTCTATAAATTACTCTAATCAGCAGGTAAGTTATTTAATCCTCCCCCTCTTTATTTTTTTCTTTCTTATAACTTGCTTTGTTGCTATCTGAGCCAATACTAGTTTCAGTCTTCCTGAACACATTGGTTTTCCATTATTTTAAGTTTAAAAATCCTCTTCAGTGTTTCTGTATGCTAGCAACTTGGTTCAGGCAGAAATTATAATCCCTGGATAATCCAAGAGAAATAGCTTATGTGCGTTTAGGGTGACTTACAAATCACAATAGTCTTATCAATACATTTGATACTCCCAAGTCCACAAAAATATTTGGAAAGTTTATGTTACTTACATAAGTACCACTCACTTTACTGCAGTCCTGATTTTAGAACTCTTAATTTTCCAATGGGTAGAAACTTAGTAGAAACACATATAGTGATATCTAGAAAAAAATTAATAAGTAGACTAAATACTTGGGACCATGGGAAGACAAAAAGGAGAAAACGTGAAATGACCTAGAATTAAATGTTCCCAAGGCTGGCTGCTGACTTTCAGGAAAAAAAGTCCTGAAGAGTTTAAAGACCACCCTACTCTCATGAACAAATCAGTGTCTACATTTTCTGCTCCTTGACGTCTTACTCATATAATGGAAATAGCAGATGTATGTCTAAATCCTCTTTGATGTGTCTCCATGTTTCTGCAACCAGACCTTCCTAAGCAACATGTTTTTTGATTTCATTAATATAAATATTGTCTCTATGCTATCTGTACTTTAATAATTTCATTTCACTGGATAACAAACCATACCCAATTAAATTTTCAGTTCAGTTCAGTCACTCAGTCCTGTCCAACTCTTTGCAACCCCATGGACTGCAGCATGCCAGGCTTCCTTTCCCATCACCAACTCCCGGAGCTTGCTCAAACTCATGTCCATCGAGTTGGTGATGCCATCCAACCATATCACTCTGTCATCCCCTTCTCCTTCTGCCTTCAATCTTTCCCAGCATCAGGGTCATTTCTAATGAATCAGTTCTTCACATCAAGTGGCCAAAGTATTGGAGTTTCAGCCTCAGCATCAGTATTTCCAATGAATATTCAGGACTGATTTTCTTTAGGATTGACTGGTTGGAACTCCTTGCAGTCCAAGGGACTCCCAAGAGTCTTCTCCAACACCACAGTTCAAAAGCATCAATTCTTTGGCACTCAGTTTTCTTTATAGTCCAACTCTCACATCCATACACGACTACTAGGAAAAACCATAGCTTTGACTAGATGGACATTTGTCAACAAATCTTAGAACTATAATAAACATCTGCATTATTGAAAAAAAGCACTTAAAAACTTCCTGATAATTTTTATGAAAAAAGCTAGTGGAGGTGATGGAATTCCAGTTAGGCTATTTCAAATCCTAAAAGATGATGTTGTGAAAGTGCTGCACTCAATATGCCAGCAAATTTGGAAAACTCAGCAGTGGCCACAGGACTGGAAAAAGTCAGCTTTCATTCCAATCACAAAGAAAGGCAATGCCAAAGAATGCTCAAACTACTGCACAATTGCACTCATCTCACACTCTAGTAAAGTAATGCTCAAAATTCTCCAAGCCAGGCTTCAACAGTATGTGAACTCTGAACTTCCAGATGTTCAAGGTGGATTAAGAAAAGGCAGAGGAACCAGAGGTCAAATTGCCAGCATCTGTTGGATCACTGAAAAAGCAAGAGTTCCAGAAAAACATCAACTTCTGCATTATTGACTATGCCAAAGCCTTTGACTGTGTGGATTACAACAAATTGTGGAAAATTCTTAAAGACACGGGAATGCCAGACCATCTGACCTGTCTCCTGAGAAATCTGTATGCAAGTCAGGAACCAACAGTTAGAACTGGACATGGAACAACAGACTGGTTCCAAATTGGGAAAGGAGTATGTCAAGGCTGTATGTTGTCACCCTGCTTATTTAACTTCTATGCAGAATACATCATGAGAAATGCTGGGCTGGAGGAAGCACAAGCTGGGATCAAGATTGCTGGGAGAAATATCAATAACCTCAGATATGCAGATGAAACCACCCTTATGGCAGAAAGTGAGGAAGAACTAAAGAGCCTCTTGATGAAAGTGAAAGAGGAGAGTGAAAAAAGTTGGCTTAAAGCTCAACATTCAGAAAGTGAAGATCATGGCATCTGGTCCCAACACTTCATGGCAAATAGATAAGGAAACAATGGAAACAGTGACAGACTTTATTTTGGGGGGCTCCAAAATCACTACAGATGGTAATTGCAGCCATGAAATTAAAAGATGCTTACTCTTTGGAAGCAAAGTTATGACCAACCTAGACAGCATATTAAAAAGCAGAGACATTATTCTGCCAACAAAAGTCCGTCTAGTCAAAGCTTTGGTTTTTCCAGTAGTCATGTATGGATTGAGATTTGGAGTATAAAGAAAGCTGAGCACTGAAGAATTGATGCTTTTGAACTGTGGTGTTGGAGAAGACTGTTGAGAGTCCCTTGGACTGCAAGGAGATTCAACCAGTCCATCCTAAAGGAAATCAGTCCTGAATATTCATTGGAAGGACTGATGGTGAAGCTCAAACTCCAATACTTTGGCCACCGGATGTGAAGAACTGACTCATTTGAAAAGACGCTGATGCTGGGATTGAAGCTGGGAGGAGAAGGGGACAACAGAGGATGAGATGGTTGGATGGTATCGCCGACTCTATGAACATGAGTTTGAGTAAGCTCCAGGAGTTGGTGATAGACAGGGAGGCCTGGCGTGCTGCAATCCATGGGGTCGCAAAGAGTCAGACATGACTGTGCGACTGAACTAAACTGATCATTCTTAACATGGCAAAATAACTCTGAGGTTACTTCCACAGAGACTATAATTTTTAATGAAAGAAAATTAGGATGAAGATAGACATTCAGAAATAAATTGAAATTACATATTTTGATGACAAACATATCTATCCCATCCCCCGACTGTCTCTCTCATTTTTCTGTAAGAATCCAGACACATACAATTGATGATCATATTTTGTAATTCAAGGCCACAATAATCACTGGACTGTGAAAAAGACAAAAAGCATCTATAAAAGAGAAAATGCACAAAAGAGAGAAGAATGTAGTATAACAACTAACAAATATTTAAGACTAGCTAAAAAGTATAAAACCTTCCCTAGTAGATCAGATGGTAAAACACCTGCCTGCAACACCAGAGACCTGGGTTCAATCCCTCAGTCGGGAAGATCCCCTGAAGAAGGAAATGGCAATGCACTCCAATATTCTTGCCTGGAGAATCCCCATGGACAGAGGATCCTGGCGGGCTATAGTCCATGGGGTTGCAAAGAGTCAGACATGACTAAGCAACTAACACACACACAGACAAGAAGTATAAGAATGATTTTAAAAAGCCAATAATCAGAATGCAATGAGGTTTGCCAAAAAAAAATGCTAAAGACAGAAAAAGTAGGGTTTTGAAGTTATGTTCAAAGAAAATGAACATGTTGCTTCAAAATAACATTTTTATA
Organism: Bos mutus; assembly: GCF_027580195.1. Taxonomy (NCBI): domain Eukaryota; kingdom Metazoa; phylum Chordata; class Mammalia; order Artiodactyla; family Bovidae; genus Bos; species Bos mutus. Next base: position 36,064,523 of record NC_091637.1, on the reverse strand, counting down.
ACACATGACAAAGAAAAAGCCATACCACTCAACTTCTATTTTCTCTGTCAAAGATAGCAAACATAAGTTGGTAAGGGGAAACTGAAGCTGAAAAACTGTGAGTTTGTAAGAAAGCAATTCTTTCCCTAAACAACTTTACATCTTTGTCTCAAATAAATTATATTCAAAGTTATATAAAGAACTTTCAAATAAATTTCTATACCATTGAACTATTTCTTGAGGCACTGTGAATAATCAGAAAGATAAACCAAAATACTAAACAAGAGAAAAAAGTTATAATTTATTTTCAGATTAAAAATCAAAGGATTCTAAAGAGTTTGAAATTAATTCCATAGAAAGGGTTGGAAATTATTATTAAAATATGGTTCATGAACAATTGGAAACAAATGATCAGTAGGAATTAACATGGGTTCACTAAACATAAAGAATGCATATCTTAGTTCATTTCTTCATTGACAAATTTAGTCCATTTTGTGAAGAAAGCTGAGTGCCAAAGAACTGATGCTTTTGAACTGTGGTGTTGGAGAAGTCCTTTGGACTGCAAGGATATCCAACCAGTCCATTCTAAAGGAGATCAGTCCTGGGATTTCTTTGGGGGGAATGCTGCTAAAGCTGAAACTCCAGTACTTTGGCCACCTCATGTGAAGAGTTGACTCATTGGAAAAGATTCTGATGTTGGGAGGGATTGGGGGCAGGAGGAGAAGGGGACGACAGAGGATGAGATGGCTGGATGGCATCACTGACTTGATGGACGTGAGTGTGAGTGAACTCCGGGAGTTGGTGATGGACAGGGAGGCCTGGCGTGCTGCGATTCATGAGGTCGCAAAGAGTTGGACATGACTGAGCAACTGAACTGAAGTACCAGGTGATTTCTATACACATATTCTAATTTAGACAAATTATCTACTGAATACAATCTTGGACGATATATTCATGGACAAGAAAAAGATATGATTCAATTCCACTATAATTTGCTAATGGTTTGAATGGTTGTACTAAAAATATGTTGTTTATAACAACCTGGAAGGACATTTTTTGTGGAACAGGATTTTGCCTTAGTCAATATTTTCATCAAATGTATTTAAGAAAAATATTGCATAAGACTTGATTGAACAGAAAAAAGAAGTGGTAGCTGCAGGTCATAAGAATGTACCTCAAAGATCAACTATGGGGAACATAATTGACCAAAGATACTAGGTTCTGTGCTGAAATTCATCTGTGTTTGCACTGAATCTTTCTCCCAAGGGCTGCTCCCAATCAGCCACTGAGCCTGGCAGGAATACTAAAGCAAGCCTGTGCCTGGAAGATGTGGGATTCCTTTGACAAGTGACGTTAGCTCCAGGGATCCCTGGTGGCTTTGTTGAACCTTCCTTCTAATCCAGGATTAGATACATAAAAAAGGGAAGATCCCACTAAGAAAGGCAAATAAATACATAGTAAGAAGTGAGGATCAGCCATTTAAATAAGCTGAAACAAATATTAAAAGTAAAACATTGTAAAAGCAACTATAACTAAAATAAACAATTAAGGTATAAACATGAGGATGTACAATATGACATTGAAAACACAAAATGTGGGAGAAGGAAACTAAAATAGATATTTTAGAATGTGTTTGAACTTAAATGACTACCAAAAACAAGTAGACACAGTTATGTCAGCATGTATGAGCCCCATAGTTATGCCAAAGCAAAAACTTACAATAAGTATACAAAAACTAAAAATAAAGGAACACAAGCATACTGCTAAAGAAAATCATCGAACCACAAGAGAAGAAACTAAAAGAAGAAATGAACAGAGAAGAACTACAAAAACTGGAAAACAAGTAATAAAAGGCATTAAGTATATGCCTATCAATAACTATTTTGAAATGCTTCAATAAAAAGACATAGGGTGGCAGATTGGGCTGAAAAAAAAAAGACCTTTCTATGTGTTGCCTACAAGAGACTCACTTCAGAGCTAAAGACACACAGAGACTGAAATTAAGAGGATGGAAAAAGATATTTCATAGAAAAGAAATTACAAGAATGTGGAGACAGCAACACTCATATCAAGGTAGACTTTTAAACAAAGACTATAACAAAAGGCAAATACGGGCATTAGATAATGAAAAAGGCATCAACACAAGAAGACTATGTTGTGGTGGGTGTGGTTCAGTTGCTAAGGCATGTATTTGTGACCCCATGGACTGCAGCACACCAGGCTCCCCTGTTGTTCACTTTCTCCCAGAGTATATTACACTCATTAAAATATATGCATCCAATACAGAAATACCTAAATATATAAAGCAAATACTAACAGAGTTAAAGGGAGACAAAGACAATAATACAATAATATTAGGAGATTTTTAACACTATTTACATCAATAGACAGATCATTTAGACAAAAAATCAGTAAGGTAATAGTGGTCTTAAATGATACAATATACCACTGGACTTAATAGATATCTATAGGACATGACATCCAAAAACAGCAAAATTATTTTAAGTGCCCAGGGAATATTCTCCAGGATAGATCACATCTAAGCCAAAAAACAAGTCTTAAGACATTTAAGAGGATAGAAATTATATCAAACATTTTTTTTCCAACAACAATGGTATGAAACTAGAAATCAATGACAGAAAGAAAAATGGGAAAAGAACAAACACATGCAGACTAAAAAATGTTGCTAAAACCTCAGTGAGTCAATGAATAAAAGGAAATCAGAAAATACCTCAAGACTAATGAAAATGGAAACATAATTTTGCAAAATGTATAGGATGCAGCAAAAGTTTAAGCTCCTAAAAGGGAAGTTTACAGCAATACAAGCTTTTCTTTAAAAAAAAAGAAAAAGAAAACTAAAACAAACAACCTAACCTACCTCCTAAAGAAAAAGAAGAACAAAAAAAGCCCCCAAAGTCAGTGAAAGAAAGTAAATAATAAAGATCAAAGAGAAAATAAATAATATAGGGAGGAAAACACAGTAGAATAGATGATTGAAAAGAAAAGCTGGTTTTTTTGAAAAGATAAAATCAATTAACCTTTAGCCAGATCTACCTTTTTTTCACTAAGAAGAAAAGAGACAGGATCTTAATAAACAAAATAAGAAATAAAAGAGAAGAAACAACCCATACCACAGAGATACAAAGAAATCATGAGAATACTGTGAACAGTTATCTGCCAACAAACTGGATAAACTAGAAGAAATGGATAAATTTCTAGAAATACAAACTTGCCAAATTGAATCAAAAAGAAACAATTTGCACAGACCAAGCACTAGTAACAAAATTGAATTTGTGATTAAAAAAAAAATTCCCAGCGATCAAAAGTCCAAAATCAAATGGTTTCACAGAAGAATTCTATAAAACATTTAGAGAACAGCTTATATTATCTTCCTCAAACTATTCCAAAAAGCTGGAGTATGGAACACTTACAAATTCATTCTCCTGCTAAGTCACTTCAGTCATGTCCAACTCTGTGCAACCCCATAGATGGCAGCCCACCAGGCTCCCCCGTCCCTGGGATTCTCCAGGCAAGAACACTGGAGTGGGTTGCCATTTCCTTCTCCAATGCATGAAAGTGAAAAGTGAAAGTGAAGTCGCTCAGTCGTGTCAGACCCTCAGCTACCCCATGGACTGCAGCCTTCCAGGCTCCTCCGTCCATGGGATTTTCCAGGCAAGAGTACTGGAGTGGGGTGCCACTGCCTTCTCGGCAAATTCATTCTATAAGGTCACAATTATCCTAATACCAAAAACAGATAAAGACAGCAACAACAACAAAAACTACAAGCCAATATCTTTGATGAATACAGATGCAAAATTCCTCAACAACACATTAGCAAATCTAATCTATCAATATATAAAAAGGATCACATACTGTGATCAAGTTGGAGTTATTCCAAGTACTCAAAGATGGTTCAGTATTCACAAATCAATCAATGTGATTCACCACATTAACAAAAGGAAGATAAAAATCACATGATCATTTCAGTAGATGCAGAAAATACATTTGACAAAATTAACATCTATTCATGATTAAAACTCTTATCAAGGTAGGTAAAGAGGAAAACATCTCAACATAATAAAGAACATCTGTGACAAACCCACAGCTAACATCCTACTCAACAGTGAAAAGCTGCAAGCCTTTTCTTTAAATTCAAGAGGAAGACAAGGATGCGCACTCTAGCCACTTCCATTCAACACAGTATTGAAAGTCTTAGCAATAGCACTCAGACAAGAAAAAGAAACAAAAGGAATCCAAATTGGCAGGGAAGAAGTAAAACTGTCACCATTTACAGATGATACATTACATCAGATCAGATCAGTCGCTCAGTCGTGTACGACTGTTTGCGACCCCATGAATTGCAGCATGCCAGGCCTCCCTGTCCATCACCAACTCCTGGAGCCCACCCAAAGTCATGTGCATCGAGTCGGTGATGCCATCCAGCCATCTCATCCTCTGTCGTCCCCTTCTCCTCCTGCCCTCAATCCCTCCCAGCATCAGAGTCTTTTCCAATGAGGCAACTCTTCGCATGAGGTGGCCAAAGTATTGGAGTTTCAGCTTTAGCATCATTCCTTCCAAAGAAATCCCAGGGCTGGTCTCCTTCAGAATGAACTGGTTGGATCTCCTTGCAGTCCAAGGGACTCTCAAGAGTCTTCTCCAACACCACAGTTCAAAAGCATCAATTCTTTGGCGCTCAGCCTTCTTCACAGTCCAACTCTCACATCCATACATGACCACAGGAAAAACCATAGCCTTGACTAGAGGGACCTTTGTTGGCAAAGTAATGTCTCTGCTTTTGAATATGCTATCTAGGTTGGTCATAACTTTCCTTCCAAGGAGTAAGCGTCTTTTAATTTCATGGCTGCAGTCACCATCTGCAGTGATTTTGGAGCCCCAAAAAATAAAGTCTGACACTGTTTCCACTGTTTCCCCATCTGTTTCCCATGAAGTGATGGGACTGGATGCCATGATCTTCGTTTTCTGAATGTTGAGCTTTAAGCCAACTTTTTCACTCTCCACTTTCACTTTCATCAAGAGGCTTTTTAGTTCTCTTCACTTTCTGCCATAAGTGTGGTATCATCTGCATATCTGAGGTTATTGATATTTCTCCCAGCAGTCTTGATTTCAGCTTGTGTTTCTTCCAGTCCAGCGTTTCTCATGATGTACTCTGCATATAAGTTAAATAAACAGGGTGACAATATACAGCCTTGATGTAGAAAGCCCTAAAGTCTCTGTGCAAAAACTATTAGAATAAGGGAATTCAGGAAAGTTTCAGGATAAAAAGTTATTCACAGAAATTTGTTGCTTTTCTGTACACTAATAATAAACTATCAGAAAGACAATATAAAAATACCGCAGTATTGTATGACATCACTTTTATGTGAAATCTAAAAACTAAAGCAAATGAAAGTATATAGCAAAACAGAAACAGACTTACGGTTATAGAAAACAAACAAGTGGTTACCAGCAGAGAGAGGGAAGGGGGAAGAGGCACAGAAAAGGTATGCAATTCAGATGTACAAACTACTATGTGTGAAATAGATAAGCAGCAAACATATATTATAATTAAGGAATTACAATCATTATTTTGTAATAACTTTTAACTTTGTATAATCTATAAAAATACTGAATCACTATGCTGTACACCAGAAACTAATATAATACTGTAAGTGAACTATAATTCAACAAAAAAATTAAAAACTCAAAAAAATAAAAAGCATAGCTATTAAGTGAAGTTTTTACTAATTTTATTTTTATTTTTGGCTGTGCTGGGTCTTTGCTGCTGCATGAGCTTTTCTCTAGTTGCAGAAAGTGGGGGCTACTCTAGTTGCAGTGCATTGTCTTCTCATGGCAGCAGCTTCTCTTACTGCAGAGCTTGGGCTGTAGGGGGTGTGGCCTTCAGTAGTCCAGGCTCCTGGGATTTAGAGCACAGGCTCGATAATTGTGACACATGGGCTTAACTCCATAGCATGTGGGATCTCCCCAGATATGCGACCAAAACTACGCAGGCAGATTCTTTAACACTAAACCACCAGGGAAAGCTTTTAAATGAAGTTTTTAATCTCTAATTCAACATATAAGGTAAATGGTTGTCTGAATATCTTCATTGAGCTCTATGCTTTCATTTTTCCTTGGACATAAGCGTCCATTATGCCTTCTTTCTTGCATCAGCCACTGTCTTAACCCCTCTTTAGGAGATACCATTTGAGAAATTATCTTAATACTTGGGGCTTCCCAAGTGGTGGTGGCAAAATTAGACTTAGCACAGTATTTATCAACTGCTTCTATCCATGGCCCATGGTTAAAAAATCAGTTCTATATTACTGATCAGCAAACACACAGTTGAACACGTGTGTAGGTATTTGAAATAACTCCTATCCTGCTGCAGCAAATAATAATGTTTTATATTCTACTCCTTTTTTTTTTTTTTTTTTTTTTGCTGTTGGTTATTACCTATTAAACTCATCTGGCCATCTATTGAAAAATTCAGAACCAGAGATCATATCATGCTTGAAGATAAGAAAATGAAAGGCATTCTTTTAGTCTTAGAGGGGTCGTCTGCATTTTCCTGAACCTCCTGGCAGGCCTCATCTACAAGTCTTCTGCCCTTCTCTCCATTTTAACATATTTATTTGTACTTTCAGCATTTTCCCATATTTACTCATACTGAGTCAAGAAGAAAGGGCTAAAACTCTGGCAAGAGCTGTTCCTAATCTCAAGGACACAGAATGAGGCCACAGGTAATTGCACTTGTCTCATATGCTTTCTCACACATCACTCTTGCCATGAGGTCTTCCATGGCCATCCCATTCAGATCCAGACACCACAAGGCATACATCCCTTTCAACATTTGCTTTTGCTTAGCAGTTGATACTAATATTCTATATATTTAAAATATTTATTATCTGGCTCTCCACTGTAATATTAATTCTACAGGGATAGGTGCGAAAAAGCAGAGAATTTCTGAACTAACAAAACTTGTAAGCAGAGGAATAGTAAAGCAAACATTTTTCCCAAGTTCTGTTACCCTAGGAGAAATGCGCCTAGGTCAGGTATGGCTAGATTGCATGCCCTGTGGCAGAAAAGCAGCAGAGAACTCTTAACCCTATCGTGCTCTACACATTTATAGGGACAAGAAAACAGCTTTGTATGCAGCAATGGAAACTTCTGGTCAAGTAGGCTTCTAACTTTCTCTTAAAACCTACATAGTGTCATTGAAGATTTTAAGGAAAAAGACATGATCAGACTTGCCTTTTATAGAGTGTGCTTTTATTAAAGTGTGGAGAAGCTGGTCATAATAGCTAATATTAGGAGTTTCTTTTGAATTTGGCTGCCCAAGACCTTAAAAAACCTTAGGTAGCTCAGGGAGACACTGGTTCCATCTGCTGTAAGGGATATACTTAAAGGCTGCCTGAAGCAGTCATTATGTGCAAGGCAGAGAAAACAGGGACTACAATATAATTTCTTCTACTTTATTCCAATTTTTAAAATTATAATAGACAAATCAGAAAAAAATTTCTTTCCACATTGTAACTCTAAAGAGGCTAATCAAAAATGTTTGCTAGCTGTTAAAATTTGCTTTTTACAAGAATGTAATAAAATATGATTCCTCTCTACAAGGACTCTAAAGTATGAAAACACAGTAAAAACTTTCATGGATTAAGAATATTAAAAGAATTTTGGCTTTCTTAAATCGTCTCATTTCTAGATGAACACTATTCATTAGAGATATAATGTGAGACACAAGTACATATAATTTAAATTTTTAAATATAAAAAAATTTAAAAGCAGATGAATATTTATGTACCCTGAAATATCTAAAATAGCACTTTCAACATGTAATCAGTATAAATAATTATTAAATATGATATTGATATCATACTTTTTTCATAATAGTCTTAAAAATCTGGTGTACTATATATTTTACACTTATATCACATCTCAATTCAGAGTAGCCACATTTCAAGTGCTTAACAGAATCACCTGACTGGTGATTGCCATTTTGGACAATGAAGTTCTATGTCATTTTTGAGAGAAAACATTGATAAAATTAGGGCAGAGAGGAAATGTTTACTGAGAACCTTATTGTCAGGCAGACTGTACCAGGTAATTTTACATTGATTTAAAATGTAATCCCCACAAAAATATGTGAAGTAGCTCTTAAAATCCTCGTATTTCAGATGAAAAAGACCGCTACTCAAAGGTTTAACAAGCTTCTCAAGAAGTCATCTAGCTAGTAAACCTATCTCGGCCAAAATATCCTCTTTCCACGCCTCTTTTCTTGTTCAAAGCAAGTGTCTTTACTGAATTTTCATTATTAATAAATGCTTAAGCTTGCGAGTCTCTTGGACAGCAAGGAGATCCAACCAGTCCATCCTAAAGGAAATCAGTCCTGAATATTCACTGGAAGGACTGATGCTGAAGCTCCTATATTTTGGCCATCTAATGCGAAGAACTGACTCATTGAAAAGACCCCGATGCTGGGAAAGATTGAAGGTGGGAGAAGGGGACAACAGAGGATGAGATGGTTGGATGACATCACAAACTCAATGGACATGAGTTTGAGTAAACTTCAGGAGTTGGTGATGGACAGGGAGGCCTGGCATGCTGCAGTCCAGGGGATCACAAAGAGTCAGACACAACTGGGCAACTGAACTGAACTGAAGCTATAGTTGTTGTTCAGTCACCCAGATATGTTCAACTCTTTGTGACCCCAGACTGCAGCACTCCATGTCACTCTGTCTCTCACCATCTCCCAGAGTTTGCCCAAGTTCAGTTCATTGCATCGGTGATGCCCTCTAGCTGTCTCATCCTCTGATGCCCTCTTCTCCTTCTGCCCTGGATCTTCCCCAGCACCAGGGACTTTTTCAATGAACTGTCTGTGTACAACAGATGACCAAAATACTGGAGTTTCAGCTTCAGCATCAGTCCTTCCAGGGAATATTCAGGGTTGATCTCCCTTAAGATTGACTAGTTTGATCTCCTTGCTGTCCAGGGGACTTTCAGGAGTCTTCTCCAGCATCACAGTTCAAAGGCATCAATTTTTTGGCATTCTGCCTTACTTATAGTCCAGCTCTCACAACCATATGTGAACACTGGGAAGACCATAGCTTTAACTATATGGACCTTTGTTGGCAGAATTATGTCTCCGTTCTTCAACACGCTGTCTAGGTTTGTCATTACTTTCAAGAAGCAGTCGTATTCTGACTTCATGACTGCAGTCACCGTCCACAATGATTTTGGAGCCCCAAAAGAGGAAATCTGTCACTACTTCCTCTTCTCCCCTTCTATTTGCCATTGAGTAACAGGGCCGGATGCCATGATTTCATTTTTTAAAAATATTTATTCTTAAATAGGCTCTTTCACTGTCCTCCTTCACCCTTGTGAAGAGGCTATTTTACTTCCTCTTCGCTTTCTGCCATTAGAGTGATATCATCCTCATATCCAAGGTTGTTGATGTTTCTCCTGCCTATCTTGATTCCAGCTTATAACTCATCCAGCCTGATAGGTTAAACAAACAGGGCGAGAGCAGACAGCCCTCTCGTACTCCTTTCTCGATCTTGAACCAATCAGTTGTTCCATACAGGGTTCTAACTGTTGCTTCTTGACCCGCATACAGGTTTCTCAGGAGACAGGTAAGATGGTCTGGTATTACCATGACTCTAAGAGCTTTCCACAGTTTGTCATGATTCACACAGCCAAAGGCTTTAGCATAGTCATGAAACAGAGATACATGTTTTTCTGAAATTCCCTTGTTTTCTCTATAATCCAGCAAATGCTGGCAATTTGATCTCTAGTTCCTCTTCCTTTTCTAAACTCAGCTTGGACATCTGGAAGTGCTTGGTTCGCATAATGCTGAAGATTTTAAGCATGACCTTACTAGCATGGGAGATGAGTGCAAATGTCCGATGGTTAGCATGTTCTTTCATATTACCCTTCTTGGGAATGAGGATGAGGATTGACCTTTTCCAGCCCTGTGGCCACTGAATGGTCTTCAGATTTGCTGCCATAATGAATGCAAAACCTTGATGGCATTCTTCTTTAGGGATCTGAACAGTTTGGCTGGAATTTCATCCCGTCCGCTAGCTTTATTAATAGCAGTGCTTAAGGTCCACTTGCCTTCATACTCCAGAATGTCTGGCTCCGGGTGACTAAGCTATAGTATATATTACCAAATGCCTGAATTGTTGACTGTTAAGGTAAAGGAGGCCTGGCGTGCTGCGATTCATGGAGTCGCAAAGAGTTGGACACGACTGAACGACTGAACTGAACTGAACTGAAGGTAAAGGAAAGAGGAACCTGTATTCATTTTATTATTTCAAAGGACATGCATACTACCATTACATCACTAAAAATTATAATTTGGGATCCACTAATTTTTATACTTCAAGACACGTTTTTCACATAGATCATAAATTTGGAATTTCTAAAATGATATCTAAAGCTACTGCCTGTCAGCTTCAGTCCTCTATCAAATCTTTTTTTCCACAAACTGTGAATTTCTTAGTCTTGGTTATGAAGGGCATATGAATATAACAGTGTCAAGGTCTGACAAGACTGAAGAAAATGTTTGTTCAGATTTGCTGTGCATGAAAAATATTAATCCCACAACATGTAGGCCAGCATTTACAAGCCATTGCAAATTGATGCTCTGCATATTTTGGTCACAGTTAATTCTGACATAGATGAATGTGAAATTGGCCATGTAGCATTAGGAAAATAAAAAAAAAGTAATTGTATTTATTTTGTTGTCTGAATTTGATACCTACTACTAGCTGAGACTTGCTCTATTATGATAACCCTGCTATTGATTAAAAATTCTTAAAGAGTTTATAAAATGTTTTATATTCTGTGTGATTGAAAGAAAATAATTTCCTTCAAAAGTATAAAATTCCAAATGCTATTGTTGTGAAAAAATAGATTACACAAACAATACTATTTTTTAAGCATAGTCCTACAGAAAAAAATGACACATGTATCATGATAGGTAAAAATAATTTCATAAAACAATTTTTACAGTTTTATCTAGCTATATGATTTCAGCAAAACTGAAATGCAGTATGTATATATGTGTGTGTGTATATATATACGTGTGTGTGTATATATATATGTATATATGATTGCTGTTCAGTTGCTCAATCATGTCCAGCTCTTCGCAACCCCATGGACTGCAGAATGCCAGGCTTCCCTGTCCTTTACAATCTCCCAGAGTTTGCTCAAACTCAGGTCCATTGAATCAGTGATGACATCCAAAGGAAGTTAAATAAAAACCAATAAGAAAGTCTTTATTTTTGATAACTTAGTAAATTACTGACTAATGAATAATTCATATACTCTTACTGATGGACTGGAAGTTCACTTTTCTTGAAAACACTATTGATTCTCTTTAGTTTGGTTTCTTTTTAAAAATTAGATTATTTACATTTTTTGATTTATTGAGATGATGTTGTCTGTAAACAACATGGCTCACTGGTAAGAATCTAGGATTCAATCTGAAGACCTGGACTTGAGATGGTTTTTGGTTGTATATCAGTTTTCGTCATGAAATTAAGGCAATAAAGAATTTGACATAACTATAAATGTCTGAAAAATCTGTGATTTTTCAAATAAATATTAACTGAATTTCATTAAAGGAAAGAATAAATGAAAATGTTAACTTCAGTATAACCACACTTTGTTAGTTTAAATTTAAATAATATAAAGCAATTAAATAAGAACAATGATAGTTTCCTGGAAATTTTAAAATTACAATTATGGATGCTTCACAGTAGCTTAAATCTCAATACTTAATGAATTTCTAAATTTTGTTTTGGTTAACTATTATAAGAAAATTGTGATTCAAACAAAATTACTGTTCAACCATAACAGTTTTCAATGGCCTGCCTTGCAATCTCATAACACACTTGATCATGTATAATCCACAAACATGAACGAAGATTCATAGGAAATTGTTTCAAAGTTGAATTATTACAAGGTCTAATACAATAGTACTTAAGAACAGAATATTTGAAGTCAAAGGACCTGGGACTAGACTTTTGCCCCCTCTCTTATTTAATTACTATCTTCACCTTGACCTCCTTAAATATTTTCCTTGAGATGTAAACCAGAAATAGTAATCTACCTGGTAGGATATTGAGTAAGATGATATTTACAAATGAATTAGTTTAAATTATGACAAATAATTAAAGCTGTGTTAATTTTTAAAGAATGTGGATAAATTACCTCTTAAATTTAAATCTCTGCAATGAAATATTCAGGTGTCAATTTTTATGTTCAGATAACATGCTAATTTCTGTTAAATGTTCCCTCAAATTTTCAAAATAATTTTCTTCTCTGTCAAGTAATATTATTACATTTACAAAGTAATAAATGCCCTTTTATTCACACATAGCAAAAAAATAAGCAAATGGGGAGTTCTAAAACAGTTTTTCCCTTGTCCAGTTGAACTTAAGAGATTTCATGTATGTCGGTCCATAAGCTAATTAGTCAAGTAACTTATATGCACATTTTTGTATTCTCTCAGCTTTATTTTCAGACAATGTACTAATTATATTTTCCTAGCTCCTTACTAATCTAACTGTTGCAATATAATAGGATGTCATTTAATAAGTGCATTTTCAGCATCAGATTCAAATTGTGTTTTCATACATTTTTGATAGCATTAAGCTGTTTCATTTATTCCGAAAGAATTTGAAAGCCTTATTTTTATGCTCACTTTGTTTTGTTTCAAATGATGTTGTAACTTGGCAGAGATTGTGGAACTCTTTTCAGAATTTCACTGCATAAACATACTGAGGATTTGAGTAATTTTAATTGCCACAAAAACGATTGCAAACAAAAATAACTTCTCTTTAACTTTCTTGTCATATTTTCTATGACAGAAATTTCTATGTCTTTAAATTTCCAGTGATTTTGTAGAAGAATTTCTGGCATAATGTTTTATTTTCTGTTGTTGTTAATGTGGATGACATTCGTTGAATCATCTTAATATGTTATTTCATCTTAAACCAGATCAATCTCATCACTAGATTCTTTCCAAATTTTTGAATTTTTACTAATAATTTTAGTTTTAAGAATAACTTTAATACATTTGAAAAATAATAGATATAAATGCAAAAGCTTTGCAGAAAGCTTTAAATAATAACAACACTACTATAAACAGTTACAGAAGAATCCAAAATTTAAAGTAAGTGCTAAAATTATTTTAATACTATTTGTATTAGACTTCTTTAGAAAATTGGAATCAATAGGATGATTTAGAGATAGAGATAGGGATTATAAGGAACTGGTTCCTATGATTATGAAGGTGGACAAGTCCAAATATTTGCAGGGTGGGTTGGCAAGCTTGAGACCCAGGAGAGCTAACAGGGTCAATACCGTTAGCCAGGTGGTTAGGCTGGTGAGGTTCAGTTCAGTTCAGTTCAGTCACTCAGTCGTGTCCGACTCTTTGTGACCCCATGAATCACAGCACGCCAGGCCTCCCTGTCCATCACCAACTCCCGGAGTTCACTCAGACTCATGTCCATCGAGTCAGTGATGCCATCCAGCCATCTCATCCTCTGTCGTCCCCTTCTCCTCTTGCCCCCAATCCCTCCCAGCATCAGAGTCTTTTCCAATGAGGCAACTCTTCGCATGAGGTGGCCAAAGTACTGGAGTTTCAGCTTTAGCATCATTCCTTCCAAAGAAATCCCAGGGCTGATCTCCTTCAGAATGGACTGGTTGGATCTCCTTGCAGTCCAAGGGACTCTCAAGAGTCTTCTCCAATACCACAGTTCAAAAGCATCAATTCTTTGGCGCTCAGCCTTCTTCACAGTCCAACTCTCACATCCATACATGACCACAGGAAAAACCATAGCCTTGACTAGACGAACCTTTGTTGGCAAAGTAATGTCTCTTCTTTTTCATATGATATCTACGTTGGTCATAACTTTCCTTCCAAGGAGTGTCTTTTAATTTCATGGCTGCAGTCACCATCTGCATTGATTTTGGAGCCCAGGAAAATAAAGTCTGACACTGTATCTGCTGTTTCCCCATCTATTTCCCATGAAATGATGGGACCAGATGCCGTGATCTTCATTTTCTGAATGTTGAGCTTTAAGCCAACTTTTTCACTCTCCTCTTTCACTTTCCTCAAGAGGCTTTTTAGTTCCTCTTCACTTTTTGCCATAAGGGTGGTGTCATCTGCATATCTGAGGTTACTGATATTTCTCCCGGCAATCTTGATTCCAGCTTGTGCTTCTTCCAGCCCAGCATTTCTCATGATGTATTCTGCATAGAAGTTCAATAAGCAGGGTGACAATATACAGCCTTGACGTCCTCCTTTTCCTATTTGGAGCCAGTCTGTTGTTCCATGTCCACTTCTAACTGTTGCTTCCTGACCTGCTTACAGATTTCTCAAGAGGCAGGTCAGGTGGTCTGGTATTCCCATATCTTTCAGAATTTTCCACAGTTTATTGTGATCCACACAAAGGCTTTGGCATAGTCAATAAAGCAGAAATAGATGTTTTTCTGGAACTCTCTTGCTTTTTCCATGATCCAGCAGATGTTGGCAATTTGATCTCTGGTTCCTCTGCCTTTTCTAAAACCAGCTTGAACATCTGGAAGTTCATGGTTCACGTATTGCTTAAGCCTGCCTTGGAGAATTTTGAGCATTACTTTACTAGCATGTGAGATGAGTACAATTGTGCGGTAGTTTGAGCATTCTTTGGCATTGCCTTTCTTTGGGATTGGAATGAAAACTGACCTTATCCAGTCCTATGGCCACTGCTGAGTTTTCCAAATGTGCTGGCATATTGAGTGCAGCACTTTCACAGCATCATCTTTCAGGATTTGAAAGAGCTCAACTGGAATTCCATCACCTCCACTAGCTTTGTTCATAGTGATGCTTTCTAAGGCCCACTTGACTTCACATCGCAGGATGTCTGGCTCTAGGTGAGTGATCACACCATCGTGATTATCTTGGTCGTGAAGATCTTTTTTGTACAGTTCTTTTGTGTATTCCTGCCACCTCTTAATATCTACTGCTTCTGTTAGGTCTATACCATTTCTGTCCTTTATCGAGCCCATCTTTGCATGAAATGTTACCTTATTATCTCTAATTTTCTTGAAGAGATCTCTAGTCTTTCCCATTCTGTTGTTTTCCTCTATTTCTTTGCATTGGTCACTGAGAAAGGCTTAGAAGAGTGATGAGGTTAGAAGAGCCAATGTTTCAGTTTGAGTCAGGCCTTCAATTGACTGAATGAGATCCACTCACATTATAGAGTGATCTGCTTTACTCAGTCTGCCCATTTAAATGTAATCTCATCCAAAAACACCGCCACAGAAACAACCAAGATAATATCTAACAAAGTATCCAGGCCATCTGTGGCCCAGCCAAGTTAATCATAAAATTAATCATCATACCATGTTATACATATAATTCGTATGTCATTATTTGCCACTGTACAACAAAATATCACCCTATGATTCCAGTCTACACCAGTTGCAAGTCTGCATTAGTAGATATAAATGAGCCTTGCCTGGCATTTAACTGAGTGCAAAAACATGCATATATGCTCTAATATCAATAGTATTCTCCCTTCCACAGTTTACAATTCTTGGCATGCAGGTTTATGAATCTTTTTGGTACTATTGCAGCATTAAATTATAATGATTCAATGAAAAGTTTAAAATATATGCACAGAGATGACAGAATAAGCTTTTTCTGATATATGTAAAAAATGAGTTAACCTGGCAAAACAAGAGAACTGATCGTCTCTGATGTTTTAAATTCAGCATACGATAACCTTGATATTTTGTGCTGCTTTATTTTAAAGTTATATTGTATTTAATTTTTACTAACTTTTGTGGAATTTGAGCCCTCTTTGTACTAATCCCTAGCAGCTACATTTTGCTCATATTTATGGGTCACAGATCATTACTTGAGAAAGTAGCACTTTGAACATCAACTCTCTGAAATTCACTATAAAATATCCATGAAACCATCTGGAAAAGAAGAATTTTTCACATAATAATAAGTAACAAATGTATTCTAGATTCTGATAGGAATTTTAATAATCCTCCACTGATAGTTTGTGATTAAAAATCAGTGGCTGTCTGGAATCCTCTCCTTTCTACTTATTTTCTGTTTTCTCTCGAGTCACTGGGTTTCTGAGTATTTTTGATAAAATCATTGTGCCAGTTCAACATTTTGCCATAGAGGAATCCTCTCTACCCATTAACTTTCTGGCTTCAGACCCTATACTGGCAAAGCAAACCACCTCAGGGCATGTGTACACTCTGCAGTTTTAGTGTCCCTCAAAAGCACATCAACAGAAGCATTTTTTGGTTTTAGGCTTTTTCAGAAAATTTAGAACATAAATCATCTCTCTTGTCTGCCCACCATATTTTTGGCCTTTGATTCCTTCCTGCAATCCGAGTAAGCCTAGAAAGTCCATTGTAGTTTACTAAGAAACAAATCAGTCTGACATCTAAACCCAGACAAGTTTTCTTAATCCCTGAGTACATAAGTATACAAAATTTTATATGTATGTGCATGTATACACTTTTCCAGGGTAGAGAGTCTAGCTTCACTGAATCTTAAGTATATTCTTCATCCCAAATAGGTGAAGACACTGAACCATTAGGAAAAATCTAAGTTTCACCAATTTCCTTCTGTATCAGGGTTCTCCAGAGTTCCAAAGAGAAACAGAACACACATATACAGAGAATGAATGAGAGATTTTAAGCAATTGGCTTATGTAATTATGGGTGCTAGCAAGTCTGAGATTCACAGGTCAGGCTAGAAATTCTGGCAATAATAGGCTTTGCAATCTTGAGTTCAAAGATAGTCTAGAAACAAAATTTCTATTTCTTCAGAGGACCTCAGTCTTTTCTCTTAAGGCTTTCAACTGATTGGATAAGGCGAAGTCACATTATGATGAGTGATCTGCTTTACTCAAAGTCTACTAATTTGAATGTTAATCACATCTTTAAAAATGCCTTCACAGCAACATCTAGACAGATATTTGTTTAGAAATTGGGTACCATGACCCAATCAAGGTGACATATAAAATTAAGCACCTTTCTGGGTACTCTTTTGATAGCAATACTCTGACTCACAATAAATATTCAATAAATGTTAGCTTTGTATTTGTACATTTTAGTTTACTCTTTGGCTTCAGATCTGTAAGGGAAAACCTACCATAGCTAAGCTAAAAGCAGAATGGATTCCAATCTCTATAGCCTTGCAAGTGTGCGTGCATGTTAAGTAGCTTCAGTCATGTCCGACTCTTTATGACCCCATGCACTTTAGCCAGCCATGTTCCTCTGTCCATGAGATTCTCCAGGAAAGAATACTGGAGTGAGTTGCCATGCCCTTCTCCAGGGGATCTTCCTGACCCAGGGATCAAACATGCATTTCATATATCTTTTACATTGGTAAGTAGGTTCTTTACCACTAGTGACACCTGGGAAGCCCCTCTAAATCCTTACTGCCCTCCAAAATCTTGCCTGAATCTCTTCATCTCTATGCAAGAAGGATATCATATATGCTGGAGATCCAGCTTCCCAAGATCCACAGGTAATGTCGATAAGACTAACTAGTCTAGTTAAAGATCAACTTGACAGGAAAAAGAATGCCTATAATGAAAAAGAAACAGTATAAGGAGAAAATAAAAAGACAGTAGAGGTAAATCTTTGACTTTGGCTTTCAAATTACTAACTGATTTCTTCCTGAAATAGGACAAAGTCATAGAATCTTGAAGACCCAGTTTTCCAAAATGTATAGTGCCTAAATTTAAACTGATAATCACTGCTGTTTAGTAATTTCATCTTTAACTATTGCTCATTCCCTATGAAAATAATTGTTAAGGTCAAGAGGGAAGTTGGGGAGGAAAGAGACTGTAATCAAAACCATTTTTCCTTAAGATGAAAATGTACTATCTTTGGAGGATCTGACCCCCACCTCGGAAAACACCTGCTGTAATAACTGTAATAGATATGGGTACATCATATTCCTCAGAGATGATGCACAGACAAAAGTCTGAGATTACTTCTGCAGAAGAATCACAGAATTGTTTTTAGCTGGAAAGAGCTTCAAAATTCTTGATGCCTAATCTCATCACTTAAGAAAGTAATCATGTCATCCCAAACAGCTTCAGAGCCTCATCACAGTCACTCAGCTGTAACAGCTATTTCAAACCTTTTCTATGCTTTTCAAGCTTCTTCTGGCCTGTCTCCTCTCCCCTTACTTGCCTCCTGAAACATCACCTTAAAACCTTGAAATTAAATTACTATCTTTATTCCACCTCAATTCAGTTCTTTCTTGATACTCAAATATTTACTTTCTCTTAACTCTCAGGAAAAAATATACCTCTTTCTTTGTCTTCCCGACCCAGGGAATAAACCAGTGTCTCTCCATTGGCAGGCAGGTTCTTTACCACTAGCGCCTCCTGGGAAGCCCTTCCTTGTCAAAACTAATCCCAATCTTTGTTTTTATTTCTCCTCTCCCCGCCTCTAGAACCTGAATACTTCAACACATGATCTGAAGACACTACCATCCAAAACACCTTTTGCTTATAGTTCTCTTTTTTTGTCTCCACCCTGGCATTATTGAATCAAAATTTCTGAACAGACGTCCAGAATCTGTATTTTTACAAAAATTCTCCAGCTACTTTTTACACATACAGAAGTTCTAGAAACATTGCTCCTGACAATAGTTGTCAATAGTTGCCTCTTTTTCTAAAAAATTCAGAAACTTCCATTTCACTGTCTCTGAAACTTGACTCCCATTCCTCAATATCATCTATACATTTTACTCAGAGGTCCCTTATAATCCCCTTAATGGACACTAAAATGGCCTTTCCTCAGCCCCTATTCTTCCTGATCTTTCTGCAGCATGGAAGAATCACATCACAAAACACTGAACTCTAAAATTTCAGTAATGCACAGTTGACAAAAGGAAAGAAAATGATAACATAAGCAAGTGATTTATGAGCTATTCCAATCAGTGAACCTCTGGTCGAAAACCGGCATGGGATGGAATACTTGAACCTGCTATCACCTCAATAGGTCTCTCATAGTATGGGCTACTTGTTCACTGAGTGGGAGTCCAGTATTGAAAATGCTTTCACATTCAATATGGTCGCTACATGAAATTCAGCTATGTCTTATTAGGGCACTGGAAAGGAAAGAAGGAGAAAGGAAAGATCTATTACAAATTGGGAGGGAAAAAACTTGTGTTAAATTTTTATAGAAAAACAGTGTGTCAATATCTAATATAGCACCTTTATTATAGCTTTGAAAAATAGTTTTGTTATTTTCAACGCATGTTAAGAATTTAACCCCTAAGATGAAAAATTCACTGTGTAATTAACTATACTCTTTATTATACCACTTAATTCCTTAGCTTCAGCAATGTATTCTCATATGGGTTTTCTCTCATTCCTACTGTTCTTTCTTGGATCTCCCTAACTGGTTCCTTTGTCTAAAAATGAAGGCATTAGCCCCTTTATTCCTCCTCCTGACTTTACTTTTTCTGGCTTCTTCCACTAATGAGTCCCGTTGTAGAAAAAGACTATTGTTTAGTTTCTGAATTAAGTCCAGCCAAGGGTAAAAGTCTTCTGGCAACATCAACTCTACCATTTAAGCAGATCTGAGATTGAGTACTGCTTCCTAATGATGGAGCCTAGTGGTCTAGTCAAAAATGTCAAGAACCTGTGTTGCGCCCCCGAACTTCTTGTTAGCTTTCAGATCCATTACGTTGGTGCTTGAGGACAAAATGCTAATGCCTGTCACTTGAAAGTCACAGGAAGTCTCTACCCTCTCCTATGCTGACTCTGTTGACAGGTTTAAGTTTCTGCCTTGACTCTCATTCAGACGGCTGACTTGTTGGTCTATGGTCTCTATTAGACATTATCAGCTCCTCTACTTTTAAGTTCTACCAAATTGTGGAACTGATAACGTGGCTGACAAGTCAGACCAAAGCCTGGAGAAAGAGTTCCAGTGGAGCCTGGTGTAATGACAATGGAAGCTGAAAGTAAAAGAAATGGAGGGATGGGAAACTTAAGGGACACTTATTTTGTAAGATTTTAGCCTTTCATAACTATTATCCAATATTAGACTAAAATTTAATAGTTACTTTTAGAATTTATGATGTGCTCTTTTATTCAGAAAAGCACACACATTTCTATATTTGAAAATGTCAAAGAATCACTATGAAATTAGTTCTAATCAGATCCTTGCCATTAGTGAAGTGTGAATTCAGCAGCATTCAGAGGAAATGGCTTTAGGAACATAAAAATTAATCTATCATGCTAAAAGATCATTGAAATACTATTTCATAAGCCAAACTGATGGCAGCTATATTAACCAAAATATATTTGCAAAGGAAATTTTTAAGTAGTATATCTTTATTTCCATTAGATGAAAGTATGCGCATGTCTCCACTCATACATAAGCAGATAAAATTACAGAATATTTAATAGTTGGAAAGAACTTAATTATGAAGTTCAGCACTTTCATTTTAACAGATGAAGGTACTAAGGCCTAGCAAAGGCAGGCTAAATAACATGTCTAACATCTAGTTTCTGTCATAACCAATTCTTGAGATCTTCTCCAATGCTATTTCATTTATGCAATAACTATCTGTAGAATACAATCTGTGAGTACTGAAGCAGTGATAAATGGAAGGATCTTGTTCCCAAGAAGTCTACAATACAAAGAGAAAATCATACATGCAAATAATATAACTCAAATATCAACTGCTTCAGCTTTGGGTTACCACACTTCTCAATATTTAAATTGAACTTACTTAAGCTCCCAGGATGTATACATTGGAAATCATTGCCTTCTTAACATGTATTAACTTCTCTGAAGGTTCATGTTTCTCTTACTGAACTTCTGCTCTAATATCCTGCTTTTATGATGTTGGTGGATCATCCAAGGGTGTAACTGACAGCTGACCTGTGAGCTAGATGTGGACAGTTAGAGATCCCCTCACTCCTTCCCCTGTCCCTGGAAAGTGTGCTCTGCTTTCCTTCCTCAAGCTAGAAGCTGCCTAAGGACACAGCAATGAGGCAGTAATGTAGTGTTAGGACCATCTAGATGGTGTATGTGACTGAATCCAGTTAAGGCCTTATATAACTTTTAAGATTCTTGCGGGAGAGTATGGAAATCTATTCATCTTGTGGCCACCCAAGATCAGCCTTGTAAGTAAGTTCCCTTACTTATTAAACCTGCCACCTACCAATCTGAAGTGGTCTGCTTCTTTCTTTGATCTCTCCCTGCCCTCTGAGTAAGGAGAGCAATTTCAAATTAAACTGGGGAAGCTCTGGAGAAGGCTACAAAGCAGCAGATAAATTTTCATACTTACATTTCATCTTCTGTGATGAAAGATCACTCTAACGGAAACACAGATAATTTATCTCAGATTTCCCAGGGCATCCATAAACTCAAGACCTAAATACTTAACTTAGTTTCCTAAAGAGATGAGTGTAGTGAATGGGTATTAAATCAGAACTGTAGCTCTTGGGAATTTTGGTAGTAATCAATAAAAGAAAAAAATATCAAACTATTCACTCAATAAACAGTTTAGTTATTGATTCAGGCATTGGGGAATTAGCAATTAAAAAATAGTAAAAAAAAAAAAAAAATCTGCTCTCAGGGTGATGATTTTTTCTTGGGAGAGACTGATTATAGGCAAGTAAATAAATATGTATGTGCAGGAATCATACTAGAGAGAAGATTACGATAGGAAAGGGCACAAGATATAGTTCATCTTGTAGATAGAGGAGTCAATGAAGAACTCATTGGAAAGGTGGGAATTTAATGAGAAACCTGAAAGAACTGAAGAAGTAAGCTAGGTGGAATCGAAAGATGGAGGTTCTAGGAAGAAGTAACAGCAAGTGCAGAGATGCCGAACTTGGCATGTCTGAAGTAAAGCAAGGAAGCCAGTGTCTCTTGGACAGAGTAACACACCAAAAAAGTAGTACATAGGTCATAAAGATAATGAGTCCATGTGAGTAAGAGCTCCTAGGGAAATGTAAGGACTTGGAGTTTTATTAACAGTGGAAGTTTATGACAGGAGATTGGCATGGCCTGACTTAGACTTACAGAGAACCACTATGTTTACTGAATAGAAAACAGAATGGCAAGAGTAGAAGCAGAGAGGCATTTGGGAAGCTATGGCTATAATCCAGGAGAGAGACGATGTGGGTTTAGATCAAGGAAGCAGTGGTGGAAATGAGTGGTGAAACTTTGGATATACTCTGATAGAAAAACTAACAAAATTTGCTAATGGATTAGATGTGGGTAAGAGAAAGAGAACTGGAAAAATAGATGTGCATTTAACAAAATTAGCAAGAGTCACATAATTTGGAAGAGAGAGAATCAATAGTTTGGTTTTATTTAACAGTTGAGATTCTCTGAGTCATCTAACTAGAAAAACCAGATGCTTGGCAGGCTTCAAGATCAATTCAGAGGTCATTTGATCTTAATGACTCAATAAACTCAAAGACTTATCTTTTCCCTTCCATCTTTCCATCTCTGTTATTCTCAGTCAGAGTCTTCCTAAGGGTGGTTCCCTATGTGTTTAAAGGATAACCACCATCACAAATTGGAGCTGCATGACTTCACGAGTAGTAGGACATCCAGGGCAGTTCTCACAACCATAAAACAAAACGTCTTGAGACTCTAAACTAACCCATGTACTTCAGAAATGTGTCAGAAGTGTTGACTAGATTACTTTCAAATTAATCACTGTCTAAATGGTATTATGGGATTACCTTACTGTTTAGACCAATTTGTTATAACTTTTGGAGGAGGAAGAAAGGTTAATCCCATCTACAACAAATGACTGCTACATAATCAGGGAAGGGTGGGTAAAATACCCACTATAAATGCATAGAAAAGCAAATAACCTAAAATTAAATACTGGATGCAACTATTCTTACAAGCCCTTTGACAATTCCCATCCTTGGAAAATTTCACTGGCTGTTTTCTTTTTTTTTTTTAATTGAGGTTCTCCTATAGAAAAGGAGTTCCATATTACGTAATCTCCTTTCCCTCAAAATATTTCTCACATTTCCTCTTCGTTTTATTTCTCAGGATCCCTAAACCCCTCTTCCCAAGTGTTGCCACCAGAAAATTCAAAATCCCTGTCACTTGTCACTTTTTTATGCAGAGAAATTTGCTTCAAATCAGTTTTACATATATACAAATTTATTGAAGTGACCTGTTAAATCAAAGACTGTTCACTCCAGGTATGAACTCCTTAGTGGAAAAGAAGAACCTATAGAGTTTTTGAAATTTTGGTATTTTTACTTTAAATACATAGTGAGAGGGAACTATATGGATCTTTTAACAGATATGAATTGCCTTAGAAAACAGAAGTAGCAAGACAGCCAAAATTACATACGGAGGAAATGGCAGCCCACTCCAGTACTCTTGCCTGGAAAATCCCATGGACAGAGGAGCCTAGTGGGCTACAGTCCATGGGGTCGCAAAGAATCGGACATGACAGAGTGACTCCACTTTCACTTTATTTATCTGAGAATTTATTATATTGTTTCACATAGATGCTTCCCCTTCTTTTACAATAATTATTCAGTGAATGAAGAACTCAAAATAAGGTATGTACAAAGTGCTATAATAGCTGAGTAGTACAGGCATCCAACTCTACCCAGCATAGTGACTAAAACAAGTATTAAGTATCTTATAGACAATACTGAAGCTACTGACAGTTTCCAAGAGACAAAATTACATTCTAGAAAGATAACTCTTTAACAGTTATGGAGGAGAAGTTAGCAGGATGATAAGTAAAACCAGATACCATGCAATCAGGAAGCTACAACAGACTGGTAAAGATCAATGGAGGGTATTGCCCTAGCAGAGGAAGAGAGGTTGAAGAGAGGCCCTAGTTTTAAACATAATTACAAAGTTGAATTATGTTGTCTTTCTTATATACCATACAAAACTCACTGTAGCAATATGGGGTGATATCTTTGTACACATAAAGACTGAGTGAACAATTTGTCAGTTTTTCTAGCCTTTTAGATTTTGTTATTTTGCCAACATTTTTTTGTTGTTGTTGTTCTCCCATTAGCAACACCTGAATTTTTCTTCCAGGGAAATGGTCTTCTCATTAAATACAGTCTTGTTAGGTCAATCAAGAACATCTGTTTCCCTCCATTTTCTTCAATTTAGACCAACAAGATAGATCTTTTCTGCAATCTGATAGTAGGGATGGGAAGAAGAAAGGAATATGATCAACAGCAGCACCTGATGAGGCTGTCTGTTGTTACTACCAGGATTTCAAAAGTTGCCCTAATTCTTATCTTTTAGATTTCTCAAGTTTCCTATAAAATTAACTAATCTTATGTCTCCCTATACCCTCCTAAGAAATTATTTTCTGCCAATATTAGCTAAGGGAGGCTTCTATTCCTTACAAAAAAGAAACCTAAATAATACAAAAGTATGACAAAAATAACTGAGTCAAGATAAAAAAAAGTTCACAAAAGGACCCAGGTCTTCTAATACTCAGTATAGTGGTTTTTGAACCATGCCATAATGCCTCTAAATACTGAATAAGAAAAAATGTTCTTCAGACATAAGAAAAATAGTATCTAATGGAAAGGTATTCCTCAATGCTAACTATAAAGAAAGGTACAATCACTGGTTTAGAGCCCATGAAACCAATGGCAAAGGGCAAACTGTATATTACACATGCTAGGACTTTATGATAATATAACCTACCTTAACCATGTTTAAGGATTACACAAAAATACTGAATAAATCTAATGAAGCCCTGGGGGTATAGTAGTAATGGGCTACGTGCCAAGTTGCTGACTTTGTCATCAAGTGGAGAATTTCTGAGTTCTCACTACTGTTGCTGCTACTGTTGCCTCAAAATTCCATTTTGTGGTTTGTAGGTGAATTAAACTTCAGTCAAGACTTTTAAACTAAGAGCTTTAGCAAATAATGAAAAGCCTTGCTAGGCATATTTCAAATCATCTTCTTGGTTCATTGAGTGTGTAAGAATAAAATTTAATGTAACCAGCAAGTTCCTTTCTGCTCAGTTTGTTTGCTCCCAAGTTTAGGTAACGATCAGACTCCTGTGACTGTACCTTGATCTTTCTGGTTTCTGGGGATAAAGAAATTCTCTAATTTATCTGCTAAGTAGGGAATATAGCTACCTGACAGGGGAGCCTGGTGGGCTGCCGTCTATGGGGTCGCACAGAGTCGGACACAACTGAAGCGACTTAGCAGCAGCAGCAGCACAGAAAAAAAAAAAAAAAATCAAGCTGAAATTCACAATACAGGAGCTATTGGAAGGGGAAGGGACAATAAAATCAAAGTGAAACAAGACGACAGACTGAAAAATCCTGAAAGCGGAAACATATTAGTGCTAAAAACATTGGCAGATTACCAGAAAGTATTCTGCCATAAAATAATCAAGTTTAGAAGCACTAACTGTAAACTGAGGAAAGGAAATTAACTGGAGAAAAAAAACAAAAACAAAAAATCAGTAAAGAGGAAATATAAAGGAATAATCAGAGTTGAATTCGAGAGGAGACAATGACAACCTCCCTTTGTTTTAATGAGAAAAATAACCGACAAAAGGTGTTTCTTTTTCTACCTGCCGAAGAATTATTGTGAATAAAAATTCATTGTATCTAATCATAACACTGATGATTCTCTGATTTAGTCCACTGTGTTTTAATCAACAAGATAAAATAAGAATACTGGTAAACAAGGTGTAATTTCTTTTACCCTGGCCAGTAAGATCCGAATAACACTGGTCATATCTTCCCAGATCCTTCCTTTCAAAGCCCCGCTGGTGGAGGTGACTTTTTCCTCATAAGGTTGCTTTATTTAGATTTCAAACAAACCAAAGCAGTCAGAAGAGGTGACCACAAGTGAATCCTTCCACTTAGGAGATGGGAAACCGGAGTCTGTGGCTCCAGCCAAAAGGAGCTACAGACAGAACTGGGGTCCCTCAGGTCTCTGCTGACCCCATTCCCCGAGGGCGGCCCCTCCGCCATCAAGCAGAGAAAAACCCAGAACAAACTTGAGAAAAGAAAAGCAAGGGCTAAAAGGAAAGGACCCAAGGAGAAGGGCAACACAAACCTTCTGTGAGGTAGTCTCGGGGTGGCGTTAGGCGGTGCCCCACGAGCCCACGCAGCCCAGGCCTGGTCTTGGAACATTTTTAAGTTTATTCAGCAGGACGCAGTGTCAAGACTCCTTGTGGCTGGAGATGTGGGCCCGGGCCTCCCGGTCGTCATTGTAGTCACAGTCCTGAAAAAGGCCAGAGCCCCTCCATCATTGGGACTCCTCGCCCTTGTGGGGCCTCACTTCTGTAGGCCGTCTATGGGTTCTGGCTCCTCACTTTCTGCACAAGCCTGATGAGTCACTCCCATGCCTTGAAGAAGCTGCCCTCCTAGGAGGTATTGGGGAACCAAAACAAGACCATGTTCCAGTCACACAGGTCGCCTTGTTCCACCAGCCTGTTGCCTGCTAAGCAGCTTCAGTCATATTCTACTCTGTGCGATCCCATGGGCTGCCACCTGCCAGGTTCCTCTATCCACGGGATTCTCCAGGCAACAATACTGGAGTGGGATGCCATTCCCTGCTTGCTCCAGGAGATCTTCAAGATTCAGGATTCAGGTCTCTTATGTCTCCTGCATTAGGCAGGTGCGTTCTTTACCACTAGCGCCACGTGGGAAGCCCACCAGGATCACCTGGAAATCCTCAACTCCTCTCCTGCTACAGCCCCTGGGCTCTCTTTCTGCCAGGTGGATGCTAGCAGTCATAGCAAAAATCTGCTTATCTACACAGCGTAGAATGGCAGATCAGTATCTCTAGATGTGTTCTTGCAGTATACAATTAATTTATTTGAAACATTGTGTATTAATTGAGCTATAGGATAAATAATTTTACAAAGAGATTTTGAATTAATTGTGAAGAGTATTTGATAGAAGATAACATTTAAATACAATGGAGTAACCTAACAGTTTGAAACCTAATAAAGGAGAAGACAAAGTTAATGAGCAACTGAAAGACAATTTGAAATCTCTGTATATTGAGCTGTATCTGTTTTTAAAAGATTATTTTGTTTGCTTTTTTGCTTATCTGGATGACCATCTATTTGGCAGAGCTGTGATGGCATGTTATAAATATGGCTTCACAGTCTTTGGCTTTTATTGTTTAAAAGCATGTACCCTAATGTTCATTGCAGCACTGTTTATAATAGCCAGGACATGGAAGCAACCTAGATGCCCATCAGCAGATGAATGGATAAGAAAGCTGTGGTACATATACACAATGGAGTATTACTCAGCCATTAAAAAGAATACATTTGAATCAGTTCTAATGAGCTGGATGAAACTGGAACCTATTATACACAGTGAAGTAAGCCAGAAAGAAAAACACCAATACGGTATACTAACGCATATATATATGGAATTTAGAAAGATGGTAACAATAACCCTGTGTACGAGACAGCAAAGAGACACTGATGTATAGATCAGTCTTATAGACTCTGTGGGAGAGGGAGAGGGTGGGGAGATTTGGGAGAATGGCATTGAAACATGTATAATATCATGTATGAAACGAGTTGCCAGTCCAGGTTCGATGCACGATACTGGATGCTTGGGGCTGGTGCACTGGGACGACCCAGAGGGAGGGTAGGGGAGGGAGGAGGGAGGAGGGTTCAGGATGGGGAGCACGGGTATACCAGTGGCGGATTCATTTCGATATTTGACAAAACTAATACAATATTGTAAAGTTTAAAAATAAAATAAAATTAAGAAAAAAAAAGAATTCAGCCAAAGTAAAAGCATTATTACTTTTTGAGCTATGGAGAGTTACTTTAGTAATTATGTACACTGCCATATCTAGTTTGTATTAGAGGTGTGTTTAGAGTTCAAGTTAAAATTTTGAAGATCAAAATTGTAGAATAAAAGTAAATTCTACAACAGAGAAGTTTAAAAAACCGTTAGTGTAAAAATCTGAATGGCATGTGTCTTTCATAGAAATTTGACTTTTTATGACCTGCTTAGAGTTGGACTGTGAAGAAGGCTGAGCACCGAAGAATTGATCCTTTTGAACTGTGGTGTTGGAGAAGACTCTTGAGAGTCCCTTGGACTGCAAGGAGATCCAACCAGTCCATTCTGAAGAAGATCAGCCCTGGGATTTCTTTGGAAGGAATGATGCTAAAGCTGAAACTCCAGTACTTTGGCCATCTCATGCGAAGAGTTGCCTCATTGGAAAAGACTCTGATGCTGGGAGGGATTGGGGGCAGGAGGAGAAGGAGATGGCAGAGGATGAGATAGCTGGATGGCATCACTGACTCGATGGACGTGAGTGTGAGTGAACTCCGGGAGTTGGTGATGGACAGGGAGGCCTGGTGTGCTGCGATTCATGGGGTCGCAAAGAGTCGGACATGACTGAGCGACTGAACTGAACTGAACTGACCTGCTTATAAGCATTTGCTGTGCTTAAACAGCAAATGTTTTGAATTATTGATATTTTCTTTATCTTCTTTATCCTTTTCCTTTCTTAATCATTTTTAATTTTGCATTATCAACCTACTATACGCCAGCCTCTATGAAAGATACTTCGTTTATTTTTTAGAACAGTTTTAGACTTTACAGAAAAAATTGAGGTGATAGTACAGAGTTCATTTATACCCTGAGCAGTTTCCCCACTATTAGCGTATGATATTAGTTGGACAAATATTGTACATTTGTTACAAGTGCTGAACCAGTATTAAACCATGTAATTAATGAATTAATGAAACTCCATACCTTCTACAAATCTTCTTACTTATTACCTTATATTATTTTTCTTCCAGGATCCAGTCAGGATATTTAGGTGTTATATCTCTTTAGGCTCTTGGCTATGATAGCTTTTCAGATTTTCTCTGTTTTTGGTTGACCTTAATAATTTTGAGGAATACATGTCAGGCATTTTGTTGAATGTTCCTTAGTTGGAATTTGCTGCTTTTTTTCCCCTCACAGCTAGACTGAAGTTGTGGATTTTAGGCAGGAAAACCATGAAATTAAAGTAAATAGCTCATGCAATTAATTACTAGTGTTAAAATTAATGTTGATGTTGACCTTGATCACACCTGGCTGAGGTAGTGTTTGTCAGATTTTTTCATTGCTTTTCCCTACCCCAAACTGTTTTCTTAGAAGACAGTCACTATATACACTCCATGCTTAAGGAGTAGGGGTTTATGCTCCCCTTCCAGGAAGGCAGTGTACTGCAGAAATTATTTGTAGTTCTACAAGGAAGATGTTCTCTTCTCTTCCATTTATTTATTTATTCAATCCTTTTTTTACCTCAGCATAAATTCATGGGCATTTGTTTTATACTTTGTGTTATAATCACGTAATAGGGGCAGGGATGGGAGCACAGTCATTAGCATGCCACCATTAGCCCACAACCATTAGCGTGGTGGTTAGAGGTCTCATTCTGCCAACAGCCAGGCTCGCAAGGTTCCGCAAGGCAGAGTGTCATGAGAAGTGGATCTGGTGGATCGAAGCTTTCTCCCTGGGACCCTCAAGCCTTGGGCCTGTGAGTGAGCTGGGGACAGGCTGAGGGCTGTGTCCTACAGAGCGCCAGAGCCCTCTCCACAGCTGCCCACTGACCAGGCCAAGGCCTTGAAGCAGAAAACCTCTCCTCCATCCCCACCTCCAGAACCTAATGGCAGTGGCAGTCTCCATAGGTAGTAGTCCATGAGATCTGGCTCCCATTTGGGTGGCCCGAGGAGCCTAAGGGCCAGTTGGGTCCTAGGCTTCTTGCCCCCTCAGTGATGATGGCTCGGCAGGGTCTGGGGACTTGGCCCTGAGGGCGCCATCAGCTGAGATCTGCTTCCTCAGCTGGGCCTGGGCACTAGCAGAAAGACACACAATGGGAGTTGGAAGAACGCTCCCAGGCCAGGTAACCAGCAATAACCGGTAAGTCTGCAACAACTAACCACATAGCTCCCTCACCTTTCCTATAAAGTGGCTTTGCTGCTTTCTAGAAGTTCAGAAATTTTTAAGGCATAAGCCACCAATCTCCTAGCATGGCCCTACAGTAAACATTTCATTCCTGCAAACTCCTATGCTTTGGTATTGTTTGGCCTCACGGTGACTTAGGCACACACTGTGCTCCATAACAACCCAATCCTTCTTTATGTTTTTTGTTGCTCAAATTTTTCCAGTTTCAGCCATCTGCAATTCTTTCAGTTGGCTCTGTTCCCTTCAATATACCCATCAATGTGGGATTTTATTTTGCTTGTTTTGTTTTCAACACTTACAGTCTTAGTGTGGGCTATTATACTAGAGTATCATAGATTAGTTTGTTGTTATTCGGTCATAAAGACCTGTCCAACTCTTTACAACCCCATGGACTGCAGCATGCCCAATCTCCAGGCATTTGCTCAAACTCATGTCCTTGGAGTCAGTAATGCCATCCAACCATCTCATCCTTTGTCGCCCACTTTTTCCCTTGCCCTCAATCTTTCCCAGCATCAGGGTCTTTTCCAATGAGTCAGCTCTTTGATCAGGTAGACAAAGTATTGGAGCTTCAGCTTCTGTCCTTCCAATGAATATTCAGGGTTGATTTCCTTTGGAATTGACTGGTTTGATCTTTCAGTACAACAGACTCTCAAGAGTCTTCTCCAGCACCACTGTTCAAAAGCATCAATTCTTCAGCACTCACCTTTCTTTATGGTCCAACTCTCACATCCATACAAGAACACTGGAAAACCCATAACTTTGACTATACAGACCTTTGTTGGCAAAGTGATGCCTTTGCTTTTTAATATGCTGTCTAGGTTTGTCATAGCTTTTCTTCCAAGGAGCAAGCATCTTTTAATTTCATGGCTGCAGTCACCATCCACAGTGATTTTGGAGCCCAAGAAAGGAAAATCCTTCACTGTTTCCACTTTTCCCCCATATATTTACTATGAAGTGATGGGACTGAATGCCATGATCTCAGTATTCTGAGTGTTAAGTTTTAAGCCAGCTTTTTCACTCTCACTTTCATCAAGAGGCTCTTAGTTCCTCTTCACTTTCTTCCATTAGACTGCTATCAATTGCATACCTGAAGTTGATATTTCTCCCAGCAATCTTGATTCCAGATGTGCTTCATCCAGTCTGGCATTTCACATGATATTCTCTGCATATAAGTTAAATAAACAGGGTGACAATATCCGTCCTTATTGTACTCCTTTCCCAATTTTGAATCAGTCCATTGTTCCATGTCCAATTCTAACTGTTGCTTCTTGACCTGCATACAGCTTTCCCAGGAGACAGGTAGTGTGGTCTGGTATTTCCAACTCTTTAA
The DNA here is from genome assembly GCF_027580195.1 of Bos mutus. Classification (NCBI taxonomy): domain Eukaryota; kingdom Metazoa; phylum Chordata; class Mammalia; order Artiodactyla; family Bovidae; genus Bos; species Bos mutus. The sequence continues at coordinate 36,033,230 of NC_091637.1, read as the reverse complement.
GAATTTTCCACTGTTCGTTGTGGTCCACACAGTCAAAGACTTAAGCAGAGTCAATGAAGCAGCAGTAGAAGCTTTTCTGGAATTTGCTTGCTTTTTCTATGATCCAACAGATAGTGGAAATTTGATTTCTTGGTGCATTGCCTTTTTTAAATCTAGCTTGAATGAAGATCATGGCATCTGGTCCCATCACTTCATGGGAAATAGATGGGGAAACAGTGGAAACAGTGTCAGACTTTATTTTGGGGGGCTCCAAAATCACTGCAGATGGTGACTGCAGCCATGAAATTAAAAGACATTTACTCCTTGGAAGAAAAGTTATGACCAACCTAGATAGCATATTCAAAAGCAGAGACATTACTTTGCCAACAAAGGTCCATCTAGTCAAGGCTATGGTTTTTCCAGTGGTCATGTATGGATGTGAGAGTTGGACTGTTAAGAAAGCTGAGCACCTAAGAATTGATGCTTTCGAACTGTGGTATTGGAGAAGACTCTTGAGAGTCCCTTGGACTGCAAGGAGATCCAACCAGTCCATTCTGAAGGCAATCAGCCCTGGGATTTCTTTGGAAGGAATGATGCTAAAGCTGAAACTCGAGTACTTTGGCTACCTCATGCGAAGAGTTGACTCATTGGAAAAGACTCTGATGCTTGGAGGGATTGGGGGCAGGAGGAGAAGGGGACGACAGAGGATGAGATGGCTGGATGGCATCACTGACTCAATGGATGTGAGTCTGAGTGAACTCTGGGAGTTGGTGATGGACAGGGAAGCCTGGAGTGCTGCGATTCATGGGGTCACAGAGTCAGACACAATTGAGCGACTGAACTGAACTGAACTATACATCTGGAAGTTCTTGGTTCATGTACCGTTGAAGCCTAGGTTGAAAGATTTTGAGCATCACCTTGCTAGCATGTGAAATGAATGCAATTGTATGATAGTTTGAACATTCTTTGGCATTGCCCTTCTTTGGGATTGGAATGAAAACTGACCTTTGCCAGTTCTATGGCCACTGCTGAGTTTTCCAAATTTGCTGGCATACTGAGTGCAGCAATTTAACAGCATCATCTTTCTTTTAGGATTTGAAATAGCTCAGTTGGAATTCCATCACCTCAGTAGCTTTGTTCGTAGTAATGCTTCCTAAGGCTCACTTGACTTCACACTCCAGGATGTCTGGCTTGAGATGAGTAACCACACCATTGTGGTTATCCAGTCATTGAGAACTTTCTTACATAGTTCTTCTGTGTATTCTTGCCACCTCTTCTTAATCTCTTCTCCTTCTGTTAGGTCCTTGCTATTTCTGTCCTTTATTGAGCCCATCTTTGCATTAAATGTTCCCTTGATATCTCTAATTTTCTTGAAGTGATCTCGTCTTTCCCATTCTATTGTTTCTATTCTATTGTTCCTATTTCTTTACCTTGTTCACTTAAGAAGGCTTTCTTGTCTCTCCTTATCTCTGCATTCAGTTGGGTATATCTTCCACTTTCTCCCTTGCCTTTCGCTTCTCTTTTTTTTCTCAGCTATTTGTAAGGCCTCCTCAGACAACCATTTTGCCTTCTTGAATTTCTTTTTCTTTGGTATGGTTTTGGGTCCTGCCTCCTGTACACTGTTATGAGCTTCTGTCCATAGTTCTTCAGGCACTCTGTCTACCAGATCTAATCCCTTGAATCTATTTGTCACCTCCACTGTATAATTGGAAGGGATTTGATTTTGCTCATACTCTCTTGATGAGGTTAAAAAGGAGCATGAAAAAGCTGGCTTAAAACACCACATTCATAAAACTAAGATCATGGCATCCAGTCCTATCACATCATGGCAAATAGTTGGGGGCAAAGTGGAAACAGTGAGAGATTTTATTTCCTTGGGCTCCAAAATTACTATGGACAGTGACTGCAGCCACAAAATTAAAAGATACTTGCTCCTTGGAAGAAAAGTTATGACAGACCTGTGTGTGTGTATGTTAATCACTCGGTCATGTCCGACTCTTGCAACGCCACTGTAGCTCACCAGGCTCCTCTGTCCTTGGGATTCTCCATGCAAGAATATTGGACTGGGTTGCCATTTCTTTCTCCAGTGACAAACCTACACAGTGTGTTAAAAAGTAAAGACATCACTTTGTTGACAAAGGTCTATGTAGTCACAGCTATGGTTTTTCCAGTAGTTATGTATGGATGTGAGAGTTGGACCATAAAGAAGGCTTAGTGCCAAAGAATTGATGCTTTCAAATTGTGGTGAAGAAGACTCTTGACAGTCCCTTGGACAACAAGGACATCAAACCAGTCAATCCTAAAGGAAATCAATCCTGAATATTCATTGGAAGGACTGATGCTGAAGCTCCAATACTTTGGCCACCTGATGCAAATATATGGCTCATTGGGAAAGACCATGATGCTGGGAAAGATTGACGGCAGGAGGAGAAGGGGATGACAGAGGATGAAATGGTTAGATGGCATTACTGACTCAGGAGATACTGAACAAACTCTTGGAGATAGTGAAGGACAGGGAAGCCTGACGTGCTGTAGTTCATGAGGTCACAAAAAGCTGGATATGACTTAGCGACTGAATAACAATACCTGAATGGTCTAGTGTTTTTCCCTACTTTCTTCAATTTAAGCCTGAATTTTTCAGTAAGGAACACATGATCTAAGACAGTAGCTCCAGTCCTTGTTTTTGCTGACTATATAGAGCTTCTCTGTCTTTAGTTGTAAATAATATATTCTATCTGATTTCACTATTGACCATTTGGTGATGTCCATTTGTAGAGTTGTCTCTTGTGTTGTTGGAAAAGGGTGTTTGCTATGACCAATGTGTTCTCTTGGCAAAACTCTGTTACCCTTTGCCTTCCTTTATTTTGGACTCCAAGGCCAAATGTACCTATTACTTCAGGTATCTCTTGATTTCCCATTTCCCATTCCAATCCCCTATGATGAAAAGGACCTTTTTTTGGTATTATTTCTAGAAAGTGTTGTAGGTCTTCGCAGAAGTGATCAACTTCAGCGTCTTTGGCATTAGTGGTTGGGGGCATAGACTTGGATTACCGCAATGTTGAATGCTTTGCCAAGGAAAGGAACTGAGATCAGTAGATTACATGGCTTATAAAAAACAAATTTATTTCTCACAGTTCTTGAGGCTGAAAGTCCCAGATCAGAGTAGCAGCGTGATTGGGTTCTAGGACCTTCTTCTGAATTGTAGACCACCAACTTATCATTATATCCTCACATGGAAGAATGAGAGTGAGCTATGTCTCTTGTCTCCTCTTGTAGGTGTATTAAACCATTCATGAGGGCTCCACCCTCATGACCTAATTACCTCCCAAGGCTCCAACTCCAAATACCATCACACTAAGGATTATATTTCAATTGAGGGGGTGGGCAGAAACTTTCAGTTCATTATACTTTACTACCGTCTAGCACTACATGGTGCCCCAGACTCATATGTATTCCCTGGTCCAGACCTAGAATCAATAAAGCCCTTGTTCCTCAAATTGGAATGTGATGTGTTTGTGTGCTTAGTTGCTCAGTCATGTCCAACTGTTTGGGACCCCATGGGTTGTAGTGCACCAGGCTCCTCTGTCCATGGGATCTCCCAGGCAAGCGTGCTAGAGAGGGTTGCTATTTCCCCCTTCAGGGGAAATCCCTGACCCAGGGATTGAACCCACATTTCCTGTGTCTACTACATTGCAGGCAGATTCTTTACCTGCTGAGCCATCTGGGAATGCTAGATGTGGTTATTGCTACTGGGGTGTTACTGCTTCCATACCTCTCAATTAACAGAGTAAAAAAATATAATTGTGTATACTACCCTATGTACATATACATATCTATGAATATTTCTATATATAAACATCTATATTATGCTAAACATGAGATCATACTGATGTCTTCAGTTCTAATCCTTTACCACATGAAAATTCCAGCTTTTCCATTCCTTACTTATCTTTCACCTCCACCGTAATAGTGAGAAACCTGGCTTCTGCCTCTTTTGTTCATTTAGTTAATTGTTAAATTCAAGTATATGTGTATAGCAGTTTCCACATTCTAACTCATACCCCATTGTTAACTCATAAATCTGGGCAACAGCTTCATCAAATAAAGAATAGTGTTTAGGTGCTGTTTCTTTTGCCTTAAGCATTAAAGGCTCTACTCATTTCCAAAGTCATTTATGTTAGCATGTTTCCTCCCTAACTCCTTTACTGAGGTGTTTTTCTTTTTTTCATGTACTTGTAATATAGTCTGATTCTTTTGTCACAATATGCATTCCATTCTGAGATTCTCCAATTTTCTATATACCTTTTAAAATATTTGCATCCATTAAGGCTTACTCTTTTTCTACTGTAAAGTTGTACACGTTTTTGACAAATGCATAGTATGCATAAAATTAGGTCTCCATCATTACAGAATCACACAGGATAGTTTTATACCCTCAATTAAAAACTATTTTCACCTTCCTCCTCCTGAACCCCTGATAACCACTAAACTTAAGGATGTTTCATGTCTTTTCCTGGGTTGATAGCTCACTTATTTTACCTTGGAATAATATTCCATTGTATGGATTATCACTATTTTTTTGTAATTTTTAAATTGAAGTATAGTTGAGTTATAATATCTTGTTAGTTTCAAATGTACAGCACAGTGATTCTTGAAAAGGTATATATATATATGTATATTCAGATTCTTTTCCTTTTTAGGTTATTACAAAATATTGACTGTAGTCCCCTGTACTATACAGTAGTTAATTGTTGATTATCTATTTTACATATAGTAGTGTGTATATGTTAAACCCAACCTTATCCCTTCTTCCACCTCCTTTTCCCTTTAGTAACCATAAATTTGTTTTCTATGTGTGTGAGTCAATTCTGTTTTGTAAATAAGTTGACTTGTATGATTTTTTTCTATTCCACATATTAGTGATATCATAAGACATTTGTCTCTGTCTGACTTACTTCACTTAGTATGATCATCTGTAGGTCCATCCACAATGCTGCAAATGACATTATTTTATTCTTTTTTATGACTGTTACATATGTATTAATATTCAGTATTTGTCTTTCTTTTTCTGACTTCCTTCACTCTGATAACAGGCTCTAGGTTCATCCACCTCATTAGAACGGACTGAAACACATACCTTTTTATGGCTGAATAAGGAGATCCAACCAGTCCATTCTGAAGGAGATCAGCCCTGGGGTTTCTTTGGAAGAAATGACGCTAAGGCTGAAACTCCAGTACTTTGGCCACCTCGTGCGAAGAGTTGACTCATTGGAAAAGACTCTGATGCTGGGAGGGATGGGGGCAGGAGGAGAAGGGGATGGCAGAGGATGAGATGGCTGGATGGCATCACTGACTCGATGGACGTGAGTGTGAGTGAACTCCGGGAGTTGGTGATGGACAGGGAGGCCTGGCGTGCTGTGATTCATGGGGTCGCAAAGAGTCGGACATGACTGAGCGACTGAACTGAACTTAATATTCCATTATATATACACATATATATATATACCATATATACCACATATACCACAGCCTATCATTCATCTGTCAGTGGACATCAAGATTGCTTCCATGTCTTGGTTATTATAAATAGTGCTGTAATGAACATTGGGGTATATGTATCTTTTCAAATTATAATTTCTCTGAATTATGTCCAGGACTGAGATTGCAAGATCATGTGGTAGTTCTGTTTTTAAGGAACCTCCATGCTGTTCTCCATAGAGGCTGTACCAATTCACATTCCTAAATGTAATGTAGCGTAGGAAGTTTCCTTTTTCTCTACACCCTCTCCAGCATTTATCATCTGTAGACTTTTTGATGATGGCCATTCTGACCAATATGAGATGGTACCTCATGGTTTTAATTTGCAGTTCTCTGCAGTGTTGAGCATCTTTTCATGTACCTTTTGGCCATCTGTATCTGGAGAAGGAAATGCCAACCCACTCCAGTATTCTTGCTTGAAGAATCCCATGGACAGAGGAGCCTGGCAGGCTACAGTCCATAGGATCGCAAGAGTCCGACACGACTTAGTGACTAAACCACCACCACCGTGTGCTCTTTGAAGTATCTATCTAGATCTTTTGCCCATATTTTTATTGTTTTTTTTTTAACTTGTTTATTCATTAATCTATTTAAGGACATCTTTGTTGCTTCCAGTTTAGAATAATTATGAATAAATCTACTGTAAACATTCACATGAAGTGTTTTTTTGTGACATAAATTTGCAAATCAGTTAAGTAAATATCTAGGAGTGGAACTGCTATACGTAGCAAGACTATGTTCAGTTCTATTTTAAAAATCCAAGAAAACAATACAACAAAAACCTGCCAAAATCTGTTCCATAGTGGCTGTGCCATTTTGTATTCCCATTAGCAATGAGTAAGAGTTACTGTTGCTCCACACTGTCACCAGTATTTGGTGTTGTCAGTATTCTCGGTTTTGGCCATTCTAATAGATGTGTAGTGATATCTCGTTTTAATTTGCATATCCTTGTGATATGGAGCATCTTTGATATGATTATTTGCCAACTGTATATATTCTTTGGTGAGGTATATAGATTATCTCCCATCCTCAAATAGGTTGTTTTCTTATTTTTCACTTTTAAGAATTCTTTATTTTAGACATGAGTCCATGATATGCAGGGCAAGAGGCTGAGCAGTGCAGTTCATAGGGATAAGATTCGCAAGGCAAAGAAAATCAGAGAATGGATCTGAGTAGGGGGTAGGTTTGGAAAACAGGGTTCCAAAAGAGGTAACAATCACCATAGTGGGTTTTTTTTTTAATTTCAATACATATGATACCTTACTTTTATTTTAAATTAAAAAAGAATAAAACTGACAGAATAAAAAAGGTCAAAATTTAATGTTAAAAAACTTCCTTATCACTAATCCTACTGTTTAGCTATTTTCCCCCTAATTCAAACTTATTTAGGGGCTGTCATGTACACACCAAAATTTATGTCGCATATGTAAACTGAGGAAATGACACAATGTAAACATCATCTAAATCTGCAAGCTTTCAATCAAAATTTAATTAACTTATTATTAAATATTAATATAAAACAGACATTCCCTCTAATTTATGTAACTACTGATCAAGGAAACCTCTAATTTACTTTGTGGTTTTAAATCGCATTTGTCTTCTTATAAGTAATAGGAAAATATTCCATAGACAAAAATTATAAAAGCCAAATTTATGGTGTATAATTCTACTATTTCAACTTGAGAAAGTACATTTTCATCCTAAGTTTATGTAGGTTCTTTTCAAAATTCATGTTAACATTTTTAAGAATTAAAATACACTTAAAGATATTTTGATCCTATTTCTTGGTTCCCCCCAAAAAAGTATAGCCTTTAAAATATTTAAGCATTTCTAATATTCTTCTCTTGCCTGGAGAATCCCAGGGACGGGGGAGCCTGGTGGGCTGCCGTCTATGGGGTCCCACAGAGTCGGACATGACTGAAGTGACTTAGCAGCTGCAGCATGCATATTTTTATCTTAGATATAACCACTACTTGAGATAAAGTAACTATAACTTATCATCAAAATAAGCACAGATTTGTGAATAAGAGTGGGTAATAACAATAACATTAGTAATAATTAGACAATGGTCATAAACTGAGTCTGTTTTAGGCAAACCTGGAAAAAGATTAAAGCTAAAGGTTTTAAAAATCTGAGTCAAACACTAACAAAAATACTCAAAAGTTTATGAAATACTTAGCATTAACTAGCACAAATATAATGACCTATCATAACAGATACTTAATAAATAACTTATTTAATACCAAAATGTTGATATTCATTTTTTTTTCTTTTTTTTTAGATCCTACTGTTATGATTTCTCCCTGTCCCACTGCCTCCCATCTCACATTTCCCATCCCACGCCATCCTTTCATTATATTTCAACTTGCATCCTTTCATGATAGACAGTCATGAACTTGGCCGACAAGTCTTCACAGGGCTTGTATCCTAGTGAAGGGAACAGACAGACTAAAAGTCAACAAAGAAGCAAGGTCATTATAACGTGGTGATCATCATTATAAAGATAATAATGAAAAGATGTGATGAGGAAGGAAGAAGAGGAGGGCCTACTTCAGAATCTGGGTCAAGAAAGTCCTCTCTGAGGAGGCAACTGCAAGGACAGAAAGAGTAGGAGGGAGAGAGGTATGAGTCTGAGGTGGGAAAGATAGGCAGAAGCTAAAATGATTCTGTGATTTAATGCCCAAAGACAGTTGGAGAAGGAAAGAGGGCACTATTAATAACTGCGTAGGCATGATACAGATAAAAAGGGGCTGCCCTGTGATCTGAGTGTGGCCCTAATAGAGGCCTGCTTCATAGACAGTGAGGAGAAGATTGGATTTTATTCTAAGGATAGTAGGATCCTCCAAGGGTCTAAATTAGGACAGCTCTGCTCTCTCTCTGTGTTTCAGATAAATGGATTGGAGAGGGTAAGAGTGTGATGGGGTGGAGGCCAGAGGAAAGACCTGTCAAGAGGCCTGCTTCCTCCAACGAAAGATGCTGGTATCTTGAACTGAGGTGACTGGGTTCATGAGAAAGAGAAACGAATGGTTTCACATATATTTTGGAGAAGAAATGTTGAGTTGAATCTGTTGGATAAGGACAAAAGAGAACCTAGGGGTGACCCTTCAGTTTTTGGCTTTAACTAATAGGTAGAGAGTGATCTCTTTATTGAAAGGTGGAAGAATGTGAAAGACAGACATTTGGGAAACTAGAACCACAATTGGGTTCTGCATATTGAAAGGCTGTTGTTGAATCACGCGAAGACACCGGGATTCTTGGCCCCCGGAGGAGAAGAATTCAAGCCGGGGCCAGAGACGAGGCTTGATCGGTCAGAGCTTTTGTGTAATAAATTTTTACTAAAGTATAAAGGAGATAGAGAAAGCTTCTGACATAGGCATCAGAAGGGGGCAGAAAGAGTACCCTATTCATTTGTTTTAAAGTAACAATTAGAAGAGCAACTTGATCTTAGGTTGTTAATAAAGGATGGGATGTTAAATATAAGACTGATTATTTAATTTTATAGAACAATTTAAAATATATTGAAAAGTTTTATAGAGTTTTTCTGCTCCCAACTTATCCACATACTGAATTCCCCAAAAGAATGCTACCATTAAACATTAGTTGCTTTTATTTTTTTTTTTTTATTCTTCCAATTTTATTTTATTTTTAAACTTTACATAATTGTATTAGTTTTGCCAAATATCAAAATGAATCCGCCACAGGTATACATGTGTTCCCCATCCCGAACCCTCCTCCCTCCTCCCTCCCCATACCATCCCTGTGGCCATCCCAGTGCACCAGCCCCAAGCATCCAGCATCATGCATCAACCTGGACTGGCAACTCGTTTCCCTACATGATATTTTACATGTTTCATTGCCATTCTCTCAAATCTTCCCACCCTCTCCCTCTCCCACAGAGTCCATAAGACTGTTCTATACATCAGTGTCTCTTTTTGCTGTCTCGACACCGGGTAATTGTTACCATCTTTCTAAATTCCATATATGTGCGTTAGTATACTGTATTTATGTTTTTTCCTTCTGGCTTACTTCACTCTGTATAATAGGCTCCAGTTTCATCCACCTCATTAGAACTGATTCAAATGTATTCTTTTTATGGCTGAGTAATACTCCATTGTGTATATGTACCACAGATCCATTCATCTGCTGATGGACATCTAGGTTGCTTCCATGTCTTGGCTATTATAAACAGTGCTGCGATGAACATTGGGGTACACGTGTTCTTTCCCTTCTGGTTTCCTCAGTATGTATGCCCAGCAGTGGGGTTGCTGGATCATAAGGCAGTTCTATTTCCAGTTTTTTAAGGAATCTCCACACTGTTCTCCATAGTGGCTGTACTAGTTTGCATTCCCACCAACAGTGTAAGAGGGTTCCCTTTTCTCCACACCCTCTCCAGCATTTATTATTTGTAGACTTCTGGATCGCAGCCATTCTGACTGGTGTGAAATGGTACCTCATAGTGGTTTTGATTTGCATTTCTCTGATAATGAGTGATGTTGAGCATCTTTTCATGTGTTTGTTAGCCATCTGTATGTCTTTTTGGAGAAATGTCTATTTAGTTCTTTGGCCCATTTTTTGATTGGGTCGTTTATTTTTTTCTGGAGTTGAGCTGTAGGAGTTGCTTGTATATTTTTGAGATTAGTTGTTTGTCGGTTGCTTCATTTGCTATTATTTTCTCCCATTCTGAAGGCTGTCTTTTTCACCTTGCTAATAGTTTCCTTTGATGTGCAGAAGCTTTTAAGGTTAATTAGGTCCCATTTGTTTATTTTTTGCTTTTATTTCAATATTCTGGGAGGTGGGTCATAGAGGATCCTGCTGTGATGTATGTCAGAGAGTGTTTTGCCTATGTTCTCCTCTAGGAGTTTTATAGTTTCTGGTCTTACATTTAGATCTTTAATCCATTTTGAGTTTATTTTTGTGTATGGTGTTAGAAAGTGGTCCAGTTTCATTCTTTTACAAGTGGTTGACCAGATTTCCCAGCACCACTTGTTAAAGAGATTGTCTTTAATCCATTGTATATTCTTGCCTCCTTTGTCGAAGATAAGGTGTCCATATGTGCGTGGATTTATCTCTGGGCTTTCTATTTTATTCCATTGATCAATATTTCTGTCTTTGTGCCAGTACCATACTGTCTTGATAACTGTGGCTTTGTAGTAGAGCCTGAAGTCAGGTAGGTTGATTCCTCCAGTTCCATTCTTCTTTCTCAAGATCGCTTTGGCTATTCGAGGTTTTTTGTATTTCCATACAAATTGTGAAATTATTTGTTCTAGCTCTGTGAAGAATACTGTTGGTAGCTTGATAGGGATTGCGTTGAATCTATAAATTGCTTTGGGTAGTATACTCATTTTCACTATATTGATTCTTCCAATCCATGAACATGGTATTAGTTGCTTTTATTTAAGGTCACATTTTCAAAGCCTAATCAAAGCATATCATATTATCAAATACTACTGGTTATGACAGAACCCTAGGAAAATGTCCTATTTGAGGGCTAAGACCTTATGATACAGATAAGGGAGAAATCTGGGAAAGCACTCCCGATTTCTGCCCTCTGGCCATAACAATTCATATACAAAGTTCACTCCCAGCCTTCCAAGATCCTCACAAAATTCCCATTCCTTTATATCATCACTTCATATCCATGCTCTTACCATCCGCAGTATACTAGAGCCAGATGTAGATGGGGCAGACTCCTCAAGCTCCTCAGGAGTTTCCGTGAACCAAAAAGTAAAATACCCTCCTCAAAATCATTATCTGCCCTGTTATACATCCATCAAACAACAATGAGAAAAGGACGTGGCAGCCACAGTAGAAACCTCCACTCTAAAAGTGTAAAACAAGTAACAGATACTGGTTCATAGCAATTCTGAAACCTAGCAGGACATTTTACCATTTCCTCTGTCCCAGGGACAGAGACTATTCCTTGATTAGGGCCCATTTCTTCTCCCTGAGAAAGGTTCTCTGGCTTCTATACCATCCTTAATTTTCCATAAGAAGTAGAGTGTGTTTGTAGCTAGGTAGTGTTCTCAGTCCGTGTTCTGCTTATAGGAAATTAATAACACAGATTTTTTTTTCCATTTTTACCTATCTCTGTCCCTTTTAACCCAAGCCATTAACGTTTCTGTTAAAATTTTTGGACTACCTATGTACTTACACAGAGAAGGTAATGGCACCCCACTCCAGTACTCTTGCCTGGAAAATCCCATGGACAGAGGAGCCTGGTAGGCTCCAGTCCATGGGGTCGCTAAGAGTCGGGCACAACTGAGCAACTTCACTTTCACTTTTCACTTTAATGCATTGGAGAAGGAAATGACAACCCACTTTAGTATTCTTGCCTGGAGAATCCCAGGGACAGAGGAGCCTAGTGGGCTGCTGTCTATGGGGTCGCACAGAGTCGGACACGACTGAAGCGACTTAGCAGCAGCAGCAGCAGCATGTACTTACATCATGTTTTAAGACAGACTTTTTAAGGCTTACTCATCTACTTTGTCTTCCAAATCAGGGTGTTATATGGACAATACCTTAAAGATTCTTGAAATCACCCCCTTTTTTTTTCCTTGCCAAAAGTGCCTAAGAAACTCCCTTAAGATTCTTAGAAACTCTACTGTCTAGATAAGAAGGTCAACAAGGCAAGCCCTTAAGATTCTTACAGGTTCTGCTATCTAGCTGAGAGTCTAACAGGCAAATTCCTAATCTTCCTGGGGTTGAACAAAGTCTTTCAACTGTACTCTTGAACTGATCTACATACTATAACTGTTTTTCTAGAAACACCCTGGATTTGATCAGGTTTTAATTTACTCTGAAAATCTTTTTTTGGTTAACAAGGACAGATATGAGAATAATTTCTGCCCCAACCCAGGAAATTCTTATTTGAAAGTGTTTCTTTATATCAGAAATTGATTGACTATCATTGCTGCTGCTGCTAAGTCGATTCAGTTGTGTCTGACCCTGTGCGACCCCATAGATGGCAGCCCACCAGGCTCCCCCGTCCCTGGAATTCTCCAGGCCAGAACACTGGAGTGGGTTGCTATTTCCTTCTCCAATGCATGAAAGTGAAAAGTGAAAGTGAAGTTGCTCAGTCGTGTCCGACCTTTGCGACCCCATAGACTGCAGCCTACCAGGCCCCTATGTCCATAGGATTTTCCAGGCAAGAGTACTGGAGTGGGTTGCCATTGCCTTCTCTGACTATCATTGCCATAGGTCAAATCCAGACTCTCACCTGCTTGTGTTAGTTTTTTTTAAACTGGGGCACAGCTAGGCCCATTCACTTACATATTGTCCATGTCTATATTCTTGCTACAACTGCAAATCTGAGTAGTCACTACAGACATTATAAAGCAGTCTGAAAAGGCCAAACTACTTACTATCTGGCCCATTAAAGAGAACAGTTGCTGATCTGTACTCTAGATTCTGCTTGAAAATGGAATAGTTTCATCTTTAGTTCATTTCATCCTACAAATGATCATATTAGTAAAACCGAAGAACTATGGACGGAGGTTAGTGACATTGAACATGAGGCAGTGATCAAGACCATCCCCAAGGAAAAAAAGGCAAAAGAGTTGTCTGAGGAGGCCTTACAAGTAGCTGTGAAAAGAAGAGACGCAAAAGGCAAAGTAGAAAAGCAAAGATATACCCATTTGAATTCAGAGTTCCAAAAAATAGCAAGCAGAGATAAGAAAGCCTTCCTCAGTGATCAATGCAAAGAAATAGAGGAAAACAACAGAATGGGAAAGACTAGAGATCTCTTGAAGAAAATTAGAGATACCAAGGGAACATTTCATGCAAAGATGGGCTCGATAAAGGACAAAAATGGTATGGACCTAACAGAAGCAGAAGATATTAAGAAGACGTGGCAAGAATACACAGAAGAACTGTACAAAAAATATCTTCATGACCCAGATAATCACAAAGGTGTGATCACTGACCTAGAGCCAGACATCCTGGAATGCAAAGTCAAGTGGGCCTTAGAAAGCATCACTACGAACAAAGCTAGTGGAGATGATGGAATTCCAGTTGAACTATTTCAAATCCTAAAAGATGATGCTGTGAAAGTGTGGCACTCACTATGCCACCAAACTTGGAAAACTCAGCAGTGCCCACAGGATTGGAAAAATGTCAGTTTTCATTCCAATCCCAAAGAAAGGCAATGCCAAAGAATGCTCAAACTACTGCACAACTGCACTCATCTCACATGCTAGCAAAGTAATGCTCAAAATTCTCCAAGCCAGGCTTCAATAGTATGTGAACCATGAACCTCCAGATGTTCAAGCTGGTTTTAGAAAAGGCAGAGGGACCAGAGATCAATTTGCCAACATCCATTGGATCATTGAAAAAGGAAGAGAGTTCCAGAAAAAACATCTACTTCTGCTTTATTGACTATGCCAAAGCCTTTGACTGTGTGGACCACAACAAACTGTGGAAAATTTCTAAAGAGATGGGCATATCAGACCACCTGACCTGCCTCTTGAGAAATCTGTATGCAGGTCAGGAAGCAACAGTTAGAACTGCACATGGAACAACAGACTGGTTCCAAATAGGAAAGGAGTATGTCAAGGCTGTATATTGTCACCTGCTTATTTAACTTCTATGCAGAGTACATCATGAGAAACACTGGGCTGGATGAAGCACAAACCGGATCAAGATTGCCGGGAGAAATATCAATAACCTCAGATATGCAGATGATACCACCCTTATGGCAGAAAGTGAAGAAGAAACAAAGAGCCTCTTGATGAAAGTGAACGAGAGTGAAAAAGTTGGCTTAAAGCTCAATATTCAGAAAACAAAGATCATGGCATCTGGTCCCATCATTTCATGGCAAATAGATGGGGAAACAGTGGAAACAGTGTCAGGCTTTATTTTGGGGGGCTCCAAAATCACTACAGATGGTGACTGCAGTCATGAAATTAAAAGACACTTGCTCCCTGGAAGGAAAGTTATGACCAACCTAGACAGCATATTCAAAAGCAGAGACATTACTTTGCCAACAGTGGTCCATCTAGTCAAGGCTGTGGTTTTTCCAGTGGTCATGTATGGATGTGAGAGTTGGACTATAAAGTAAGCTGAGCACCAAAGAATTGATGCTTTTGAACTGTGGTGTTGAAGAAGACTCTTGAGAGTCCCTTGGACAGCAAGGAGACCCAACCAGTCCATCCTAAAGGAAATGAGTCCTGAATATTCATTGGAAGGACTGATGCTGAAGCTGAAACTCCAATATGTTGTCCACTTGATGTGAAGAACTGACTCATTTGAAAAGACTCTGATGCTGGGAATGGTTGAAGGTGAGAGGAGAAGTGGACGACAGTGGATGAAATGATAGGTTGGCATCACCAACTCAATGGACATGAGTTTGAGTAAGGTCCGGGAGTTGGTGATGGACAGAGAGGCCTGGCATGCTGCAGTCCATGTAGTCACAAAGAGTCAGACACAACTGAGTGTCTGAACTGAACTGAACTGAATCATATAGACCTGAAAAATACCAACTGACACAACATTCTGTCTAGAAACCTCCTTAGTCAAATATACAAGTTCATTAGATATAGTTTCTATATTTCATATTGCCACAGATTACAGCATTGTCAAACCTGCTGCCTCTATGTGACAGGGCAAAAATTCACCTTTTATCCAGGCTCAAATAACTATTTCCTCACTCTCTTACCAGCCTCTACTGACTGTCTCCTTGAGGTTCTTTTAGCCTACATTCACTGCCTAGATCCAAGCCAACACCACATTTTAGATTTTCATTACAGCAGCAACTTACTAGGTATCAATTTCTATTTTGGTTATCTAGTGCCAAAAAACAAACCATTCCATAACTTAATAGTTTGTAATAACATTCATTGTATTATCTTTAATGATTCTATATGTTCAACAGGGTCAGGTAACCTCTTTTGCTCATGTCAGACAGTGCCGCAATCATCTAGGGGTTCCACTGAACAGTGAGATGGATGCATTGGTTATTTATTGCTGTGTAATATGTTATATATTTACTATATATATATATATATATATATATATATACACTACATATGTAACAGTCTGTGAAGTATAATATAGAACTTAACAGCTTAAGACAACAAAAATGTATTCACTCCTAGTTTTTGTGGGTAGGAATCTGGGAGTAACTTAGTTGGGTGGTTCTGACTCAGAGTTTCTGCTGAGGTTGTAGTCAAGATTTGGCTGAATTGCACTCATCTGAACCTTGCAAATCTGCTTCATGTATTTGTAGGTAGGCCTCAGTTCTTCACCTGATAAAGCCCTCTCCATAGGCTCCCTGATTGTTGTTGTGACATTGGCAGCTGGCTTTCCCAAGTGAGTGATCTGAAAGAGGGTCATCATGTGAAAACCACAGTACAGTTATAGTGTAATCTTGGGAGTTACTTATTATCACTTATCCGGTACTTGTTTGGTTATACAAACCAACACTGGTACAACGTAGGATTACACAAGAACATGAATAATGGGAAGTGGACTTCATGGGGTGCCATATTGGAGAATGGCTACCACAATGGCTCACTTATATGGCCATCAATTAGTGTTCAGTGTAGCTGATGTGCACTGGATTTAATTTTTGTGGGTCTTCCATCTAAGTTGAGCTTTTCATAGCATGAAGGCTGAGTTCCAGGCGGCAACAAGTAAAAGCTTCCAATTCTCTTAAGCCTGGGCTTAGAAATCCCAGAATGTCCTTCTGCTACATTCTATTTGTAAAAGCTAGTCACAGGCCAGTCAAGATTCAAGGAAAGCAGAAGTAAGCTCCATCTCTTAATATGAAGAGTGGCAAATATATATAGGAAGGGAGGAACTGTTAGAGGACACTTTTGAAGATGAGCTAACATTGGAAATGCATACCAAATGCTATTCTGCTCCTGCTCTCTGACCTAGTGTAGGAGATTCCCATTTCCCCATCTAAAATCCAGAGGACAAGGTTGTCTATTGAACTAATCCCTAGATGTCAGCCTTCTGGGACACAGAGAGGATTTTAAAGGAGTTAAAATAAAACTAGAAGAGAAAATAAATAAATAAAACTAGAAAACACCTGCCACAGTTCTGAAATATAAATTATAAACAATCCCAGGGGAATTATATTTTCAGCAAAATGATATAGTTAAAAGGTTTCAATTATCTATAAAAGTAGCTGAGTAAACAGGATGATTTTTATAACTAGCCCCTTCCCTTTGGTCTGGTCAATTGCAGGTACAGAAGTTCTTCACTTTGAGTATTGAACTCTACGTGGTACAAAAGTTGGAAATCACATAGGTCTGACTGACTATTCACATATTCATTTCGATTAGAGAAGAGTTTAGAATAAAAGTAAATGCTGTTACTATGAACCCCCTTCTTCACACTTTTGTTAACACAGCTAAAACAAATAGCCACATTTTATATCTTTTCTTTAAAATTAGTAGCCTACTTTAGGTTCTACATTCCAACTCCTGACTACCAAACCCTTCCCAGTTAATCTGCAGCTTCTTTTTGTAGAGACAGGGCCCATGACTATACATCTGGCTTTAATTTACAATCCATATGAACATGGATGGTTTTCCTTGGTGTTAAATGTAGCCATTTTCTAGACACTACTTACTAGAGTGCTTCTACCCATCAGATCATAGCCTAGAGATAGAGTGTTAACTCAGATCCTGCCTGATACTATTACATTGCCGCATACATTGTATTTGTGGTCACCCACATTGGAGTTAGTCCTCTAACCCCTGTTTCATTCTGGCCTGACTTAATCTCTTCTCTTTAATGACTTGCCTTTGAAGAAAGCACTGTACTAGATGTCATGAACATTAGAAAAAAGGAAATCTAGTAATTTAGCTGTGCTTTGGGCAGTGACAATATTTTTCATGACCACCTGAAAATCTAATATTGTATGGATGGTTACCTATCATCTTCAAAAGTTAACACCAAAAGCTAGCAGCATGGCATTTTGACATTTAGTGCAAACATCCTAAGTAAGAAGTTTGCATTTTTGTACTCTGTTCAAAACACTCTTGCTATGGATTTGCATGCCCGTGATAAACTTTTTTCACCTTGCAAAAAGCACTATTAAAGTGTTTTCATATTTTGGTATGTGTTTGAATTTTAAACTTTCAAAAATCTATCTAATTGCTATCATTTTTTATCTCTTCCATTAAGCTAAATATTTCCTATCATCCCTTATAACCAAGGCAGTGATGATCTGGTTGCCAATATTCCTATTACTCATTCAAAAACCTCCATTAGTCAGAAACTTGATGAATTTTTAATATGTTATTTTCAATGGTACTATCATATTTTAATGCAGGATATGGTACTATTTCAGGTGCAATGTGTTTTGTAAATATTAGTCTTCAAATAAATGGGTTTATCTCTGCTATTCCATAAATATAAACATGGAAATAGAGCTAATAAGTGAATTGCCCAGGATCTCACAAAAATCAAAGCAAAATTAGGATATCACCAATTTTATCTCCATCTGTGTCCTTGGATTATAAAATCAGATTCTTCTTAAGAAGTTTTGTAGGCCACTGTACAAAATATGAGTCAAGCTATTTTATGGGCCAACTCTGTAAGAGGATATAACTGATGGGTCTAAAATAGCATTGTCTGTAAAATACAGATTGCATGGAAAGAGTATATAAAACATATAAGGTCAGATTACAGTATAATAATAACATAAACATATCTCTATCACCCAGTTTAGGAAATAGAGTATCACCAGTTAAAAGCCCTCTGTTGTACCTTCTTAAGTATATTTTGCCTTCACTTCCAATACCCAGAGAAAACCACCATCCTGAATTTTGTATTGTTTCCTAAGTTTCTTTATATTTTTATAACCTATGCATGAATTCTAACACAATGTAAAACTTCTATGAACTCTTCACATGTCGCATTTAACATAAATGGAATCTTACCATTCTCTGTCTGACTTGCTTCTTACACCAAACAATGTACTTGGAGATTTATCTATGGTGATGTATTTGGCTATGTTTCATTAATTTTCTCTCCTCTATAGGATTTGACTGTATGAGTATATTACAGTTTGTATCTTATAGTTGATAGACATTCCATTTTTCCAGTTTTTTGATACTACTGCAATGCTCCTATAGAGCATTGTTCTAAATGGTTTCCTCGTGCACAAGCAACAGGGCAAATGCCAACTACTCAAATTGCTGGCTAATAATTGCAGGCAGGTTCAACTTTACTTAGTAATACTATTGCAGTCATAATGGGCTAGAACAACCTCCAAAATTTTAGTGGTTAAAACGTCAAAGTTTTATTAGTTGCCCATGTTATGTATTCACCTTAGATAGGGGGTTGGGTGAGGAGAGTCTTCCACATCATTCTCCCTTAGGTAATATTACCAGTCACCATGGAACAGGGGGGAAACCCTGGTCAATCACTTCCAGGTCTTGAAATCTCCCACTTTGAAATGATATGGGTCATATAGCTTAATTTCAAGGGGGTGGTGCAATTTTAACATATGCCCAGGAGAAGAGTAAGAAATATCTTTGATTGTCTGCTAATGACTCCACACTATTTTCAAAGGGACTGCTCCAATTTGCACACCTACAAGAAATAATGAGAGCTCCTGCCAAATTTGATAGTGTCAGATACTCTTCTGTATTATCTTCTAAATGCTTCTAGTGTCTCTTATCTAGACCTTTCATCCACTTGGAACTCATCTTCATGTATATTGTGATATAGAGCACCATTTTTACTTTGCCATTTCCACATGTATAGCTGTATATGAATCAAGATAGATTATCAATGACTCCCAGCCAGGGGGGTATTTTGCTTTCTAGAGGACATTTGACAATGTCTGGAAACAGTTATGTTTGTCACAAAAGGAAAGATGGTGCTTCTGGCAATGAGTGAATAAAGGCCAGGGATGCAGATTTTTTGAACAAATCCTACAATTCACAAGACAGCCCCACACATAAAAGAATTATCCATCCCATCATCAACAGTGCTGAGGTTGAGAAACACTGGATTAGATTACCCCATTGTCAGGAAAAAAAGACCTTTTGATAATAAAGGTTATTTCTCTCTTAGAATCATGTCAACTGAGGATTAGTTGATGTTATGTTCCCCTATGTGGATCATTGCCAATCTCATAGCAAAGGGGGAAAGAGAATGCATTCATAATATGTATGCAATAGGTCTACCAGAAGCGCCACACATCTCTTCCTCTCAAATTTTTTGGCCAAAATCTATGGATGAGTTTTGCACTTTAAGGAGCTAGCAAGCAAAGCAAGTTAAACCCAAACTAAATATAAGAAAGAAGATAATAAAAACAAGAATGAACTCAGTGAAATAATGAATATAGATTAGTATACCCACTATGGAGAACAGAATGGAGGAACAGTATACAGGTTCCTTAGAAAAACTAAAAAAAGCTACTATATGATCCAACAACCCCACTCCTGGGTGTATACCCAGAGAAAAATATAATTTGAAAAGATATGTATCTGGTAAACAAGAACAAAAGTGAGGAAGGTCAGGCTAGAGAATGAAGAACTAGAGGAAGGAGGTAAAATGGAACAATGAGGTGAGTATACGAAATAGAGATGAGAAGAGCCTGAATTCAGCACAAAGAAGTAAACAATAGACATTTTGTGGACCCTTTTCAAAGAAATCAATTCACCTTTTCCTCATAGATGAAGTCATGGCTTCAGGAATATTATAGGGTACAAGGCTTGACCCTAAAGTCCTACAGTTGTGTATTTTTGTTAAGGCAATTTATTCCTTTGAGGATATTAATTAGTAGAGACTTGCAGTGGTTTTATTACTTTCTTTTTAAAGGTCTGCCATGCTACATGTAACTAATGCTGCTTCTGCTGCTGCTAAGTCGCTTCAGTCGTGTCCGACTCTGTGCGACCCCATAGACGGCAGCCCACCAGGCTCCCCCGTCTCTGGGATTCTCCAGGCAAGAACACTGGAGTGGGTTGCCATTTCCTTCTCCAATGCATAAAAGTGAAACGTGAAAGTGAAGTCGCTCAGTCGTGTCCGACTCTTCACGACCCCATGGATTGTAGCCTTCCAGGCTCCTCCATCCATGGGATTTTCCAGGCAGGAGTACTGGAGTGGGGTGCCATTGCCTTCTCCAACTCGTAACTAATAATGATGTATAAATACTAATATATAGGTACTTATTAGAAAATCTATAAAGTATATTAACAATTAGCTTATATGAAAATCTCTTGATGCTTCTGAGATTTCACACATATGATACTTTAGTGCATCTTACTATATATTGATAGTGTTAAAAATGATTAGGGAAACAATCTAGGTGATTAAAAACAAATTTTGTGAGTTGTATCTTTTTATTTTTTAATTTTGTGGTGAAAATTAAATCATTCATTAAATATCTGTTGATACGTACTATGTGCTAAGCACTGAATTGGGTACAAAAAAAGTAAATTATCTTTTTTATGGAACATACAGGTTTATCACGGAAATTAAATTTACATATCATACATAATAGAAAATAAATGCAAAGAGAAAATATAGGTAGAGACTTTAAGAGATGCAAAGCTTATATGTGGTGATAGGTTCAAATAAGGCATCCTTGAGGTAGAGGGCTAAGCTCCTCTGAAGGCAAGATTATAAATGGGATTATAATAGCTGCCATTTATTCAATATTTACTAAGTAATGAGTATTTTCTAAGTACTAATTTTGAGGGGGTAGGATTTCAAATGATGCTTAAAATTTTTTATTGAAGTAAAGTTGATTTACAATGTTGCTATTTCCTCATACACAGCAAAGTGATTCAGTTTTATATATATATATGAAAATGAAAATATTCAGTTTTATATATAAATAATATGAAAAATAAAAAATTTTCATATTCTTTTCCATTATGGATTATTATAAGATATTGAATACAGTCCCCTTTGCTTCACTGGTGGGTCAGATGGTAAAGAATCTTCCTGCAACGTAGGATACCCAGGTTCGATTCCTGGGATGGGAAGATCCCCGGGAGAAGTAAATGGCTACCCACTCTAGTATTCTTGCCTGGAATATTCCATGGATAGAGGAGCCTGGCAAGCTACAGTCCTTGGGGTCGCAAAGAGTCAGATATGACTGAGACATTTTCAGGGAGAAAATATTTGCAAACAATGTGAATGACAAGGGCTTAATTCCTAAAATACACAAACATCTCATACAACTCAATAAAAATAACTAAAAAACCCAATCAAAACGTGGGCAGAAGACTGAAGTAGACATTTCTCTGAAGACATCCAGATGCCCAATAGGCACATGAAAAGATGTTCCACTTTGCTAAATATTAGAGAAATGCAAACCAAAACTACAATCAGGTTTCACCTCACACTAATCAGAATGGCCATCATTAAAAAGTCTACAAATGAATACTGGAGAGGCTGTGGAGAAACTCTCCTACATTACTGGCAGGAGTAGAAATTGGTTCAGCCATTATGAAAAACTATGGAGACCTTAAAAAACTAAAGATAGAGTTACCATATTACCCTGTAATACCACTCCTGGCAATGTATCCGGAGACAACTATAATTCAAAAAGATACATGTACCCGTGTTCATTGCAGCACTATTTTTTTGGGCTCCAAAATCACTGCAGATGGTGACTGCAGCCATGAAATTAAAAGACGCTTACTCCTTGGAAGGAAAGTTATGACCAACCTAGATAGCATATTCAAAAGCAGAGACATTACTTTGCCAACAAAGGTTCGTCTAGTCAAGGCTATGGTTTTTCCTGTGGTCATGTATGGATGTGAGAGTTGGACTGTGAAGAAGGCTGAGCGCCGAAGAATTGATGCTTTTGAACTGTGGTGTTGGAGAAGACTCTTGAGAGTCCCTTGGACTGCAAGGAGATCCAACCAGTCCATTCTGAAGGAGATCAGCCCTGGGATTTCTTTGGAAGGAATGATGCTAAGGCTGAAGCTCCAGTACTTTGGCTACCTCGTGCGAAGAGTTGCCTCATTGGAAAAGACTCTGATGCTGGGAGGGATTGGGGGCAGGAGGAGAAGGGGACGACAGAGGATGAGAAGGCTGGATGGCATCACTGACTTGATGGACGTGAGTCTCAGTGAACTCCGGGAGTTGGTGATGGACAGGGAGGCCTGGTGTGCTGCGATTCATGGGGTTGCAAAGAGTCGAACACGACTGAGCGACTGAACTGAACTGAACTGAACTGAAGACATGAAATAACCTAAGTGTCCACCAACAGATGAATGCGCACACGCGCACACACACACACATTGGAATACTACTTAGCCATAAAAAAGAAGAAAATAATCCCACTTTCCACATACAGCAACATGAGTGGACCTAGAGATTATCATACTAGGTGAAGTCAGAAAATAACAAGTATCATATGATATCACTTATATGTGAAATGTAAAATACAATACAAATGAATTTATCTATGAAACAGAAAGACTCACAGACCTAGAACAAACTTATATGCTTACCAAAGGGGGAGTGAGGTGAGGTGGAACAAATTAGGAGTTTGGGGCTAGCAGATACAAACTACTATATTTATATAAAATAGACAAACAAAGCAAACTTTATTTAAAACTTCATGAAGTGAACAGTCTCCTTTCAGAGAACTGCAAAATGGGGCATAAAGCAGGAAACTTTTATACATTAAAGAATAAAGATCAGGAGCAGAAAAATGGGAAATATTTACTTGACCAGGGCTACATACCACGTTTGAGCTGAGAAGGAACTGGGTTGGCTTAGCATTTAGGGTTTGACTGACTGCATATACCAAGTTTCTGTTCAAGCAGAGCATTTACAAGAAAATGAAGATATTCAAGTTTTGATTTGCCCACATAGCGCCCTGGGCAGGAGCAGGGAGTGGCTTTATCCTAAACCTAGAATTTATTTCAACAACAGTAACTGCTATTTTCTAAACAAATTGTGTGCTAAATACACTATTTATAAAACATATTTTACAACTTCATCTTGTTTTAATTATGAGTAGCATCTGTGTGAATATAGTTTCTTACTCTGGACTATAGCACAACATAGTAAATAAACAATACTAAATCTATCAGTTCACCAAATGTAGGCTTAGCTTTAATATACTGAGAAGCACTCATCTAAAAATAGCAAAATAAGGGCTACACATCATCATCAGTCCAGTTCAGTTCAGATGCTCAGTCATGTGCGACTCTCTGCGACCCCACAAATTGCAGCATGCCAGGCCTCCCTGTCCATCACCAACTCCCGGAGTTCACTCAGACTCACGTCCATTGAGTCAGTGATGCCATCCAGCCATCTCTACCTCTGTCGTCCCCTTCTCCTCCTGCCCCCAATCCCTCCCAGCATCAGAGTCTTTTCCAATGAGGCAACTCTTCACATGAGGTGGCCAAAGTACTGGAGTTTCAGCCTTAGTGTCATTCCTTCCAAAGAAACCCCAGGGCTGATCTCCTTCAGAATGGACTGGTTGGATCTCCTTGCAGTCCAAGGGACTCTCAAGAGTCTTCTCCAACACCACAGTTCAAAAGCATCAATTCTTCGGCACTCAGCCTTCTTCACAGTCCAACTCTCACATCCATATGTAACCACAGGAAAAACCATAGGCTTGACAAGCCGGACCTTTGTTGGCAAAGTAATGTCTCTGCTTTTGAATATGCTATCTAGGTTGGACATAACTTTCCTTCCAAGAGTAAGTGTCTTTTAATTTCATGGCTGCAGTCACCATCTGCAGTGATTTTGGACTCCAGAAAAATAAAGTCTGACACTGTTTCCACTCTTTCCCCATCTATTATTAACTTATTTAACTTATATGCAGAGTACATCATGAGAAATGCTGGACTGGAAGAAACACAAGCTGGAATCAAGATTACTGGGAGAAATATCAATAACCTCAGATATGCAGATAACACCATCCTTATGGCAGAAAGTGAAGAGGAACTAAAAAGCCTCTTGATGAAAGTGAAAGAGGAGAGTGAAAAAGTTGGCTTAAAGCTCAGCATTCAGAAAATGAAGATCATGGCATATGGTCCCATAACTTCATGGGAAATAGATGGGGAAAGAGTGGAAACGCATCATCATATGCAGGTTTAAATGCAGCATAAATCTTGCAGATTTGACTTCTGAGTAGTCTGCATCTGTCTTCATTACAGTGAATGTGTATCCCCAAACTTCTGAGTTCTCACATACAAAGGATAAAATCATGAAAAAGGTAATTAAATAGTAGCGGTGATTCATTTAAAAAATATTTATCGGATATATATTTTGGCCATGAGAAGTAAAAATGCAATGCTGACCTAGCCAGACATAAACCCTGGGTACCTGAATTTCATAATCTCATAGTGCAAATGAACTTGAATACCTAATGTATTTTCTATGAAGCACTCTAAAACTACCTGTACTATATCGACTGGCCAGGCCAATGTCACTTTTTGATGGCATTTTTATGAGAGCTAAACTGCAAGAAAGAAGCAGTCTTATAAATTACTATGCTGCTGCTGCTGCTAAGTCGCTTCAGTCGTGTCCGACTCTGTGCGACCCCATAGACGGTGGCCCACTAGGCTCCCCCGTCCCTGGGATTCTCCAGGCAAGAACACTGGAGTGGGTTGCCATTTCCTTCTCCAATGCATGAAAGTGAAAAGAGAGAGTGAAGTCGCTCAGTCGTGTCGGACTCTTAGCAACCCCATGGACTGCAGCCCACCAGGCTCCTCCGTCCATGGGATGGATTTTCCAGGCAAGAGTACTGGAGTGAGGTGATAAATTACTATAGGGAAGCAATTTTATCATTTGCACAGATATTTGAGAACATCTCAAAATTGTTATCTACAGCATCACCACCAAATTCTCAAAACAAAATAAAACAGAATAAACAATGAAACCTAGTAACAATAATTATCTGTCAAGTGTCCTATTTGGAAGGCTGGGAAATACTGTACATGATGTAATATAAAACAAAAGATATTTTTGTAACTTTTAGGTAAAGTTTGAAATATCTACCTTAAGGTCTCTGTCTCTATCTTTATTTCTTTCTTCTATGTAAACTTCCATGAACACACACATTATTTCCTATTTTATCACTCATCTCAGACGTCTAAGTGGAAAGAGCACAAATATGGCTGAGACATCAAGACGGTTTCCTGCTTCAATTGGTTCCAGATTTATCTTTCAGAATTTTCATTTTAATTACATTTTGGGACTTCCTTGGTGGTCCAGTGGTGAAGAATCTGCCTGCCAATGCAGGGGATATTGGTTTGATCCCTGATCCAGGAAGATTCCCATATGCCACAGAGCAATTAAGCCCCTGTGACAGAGCTGTTGAGCCTGTACTCTAGAACCCGGGAGCAGCAACTAGAGAAAGTCTGTACATGGCAGTGAAAACTCAGCACAGCCAAAAATAAACAAATTAAAAAAAAAATTTTTTTAGTATTTCTGTGAATTTTAATGGGAAAATGATAATATATTTCATCTCAACTCAAATAACCAAACACTTTTCACAGATAGAAAAAAATATAACAATTGAATGATGCAATTTCACATAAAATGTAAAACAATGAAGAGTCCTCATATTTTCCAAAAGAGAAGGAGATGATTTGATAGTGGTGGAGGAGGGTGTGAGAGATTCACTCTTTGGAAGTTTTGCTCTTTCTTCTGCATGAAGTGCATCAGTTTTTAACTGTTAGGAGGCTCACAATTTAAAAATTAAATACATTTTAAGAAGAGAAGGAAAAAAGGGAAAAGTAATCACTAGTTTTTAAGTAAAATGTATACTAACCCTCCAAGTATTTTGGCTTGTGCTAATCAGTTATTGAACAATATTTCGCAAAATGTGTGCCTTCCAGTATTTTGTCTAAGAGCAAGGATTCTACACCCATTTCATTTGAATTTTGGGGCTTTTAATATTTTCATCACTTCAAAGGCATGTTAAGAAAATGTATCATACTCCAAATTTTAATACATTGGTGGTTTCATCGCTAAGTTGTGTCTGACTCTTGCAACCCCATAGACTGTAGCCTGCCAGGGTCCTCTGTCCATGGGATTCTCCAGGTAAGAATACTGGAGTGGGTTGCCATTCCCTTCTCCAGGGGATCTTCCTGACCCAGGAACTGAATGCAGGTTTCCTGCATTGCAGGCAGATTCTTTACCAACTGAGCTATGAGGGAAGCCATTTAATACATCAGTAGCTGGCAATACTTGTATTTGTATTGTCACATTAATTGTTTTTGGTGTAGCTTTAGCTAAAGGCTTTTTCTGGGACTTTTTAAATGTAAATGTATAAAACTACAAAGTTACAAAATTATAATTTTCTATATAATAGAAAAATTTTTATAAAAGAATTATAAAATTGGCAGGGATACATTTTTTAAAAATCTATTATTAACAGTTGCAACTTGTCTTTGCAAATCAAAATTTTCTTGATTAGCTTGTCACCAAATATAATAAAGAGATAAATCAGATGCCAAGGCTGTTATTTATAACCTCTAATTTCAAATCTATATATCATCAAATGGTTTAATTTTATCCAGAATGAAATACAAATTTATTCTATAATTTTTATGTTAGTTGCTGCTAAGTCACTTCAGTCGTGCAGACAATGCATGAAAGTGGAAAGTGAAAATTGAAAGTGAAGTCGTTCAGTCGTATTTGACTCTTAGCGACCCCATGGACTGCAGCCTACCAGGCTCCTCTGTCCATAGGATTTTCCAGGCAAGAGTACTGAAGTGGGGTGCCATTGCCTTCTCCGTTGTATGTTAGTAAATTTATGTAATATAAGTACTTTTTCTTCCGTTTTATAAAAAGATTTTTATTTTTATTGGATAAAGTATTCCACCTATACTGCCAAGTCGCTTCAGTCATGTCCAACTCTGTGCGACCCCATGGACTGCAGCCCACCAGGCTTCTCCGTCCATGGGATTCTCCAGGCAAGAACACTGGAGTGGGTTGCCATTTCCTTCTCCAATGCATGAAAGTGGAAAGTGAAAGTGAAGTCGCTCAGTCGTGTCTGACTCTTAGCAACCCCATGGACTGCAGCCTACCAGGCTCCTCCATCCATGGGATTTTCCAGGCAACAGTACTGGAATGGGTTGCCATTGCCCACCTATACTACATGTGTGTGTTTGGCCTAGCTTTTGTTTTCAGTGTTTGGATATCTGAATATTTTTATTTTTCAGACTGGAATATCTAAAAAACTATATCTGTTATTTAATGGTACTTACAAGGTTATAATGAAGATACTGTGTCCATTAAATTGGTATTCAAATACAAATGGAAAAATTATAATGGTATAATGGTAACTTTTTTCTGTATTTTCTCTGAAGAATATATAACTCAATACCTGTCTATTTTGCACATTATGCCAATCAAAAGTTGACATGTACTCATTTCAGAGTCTTGAGGAAAACCGTGTTAAATTTGGGTGACAAGAAATTCAAATCCTTTGCTACAAATTCAGAAAAAATGTTTATTTGAAAATAATGTATTGACTAAATTCAATATTACCAATCCTAACAAAAGGAAGTAAACGTATTGGCTGAAATCCCAGGCAGATAACATAATGAGTGAAGTGATCCTCTACAAGTGTGAATGAAGGAATCAGGGCAATGCCCTGAGTCCATGTCCTACCTAAAATAGTTAACAGCTATTTAGCTTTGACCAATCATTACTATATGTGAGTGTGGGACTAGAGGTACCAGATTATGTGATTCTTTTCAAGAAGATACTGAGAAACATATTTGTTAAAAACATGAAAGCTATTTGCAAATGTTGCCCCCCACCCACAATAACTCAGTGCTGGCAAAATAAAACGAGGCAGTTAGTCTGTGACCCCTAACTATGTAAATCAAGCTCAATTATTTCAAATAATTTTCATTTTGTATGAATTACAGGGACAAATATGAGACTGCATTATGAAGAATAGATTCACTATTTAAAACTAAAGAATTCAGCTCATATAAAATACATAAATTCACTTAAGCATTTACATATTTTTGAAAATATATATTTCAGTACATTTTATTCTTCCATTAACCACTAAAAATATGTTAAAAACCAAAAGTAACTATTCCCCCCAAAGTAATAACTTTAAACTTAATTCAACTAGCCTTTTAGAAAAGAATTAAAGAAGACATTTCCTTGAGTCTTTAACCATATTTCATAATATTTTCAAATTAACCTTAAAAAGAACTATAAGAATTCTTGAAAATGATTTAATATAGTCCTTTATGTTATGCATGAGTAAGGTCCAGAAAGGAGAATTGTTTGTCCAATATCACAAAAATAGCTAACCACAAAATTGACAATCCAAATAGCATGAAGGTGAGAAGTAACATCCGCTGGATCATCGAAAAAGCAAGAGAGTTCCAGAAAAACATCTATTTCTGCTTTATTGACCGTGCCAAAGCCTTTGATTGTGTGGATCACAATAAACTGTGGAAAATTCTGAAAGAGATGGGAATACCAGACCACCTGACCTGCCTCTTGAGAAATCTGTATGCAGGTCAGGAAGCAACAGTTAGAACTGGACATGGAACAACAGACTGGTTCCAAATAGGAAAAGGAGTACGTCAAGGCTGTATATTGTCACCCTGCTTATTGAACTTCTATGCAGAGTACATCATGAGAAATGCTGGGCTGGAAGAAGCACAAGCTGGAATTAAGATTGCTGGGAGAAATATCAATCACCTCAGACATGCAGATGACACCACCCTTATGGCAGAAAGTGAGGAGGAACTAAAAAGCTTCTTGATGAAGGTGAAAGAGGAGAGTGAAAAAGTTGGCTTAAAATTCAACATTCAGAAAATGAAGATCATGGCATCTGGTCCCATCACTTCATGGGAAATAGATGGGGAAACAGTGGAAATAGTGTCAGACTTTATTTTGGGGGGCTCCAAAATCACTGCAGATGGTGACTACAGCCATGAAATTAAAAGATGCTTACTCCTTGGAAGAAAAGTTATGACCAACCTAGATAGCATATTCAAAAGCAGAGACATTACTTTGCCAACAAAGGTCCGTCTAGTCAAGGCTATAATTTTTCCAGTGGTCATGTATGGATGTGAGAGTTGGACTGTGAAGAAGGCTGAGCACCAAAGAATTGATGCTTTTGAACTGTGGTGTTGGAGAAGACTCTTGAGAGTCCCTTGGACTGCAAGGAGATCCAACCAGTCCATTCTGAAGGAGATCAGCCCTGGGATTTCTTTGGAAGGAATGATGCTAAAGCTGAAACTCCAGTACTTTGGCCACCTCATGCGAAGAGCTGCCTCATTGGAAAAGACTCTGATGCTGGGAGGGATTAGGGGCAGGAGAAGGGGACGACAGAGAATGAGACGGCTGGATGGCATCACTGACTCGATGGACGTGAGTCTGAGTGAACTCCAGGAGTTGGTGATGGACAGGGAGGCCTGGTGTGCTGCAATTCATGGGGTCACAAAGAGTCAGACATGACTGAGTGACTGAACTGAACTGAACTGAAGAAGTAACATTTAATATTTCAAATTGAGATTATGAAATGAATTATAACATAGTATGTAAGAAAATATAGCATATGTAGAAAATATATGAAATGTACAACTGATATGAGTAAATTCTACTAAGAGATTTAAAGAACTTTACTCTTACTTTTAATATACATTCATTTATATTTTTATGGTTGATAAATCACTTTTCATTTAATTTAGAGTGAAAGAATTCTGGATGGGTATCATTTGTGAGTATCTGGGGGATTTTCAAAGAGGCTTGTGCCAGTGGACAGAGTTGGTGTCCTGAGCCTTACTAGTAATTAAACTTACTATCTGTCATTCATCACTGCTCTGCAAATAAGCTGAGAAATCAGAGATTTCTCATTGACAGAAAAATAGGAATTTAGTGGGCAGTTCAAGAGAAAAAGGATTTTAGGACGTGTAAAAGTTGAAAACTCTGCTTCTGACTGTCAGAAGAGCTGACAAGATTCAGACAGGTTCCAGCAGGGAATGATGGCATTTTCTATCAGAACCACAGAACTGCTTGAGAGACCAGGACTGGATATTAATGTAGCCAGTATGAATTTTCTTCACATACTAAGCAGCATTTTTTATTTGTTCTAAAAACAAACCAAATCTCCATCACCGAGTCATAAATTATTTTATTTGTTGTGTTGAATAAATGGGGTTACTACCTTCCCCAGAAACATCTGAAGATCTGGAAGAGGTGTAGTCGGTTTCTGTCCAGAAATGGAAGGATGGGGGAAGGTGGTCTTTATGCCAGTTATTACCTGCTTATGTTCCATGAAGTCTTCCTAGGTGGTGCTAGTGGTAAAGAACCTGCCTACAAATGCAGCAGACATAAGAGATGCAGATTTGATCCCTGGGTTGGGAAGATCCCCTGGAAGAGGGCATGGCAACTCATTCCAGTATTCTTGTCCAGAGAATCCCATGGATAGAGGAGCCTGGTGGGCTACAGTCCATAGGTTCGCAAAGGAAGAGTTGGACATGACTGAAGCGACTTAGCATGCACATACACATGCTCCATGACGCCATTATTGCAGTTCATCTTCTCCTTCTGTGTAGGGCACTGATTCACTGACAAGCTCAAGAATCTTGCCTGGGTAATGCCACTCACTGGGTGCAGGCTTGGCCTCAAAGAGCTGTAACACTGCGTTCTAGCCTGCATGCTGAATGGTTCATTTTTCACAACATCACTCAGCCATTCCCCATTAAGGTTAGCTACATGCAAGTGGACTTTGACATTTTATAATTCTGTCTCTCAGGTAGAATCGCTTTCCTCTTGTCAATCCTCAGGACTGACATGTCTCTCTTTCTTCTGGATGAGCCACTCATGCCTCAGAAAATCTTGGGTGGAATTTTTCCTCCAGACAATAGCTCAATAACTCCTAATGCACAAATTCAGGTAAAGGAACTAAGTTTCACTTGAAGTAGAACTAACTTCATAGCCAGTCAGTAAAAATGATTCAGCAAAGGGTAAGCCAAATAGGTGACATATAAAGACATGATGGGTCAGGGGTGGGGTGGGGTAGACGGTTGTATTAATAAAATAAGCAATTGAAATCCTTGGGATTAGTTAGGGGATTATTGGTCCATGTCTTAACTCAAGTGGTTGGTTAAAGCATAAACGTTATAGCTTGGAACTGGAGTTGAAAAACTGAAAATAAACCTGTAAATGAAACTGAGAAGTGTATTACCTAGCTGTGGAGATATCCTAAATCTATCTGCAGCTTATAATACCTGGATAAACATGCCACCTTGGAATATTTGAAATAAGAAAAAGAGAAGCAAGACTTGGTATTCCATAACTATACACTAATTAAACAAATTTATGGAACGTTTCCGTAAGTTTCAGGGAATGGATTAAACTTTTATTTTATTCTATGTTTCCTGTTTTTTTTTTCCCTTAGTTTCCAAATAAGCTATCCAATTTTTCCTCAGTTTCACAGGCAAAATATTTTGTTTGACCAATGCCAAGCCATAAAAGAAATCTGAGTGTTCATGAAGCTTAGCATGGTGAGAGTTCCATTCATCATAGCCTTATAAGAAGAGTTAGTGGAACAAAGGAGTGAAAATGAATAATGAGAGAATTTAGAACAGTTGAAATATTTACCCCTTAGCATCACAGGTGGAGAAGGCAATGGCACCCCACTCCAGTACTCTTGCCTGGAAGATCCCATGGACAGAGGAGCCTGGTAGGCTGCAGGCTCCCTAAGAGTCGGACACGACTGAGCGACTTCACTCTCACTTTTCACTTTCATGCATTGGAGAAGGAAGTGGCAACCCACTCCAGTGTTCTTGCCTGGAGAATCCCAGGGATGGGGGAGCCTGGTGGGCTGCCGTATCTGGGGTCGCACAGAGTCGGACACGACTGAAGCGAGTTAGCAGCAGCAGCAGCAGCAACACAGGTTGTTTTGTCATAGGGGTAGTAGGATTTCTGGAGAAAGAAGGATATAGAGAGTATATAAAATTATATATCCTAATATTAGTGTGTGAATACCCAGGAATTTTGGAGGGTCTGTAACATATTATCATATTAATATCATATTATATTATATAAATTATCAGATTATACATATCATATTAACATATCATTCCAGTATTCTTGCCTGAGAAATCTCACGGATAGAGGTTCATGGGGTTGCAAAGAGTTGGACAAAACTTAGCAAATAACAACAACGAAATATTTAGGTCACTGGGAAGTTATAATTATAACCCTCTGGCTTCTGATAGCCTTCCATGATACATGACAAGCATAATTAACATTGTGCTAGAACACTGGATTTCCACACACAAAAAAGAATGAAGTTGGAATCCTATCTCACACCAAGTACAAAATTAACTCAAAAGAGATCAATGGCCTAAATGTAAGAGCTAAAATCATAAAACTTCTAAAAGAAAACATAGGAGTAAATCTGCACAACTTTAAATGTTGCAATGAACTTTCAGAAATGACACCTAAAGAAGAAACAAGAAAAATAGATAAGTTGGAATTCATCAAATTAAAAACTTTTTGTGTCAAAGGACAGTATCAAAAGATGAAGACAAGTTACAAAATGGGAGAAAATATTTGGTAATCATGTATCTGATAAAGGACTTGTATCCAGAATATATAAAGAGCATCAAATACTCAACAATAAAAAGATAGCCAAATTTAAAAATGGGAAAAGAACTTGAATATACACTTTTTTCAAAGATTATAGAATCTACAACCAGTGTCGAATATATAATTTCTGAAAGGAACTATAATAAATTTTTCCTACATAACATTTTTGATAGGAATTAAAGCTAAATAGAAGGGTCCTGTATGTAGTGTGTGTGTGTATGTGGTGTATAGGTGTGTATTCTTTCTTCTATCATTGCAGAATACCCAGACAAATACAATAAACATGTTCTCATCAAAAATATAGGCTATATACTTTATGTTAAATGATAATATATTTATTATATTTTAGTATAATCTTTTTGAGATTCATCTGCATTGTAGCATATAAAAATACTTCAATTCTTTTCGTGGTTAAATAATATTCCATTGTATGATTATACCATATTTTTTATTCCTTCATCAATTGATGGAGATCTGAGTTGCTTCCAGTGTTTGGCTACTATGAATAATTCTGCAATTAGCATGTAGAAGTATTTCTTTGAACTTATGGTTACCAAGGGGGAGGGATAAATTTGGAGTTTGGGATTGACATATACACATTATAGTTAACTAATAAGGACCTACTATAAAATGAGGGGAACAGTACTCATACTTTGAAATGACCTCTATGGGAAAATAATCTAAAAACAGTGGATATATGCATATGTATAACTGATTCCCTTTTCTGTATGCCTGAAAGTAGCACAATATTGTAAATAAACTATTGTTTTTGTTGCTATGTTTGACTCTTTGCAACCCCACAGACTGTAGCATGTCAGGCTCCTCTGTTGTCCACTATCTCCTGGAGTTTGCTCAAATTCATGTCCATTGAGTCAGTGATGCTATCTAATCATCTCATCCTCTTCTGCCCCTTCTCCTGTTGCCTTCAGTCTTTCCAGCATCAGGGTCTTCTCCAAGTCAGCTCTTTGCATCACATGGCCAAAGTATTGGAGTTTCAGTTGTAGCAACAGTCCTTCCAAAGAATAATCAGTGTTGATTTCCTTAGGGATTCACTGATTTGATCAATTTGTAGTCCAAGGGACCCTCATCAGTCTTCTCCAGCACCACAATTCAAAAGCATCAGTTCTTTGGCTCTCTGCCTTCTTTATGGACCAACTTTTGCTTCTGTACACGACTCCTGAAAAAACCATAGCTTTGACTATACGGATCTTTGTCGGTATGATGTCTTTGCTTTTTAATACTCCGTCTAGGTTTGTCATAGCTTTCTTTCCAAGGAGCAAGCATCTTCTAATTTCATGGCTCGAGTCATGATCTGCACTGGTTTTGGAGCCCAAGAAAATAAAATCTGTCCCTGCTTCCATTTTTTCCCCTCCTATTTGCCATGAAGTGATGGGACTAGTTGCCATGATCATTGTTTTTTGATTGTTGATTTTTAAGCCAGCTTTTTCAGCCTCTTCCTTAACCTTCATCAAGAGGTTCTTTAGTTCCTCTTTGCTTTCTGCTATTACAGTGGTATCATCTGCATATTTGAGGTTGTTGATATTTCTCCCAGCAATCTTGATTCCACCTTGTGATTCATCCTACCCAGCATTTGACATAATGTACTCTGCATATAAGATAAATACACAGGGTGACAATATACAGCCTTAATGTATTCCTTTCCCAATTTTGAACCAAATTCCTTGTTCCAGGCCTGGTTTTAACTGTTGCTTTTTGACCCCCATATAAGGTTTCTCAGGAGACAAGTAAAGTGGTCTGGTACTATAATCTCTTTAAGAATTTTCTCCAGTTTATTGTTATCCACACAGTCAAAAGGCATAATTAGATGCTTTGTGGGGGGACCTGGGTATGATCCCTGGGCTGGGTAGATGCCCTGGAGAAGGGAATGGCAACCCACTCCAGTACTCTTGCCTGGAGAAGCCCATGGACAGAGGGGCCTGGTAGGCCACAGTCCATGGGATCGCAAAGAGTCGGACACGACTGAGTGACTTCACTTTCTTTTTCTTTCACTTTCTTTTGGAACTCCCTGGCTTTCTCCATGATCCAAAAAATGTTGGCAATTTGATCTCTGGTTTCTCTGCCTCTTCTTGAAACACAGCTGGTACATCTAGAAATTCTTGGTTCACATACTGCTGAAGCTTAGCTTGAAGGATATTAAGCATAACCTTGCTCACATGTGAAATGAGCACAGCTGTATCTTGGTTTGATCATTTTGGCATTGCCTTTCCTTGGGATTTGGAGAAGGAAATGGCAACCCACTCCAGTATTCTTGCCTGGAGAATCCCATGGACAGAGGAGCTTGGTGGGCTACAGTCCAAGGGTCTCAAAGAGTTGGATGCGACTGAGCGACTTCACTTTCACTTCCTTGGGATTAGAATGAAAACTGACTTTTTCAGTCCTATAGCCACTGCTGAGTTTTCCAAATTCGTTGACATACTGAATGAAGCACTTTAACAGCATTATCTTACAGGATTTGAAATAGCTCAGTTGGAATTCCATCATCTCCACTAGCTTTGTTCATAGTGATGCTTCCTAAGGCCGACTTGACTTCACACTCAGGATGTCTGGCTCTAGGTGAGTGATCACACCATTGTGGTTATCTGAGTCATTAAAATCTTTTTGTATAGTTCTGTGTATTCTTGCCACCTCTTCTTAACATCTACTGCTTCTGTTAGGTTCATACTGCTTCTGTCCTTTATCATGCCCACCCTTGCATGAAATATTCTCTTGGTATCTCCAATTTTCTTAAAAGATCTCTAATCTTTTCTATTCTATTGTTTTCCTCTATTTTTTGTCTTGTTCACATAAGACAGTCTCCTTTTTCTTCTCTGGAATTCTGCATTCAGTTGGATATATCTTTCCCTCTCTCCATTGTCTTTTACTTCTCTTATTTCACCTATTTATAAAACCTCCTCAGACAACCACTTGCTTTTTTGCATTTCTTTTTCTTCGGTATGGTTTTGGTCCCTGCCTCCTGTACAATGTTATGGTCCTCCATCCATAGTTCTTCTGGCACTCAGTCTATCAGATCTAATCCTTTGAATCTATCACCACTACTATATAATCATAACAGATTTGATTTAGGTCATACCTGAGTGGCCTAGTGGTTTCCCTTACTTTCTTCACTTTAAGCCTGGATTTTGCAATACAGAGCTCATGATCTGAGCCACAGTCAGCTTCATGTCTTGTTTTTTACTGATGGTACAGAGCTTTTCCATCTTTGACTACAAATAACATAATCAATCTGATTTCAGTATTGACCATCTGGTGATGTCCATGCACATTGGGTCCACGCTGTCTCTTGGGTTGTTGGAAGAGGATATTTGTTATGACTAGCACTTTCTGTTGACAAAACTCTGTTAGCCTTAGTCCTGCGTCACTTTGTACTCCAAGACCAAATTTGCATGTTACTCCAAGTATCTCTTGACTTCCTAATTTTTCATTCCAATCCCCTATGATGAAAAGGATGTATTTTTTGGTATTAGTTCTAGAAGGTGTTATAAGTCTTCACAGAACTGGTCAACTTCAGCTTCTTCAGCATTAGTGCTTGGGAGCATATACTTGGATTACTATGATTTTGAATGATTTGCCTTGGAAACAAACTGAGATCATTCTGCCGTTTCTGAGATTGAACTGAATACTGCATTTTGGTGGAGAAGGAAATGGCAACCCACTCCAGTATTCTTGCCTGGAGAATTCCATGGACAGAGGAGCCTGGCAGGCTATGGTCGTTGGGGTTGCAAAGAAAGACTCAAACACGACTGAGCAACTATTACACACACTGCATTTTGGTACTACTAGAGAATTCCAGAAAAATATCTGGTTCTGCTTCATTAATACCACTAAAGCCTTTGACTGTGTAGATCTTAACAAACTGTGGAAAATTCTTAGAGATGGGAATACCCAACCACTTTACCTGCCTCCTGCAAAACCTGTATTCAGGTCAAGAAGCAACAGTTAGAACCAGGTATGGAACAATGTATTGGTTCAAAATTGGGAAAAGAGTACATCAAGGCTGTATATTGTCATCCTGCTTATTTAACATACATGCAGAGTACATCATGTGACATGTTGGGCTGGATGGAGCACAAGCTGGAATCAAGATTTCTGGGAGAAATATCAATAACCTCAGATATGCAGATGACACCACCCTTACGGTAAAAAGCAAAGAGGAACTAAAGAGACTCTTGATGAAAGTGAAAGAGGAGAGGGAAAAAGCTGGCTTAAAAATCAATATTCAAAAAATGAAGATCATGGCATCCTGTCCATCAATTCATGGCAAATAGATGGGTAAACAATGGAAACAGTGACAGATTTTATTTTCTTGTGCTCCAAAATCATTGTAGATGGTGATTGCCGCTGTGAAGTCAAAAGATGCATTCTCCTTGGAAGAAAAGCAACAACAAACCTAGACAGTGTATTAAATAACAGAGACATTACTTTGCTTACAAAGGTCTGTATAGTCAAAGCTATGGTTTTTCCAGTAGTCATGTGTGGATGTGACATTTGGACAATAAAAAAGGCTGAGCGCTGAAGTACTGATGCCTTTGAACTGTGGTTCTGGAGAGTCCCTTGGACAGAAAGGAGATCAAACCAGTGAATCCAAAGGAAATCAACCCTGATTATTTATTGGAAAGACTGATGCTGAAGCTGAAGCTCCAACACTTTGGCCACCTGATGCAAAGAGCTGACTCAGAGGAAAGACCCTGATGCTGGGAAAGATTGAAGGCAAGACAAGAAGGGGACGATAGAGGATAAGATGGTTGGATGGCATCACTGACTCAATGGACATGAGTCTGAGCATACTCTGGGACATGGTGAAGGATGGGGAAGCCTGGGGTGCTGAAGTCCATGGATTCGCATTGAGTCGGACATGACTGAGCAACTGAAGCATGAATGACTGAGCAGCTGAATGACTGCATTTTGGACACTTTTGTTGACTATGAGGTCTACTCCATTTCTTCTAAGGGATTTTTGCCCACAGTAGCAGATATAATGGTCGGAACATGAGCACCCCCTAGGTCAGTACATGTCCGATATGCTACTGAGGTTGAGTGGAGAGCAATTAATATTATAATAGCTCTATTAAGAAACTGGCTGGGCCAAAGCAGAAATGATGCTTAGCTGTGGGGATGTGTCTGTTAGAGAAAGTAAGTCTGAGGTTCAAAGAGCAATATTGCAAATGGACCTGGAATGTTAGGTCCATTAATCAAGGTACATTGGACGTGATCAAGCAGGAGATGGCAAGATTGAACATCAACATCTTAGGAATCAGTGAACTGAATTGTATGGGAATCAGCAGATTTAATTCAGATGATCATTATCTAATACTGTGGGCAAAAATCCCTTAAAGGAAATAAACTATACTCCAATAAAAATTGAAAAAAATAAAAATATTTGTTTGAAAGCTATTTCCAGTTCTTTTGCATTAGAATATGACCTGTGGGTGAAATTCCTAGGTTATATAGACATTCTATGTTTATCTTTTTGAGAAACACCATAAACACAGTGGCTAAAGTTCATAGGGTGGCACACTGCCAAATGATAAGAGGTCCATAGAGATAAAACTTTGGAAATCTGAAACAGCCCCCATGGGTCTTCTGTTATGGTGCCAGCTAGGTGACAATACCTTATGCAACTGAGACAGTGTCCCCCAGGATGTATGTGGTCAATGCCTTAAATCAGCCTCAAACATGTGGTGCTGTTTCTTCCATCACCAGGATTTACAGATCCTTACACTGAAATCTGGGCTTCCCTGGTAGCTCAGCTGGTAAGGAAGCCTCCTGCAATGCAGGAGACGCTGGTTCAATTGCTGGTTGGGAAGATCCCCTGGAGAAGGAATAGGCTATCCACTCCAGTATTTTTGGACTTCCCCAGTGGCTCAGATGATAAAGAATCCATCTGCAATGTGGGAGACCTGGGTTCAATCCCTGGGTTGAGCAGATCCCCTAGAAGAAGGCATGCAACCCACTCTAGTACTCTTGCCTGGAGAATCACCTTGGACAGAGGAGCCTAATGGGCTGCAGTCCATGGGGTTGCAAAGAGTTGGACATGACTGAGTGACTAAGTACAGCACACATGCAAATCCAAGAGATAGGAATGAGAGTAGTTCCTCTCACATTGCCTCAAGTGATCTTGAGTAGCAAAATGTTTCTTTCCCATTCCCTTGACTTTAGGGTATGTTGGTCTGCTGCTGCTGTTGCTGCTAAGTCACATCAGTTGTGTCCGACTCTGTGCAACCCCATGGATGGCAGCCCACCAGGCTCCCCCATCCCTGGGATTCTCCAGGCAAGAATACTGGAGTGGGTTGCCATTTCCTTCTCCAGTGTATGAAAGTGAAAAGTGAAAGTGAAGTCGTTCAGTCGTGTCTGACTCTTCGAGACCCCATGGACTGTAGCCTACCAGGCTCCTCCATCCATGGGATTTCCCAGGCAAGAGTACTGGAGTGGGTTGCCATTGCCTTCTCCATATGTTTGCTGAGAGGTTTTAATTTCGAAACAAGGAATGCATCCATCAGGGACACAATAAAGATTCCATTGAACTGGGAGTGGCTGCCATTTGGCCACTTTGGGCTCTTCAAGCCTCTGAAGCAACAGAAAAAAGAAAGGAGTTACTATGCTGGCTGCAGTGATCAATCCTGGTGATCAAGGAAAATATGCTCCTATTGCACAATGAGGGTAAAGAGGATTCAGTCTAAAATAAACAGGAGACCCCCTAGGGTATCTCTTTTTATTCCTATGTATTTTGACTAAAAGTCAGGGGGAAATCTATGACAACTCCATTCAAGTAGGATTTCTAATAGCCCAGATCCTTTAGGAATTAAGGTTTAGGTCATCTCACTACAACCAGCTGAGGAGCTTGGTGAGGGCAAAGGGAAT
This sequence comes from Bos mutus, assembly GCF_027580195.1. Classification (NCBI taxonomy): domain Eukaryota; kingdom Metazoa; phylum Chordata; class Mammalia; order Artiodactyla; family Bovidae; genus Bos; species Bos mutus. Next base: position 35,993,316 of record NC_091637.1, on the reverse strand, counting down.
ATGGAAAGGGCTGTGGAAGAAGGAAATGAAAGAAAGTAGTGGAACAAATATCATCCATGATGATGTGACCATTTGCAGAAAAGAACACAATAATCATTATGAGTATTACTTTCAAGTGAACATTTGTATATGTAATAAATATTTTTGTTTTATTACCTTTGTCCACCTCTTATGTAACATGTTAATAAAATTAACTTTATATGTTAGCATTTATATAGTTTTCTGGGGCTGAGGGGTGAAGAGAGGAGAATGGGGAGTTACTGTTCAATGGTTACAGAATTTCAGTTTGATCAGATAAAAAAGTTCCAAATATGGACAGTGGTGAGGGTTGCACAACAATGCAAAGGTACACAGTGACACTGAACTATGCATCTGAAATGATTAAAATGGTACATTTTTGTTATGCATATTTGAGAACAAACATTAATATTGTGAACCAATTTTAAAAATGAACAAAAAATCATCTGTAGAGTATCACAGGAGAAATGTGAACATCACCCAAAGATTCTGTACCTTTGCCTAGGTAAAGGATTAACACTTTTAACATTTTTTACTTTTTATGTGGGATAGTTCATCCTGTTGTTATTAAGTTCTTTATGTTAGAAGTATTATTTTGCTATTGTCTTTATTTGGTGATTAAATGTGGTTTAAAGAGATGTTTATGGGTTCCATGTTGACAAAGAGTGGGCTGTGATGGCTTTGCGATATGACACCAGTCAGTTATGTCTCTAGTTCTCCAGTACTCTTGCCTGGAGGATCCCGTGGATGGAGGAGCCTGATGGGCTGCAGTCCGTGGGGTCACAAAGAGTCAGACATGACTGAGCGACTTCACTTTCACTTTTCACTTTCATGCATTGGAGAAGGAAATGGCAACCCACTCCAGTGTTCTTGCCTGGAGAATCCCAGGGATGGGGGAACCTGGTGGGCTGCCATCTATGGGGTCGCACAGAGTCGGACACAACTGAAGCGACTTAGCTGCAGCAGAGTGGTCTACAAGGAATATTCTCTTGTGAGAGTTGGAGGACAAAAGGGAGCCAGCAGACATTTTGTAGCAAACATACAACCTCTCCTACTTATTTAAACAAACAGTCAGGTTCTGCTGTCATGGAATTTTGAAATGCAATTAAAAAGTTTCCATTTTAAGTTAATCAAAAGGGAGATTATCCTGGGTGGGCCTCACTTAATCAGGTGGCAGTCATCAAAGCAATTAGGTCTCTGAAAATCTGAGACTCCAAGCACAGTTAGGCCTGAAATTGTTCTATCTTCCCCCTGTATCTTTCCTTCCTGACTGCCCATCTGTGGGTTTGGGCTTGCTTAGCCAGAGCCAATTCCCTTACTGTCACTATATATCTGTTCTGCTGTGCTCAGATGCTCAGTTGTGTCCAATATGTGTGTGCATGTGTATATACCCATGTGTGTGTGTGTGTGTGTGTGTGTGTAAACTTAAAATATATCCTACTGGTCTGCTGCTCTGACAGAAACCCGACTGATACAAATTAAAAGAGATTTGAGAGCCATGAACCAATAGCAATGTATTAATTTAGGTTAGGTTTGAACAAGATATTAAAAACTTTTTAAGACTATTAAGGAAATTTAGACACAGACCAGATATTTGACAATATTAAGAAGTTTGTGTCAATTATTTTCAATGTAATGATGATATTACAGATATATTTAAAAGCCTATATATACTATTTGCAGAATAAAAATGGTATGAAATGTAGAGTTTGCTTCACATTCCCAAAAGCGAAGTTATAAATGAAACAATATTGGTCACTAATTTATAGTTTTGAAGGTAAATGATAGTGTATGGGATACATTATATTTTACCTCCTTTTGTATGCATTTCAAATTCTCCATAGTAAGAAGGTAAAATGAAAAAATTAAAATCTCACAAATACTTAACCTTGAGAAGGAAAGGCTAAGTAAAAGGCAAATTTTGCATTTACTAATTTTTATACCCAACTACAGACATTAGGTAGAACTGTAATATCTAGCCTCTTCTTGTCTCCCTTTTTCAATCACATGTACACACACACACTCACTCACTCACATACCTTCTTTCTATACCATAGGCACATAAACATCCATATATAAAACTTAGGTTTTAATAAGTAAGCTCTGTATACTCTTAGTTATATGAAATGACACAGGGATAAAAGAATTTAGAATTACATGATGTCAATTAAACACCTCTGACCTACCACAGAAATGCTTACATAGTGAAACCAACAGATTAAATACCAAGGCAGAATCTCTGGATGAGTATGGTAATATAATTTTTTAGCATATATGTATGTTTAAATTTTTGTACTTATAAGCACAAGTAACACTGTTATAAGACAAACAGAACTTTTAATTATTTGACATTTAACAAACAGTGGTAATAGCTGGTAGAAAGAAGGCTTTCCAGAAACACTGGAAGTATATCTGGAAGTCAAGGATTATGGCTTATTTGAGCAACAAGAAGTAAACAGAGAGGGAATATGAACAGTCTATAATGTAAGCAATTCCCTGATGCTATCTGTGGGTCCAGTGATTTATCATTTGAAGTTGTATTTTATTATATTTATGATCACATTTATTATTTCTTCAACTCACTTCATCTTACTACATACAGTACTGTCTAATGAAGGAATAATCCTATCAAACTGATAGTTTCCATGTTCAAATGTGAAAAGATACATTTTAAAATTCTACTCCTTTCTACATCTGTTCTTAATCTTTGGTCTTAGCTCTAGCTAATAGAAGTATAGGCTTCCTAGGTGGCTCAGTGATAAGGAATCTGCTTGCAATGCAGGAGACACAAGAGATGCAGGTTCGACTGGGTTGTGAAGATCCCCTGGACAAATAAATAGCAACCCACTACTGTATTCTTGCCTGGGAAATGCCATGGACAAAGGAACCTGGTGGACTACAATCCATGGGGTTTGCAGAGTCGGACATGATTTAGTGACTGAGCACACTCACAAAAATAAAAATATAGATAAATAAAACATCATGGAGGGGAGAGGATGTGAGAATTGATAATTTATTATACAATGTAAAATAATGATTGAACTATGATAAACATTTCTATTATTACACATGGGGAAGTTGCCATTTAAAGAAATTTGGTGAAGAAAAAAGATTTTATGCTTTTTTTGTTTGTTTGTTTGTTTTTGCTTTTTAAATTTTTTTTTCCACCACAGGTATACATGTGTTCCCCATCCTGAACCCTCCTCCCTCCTCCCTCCCCATACCATCCCTCTGGGTCGTCCCAGTGCACCAGCCCCAAGCATCCAGCCTCGTGCAAATTGGCAGGGTTAAAAAAAGGAGAAGCTCTTGAGTATTATTAGGGGGACTATGTAATTTATTGTCCCAAACTGGGAAAACTCTGAGAGTAATTGATAATTGCTCTAGGACATCTAGCACAAGCCAAGAACATCTTGGTCAAATGAAGACTCAGGATCACTCTAGGCATTATCAGAATAGAGTATGCATAGTTGAAGTTATTTTATGGAAGCAACAGTGATTTAATAAGTGATTTAAATTAATTGGTAAAACATATTAATACTACTCAACTCTTGCTTCTCTAGTTTACTTTTATAGTTCTTTTTCTTTTTTTTTTTTACTCTATCTTAACAACTTTATCATTTACTTTTTCCACTCCAGTATTTTTTCACATCCAAATGACTTAAAATATGGAAATTCACAATTTGAATTATGCTTTCAAGAAAATATTTTCAACTATAGATTATAGTGAATTATTATTTTAAAAGTGCAAAAATATTGGGAATAAATATATTAAATATATTCTTTACAATATCAAAATTCTTTTCCTTGGTAAATTGTTTTGCTTTGCACTTAAAATACATCTCCAAAACATGTATTAACTGATTTTTAAAGTGCATCTGAAGGCATACAATACGTACTTTGATTCTGATAATTTTCTTTGTATGATTCTATGAATGATAGCAAACATACTGACAGAAATTTGTTTTGAAGACTTATAGAGCATCTTCTAATTCGTCTATTTTATAGATGATGAAAATGAAACTCAGAGCAGGGAAAGGATGACTGCAGGTAACAAAGTTACCTAGGAAAGATTGAAAACAAAAGGAGAAGGGATGGCAGAGGTGGGACGGTTAGATAACATCACCCACTCAGTGGGGATGAACTTGAGCAAATTCTAGGAGATAGTGGAGGACAGTGGAGCCTGGTGTACTGCAGTCCATGGGGTCAAAAAGTTGGACATGACTTAGTGACTGAACAACAACAAAGCTGAACAAGCTAACAAAGTTAAGTATAAGAGTCAGAAACAGATCATTAGTTCAAGATTCTTTTTGTTTGTTTTTAACTTTTTACCTTGAAATAAGTTCAGTCTTAAAGAAGAGTTGCAAAAATAGAAGGTCCCCAATACTTTCCCCAGTTTCCCCTAAGGTTAACTTTTTACACAGCCTAGTTATCACAAGGCTCTTTTTATTGCACTGTAGAAAGGGTTAGTTATTTACTGTCTATATATGTATTTCATAAAATATTCAGTGCTAAAGAGTTTAGGATTTTCATATAATTATAATGAACATATCTCAATACCTATTAGGATGACACATTTGCAACTGGGAATATAAAAGTTTGGGGACTTTTTGGAATAATGCTAATAACATTTATATCTTTGTATAAATTAGTGTGAGCTTTTATAGACTGTTTCATAAACGTATCACCAACAGTAGATTTGTATTATTAACTGTGTAAACATAAAGGCTGTTTGAATCTATAAGATGAAAAATTCCAATAAATTACTTTCTAAGATGTGCAATGGAGAAGGCAATGGCACCCCACTCCAGTACTCTTGCCTGGAAAATCCCATGGACGGAGGAGCCTGGTAGGCTGCAGTCCATGGGGTCGCTAAGAGTCGGGCATGACTGAGAACTTCACTTTCACTTTTCACTTTCATGCACTGGAAAAGGAAATGGCAACCCTCTCCAGTATTCTTGGCCTGGAGAATCCCAGGCACTGGGAGCCTGATGGGCTGCCGTCTATGGGGTCACACAGTTGGACACGACTGAAGCGACTTAGCAGCAGCAGCAGCAAGATATGCAATCTTGGAAAAATACTTCTTCAATGTTAGTTTATAGAACTTCTATAAACATATAACTTAACTTCTCTCTCTCTCTCTCTATATATATATATATAACTATAGGCTATATATATATATAAACTTCTATAAACTTAAATCCCTGTGATGTGGGATTAGGTGATATACTCTTTTGGCAGATATTTGCTCCTATTTTCTTTGTGCTGGATTGACAGAAAAAATAATCAAAATAGGTACACTAAGTCTCTCTAAAAAATTAAAAATGTATTTTTTAAAAACAAAAAGAAAATCAGTTGGGCTATTGACAATCTCTGCTTGGTTACAATATTTGGATTGTGAAAACTGTAAAACTTTTAGTACTTTAAGCTTTCCATATTTTTTCATACTTTCATATTTTTTGATCTTTCCTTCAACAGTTTGCAAGAACAGGCTTCTTGTTTTCCTTTTTCCTAATTTCATTTTGATACTAGTAATAAACTGATACTGCCCTACCCATATCTCCTTGTCTATCATTCAGAGCACATTGGCCTGATTTTCCAAAATGGTGGGGGATATTCCACAGCATTTTCAGCCTATGTAAGGACAGAACAGCCTCCAGACTCCATAGAAAGTCCTCAAAACAAGATGCTGCTCTGGTAGTTGGAAGATTGGCAAGCATGCGTTGAATAAATGCACCCTGTAAATAGACCCTGACCAGTGACTGAAGAGAGTTGGTGCATACATACCTGTTTTTTCAGGCTTTCAGCGGGATAATTCTGAGGTTACCATTTCAATGATTTTTCAGGAAATCTCACTGAGATTGTTTGCTCACAGTGATAATTTGCTGGGGAATTCACACCCTTCATTGCCTCCCTTCTATTCCCTGTCTCACTTCCCCAGGATCCTACTGTTTCCTGAAATCACTTCCAAAATAAACTACTTGCACTTGAATCCTTAACTCAGGATCTGCTTTTAGTAGACCATAAACTCAGAAAATATTTTCCCAAAGCCTAGGCTGCAGAGAAATACTCAGTATTTATGTTCTTTAGTAACAGAACTGATTGTAGGAAAGACAGGAACATGGAGACAAAGAAATCGGCTTGGGTATACTTGTGGATATCAATTATCTGTGATTTCTTTAAAAAGCCAATCATTATTACCGAAAATATATTATCTTTTGTTACTCGGACTGAAATTTAGGAAGGAAAAGGATACCCAATGAAAGTCAATAAAGATTGGGAATTTTGTTCTTCAGATTAATATCATTTTCTACCATAGTTTCTTATGTTCATAAGTCATCAAGTAGTTAACAATGAAAAGCACACAAATTCTATTGTGTCTTAAGATTTGAAAAACATTATTAAATTTGTGGTGCCAATTGCCTGGTTAATTAAAAAAATAAACTATTTCTTTTCAGAGAATTAAAAGGTCAAGTGCTTCTATTATATTTTTGGAAAATTCAAACAGTTTATTTGCAGCATAAGATGTATAGCATGCTGTATAATAATATAGCATGCTGTGCAGCAGCTTAATAATAAACTGGGAGTCACTTTACCTTTTTATTTCTTCAGTTTTATTAGCTGGGACAAAATGCAGAATACAACAGGTAAAATGTTTGTCTATCTGATCAGAAAGGTAGAGGTATATGCAGTAAGAAATGAAGTATAATTTTTTTAAAAAGACAACAAAATATACTAAACTAGTGGATAGAGGCTTAATTAGAATGTACACTCTGATAACCTTCATTGATCAAATCAGCTCAGAGCTGACTGATCCTTAGATGTTTGACCAGGTCAGAGACTTAGGAGAGTGTTTAATTCCTGGCATAACATAGCTTGCTTACTATTTGATATCCTAAAGATCCTCTGGAGTAGGAAATGGCAACCCACTCCAGTATTCTTGCCTGGAAAATTCCATGGACAGAGGAGCCTGCCAGGTTACGGTTCATGGGGTCACAGAGTCGGACTGTAAGACATGACTGAGTATGCACATGTGTGCGCGTGTGCGCACACACACACACATATCCATATTAAAAACCATATCTTCTGCTTCTGGGCCCCATGTAGTGATCAATAGTATTTAAATATTAAATCTAAAGATGAATAAGTGAAGGGGCAAATAAATACCATAAGAATACAGTGCCATGACTATTTCAGTAAGCTTATGTCTATAAGGCAATTTAACTTAAAAGGCTCATTTTGAATCTAACACACAGCAATGACAAATATTTTTCAAACTATTTTAGAAATATTTTATTTATTTTTAGAAATTTGTCAACCCCAAGTTTTCCAGTTCTAAAACGTAAGTCTTCCCCCAATTTAAAACTACATTCTACTGAACACTTTGCCCAGACTTTAATGTAATATAGCTTTGAACTATCTTTGAATTATCTATGTCCCTCATCTTTTACTGTTTTGAAATAATCTAGTTGCAAATCCCTTTTCTACTTTTTAATTTATGAAAACTACATCTTTCAATATATGAAAAATGTCTTTGCATGTTTTTCACAGAATACTTTGTGTAATATCTGGCATCAGCCTTTTTTCTATCTTGACCACCACAAACTTATTCCAAACCACATTTTTTTTTTCTCATCACAGCTTCCCTTTTGTTAAAAAAAAATCCAATTCTGTGTGTAAATACTCTTTATTTTCGGTCATGAAGGCTATATTGTGGTTTCCTATAACATCATGCATCAGATGGAAATTCTGGACTTTGGTTCACAGAGCTTTATCAGAATGTACTAACTTACCTGCTTTCCCTTTCAGCTCTCAGCGCATCTTCTTCCCTGACTTAAGGCAAACGTATTTTTCATATTCCAGATGAACTTTTATTCTTGAACTAAACGTTATTCTCTTCCTCATTCAGCAGTGTCGTCTTTTATTACTTAAAAGTACCAGAAATCCCAACGCCTCCTAGATGCTCCTTCCAATAAAGGATGCTAAAAGTAGGGTTAGTATTCTTTCCATTCCCTTCTCTATCTACCAGAAATCAAATTTTATTCTATTCCGTTATTGCCTCATCTATGCAAGTATTCTTGGTCAATCAGAGTTAAGTTCTTTCTGAGCTAGCTTGATACTAAAGCCGTTTTCACGTTCAAGTGCTGTTCTCGAAACCTATAGGAAAGGAGTATCTTTGTTCTAGAAATCTAGTGAATATGTTCATACGTTTTTACATCTTACAATGCATTGCCACGAATATTATCTCATTTGACTCAAGAATTCCAGGAGGTAAAGACCCATTATTTTGCGGGAGGGAACCCGAGGCTCCAGTGTACTGCAGTATTCAAGTGGACAGACTCTGGAATCAAGACGACTTTAGTTTGAATTATTACTACTGTGTTTACACCACTGTGACTTAGGTAAAATTATTAATATCTCTAAACCCAAACTGCCTCATTAAACGGAGACAGTAATAATTACATGATACACCGCATGTAAAGAGCACATGTGAAGTTGGTTGCTTGGCACATGGTAAAAGCACTTAATACATACAGCAACATGTTAAGGGACTGTCTGAGGATATACTTTTAGAATATGCCCGCCAAGAACTTGAAACCAAGATTTCTGAACTCCAAAGCCCATGCTTTTCCACTATCACTGCTTCCTAGTACACTGATTTAATTACTACTTTGATGGATGACCTTGAGCAAAATACTTTACTGGGTCAGTTTACTCATCTGTAAACGTTTTTCCGACATTTAGCGTCTACTCCAAATATATATTTTCTTGTCTGTAGTGTTCTGGTTGAGCTTTAAGTTCGTTATATATCCGAGATCTGTGTAATCATAAGCTGTGCACATTGCGCTGAATTTTACTCGTATATTCGTTTTTCGTTCAGAATTAGTTTTGGATACACACCCAGCTGTTGCCTGTGTTTAGTCCGCCTCTCGGCGCCTCGTGAAGGGGATACTCCTACCTAGCTTTATTTATTTATATCCTGGCTTGTTTCCGAAAGGATTTAAGGCAGCGAGTGAGACACTTCAAGTTCCCTAACGAAGTCACACAGTGCGAGTAATACTCTTGATGAAATCACTCCGTAGAACCGCCCTTGAGTGAGAGGCTAACTACGGTCTTTCACCTAACTCTGAAAAACGGATGTACCTAGCTAGAAGTCCTGGAAGCATACGGCTAAGGTTCCTCCCTCAGCCTTAACGCTGTCCCACCCGTTATGAACGGTCACTCGAATGTCCTTCTCAGTCTAGCCAAAATTGTCGCCTCTCCAGTCCCGGCTGGACCGAGATCCCACCCCACCCCTTCACTCCCTCTCATACCCAAGTTTCCTGATTGGGAAGGGGCCTGAAGAGCCTTTCTCACGTTTCCATACTACTGGCTGGCACGGCTGTCAGTAACGTTTGCTTCCCGCCTTCCAGCCTAGCGCGTTTCTTGGACCCCCTCGGTTTCTGCGACAAGCGGCTTACGTTTGCCTGAGCCGTGTTGCCGGGGACCCGCGACCTTTCACCCCTCCCTTCCCACAAGAGCGCCCCGGCCCCCGGCCCCGCCCCCGCCGCCGGCGCGCGCCCCCGCGCACGCTCTCAGCCGGCGCGCGCTCTCACTCCCGCGCAGACACGCACACTCTTTCCCAGGCGCGCCTCCCCCCCCCCCGCAGGCTGAGGCTTCGGCGTAGGGAGGCGGCGGCGGCGGCGCTGCTGAGAGGCAGGGACCGGAGCGCGAAGTGTGTGGGAGTCTGCGAACTCAACCCCTCACTACCCTCCCCTCTCAGCCATCCCCCTCCTTCCCCGCCAGCCTCCCCCCTCCCCCCCCCCCCACCACAAGCGGGAGAAATAATGAGCGAGACCGGGCGGCAGCAGCAGCAGCAGCAGCAGCAGCAGCGCCGAGCAGCCCAGGCAACGGCAGAACCGCTCCGGCAGCGGCGGCGGCGGCAGCACCAGCAGCGGGAGCGAGCGCAGCGCTAGCGCGGCGCCGGGACCGCCGCGCTCCTTCCCGGCTCTTGCCCTCCTCCGCCGCTCGCTCCTCTCTCCTCATCCACCTCCTTCCCCTCCTCCTGCTCATTCACTCTTTCCCTCGCTCTCCCCTCCTCCTCGGCTTCTCCCCGCGCCCCGCCAGCCCTCTCGCTCTCCCACTCCCTCAGCCCGTCCTCCCCGCTCCCCTCCTCCCGCTCATTCACTCGCCCCTCTCCTTTCTCCACTCTCTCCCCCTCTCTCCTTTCTTCTCCTTCTTTCTCCCTCCGTCTCTCACACCCCCTCCATTCCCCTGTCTCCTTTCTGACACTGCACTGCAGCTGCTCTTCAGCCCTGCCCCCTCCCCAGTGAGAACAAACCAGCAACATTGCTTTTTTTTTCTTGAAGAGATTTCTATTGATCCGATTAAAAAAAAACAAAAACAAAAACAAAACAACCTTAAGAAACCCCAAAAGCAAAAAAAAAGAAAAAAGCAAAAAAAACAACAAAAAAAAGAAAAAGCCAAAACAAAAGGGAGAACCTTCTCCCCGTAGAAGCGGCAGGAACTGCAAACATGATGGCGGCAGCTCCCATCCAGCAGAACGGGACCCACACTGGGGTTCCCATAGACCTGGACCCGCCGGACTCGCGGAAAAGGCCGCTGGAAGCCCCCCCTGAAGCCGGCAGCACCAAGAGGACCAATACGGGCGGTGGGTATCGCTTCCACCTCCCCGCTGGCCCCATCCCCCGCCGCCCGCCCCTGCTTCCCTGCCTCCCGCCGCCCTCCCTCCCTCCCGCGGCCCGGACACCTCCAGCCCGAACCCGGCGGCTCCCGCGCCCTGCCTCGCGCCCCCTCCCCTGCACCTGCCCCGCACCTCGCTGGTCCCGATACATTTCCATTTCTGTGTTTTATCATTCATCAAAATGGCGACCGGTTTTTTCGGAATAGACCTATCTTTCCCTTTAATCGGTCGAAAGGCTGACCGTTTAAATATCCTAGACCTGGGCAAGGGGGTCCGTTAAGGAGGAAGAGGATGACCCCGAGCGAGGTGATGGCCGCCCGAAGATGCGCGCTGCATTTAACAGTCGGATAAAATAAATAAATAAATGGCACTTGGGTAGCGGAGAGCGAATGACTGGGGCACCGGAGAGTTTTGCTCTCTTCATCCCCTTGGTTTGGGCCACAAGTAGTATGCAAAATCTTGAAGAGTGCATGCTCTTACCGCACTTATACTGTCGGTGCAAAAATCTCTTTGATTTGTCTTCAGGGGTGTGCATACGAGGGTGGGGGTGTCTCGTACTGTGACTTGTTAGTTAACATCCTGCGCTTCCCGGGAAGATGAGTTATAACGGGACCGGTACCGCTTCTTCATTGGCACTGGAGTCATCTTAACAATGCACCCAATGCATCGAGGCAGAGGTGAATTTATCTACAGCATGTACTTTAGAGCCGGATGGGGGTCTTGCGAATGGCACACCCGAAAAATTTGGAACGTTAATGTTCACATAAGGAAGCTGGATTTACCGGGGTGTTTCCTATTTAAGACACCACCAGTTTGACGGAAATTAAAGTTTAGGGAGTTGGCTTTATTTTCTAAAACATTTCATTTCAGTCTTTTTTGGTTCATCCACCCCCTCCGTTTTAATAATTGTGATTCTTTTGGAGAAGGAACATTATCTGGTCACTTTTAAGTGTATTTGATGTAAATGACTCCTAAGCTTTTTAGTATTGGCAAAATTCTTCTTAAGGTCCTTTAATTAATGAGCTTAAACGAGATCATAGTAGACTAAGGAGTGCTAAAGAAATACTCCAGGATTAGTTAGATTTACCAGTCCACATCACTTTGAGTTATTTCCTGGCACTTATTGAAGGCTTGGAATACACCCTACAGTTTGGGTGGATTATTTGGTAGGAGAATGGTTGTTTTGCATACTTTAAGTAGGATACAGGCAATGGCTAATTGTAGTGCTTGTGTGTTTGCTCGTGTCAAATATATATAGCTCATCACTATTTACCGTCCTTTTATTTATTTATTTTGCAATATGTTAAGTGAAGGTTTGTCATGGTATAAATCTCTGAAGTTTTGTTGAAGGGTCAGTTCGTTTTGTTTTACCATAGTAACCACAGATAGAATTGGAAGACTTCCATGTTTGGAATAACAACTGGAATTTAGTCATCAGTTTCTACAGTGTTGCAAAATAATAGAACATGTTTAGATTTTTAATTCCAAGTTAGAAAAAGTATAAATTCTACAGAATGGGAAACATTTCGTATTTATTTATTTTTCAGTGTAATTGGCTTATTTTTGTTCTTTATAAAAACAATTTAACCCCATATTTCCTGCAGCTATATGCCCAGTGGTTTAATCGCTGTTTTTCTCTCTTGAGGGTGGAGGGAGGGTACAAAGTTTAAAATTATTGTTTTAACGGAGTGTATTTCTTTGCATTTTTCAGAAGACGGCCAATATTTTCTAAAGGTTCTCATACCTAGTTATGCTGCTGGATCTATAATTGGAAAGGGAGGACAGACAATTGTTCAATTGCAAAAAGAAACTGGAGCCACCATCAAGCTGTCTAAGTCCAAAGATTTTTACCCAGGTAGGTGCAATGATGAAGAGATTGTTTGATAAATACCCAAGGAAAGGAAAAAAAAAAGATCTACCTGTGTTGTGTGCTGTATTGAAAGAATTCTTAATAGTGTGGACTTTATTTAGATATTTGATGTATTAGAGTATTTGTGGAATAATTTTAGAAATATTTTCACTCTTGATTACCTTTGGTTTCTATAATCGATATTCCGTCTCTGATGTAGACCAATTTCGAGATGAATCTTCCTGGGTATTTCTAACTACTTCTTTCTGATTAGGAAAAAAAAAAAAAAAACTAAAATTTAAAGATAGAAACCTGGACAGCTGGCATCAGGAAATAGGGTTCTTCTGGAGTTTTCAGACATAATTGTAATGACAATTAGTCTAGAGTGAATTCAGAAGAGGGGATAGAAAGGCTTCTTAAAAGAATGGACCATTTACTTTCTAAATCCATTATGTACCTCTTTCTGCTTCATTGCTTTGTTTGTTGGCCCTGGAGTAAAGAGGACAAGTGCTTCCTCTTCAGATTTTTAAAATATTGTGTTTTTATTTAATTGTGACTAGGAAATATATTATTATATGAGAAGTAGAACCATGCTTCAAAATTTGTGTTATTTAAAAGCTGTGTTTGATCAAAATATGTTAACAGTTTGTTTAGTACTGTAGGTACTGTAACCCAGTGGAATATGGCAAGTTTCCTAGGTGGTATAATTTTTTTTTTTGTACTTTTCAGTGTGTTTTTTAAAATTTTAACTGTTACAGAGTTCTGAGTATTTATCTTTTTAAAAGTCATTTTCTACTTAATATATGGATTTTAAGTTTAATTGGAAAATCCCCGTAATTGAATAGTTATCTCCTAGATGAAACATTATTTGTGTTTACCTTCATGCAGTTTCTGCCATGTTTTTTGATTATTTCATCTTTATGACCATAAAAATATTTGTTCAGTGCTGAGGGGACCAATGCTGCTTATTTTTTTTTTCTTGGTGGGAAATAAAAGCTGATTTGCTTTCAGTGATCTAATTCAGTAAGAGTTCTTTAGTACAGCAAAGACATCTGGCATGAATGTAAGCAAAACATTTGGAGGCCAATTGCTTGGTTGTAGAAAATGGACCATTATACTATATAAGAAGGTTTTAGATTGGTTGGAACTATCCTTTAGTTATTTAAATTAAATGTACTATATTTGGTAAACATTACACTTGCTAAACTAAGGTGTAGTCTCTTAGATATGATGTCCCTCAAAAGTTTATTTTCTGTGAGTGTAGTTTTGTAGATGGCTTTCCTTGTCTCTGAAACTTTCCTTATGCATTAGGAAAGTTTGCTAACATATTCACATTCTTAAGTTTAAAAGGTATGTTATGATGGAAAAAATCAATGTGGAATTGTGAAAATCCTTGGTACAAATAAAAGCATTCAAAAGAGCTTGATTGCGGAATTAATAACGTTATAGTTCTAGGAAAAGAGCTGCAATAGTAAATTAAATTCACTGTCAATAGATGAAAATGAAATAGCTTTTTTTGCATTATACATGAGGTGGTATCAGATGTGCAGAGATGTTACAGAAAATTGGTGTTTATCAAGGATATTCCAAATAGTAAATTAAATGCCTTTTCATTTGAATATAGTTTATTTTTAGTGGGTTGGGAACGGTACAACTGGAATTAGATCTTTTGTTTTTAGTCCACATAGTTGTGCATTTTTTCTTATTACATTGAAATTGCTTATATCATTTATAGTTCTGAGGCATGTTATTTATATAGAGCAAGAATATCCATTGGAAAAAATGGAAAACTGGAATGTGTTAAAGAAAATTTTGTGTGTGTAGTGACGTAACCTGATCAAATGTGAGTTGAAATGTCTGGATAAAAGAAGACTTATATTCTGCCTGTAACAGGTGGAAACCAATCACAAACTATGGAAACAATTTTAAGGATAAAATAAAACCCTGTAATTTATAAGAAGCTTTCATAACCCTGAGCACTTTGTATTTAAATATGGTTTTAACTAGGTTATTACCTGCACAGATAGATACATCTCTCTTCTTCTAATAGACTTTAATTTTAGTAGTCTTTCTGTTCATACTTGACCATAAGCCTGTGGAATTATAAAAAGTCCTAGTATTCTTCAACATAGCAGCCTCTGAGCTACTTTCAACTTGGGTTACTCAGATATACTTCGTGGATACTTAGCTTACTCTTCTCAAATGAACTAAATTATAAAACTATGATTTATGAGATGCCCTTTTTTGTGTGTTTCATATATGTACATATGACTCTACATTCCATTAGAATGAATGTGCCTAATGTTTATTTCATGGAGCATTTTTCTGTTTCATATTTGTAAGACAGAGTATTTGGGGAAAAGTATGCTTCAATTGTGTAACTTAATGAATTTTCTCAAATTACCTAAGTTTTAAAACAACGTAATTGTTTTTGGAAGCTTTAGTCAGAATACTGGTGCATTTGAGAATAACTTTCTTCAGGGTGTATATTGCAGGGTACAGACACACTTTGGTGATGTTTTATTAAATTTCAACTCAAATGATATGTGCATTGTTTTTACTATAGCCAGTATAATCTCATATTTATGATATTTGTTTTACTTTCTTTCGCCCTCTGGTTATATCTTTAAAATATCTTAAGCAACCTTGTTTTTTGATTTTTTTATATTTATAGTTGAGATGAAGAAAACATTTTTGTACTTTAATTGGTATGAATTTGGAATTTATAGAACCGTATATTGCATTGTGTATTTTAGCATGCCCATATATTAAATATTTGGGGGAATTGTATGATAAGAATTGTAAAGTACATTTATCAGTTACTGTAATCAGAAAAAAGATTCATTTGACTTTTTGCAGTGCTGTGCAATTCATTTATCTATTTCTAAAAATCTAAATCTTACAAAATACTAACTTATAACCTGTGATTTGTGAATATATCTTTTATTCTTTCTTGTTTAAAGCAACCTAATTTGACTTGTTTATATATCCTTTTTATAATTAGGTTACTCAAAGTTATTACCTTTTAATAAAAAACAGCTTTCTCATTTTGGGAAATAAATTACTGTATGCATTTTCAGGATGGTCATAGGATGGTATTATTTTATTCCTTTATTTGATATCTGAAGATGTGATTGTTTAGATTTTGTTAATAAGTAGATTGATTTTATCAGTTAAAATTATTTAATGAATGATTCAGGCAGATAATTGGAAAAGTTTATTAAATATATTATTCTTTGGGAATAATATAGGGTATGTAAAATAAACATTTTCAAGATTTTAGAATACTTCATAGTTTACTTATTCTATGACCCAAGATATTCATTATATCAAACAGGAATTCTCTTATAATCTTAGCATATATTTGTGTGTGTGTTTGTGTGTGTGTGTTTTAAACTATTTTCATAAATCTGGTTATAAAACTGGATCACCTTTAATATAAATTACTTACTTTTTTTGGTCCTTTAAAACTTGAACTCATTATCCCTAGATTTTATTGCATCGTAATTTTATCTCAGTCCAACTTGGGTGGTGCTTATTTAAAACATCACAAACCATTTATATGTAAAATCTTTAAAAATCAAGAAAAAGCAGAATGTAAGTGAAATTTTCTTTTAGTGAAGGAAATAACCCCACATTGCCTTAATTTTGACAGGGGGAACATTCACTGGCCAGTTTAACCTTTAGGACTGGGATTGTGTAAGAATGATCATTCTTTTAGAAATAAGAGGAGTTTGTGAAGTTTAAAATAGATCACTTATTTTGTTTACATTGTTGAAGGAAGAGTATTATTGTATTAGTAGTACAAGATGAATGAATACTTTTGTTATAGCCTCTGAAAGTTGCAGTCTATACTCTTTTCTTTGATCTAAGTTGCAAAGCATCTTAGAAATTTATTGGCATATATTTTAAGGCAAAATTAGCAGGTAAATATAATTATAAGAAGAAAATAAAGTATAATTTGCAGTATTGTTGAGTTTAATAACGATAGCTATCAATTGTGCTGTTTTGGTTTTAGTATTGTCAAAGAGTTGCTAACACATAACGTTTTTTTCTTTAAAGTTGTGATATTTGTATTTGTCATACTACTAATCGTTGTGGGTTTTTTTTAATATTTTATCTCTATATCCTCAGTTGTAGAAGGAACCATAAGCTTTCACTTATACATTAATATCTGTCTGAAAATTTGTTGTATTTTTAAGATGTTATTTCTCATTTTGAGTAATAGGAAAACAACATATAAAGGAATGTTAGTGGCATAGCACATCTGTATTAAAATTGTAGTTTCTGAAAGATATAATTTTTATACTTAACTCATGAAAGCAAATGTTTTGTGGTATGAAATATTTTAGAAAGATTGAATCAGCATTAAAAATGTTAGCTGTTCATTTAATTTGATTCTTTTTAAAATTTCACACTGATGTTATTATATCTTCTATTATCGATTTAGTAGGTTATGGAACATCATTAATTTATAGAGTCATTGTTTTCATGAATTATTATAGCACAACGTCACTTTGAATTTTGCTATTTGAAGCCTTCTAGATTTTGGGAAAATAGTTCATTTAAAATTTTTGACATTGTAAAGTGATACAGTACGTCTAGCAAAATTGCCTTGCAAATATCACCCCCAAAGGATTTCAAAATAGTCTAAAAATAATGAACACAATTGGTAAAATAGTTCAATATTTGTGTATTGAAGATGTTTCATGTAATATACAACAAGGAAAAACGATCTGTGTCTTGGGAATTCTAAGGAGTGTGTGGTATCACTAAAAACCAAGCTATAAACCACCAGTTAGAAACATGTCTTTTTATAGTTCTGTTCTTTTGTTTTGTTTTGCTCTGGCTTAAAATAATTAATTTTTCTCTTAAATATTGTAAGTAACATTTGCTGAACACAGTTATGCCACTTGTTAACTAAAATTTCGTACTATATATATATACACGTATATATATATATAATGTGTATATATTTAAGTTTAATCAGGTCCCACTTGTTTACTTTTGTTTTTATTTCCCTTACTCTAGGAGGTGGGTCATAGAGGATCTTGCTTTGATTTATGTCATCAAGTGTTCTGCCTCTAAGAGTTTTATAGTTTCTGGTCTTACATTTAGGTCTTTAATTCATTTTGAATTTATCTTTGTGTATGGTGTTAGGAAGTGTTCTAATTTCATTCTTTTACATGTAGCTGTCCAGTTTTCCCAGCACCATTTATTGGTACATATATGTTTTTGCCACAGAGTTTAGTCTCAGTTATTTCCAGTTTAGTGGAGCTGTATTTTAAAGGATAACTTTTATGAGCAAGTGCAGCTTTTCAGAATAAAATTGGGGGGGATGAGGGTGGGAGACTTGTGCTTGATTGCCATCTCATTTCCATCTTTGGATGCAGCTCTAGCATAAAGTTAAACAACATCTGCAGAGATCTGACTGACAAACATCTCTCTGGGACTCATCATTGCAGCCTGCAGCAGGTGCATTCAGCTTTGCAGTCTTTTCCAAAAAGAGGTTAGTTTGTTCTAACATTTATCAGTAGACCAGTGGGAGCAAGTGACTAGAGAGAAGAGGTTGGTTGTCACTTGTCCAGTGCTGGAATACTACAGGTAATTGGACTGGACTGGTGGGAACTGCTGCAGTGTGTGTCTCACATTGCACTGCAGCTGCTATGGAGCTTAATTAACCTGACCCTCAGAGACTGAAGTGGCATGGTATGAACCGTAACATGCAAGAAATGAAACAGTGCTTTTCAGTGCTTTTGATGCTTGGGTTGGTGAAATTTCTTCATCCTGTTCTTTAAAGATACGTTATCAACTTTTCCATTTTTTATATGGATATATTTGCAGCTAAAATGATTTCCATGAATCTGATAGAATCTACATAAAAAGGAGAGGGGGACTTTAGGTGTAGAAATAAAAATCAAATAACCTTAAGTTAAAATTTATTTAAAATTACTTGTTCCACAGGTATATTTTCAAATCATAAGTGAATGGAAGTAAGTGGAAGTACATTGGAGTTCTTTTAAAATTATTATCCTAAATTAACATTTGTTTATTTTATAAGAGAAAGAACCTATTTAAAATTAAGTAGTATCTTTTTAGCATGTTAGCGACTTTGACAAACAGACTTTGCTGAGTGTTTTGATGTGCTCCAATAAACAAGACAGGAATAGTATGTTAAAAATGTTTTTAGGATGCTTTAGCTTAACATAGGAGTGCTGTTGAAATGGTTTTTGACCACAATTTATTATAAGTAAATTAAAAGTTGATTATAATAAAAACTTTTTAAAAGTCTGTCATTCATTTCTTTTGTTTTCAATTTCTTGATCTATTTGAAATATTGACAGTATGCTTCTATGACACATACAGAAGTTTCCTGTATGTTCTAATAGTATTTGCATTAGTTAGATATTTCATCACAGTCCTGTTTATCAGTTGGCCTTTGCACAGAAAACAGTTCTTAAATCTGGCAAAGTGCTATACCATTTTAAAATAATTCAGAATTTTGAAATGTCATTTGGATTCTTTGTGAAGCAGTTTCATTATTTTGACTTTTTGTTAGTCTCACTAAGTTAAATTTTTTGGTATCCATTGGCTCTTAACTTGTCAATTACTCAAGAGTAATTAAGTTTTGGAGTTTGCAAATTTTTGGAACCCCTTTACTTATCTTGAAGGAATTTTTACGAGAGTGGCCAGTAACTATTTGATTCTGAAGTTACTGTCTGTAAGAAAAAAGAACTTTTAAATTTTATCTTAATTTGGTTATGAATAATTGGTAATTTATTAGTAATTATAGTAACTGTGGGAAATACGATTAAAATAATAGTCTCTAGAATTGGAGAGTTTCATTTTTCCACTTTTAAACATATTTTACTTTTTAATCAAAATTTTTTATTTTTTATATTGTGGAATGTTATTTTATTAATTCTCATCAATATATTCTTTAAAATTTCACATGTAAGATGTTTTGATATTTAATAAGAATAAACATTTTAAGACTACAAAGTAGAAAAAAAGAATATTATGTACACAAGCAAACTTTTTGAGATATTTTCAACATTGCTAAGTTTCAAACCATGATATGGATATCCTTTTCCATGACATACTTGATCATGAAAACACATAATATCTACACTCCATCATTCATCTTTTGCTGCTTCCTGCAGGGCCTGTCATAGCATCGTTGACAGGACCAGATGAAAAATGAAATCAGTATCTTGAGTTTTTTAACAGCAAAATGATTCAGGTAAGATTATTTGGTGTGGAAAAGAAAACATTTTTTAAATTATTCTTATACTCATTTAATAATTGATACTTTTAAAATTAATATTTTTCTTATTTCAAGTCCTGTTTTATGTCTTACTGATGTTCAGTATATTTTCAATATCCAGTGAACTTTATTCTGAACTCAGTAATGTTTAAGTTTCAGACTGTGGTGTTTCTTACTTTTCTTGTGATGCTTGGCATACTTTTTGAAACTTTGAAGAGTAACTTTTCTTTTTTAACGATTTTTGAAAACAGTTACACATTGAAGGGCCCATAGTTCATTTGTAGGATAAATTTTCCCATAATGAACTTATTAATTAAATAAGACTTCAAATCCTGCGTTTCTTCTAAGGTATAATAAATAATACTGTGTTGACTGAATTTTTGGAAATCATTGTTGAAGAAAGTTGCCTTCATTTAAATTGTTAATAATTTACTGTCCTAGTACTTAGATAGGGCAGTGACTTTAAGATTTAGTAATTAGAAAGATAGAATAGAAGGAATGGGGTAGTGCACTTTATTAACACAGAATAGTAGAGAATTCGGTATATATTTTTGTTCTATGTTGCTAAATGTTTTTGATTAACTGCAGCTTTTCAATTTTGGTTATGTTCATTTTTGAAATACTTGTTTTTGAAGGAGTATGTGTTGGGCACAATTGAGCCTATACTTGGAGACTGTTCACTTACACACATAGTTTTATTCTTTGTATAAATCCTGTGTTTTTATTTTTCTAAGACTAGTTAATTTTTTAAGCCAGGAAAGTACTTTTTAAAAAAGTCTAGTTTCATTCTTCACTATGAAATCTGTCCGGAAGTTTTTCTCTTATTAATTATTGTGTGTATTTATAGATACTTCCTAGGAGTCCAGGTGTCCTTTGGTTATTATGAATTAAAATTATTACAAAGCATCTTTTCTTTGTAAAGGACTATGGGTATGTTTTGCATCATCCTAAAATGTTGTTCTTAATTGTTACTGTCTCCTTAGGTTTTGTTTACTTTTTTTTTTTTTTTTAATATTATATGGCATCTTCTGGCAGTGACTTAGTGAATATTGAAGGGGCTTAGGAGTATCCAAGAGGCTTTTTATTTTTTCATTTAAAGGAATTGGAAAAATTATAGAATTGTGAAACTAGATGAAAGAAATGGCACTTAAGTGTGATCTTTTCCAGAATCTTCATTTAATAGTTGAGAAAACCAAGATACAAAGAGTGATATAGGCCAATAATTGTCCTCAACTTTTAAATGCGATTTTGAATTTGTGGTACAGTTTTAGTAGGTAGTTTATTCTCATTTTGCTTTCCCCCGTTTTTTTCCCTCCTCTTTTTGAATATAACTCTCTGAGGATATGTCATCATTTCTCTCACCTAGTTTTAAAATAAATACACTCCCCACTCCCACTTTTTTACAGTAATTGTTGTTGATTTTGATTTGGTATACTCTAAGGCCAAAGACAGGTCCTCTTTACCATATATTAAAAAACAAATGATCTGATAGATTATATTGCCTGGAATATAAACTGGTCATTTTCTGTATTTTCAAAATTGTATTGCTTGAAAGTGACAGTATTCAGGATGATTTGATTTCTACAACTTTTGTTGCTTTCTTTCATTTGCAAAGTCCTTTCTTTTCCTTCTTTTCTTCTTATTTTCCCCCTTCCTTTGTTCCTCAGCTCAACTTTTTAATTTCTTCACTTTTGGTTAAACTGAGTATTGGCTTTGCTAAAAAAAATAAAGACTTTCTAAGTCAGATTCTGCTTTCAAGTATATATATATATTTTCCATATTTTTGACTTACAAAATTTCCTTCAGTATTGCATATTTGGCTAGGTAGTCATAACAGTTGGTTTTAAAAGGACAGAGTATTATGATTAAGAAATAAACATGAGGCTAATTTTAAGGTAATCTAAGTAAAAGTAAGATACATAATAAAGTAGTTATTAATTTTAAAACATAATTATTTTTTTTTTTGTCTACCCATTTCATTAAATTGGTCCACTTCTTGGTTAATTAGAATTCTGATGCTCTTTGCATTTCATTATAGGCTTAAGCACTACTTTCTAACATAATCACAGAAGTTACTTAATGTGATTTTGAAGGTATTTTTCCTTCATGGATTTAAATTAAAACAAAAAATTTTGTCATAGTCTTTACTTACTTTAGTAGACTACTAGCATTAAGCTCGGAGAAGGCAATGGCACCCCACTCCAGTACTCTTGCCTGGAAAATGCCATGGACGGAGGAGCCTGGTAGGCTGCAGTCCATGGGGTCGCTAGAGTTGGACATGACTAAGCAACTTCACTTTCACTTTTCACTTTCATGTATTGGAGAAGGAAATGGCAACCCACTCCAGTGTTCTTGCCTGGAGAATCCCAGGGACGGGAAGCCTGGTGGGCTGCCGTCTATGGGGTCGCACAGAGTCAGACACGACTAAAGCGATGTAGTAGCAGCAGCAGCAGCAGCATTAAGCTTCATTGATATGAAAAAATTTGTCATCCTACATGCTTGCTATATGTTCAGCATGTAACTCAGTGCTTTAAACATCTGTGGCATTTGAAATATAAATCAATGTGTGATTGAATGAATGACTAGTCTGAGGCTTCATCTGTGAGTGTTGTGGATATAGAAGCAACCTTCAGTTTTTCATTATATTTCTAGTTTAATGGGATAGTATCAATACAATGGATGTAGAAGGCAGTTCATCTTTAGTTGTTTATTGTGTTTATAGTTTCTTAGGGGTGAGTATCTGTGTGAGGAAAATCTGATTTTGGATAAGTAATGAGTTTGTATGTGAGAAAAATCTGATGTTGGATAAGAAATGAGTTCAAAAATCAATCAGTTAAGAAATGGCTATAGACATGTTAAGATAAATATGGACTAGGTCTTAAGAAAGAAGAGTAGAATTTCATTTTCTATTTAGCATGTTGTCTTCTGTAAAGAAAAGTGAAAGCCAGTATTACAGTACTTCAAAGCCATCTCCCATATGAAGATTAATTTTAAAATACTGTCTTAAGAAACACGAGCTTAACTAACATTTATTTATTAATAAAATAATAAAAAGTACCTGTGTACAAGATGTCAGAGTTATATTACATCATACTTTGCCACA
This sequence comes from Bos mutus, assembly GCF_027580195.1. Classification (NCBI taxonomy): domain Eukaryota; kingdom Metazoa; phylum Chordata; class Mammalia; order Artiodactyla; family Bovidae; genus Bos; species Bos mutus. The sequence continues at coordinate 35,970,398 of NC_091637.1, read as the reverse complement.
TGGCTACCTATGTAGTAAGGAATAATCTACTGATCACTTTTCTTAAGATACCTTGAAAATCAAAGATTACTAACCACTAAATTAAGATTACATTATTAAAAATAGGATTAGTAAATTTTTGTTTTTAATATATTTTAATATCTCTTCCTCCCCCCTGTAGTGGAGAAGTAAAGGTATAAATATATTACAGCTTTTAGAAGCTGGACTAAAATTTTTACTCATGAGAAAAGCATACCAACTGTTGTAGTAGATTGGAATTTATACGTTTTGAGTTTGACTAACTTGTATACTTTATTTGAAATTAAAATTTTAGGAAAGTTATTGAATATGGTTTTCTTCAAAGTCTTTTAAATGCTTTCTTAAACAGAATTTAGAGAGGTATGAAGTATTAGTGTTCATCTCATAATAATAGATTGTTTCATTTTTACTACAGTAAACCAGTGAAACTTCTAAGATTTAATAGATAAATATATTTTGTTTCATGCTTAGCCCATTGCATGTGTGTGTGCTAAGTTGCTTCAGTTGTGTATGACTCTTTGCAACCCTGTGGACTATAACCTACCAGGCTTCTCTGTGCATGGGATTCTCCAGGCAAGAATACTGGAGTGGGTTGCCATGCCTTCCTCCAGGGGATCTTCCCACATATTTATAAATTCAGTTTATTTTAAAAAAATTCATGAAGAGTAATGGATTACAATAATTTTAAGTGTTTCTTTATTTGACTGCTTCCCCTGCATTGTCTGCCACTATGGCCAGATTTTAACTTTCTGGTGGACATTTATGTGTTCCCTCTGGGGTTGGGACTAAATACACAATTCTCTGAAGATCTTACTGTCAAGCAGGGGGCGATAAGAAACAATAAAGATAAATATCTGGTTATAATGAAAATTGATAATTGTATAATGATAGAATTATGTCTGGAAGTGGAAACTGCCTCTGTCAGTGGCAAGATCTTGAGAGAAGAGGGTATACTTCAGAAAAGACTTCAAACAGGAGCTGACAAAGTTTTGAAGGTTGAATTTTAATTTGCCTGGTAGACAGGAGTGGAAGGTCACTTGAAGCAGAGACTGTATACATAGTGACGAAATTATGAAAAATACCCCTCGTATATTCAGGGATCCAAAAGTTATTTGATATTACTGGGATAAAAAGTAGATATTGCTGTGGGGAAAGAGTGGGAATAGGGAGATACTGTCATTAATAGTACAGATAAAAAATGTATTACAAATGTAAAAGAAAAGTGTGATTGAAGAATATTCATTTTGGGGACATTCATTAGCAAGAAATATTTGAAAGAAAAAATACATCTATTACGTTTTTAAAATGAATGACAGAGTACTATAATTAAAATATAATATTTCTATAAATGTGAATAGTGATATTTGCATGGTGGCGGAAGGATTGCCTTAGTTATCTGAAAGCAGGGTAGTAGACTAGAGAGGCTTCCTCAGCTTTATACGTAGAATTAAAGAGAAGACTAAGAGGAGCAAGGGAAGGGTGAGGCAACTAGTGATACAGAAAAGAAATTTAGGAAATACAGAAGCTATCTTTTGTTAAGCAACTATGTGCTCTGAGGGTAGAAGAAAAAGGTGTGGGACCCAGTGATGAAAAATGTCAGTGAGGAATGTTTTGCTGTATTCAGGAAAGCTCTGGAGATAGAAATTGGTTTTTCACATTCATTCACATTTATGTAACCTGTTGGCTACACAGGTGCATTTAAAGTTAGTGACTCAAGTGGTTTTTTTTTTTTACCAGTTTGCCTTTGATTAATAGCTATTTAGAATCATATAGCTGATAAAAATTTTCACCTTCCTTAAATTATATGAATATGTAGGCCTAGTTTCTAGCTCTCTTGGTATATGAACATTTATTTTTAATTTGATGAAAATTAGTGATTTGTACAACGTATGCATTTTTAATGTGCGAATTTTAATTTTTGGTAGTGTTCAAACACTGAAGTTTTGGTATGTGATAGACATTGGTGTGTGTTATGTCAGTGAAAAAACTGAAGCTCCTTACTCATTGTTAGTTGATTCTCTGTTGTGTAATTATTTTGTTTGGAATTTCAATTGATTATTGAGATTCAGCAGGATTCTCCATCATTGATGTTTATTTCATATAAGAATCAGTCTTAATTGATAATCTATCAACTCCAGATGAGTTTAAAAAGTGATTGTGAAAAATATGGCACTGTTTTACATTTGGAAAATGGGATTAAAATTTCTCTAGCATTTATACTTATTTGTGGAATTATTGGCTAGTTGTGTAGAGAAACATTAAAAAATTGAACAGCTGAAGTGACATTAAGCACCAGATGGGAATTTGAAACAAAAATATTCACTGTGTAATCTTTATTTAAGTGCTGTTCATAATTCAATAATACCAGTTGTGTAACTCAAGATTGATTTCAGTATAAAAAGGAAGCATAAGCAGTGTCTCATTGCCTTCAAATTGATATACATATCATGATATGGTAACATAACTTATTCTTTAAGGGATAGATAATGTAGGTAAGATGACTGCATACATTGCAGAATCAATGCAATTCTCTCTGAGAAAGTTTGTGAAGAAACTTTGGGTATGTGAATTGTCACATTAAATTTAATATCTCGTGAATTCTGCCTTTAAGATGATCCTCTATTTTACATTTACACATATATTTTAAAAGAAAATTTCCAGCCATGTTTCATTACAGTAATGTTTGACATTCTTTCTTCTGAAGTACGTACCTATTCTGTTTAAAGAAAGGTATGTTCCTTTGAAAGCTTTATCATATTTTTAGCTACACTGGTATATTTGACATCTTGTTTAAAAACTAGAATGACTCTAGATGTGAAAACACAAACTGTGATAATAAGCTAGATATGCCATATGTGGCAGTTTACGTTGGCATATATCTCAAATGGCATGTTTAATGTACTGTATTACTAAAATTAGTAATTTTACAGTGGAAGACTGCTACTTTTATTTTACAGTCTTTCGCTGGTGGGCTTAGAATGCTGACAGACCCTTTACTTTGTAAATTCTTGTTTTCAGCCTTTGCAAAAAAATCTTTTCGCCATTAAAATGATCTACTTGGGATCTCTCTTAGTAGCTAACTTATTCTCTGGAGTTTGTGAAAATTAATGAGATCTGCAAGTAAGCAGCATGCAGTTTGACAGATGACTATGAATGTGAATAGTAGTTACATATATTGTATTTTTGTTAAGGAATAATAATGCTAATATATTTGATATAGCCAAAACTGATTTAGTAAAATAAATAATTAAGAACTGAAAATGGTATTTTTATTTTTAGGAAATGTATAGATATTAATAGAAAAAGCGTGGAGCTTCTATGTCTGTATACCATTTATAAAACCATTTAAAGAGAACTTCAATACACATTGCCCTTTTATGATACAATACTCAACTATAAAATCATATTTCAGGTTTCTTGAACAATTATTTTTGAATTTTTAAAAATACTGCTTTTATCAAAAAATTTCTGAAAACCTTTCAAATGCTTCAGCAGACTGCATTGAAAATAAGTAGAAACTCTACAATGTGAGGGAGATAATTTAGGTAAATGAAAGGGATAAATAAATAATTAAGGACTGTGTACATTTTTTGACTAAAAATATGCAGAACAAATACAATTCTGTTTGAGGAAAATTTTGAAGATATTTTATGTTTAGGAATTGTTTCAAATAACATTTAGTAATTTCAGTATCTTTTAAAGGGCCAGGCTCTGAATTCTTTCTTTTTTTTTTTTAACTTTACAAGATACATTGTAAAGTGAATTCTTTTATGTACGTATTTAAACTATCTCTGTGACCATTACTGGGAAAAGTCATAGTCCTGTTTTTAAAAGTCTAAAACTGTATAACTAAAACTTATTATAAGTAAGTAGTACATAAAAGTATTTTACTAATCATGACATAATTAGATGTTACATCACTATACTTAAGTATCAGTGTAGCCAGGAATTTTTTATATCTGTTTTATAGTTGAGGAAAATAAGATAGTGAAGGTTAAAATGATTTGTCATATAGAAAGTTAAAAATGATGAACCTATTTGTTTACTGTTATTCTATAACACTCTGCATCAGACTGCTTATTAATTTGAGTTCAAAAACATAGTATTCAAAATTTAGGTAAGGTTTACCAAATTGCCACATTTGACCTGGCACTGAGAAATAGATATTTTTTATGGATTGGTAATTCCCCTTCTTCATCTGGAAATCCTTCAGATTTCAGTTTTACAATTGAAAGCACAACTGTAATAATTAAGCAAAATAGAGACATAAAACACGTTTTCTGTTCTGACCAGACCTCTGTAAACATAGACCTTGATGTCGTCTGTATGTTTCCCATCTTTATATTGCTGTTAGACATTAAAAGAGTTTGAATTTTTGCCTTGTCTATGAAGTTATTTACATGAAATCATTTGGTTGTTCTGTTTAGCATTGTACGATTTGCCTTTCAGATTTTATATCATATATGACCACTGCTCTAGAGATTTGTTAAACTGTAGTCTTACGGTTAGTAAGGTCTAGTCAAATCCCTATGATAGTGCTTACTATAATCAAAGTTTTTATGAAGATAATATGCTTTGATATTATACAGTAGAGTTTATTAAGGAATTGTCAAGCCATATCAGTACTTTTTAGTGTTTTCTGGGGATATAAGATGGAATACAAGACTCCTAGACAACATGTGATGTCAGACAGAGCAGAGTTTGAATCCAAGCTCTGCCACTTAACTAGTATGATTTTAGTCAAATCTTTTAATCTTCTTGGACCTCTGATTTTCTCATCTGTGTGTGATTAGTTCCTCTTGTATAGATATAAGATATTAGGGAAAAATATAAAACCATTTTACATAATACCTGACATATAATAAGCATTTTATGACTTATCTTTTTTCATCTCCTTCTTCTCATATTTGTTACATTTAATAATACTATGTTTAAAGCAGAGACTCTAATGTAAAACAAATTATATTAATGGGGTAGTAAAAAGGAAAGCTTGCTCTAAGGATTTTTTCAAAATTGTTTTTTTCTCTTAATAACTAATTGTTATAAAAATGCAGGTAATACAAAGAAAGCTAGTTAGCCTCTCCTCATCTTTTAGGATAATTAATATAAATAATTTGGTATGTATTCTTTCAGATTTTACAAATGCCTTTTTATATAGGTCCATATTTTTAGTAGATAATTACAAATGATATTTGTTGTTAAAATTTGAAATAAGTTTTCAACAAATTGCTTCTTTTGGTTAATGGACTTATGAAGTTTCTACGGTGGCCTTCCAGTCTCACCTATGTGGATATTTTTACTTGCATAGCCTAAAAATATGTTCTGTCATACCCCTGAATATATGCAGAGCTTTGTTTGTTTGTTTTTCACCCATATAGTTGGGATAAAAACTAGGGGCATGATTTTATAATATTTAACTAGATTAAATCTCATCTGCAGCATGTGGGCTTATTTGTATTAAGACTCTTAAAAGTTAACGTAATTGGTTAGTCCCTCTTTCTTCATTGTACATTAAAAATATTGATCAGAGCTTCAATGGGAATAAATCAGGTGGCATGTAGGATATTTAATACTTACTTTCATGATCTTTTTTAGGATACTAAGATTTCTGAAAATTCTTTTCCTATTAGTCAGAAAAAAAGTCATAGTGTATAGAAGGATAAAACTAGATATTTAATGATATACATGATGATTCATAAGGCTTGTTTTTTAGCTTAAATTTTCAATTGCTTCTGTGAAGACCTTAAGAATTTTAGTTCATGCAACTTCCATGAAAGATCTAAGAAAATTTACTAATGTAGTGTTATGAAGAGTGTCTTTTAGGGGTCACGATTTATTGCTTTACATTTCTTAACAAGTATTCGTATTTTCTGTGAGTCATCACAAAAATTCTTCGTTGGCATTATGGTAAAATTCTTTTTTATTATTTGCCTATATTTTATTATAACTAGTGTATAAGCTTAATGCTGTATTCAGTATCCTTACATCTTAAATATTATATACATATTAAATATTTTAAGTTTATCTAATACTATGAAAACAAAAACAACAATATATATGATTTTGTTTTGTGTGAATGCTCCTTTGAGGACAATAAATAAATCATATTGATTTGGGGATTGCTTTATAGAAAATATAAAATATTAGTGAATGTTTATTATGGTATTGAGTAAATTCAGTTTTGTATTTAGAATGTTACACCTTTGAATATATAAAAATACTAAATGCTATAGTAAAAAATGAAATGAGAAACTTTTTGCAAAAGGTAATTTTAATTCCAGAATTATTGAATATTATGGGCCAAATCTTTAGAGCAGTATGTTTATTTAGGATACTTAGAATGTGTACAATGACAATGAAGTCGTCAAATTGAAATGAGAGTAATATTGAAAGCTGACAGTTTACAAAAGAGGAACGTGTATTTGCCTAGGGTAGAGATCACTAAGGGTTATCTCTGTTTATATTAGGGTATGGTTTTGAGAAATAGAGCAATTTGAAATAGGCTGTGAATGCTGGAAATAATCCCAACTTCCTTCTTTCGTGTAACATTTTAACTTTTTTTGGTAACTAAGGCAAGAGGCCCCACAATATATGATGAATTTAAGGATCAGTTACAGAATATCCTGTCATACTAGATTGATGATTTTACCCTCCTATTTCACTGATGAAAAAAGTAACTGAACAAAATTTCACAAGCTTCCACCATTAGATCTAGCAACCTAACTACTTCAGTACCTATATGGTCTGTATTTTCTCTTATTCTGATAAACTGTCCCTGCCCCTAGGAAAGGCCAATCCTTTACTTTTATTCTAGATTCCATGCCTTCTGGGGTACTCAAGACATTTTTTAGAGATTGTTTCTTCTTTCCTGGGTTATCTGATAAAATCCTCTCCTAGTCTATTCTTTTTTCTCAACCTACAAACATACTGTTATTTCTCCAGTGTTAAAAAAAGGGCATATTCTCTTAATCACACTGCCTGTTCCGGTTACCAGGCCATTAACAGTAAAATGCTTCAAACTACCTGTCCATAGTTGTGCTGTCTCCAGTTTCTCTCCTCCCATTTTTCTTTAAAAACTATTTTAATTAGGATTTTGACCCCATCCTTCCAGGAAAACTGTTGTTGTCAGGGTTACTGGTGACTTTAATGATGATAATTTAGTGGTCAATTCTCAGTTCTTATCTTTATATACAGTCTGTATGTAGCATTTGACATAGTGATCACTGCGGCTTTGAAAAACTTCTTTCTTCATCCAGCTTACATCTACCTAGCGATTGCAGCCTTGAGTTTCCTTTGTTGGTGTCTTCTCGTTTCTCTGAGCTCAGTCCTCGGACCACTCTTTCCTTTTTTCTTTACATTGTTACTCCCTTGGTGATCTTAGTCAGTGTCATGATTTCAAATAACCATATGTTCTTTGATGACTACCAAATATTTATATCCAATCTGGATCTTTCATCTGGACTCTAGACTAATGATGCACCTTCCCACTTCATATCACACGTATGTCTAATAAGTATGTTAGAATTAGATATGATTTTATATATTCTAATGTTTCTGGTCTCAAAATCTACTTCTCACACAGGCTTCATTTTAATTACAGCTTCATCCTTCCAGTTTTGTAAGGCCAGAAATCTTGAAGGCATCCTTACCTTCTCTCTTTTCAGTCAGATTTTACATCTAATTTGTCATGATTCTGATTGTTTTTAAGATATGCACCTTAAATGTAAGCTGAAAGCAAATATTGAAAGCAAAAGTAAATGTTGAAACTGTTCATTTTGCTCTGCTTAGTCAAGAAAAGAATTAACTAAAGGTGGTTGGCTATGAACTCAGTATGTTAAAACTCTTTTGGGAAAATGGCAGAAAGTACTCTGTCCTAGTTACTGTACTGACTAGGTTGAGCCCCCAAGTTATAATTTCAAAAGGTAAAGCACTGGGAAAGCTAGATTCATGTTTAATTTTATGTTATAGGGAATTCTTGTAGCAAGCAGTCTGTACCCTAAGGAATATCAGTGTATTCATTAGAGTAGGATAAATATTTTTGTACCTGCAAGAATTGATTTTTAAAGAATAAATATAAAGCAGTAAGGTTAATAAAATTTTAAATAATACTGGTTCATTGGGTTATACCAAAATGAAATCCATTTATCCTTGAGGACACAATTAGCTTAAAATGTAAATCATGTTAGGTGGTATGTACACATAAATGATAAGTATATATACACTGACCAATTTGGAAAATTTTGTTAAATCAAGACTTGATCTTTTTCAAGGACTATGCATTAAAGAAATTGCATACCTCAAAATTATCCAAATGGTAAATACTTTCCTATAAAATATTTTGAGATGCTTTTATACTTATCAACTATGAATCTTCTCAATTTTATAGTCCATGAAAACTTAGTCTAGTTAGTGAATTTCATTTCTCTAAATCAGTTCAGTTCAGTTCATTTGCTCAGTCATATCCGACTCTGCAACCGCATGAACCGCAGCACACCAGGCCTCCCTGCCCATCACCAACTCCCGGAGTTTACCCAAACTCATGTCCATCGAGCTGGTGATGCCATCTAACCATCTCATCCTCTGTTGTCCCCTTCTCCTCCTGCCTTCAATCTTTCCCAGCATCAGGTCTTTTCAAATGAGTCAATTCTTTGCATCAGGTGGCCAAAATACTGGAGTTTCAGCTTTAATATCAGTCTTTCCAATGAACACCCAGGACTGATTTCCCTTAGGATGGACTGGTTGGATCTCCTTGCAGTCCAGGGGACTCTCAAGAGTCTTCTCCAACACCACAGTTCAAAAGCATCATTTCTTTGGCGCTCAGTTTTCTTTATAGTCCAACTCTCACATCCATACATGACCACTGGAAAAGCCATAGCCTTGACTAGATGGAGTTAATTTTTACTATTTTCCTTTTATTCTATACTCAGTTATTAATGGAAATTGTATTATTTAACAGAATAAAATAATTGAGTTTTTATAGAGCCAATATAATGTTTTTAATCAAATAATTACATAATAATTTGACTTCCTTTCTAGTCACGCATTTTATTAGTATGTCTTACTGACAATCTCTGGAAATAATCTATGAGAATAAGACAAAATAAAGCTCTATACATCTCAATATATAAATGATACAGGAGAGGAAGTTTGTTTAGTCACTGTGGTGTAAAAAGGGAAAATTGTGGTAGTTGTGGTTTCCTGGATTACAGGGATGAGAATATGTGGATTTGTATTTGGTTTCATTTTAAAGTTTAACATTTAAATTTAATTTTCTGGTTCAAGATTATGGCTTAAAGTTTGTGACTTAAAATATTTTACTCTGATCTGCTTAATATTAAATCATCCCTTTGTATTAGTGCTCATTTATGTGAGGTTTGGGTTTCCATATCATTCATACATATTATTTTGGAAGAATCTGTATTGTACTATTTTCAGATGGCTGATGGACAGATTTTATACAGGTTTATCTGACTCCAGAGCCCATAGTCTTTTTACCATATAATATTATGACAAAAAAATTCCTTTGAATGAAGGTATTTTTTTCCCATATCTGGCGTATTTTTAAAGTTTCTTGTATTAAAGTTTTATTTTGAAAATGTTATTATGGGTTTGATTTTAGCATGCTCAAATTATGCTTTTAATCTTCATTCTTATAGCTTTAAGATTTATCTACATAAGCAGTTAAAACATATTTAGACTATGGTCATATTTAATAAAAGTTATATGTAAGTAAGAAACACAAATTGGAATTTTAACATGTTTCTTGATGAGTAATTTTTCATGTTTTTCTTTAAGTTTAGTGTTAAGTAAGGTAAGGATCTCCAGTTTTGCAAATACATAGTTACCCATGTATGTAATTAGCAAGTATTTATTAAAGACGGATTATATACCTGGCATTTTACTGTGTGCAGAGGATACAAATATATTTAAGGTCAAAGCTCTTCTTAATGATAAGGTATAAATTTGGAGATTTAGGTGAAAGCTTGGTTGTGTAGGGCCATTTAGTCTGTCAAGTAAATTGGATTTTTATCTTAAAATTGGATTATATACAACATGTTTAAAGGAGTTTCTAAATCTCCTGTTACTACATATTCAAACCTACATCAGTGACCAAAACTCCTACATGATAGTGGATGTATACAGCTTTTAGAGAATTATTAATTTACCTAGAACAGATTTGACAGTATAGTTAAGATTTTTAAATATAAAAAGCCATTATGTTTGGAGTAGTTTTAAAATTTGAAGTTATTAACTATTTTCTCAAAATATTTTTTGGTTTTAGTTTAAATGACTACTAATTTACTAATTTATGTGGCTCTGTTCAAAGCTGGAAACCAAAGCTGTTCGCTGTACCATTGTTTACATTGAGACCCTGTTAAAGAGAAGGATACATGCTGAAACAAATAGAATTAAATGATTTTAAATTAAGAATAAATGACAGTCTGTTCTGTTATACATTAATCATATCTTTAGAGTTTTACTTTTTCCGATTTTATGATAGCAATTTCTGTTTTTGAAAGACATTAAAACTGTGTTATCTTTGTTTTCTTGAACTGTATTTAAAATATAAATGTAAGATCTGATATAGTTCAGCCTCTTGCTTTTATTATCATCCACTTTATGTATTAATACTTTTGCTCTGGGCTTGCTGAATATCCCTAGATAAAAGACTAAAATTGGGCCAGCTGATTTTGCTACTCAGTTTAACATATATTTCCAAATTGAACCAGCTCTTACTGTTATTATCCTTTTGTTTATCTCTATTTAGTTTTTTATCCTGTGCCTACTTTTTTAACTTTTTTTTGGTCATTGTCAACCTAGAAACTCACCCCAATACCTTCATACTTTCTTAAGTGATTGTGCTTCCTAGTTTACTTAGATCTTATTCAAGGACCTCTATCAACTTCTTTCATACTTCAGATTATTCTGTAATTTCAACTTTGAAAGTTAAAGGTGAAGTTGCTCAGTCATGTCCAACTCTTTGCGACCCCATGGACTGTAGCCTACCAGGCTCCTCCGTCCATGGGATTTTCCAGGCAATAGAACTGGAGTGGGTTGCCATTTCCTTCTCCAGGGGGGATCTTCCTGACCCAGGAATCAAACCCTGGTCTCCTGCATTGCAGACAGACGCTTTACCCTCTGAGCCATTGCCTAGATCTCTAGAGAGGGAATTTCCTCTTCCTCTTTTGAGGCTATCATTTATCTTGTTTCTTTTTTCCTTTTTAAGACTCTTGTTTTATCATCTTTTTTTCCAATCTTTTAATTTTTTCAGTAGTTTCTCCTTGCTTTAGAAATATATATCTTTCTTATTTATCTTAAATTACAAAAGACTGAATCCTTTCTTTGATAATGATAATAACCTTATGGTTTCTGCCTCTCTCTACTTTCCATAACCATCCCATTTCTTGAGAGGATAATCTGTACACTTTATTTTCTATTTTTTCAGCATTTTGCTACTCTTGAAGTTATCTAGCTCCTTTAAAGTTGATTGGAATCCTCTTAGTTCCCTAACTCACTGAACTAACTTTTCAGTCATATAGTCATCACCTCCTTTTTACTTTACTGTAGCATTCCATGTTGATAACCACTCTCTTCTCTTGGTACTTTCCTTCCTTTGACATTCTTGACATCATAAGATTCTCTCTTATTGTCTGTGTAACTGTATTTTCTCAAGCATTTTGTTGATTTTTCTCTCTTTTTTAATCATTCCATAAATGTAGTAGTAATTCTGTCCTTGCCCCTATAGTTTCCCCTGAGTTATTACCTTTATTCAGATCATTCTTAAGTCCTTATGTACAGCTCAAAACTGTTTTGAAATTTTATTTGTGTGCATCTCATCATAGATATGTTTCATGTATTTCAAAACAAATCTGATGATTTAAACCTTATTAAAAATCTTTATATAAATTATCTGATTTATGTAATTTGGCCTGTTCTCTATCTAGAGATATTTGGTTCTCTTTCTAGAGATATTTGGTTGTCTTTCTATATTAAACCTTCTTGAATATATACACACACGCATGTGTGCGCGTGCGCACACAGACACACACATCCTCTCACCATTCCCATCTATCATTAAGGTTTCAACTTATATATTTCATGATTTAGGAAATCTTTTCTGACTATCTAAATCTAGTTATGATAACCTTTTTTTGTGCTTGGGGAAGCATTCCGTACTTCTCATGCTTTTTCCAATTGCAAATTTTGTCTAACACTGTAGGCTACTAGCTCCATGACAGTGTATCCCTGCTGCTGCTGCTGCTGCTAAGTCACTTCAGTCGTGTCCGACTCTGTGCGAGCCCATAGACGGCAGCCCACCAGGCTCTTCTGTCCCTGGGATTCTCCAGGCAAGAATACTGGAGTGGGTTGCCGTTTCCTTCTCCAGTGTATGAAAGTGAAAAGTGAAAGTGAAGTTACTCAGTCGTGCCCGACTCAGCGACCCCATGGACTGCCAGCCCATCAGGCTCCTCCATCCATGGGATTTTCCAGGCAAGAGTACTAGAGTGGGGTGCCATTGCCTTTAAGGTCTTTTACATGGTAGGTTTACAATATATAACGTTTGCATTTATGAACAGGTGAGTGGAAGAAGAACTCAGAATATCACAACCTGTTTATTTTTATAATTTGTAACTCTACCTTCTTGCATTCTGTTTTAGTTACTGGTATTAGTGATTTTCAATTTACCTAACCTAAAAAAAAAAAAAAAATTAATCATCATTGATTTTCTTCTCGTTTTTATTTTCCTCTTCTTTTCTCTCTAATTTTTGCCATTCTGTCTGTTGTGCCCAGTGAATTGTATCCTGAATTAGTCTTCCGCTTTATGTTCTTGCTGTTTTTCTGCATGATAAGCTGTTTAATCTGCAACCATGGTGTGTATAGATTCTACTGGGGTTGTAGAAGACCTTAACTGGAATATTTCCTAATATCCCAATCTTCTTTGGTTTAAAAACAAACCTCTAAGCTAGTGTAATATGAAATTTGAATCTCATATCTGACTTCAGTTTCTTCTTCTGCCCTAGTGCTAGTCACACTTTGGCCCTAGGAACTCGAAGTTGGTAAGGTCTGTTATTTCTCATTCTCTCTTTCTCTCTTTAGACTTCAGTAGAGCCAGATTGATTCTGAGATACCACTCCCCTCCCCCATTTCTGGTTTTGGTACATGTAGATTAGGGTTTAGTTGGAAAGAGATGGGCAAAACTTTAACTTCACAAGGGTTATGATTACAATAGTCCGTTGATTTTTTGCTACCTCTGTGGTTTATACTGACTGGCTATTAATGCCTTGTTCTTTGTGGCAGGTGTCCAAACGGTAGCTTTCTCATGGAGCACATGTTTTGCATCTGTGAAGGGCTCTCCTGGGGTCTCCTATTGCACAGTTAACCTGTGGTGATAAGATATCCTTAGTGAACTCTCTTTCTGGGCCCTCTGTGTTCTAGCCACTTGGGCATAGTATGATATCTTAAGAATTCATCTCAGCCAGGAGTGTGAAGGCAGTCTCCTCTTGTTCAGTACCCTCAGTGTGTAGAGATCATCTCTTTTATTGTAGTAACACAAAGGAGGAGTACTCCCAAAAGACAGTCTGTAAGTTGAGTCTGTAGGTTGATAGAGAGGAAGAGAGAGAACAAACTTTGAAACTCATCCAGTTCTGCATATATGGGTATAGCAGATTAAGCCAGCAAAAATAATTTTGTTAGACATATTTATAATCTTTGAAAAGAAACAGTTCATAGAATTTGGGACAATTAAACAAAGGAGAATATAAATTATAATACATTGAACTTAATAAAGACTGGTTTGGAATACTTTAAAAGATGAAATATCCACATAGTATTATATAAAACTTACACAAGATTCTGTTTTAGCACATTACTGTATAATAGCAATGCTTCCTGAACAATTGAAAGTGGTGATTCAGGAGATGATAGACATATAGAGTAGTTTATCTTTATGCATTGTTTTAGGAACAAAATGTCTCTGGAACTTCTGTCTGTTGGTTTTAAGTATATGCACATATGTATTATATATGTGTTATGTATAACACAAATGTATTACATACATAATTGATAGCACTTGTTTCTTAATCTGTTTTAACGAGAGGTTCATCTTGACAATGTGAGTTTTGCCAGTGATAGAATCTCAGTGCTGTAGCCACAGGGATTGAGGATGGACTATTTATGTTAATTCAATTTCTAAAAATTATGTAATAATTTGTATCTTTATTTGAATGAAGGAGAAAATGGTTTCATTCTGTTATTCTTTCTGACCTTGATTTCTGTAGATTCTTTTAAGAACCAGGAATGGAAGGTATAGAGGCATCATTAAACAGCAAAAACATTGGATTCTTATATAAGTGTATATTAAATCACAAATTCAGAATTATCTAGGCTTGTTTCATTTATGATACCATAAGGAAAGATCAACATGAAGAAATAGTTTACTGAGGAAGAAGTTAAGGTTAGAACAATCTGAGATTAATTCTTTTCACTTAGAAAATTGCTTTAGGCTATACTCTTAAGTTTACTACAGATGAAATTAGGTGTGATAATTATTGATATTTGTCAATAATGGGCAATTTTTACATCTTTAGTTTTGCTACTTTGAAGTTTTTGATAATTTGTATGTCTAGATCTGAGGCTTATTCAGTTGATTTCCTTGATAAACAGAACCTTCTAGATAAATCAAAGAAGGCAAATAAGATGACAGGGAACATGTTATTTTTAAAAATTATATTGAAAGTGTTTTTTAACATTCAGATACATCACTCTTACCCAGTTCTCTGCCTTTGTTAATACATTAATTGTCTGGTTTGTTGTTAAGAAATACAATTTAATAACCTGCACACAAATGTATAATATAATTAGGCTAAGACATATTTGCTGCTCCCCATTTAATCAGAGCTTCTCTGGTGACTCAGATGGTAAAGAATGTGCCTGCAATACAAGAGTCCTGGGTTTGATCCTTGGGTTGGGAAGATCCCCTGGAGAAGGGAATGGCTACCTACTCCAGTATTCTTGCCTGGAAAATTCCATGCACATAAACATTTAATCAGAATGTTTATGTTTTGAGGAGGGATAACTGTTTCAGAAGTGAGGTAACCTGACCAAAATCATGTATCTGGTAATTGCAGAAGATTGGTTTTTACTCTGGAGTCTGTATTCTGCACTGTACATCACTGCCTCCATACAGGTTCAGATTCTTCATCTACAAATACTTGTTGTAAATAATATTTATTTTGTTGATTAATAGTAGTAGATATAAAGAAATGGAATCCTGAATTATTACCTACAAGGACTTTTGAGAAAGAAGATGTAATAACAGTTACTACATTGTAAATACTAAATAGCAATAGGTGTCAAAAACAGGTAGCAAATGCCAAGGTGATTTTCTAAAAAAACAGTACTATTTCTGTTTTCCCTAAATCTTTCCTGTTACCTTGATATTATCTCCCTATTGTTTTCAAATCCCAGCAGTTCCTTCTTTACTGCACTTTTCCCTTAACTTTCTCCTTTAGCCATCTGATCAGTATTTTGAGTTGAGATGTATTACATAGTAAATATTAAAACTCTTTGGGTGTTTCAGATGCAGGCAGCAATAAACATAATATTTATTATGCTTTACTCCATAATGATATAGAGGTACAGAGAACTTTATTGATTACCAAATGGAAAACTATTAAAAGCACAACTAGTTCATCTTGAGCAAGGGAAAAAAAACCCCAAAATGTTATGAGATGTTTTGCATTTTGAGATAACTACTTCAGATTTAATATATTTGAGAAAACGAAAAGTAAATGAAACAGAAGAGTGGAAATGAAGCAGGTATAGAATAGCCAGACAAAACAGAAGTGATCTTATTAACAGTTCTCCAAATTGAGTTACTCTAACCACTACCAAACTATGTAAATTAAGTAAGACATATAAATGTTTAAGGATAGGACAAATGAGAGAAACTATACATAAATTTTTCTGAAAGCAGTCTTCATAAATTAGTTTAAAATTGGTTGTAACGTATTTTATATCTAAATAATATTTTAAAATTGAAACCAAAAATATATAGACCATAATGTAATGGTTTGGGGATTGTAACGTGGCATCTTTTTGTGAAGAAGTTCATTGAGGAAAAATGAATTGAAAGCAAGTGTTTTTATAGGTAATGAAATGGATTGATTTTTTTTTTTTTCCATTTTACAGATATTTATTGAGCTCATCCTATTTGAGAGGTACTTCTAAGTGCTGTTGAAAATATATCCCCAGGTTCTTGTTTTGGGAAAGGGAAAAGAAAAAGAAAATATTTGTCTAAGATTGGTCTCTTTGGGAAGATTTTTATAAAGTATATATTTATACTTTTTGCTTTGCTCTAACATACTAAGTCATACTTCTCTTGTTATGATGACTTCTGTTTTCTCATAATTTTTGTTGATGACAGAAATTGCCAGTGTCAGTAAGAAATACCAAAGAAGAAAGAAGTCCTGTTTCTCAGCACTTCTTATTTTACGTTCAGTATTATGAATTTTTATGCCATAGCCTTTTCTGGTTGTATTATGGGATTAATTTCCTTATTAGCTAAGATAATAGATGGGCTTCCCAGGTGGCACAGTGGTAAAGAATCCACCTGCCAGTGCAGGAAATTCAGGAAACGCAGGTTTGATCCCTAGGTCAGGGAGATACCCTAGAGTAGGAAATAGCATGCTGTAGTATTCTTGCCTGGAAGAATCCATGGACAAAGAGGAGCCTGGTGGGCTACAGTTCATGGAGTTGCAAAGAGTTGGATGCGACTGAGCATGCATGAGACAATAAATGATGAGGGAAACAGTACAGCATATTAATGATAATAACTTTTATTAAGCATTTACTATTTGCAAGGCCATGATCACTACACTACGTATATATTATTGCATCTGCCCAATAACTTAGTAAGGAGGATCTTTTTTTAGAAACACAACACCAAAGCCCCAAAAAGTTAAATCACTTTCCCTTGGTACTTGGTTGTAACCATTGGGCAAAACTGGAAAGTACATGTCTGTGGCATTATGCATATAGCTAATTTTTAACGGTAACTGTTATATTGGTGGCAGTGAATTAGACTTGGAATTTGCAGCTTGTGATAATGTAATATAGCTATGGTAACAGCCATCAAAGTAGATATGATACTTTCTTAGAAATTGTAGATGTTATTATATACCATATCTCTAAGTAACCTTAGTGAAACTGAAGTGAAGTTGCTCAGTCGTGTCCGACTCTTTGCAACCCCATTCTTTCCAGGCAAGAATACTGGACTGGGTTGCCATTTCCTTCTCCAAGTGCTGCTTAAATTCTTTTAATTGTTTTGAAGATTTTGCTAAGGTGTTTTGTTATACATTCTTAATGGCATTCTTAGTCTTTTATTTTACAATAACCCTGAAAGAGTGTTTCATCATTTATGTAATTCATATAGTTTTATTTTCCAAATTATACTTTTGTTTGTGTCTTTTTTCACCATGCAGCATGTTTTTCTGTCTTTCTGAAAAATTTTATCATGTTTTCATTTCTTCTCATTTAAATTCCCTTAGAACTATCATAAATAATTATTCTCAGTTATTGTATTTTTCTCTCTATGAAAGCCCATTTTTTAATGTCTTTTTAAAGAACTCTACCTGCAGTTTACATTCTCATGCTCTTTTTTCCTGCTGTTCACATTTTTCACACCAATCAAGGTTTAAAGAAAATTAAAAGGAAATTTTAAAAATTTCCAGTAAATGAGAGAATATAGTGGCTCTTGTTTCAAGTACATCTCATTTGTTGATGATTTGCTCATACTGTGTAGTTCAGCTCCACACAGTATTTGGTCCTTACTGTGAAACTGTGCTCAATGCTAGGTTATAGAAACGTTTAGGAGCCATTGTCTCCTTTTTTTCTTTCTTGTCTATCCAGTCTCTTACCATTTCCTGACCTCATGTCACACTGAATTTTTGGTCTTATATACATGGAAGTCAAGAAATAATAAGGGACTAGATAGACAAGAAGGGGAAAAGTCAGAAAAGAGAGTGGTGGACTTTGGAAACAGGCATGGAAGCACATTCTGCTAGAATAACAGCAGGTACAGTAGAACAGAAGTCAATAGAATGTTTTTGTCATCTTCAAGGGTAGGAAAGCTCCTTAAGAAAAGGCAGCAATGTAAAATAGTAAAAACAAAAAACCGCCAGTCATAGAATGGTTTTGCTAGTTTGGGGATAGAGAAGAAGTCAGATAGCTACCTAGATATTAAAAAGGGTAACATTTTGTCTTTAGAAAAGAGCACAAGTCTAGATACAGTGACTTTAGGTGGAGAACAAAAGTCAAACAGCTATTGTGGTTTTTTAAGACAGAGAGACGTATGTGTTCATGCTCAGTCATGTCTGATTCTTTGTGACCCCATGGACTGTAGCCTACCAGACTCCTCTGTCGTGGAATTTCCAGGCAAGAATACTGGAGTGAGTTTCCATGTCCTGCTCCAAGGGATCTTCCTGATCCAGGGATCGAACTTGCGTCTCTTGTGTCTCCTGCATTGGCAGGCAGATTTTTTTTTTTTTTTTTACCGCCTAGCCACCTGGGAAGCCTAAGACAATGATAACAGAAGTTAGTTTAATCATCATGGACTTCTTTAACAAAGTTTCCAAACTTCCACAGCTTTCGGTAGCTCTTAAGTTTTATTTCTTCATGTGTATGCTCCTATGTATCTACACCTTCAGCTGCCTTGCCACATAGTGTAATTACTGATGCCCACGGTGATGACACTAGTCATTAAAAAATGTTTAAATTGTACTCATTACATTTTAAGAAGTTAGGGATATGTGTTGTACATTTTAGAAAGTTTTCCAGTGTTCTATTTATTGATAAAACCCAGGTACAGTACCTAAAGGTTTAAGTAAAAAAAAAATACTGTTGTGAAAAAAACAGTCCAGTCTGCCTTGCTGCTGCTGCTAAGTCGCTTCAGTCGTGTCCGACTCTGTGCGACCCCATAGACAGCAGCCCACCAGGCTCCCCCGTCCCTGGGATTCTCCAGGCAAGAACACTGGAGTGGGTTGCCATTTCCTTCTCCAATGCATGAAAGTGAAAAGTGAAAGTGAAGTCGCTCAGTTGTGTCCAACTCTTAGCGACCTCATGGACTGCAGCCTACTAGGCTCCTCCGTCCATGGGATTTTCCAGGCAAGAGTACTGGAGTGGGGTGCCATCGCTTTCTCCGCCAGTCTGCCTTGCTGCTGCTGCTAAGTCACTTCAGTCGTGTCCAACTCTGTGTGACCCCATAGACGGCAGCCCACCAGGCTCCCCCGTCCCTGGGATTCTCGAGGCAATAACACGAGTGGGTTGCCATTTCCTTCTCCAATGCATGAAAGTGAAAAGTGAAAGTGAAGTCGCTCAGTCGTGTCCAACTCTTTGCGACCCCATGGACTGCAGCCTTCCAGGCTCCTCCATCCATGGGATTTTCCAGGCAAGAGTACTGGAGTGGGGTGCTATTAAATCAGCTTAAATATTTCATGTTATGCAGGCACCTTCAAGCAAATTTCATTGTGAAGCTTTTTAAAGATCTTATGTCATATTATGACTTTAACTTTTTCCAAAAGGATTTAATTCATCTTACATAAATACAAATTGCACAGTAATGTAGTTTTTTGTTGAGGTATAACTGACGGTATGCTGTGCTTAGTCACTCAGTCGTGTCCTACTCTTTACGACCCCGTGGACTGTAGCCCCTCAGGCTCCTCTGTCCATGGGGATTCTCCAGGCAAAGAATACTGGAGTGTCTTGCCATGCCTTCCTCCAGAAGATCTTTGCAACCCAGGGATCAAACCCAGGTCTCCCACATTCCAGGTGGATTCTTTCTTGTCTGAGCCATCAGGGAAGCCCATAATTGACATACATCATTATTTATATACAAAAGATTTAACATTTTTATCTCACAAAAACACTAAATCAGATACACCTGCTAGACATATTTTTATAATTAAAAGTCCTTTACCATATGGTTTATATATCATGGTAGGATCTCTCTTTTTAACAGTTTTTCATTATAAACATGGATATGATAATACCTATATCTCAAGGGGCTATCATGAGTGATAGTGTGTGTAAAATACAGACTAAGCATACAATATAGAGACTAAGCCCTCAATGGTGGTGTTTCAGTGCAAAACAAAGTGTGATTATGGAATTATTTAAGCAATGTGTTCTTGACTTTTACCTTATTTAGTGGTGTTTGAGGTTCTCCTTATTTACCAAAGAAGAATGACTTAGATTCACATAAGAAATTATTACTAAAGGTAATTGTAGAAAATTGTTTAACATTTCTTCATTAAAGTTTCATTGTGCATAATTTCTTTAGGCATGAATTTGAAATTGTCTATGTAGTGGGAACCTTTGCTTCTCTGTTTTTAGGGAAGAATTATTCCATATCACATATGTGCCAGTTCACAGCTTAAACATCTTTTATCAGAACTGAAAGTATTTTGAGGTTTTATGTCCCAAGGGTTTACAAGAGAAGGGGTGAGAAGCAGCTGAGCAGGGAATTGAAGAATGAATGCTGACTAATTGTCCCATTTATGCTGCTTATTCACTGCCAACCAAGTAGCTCTACTTTTAATTTTATTCTCTATTCTTATACAACCAAAGAAGCAGTAGGTTTTGTTTACAGAAAGTGTTCTAGTTAAAAGCAGTTGCAGCTTCAGAGAAGAAAAAAATCACAACGAGTTAGCAGGTCTCAGAGAAAGGGACAGATTGTATACTGATGTATCTGTCCTGTATTATATTTGAGAGCTGCATATCTGGATCTAGATTTCATGCTGAAGTTGGAATCCTCACTTTTCACTCATATGAGTCCCAGCAATTTAATCTGTTTCAAAAGTTTTCTCTTGTAAAATAGGGATAGTAATAGTACCTACTTCACTGAATTGTTAGGACTAAATTAGTAAATATGTATAAAGCAAGTGAAATAGTGCTTGATACACTGTAAATGCTGTGAAACTGTTCCCATATGCCATTAATCCTGGAGTACCAGAGTTTGTAAGATACACTGTCACTTTCTGTACCAAAGGGGGAAAAATGTGGAGGAATATGTGTCTTAGAATCGATGCGATATAATATTGTTATTGGGTCCATAAGGTTAATAAGCTTTTCATATAGTGATTCATTTAAAAGGTGTTTAACCTGTTCCTCTATATTATAGTGCTTATATTTAATTGACTTCATAAATTCGTAGATAAGATAGTGGTACTGTGTTTAGGGGAAAAATAGAACTATACCAAACTGTGCATGAAAATACTAAATTGACATGAGCTTTATATGTTGTTTTACCAATTTGTATTTTTTGTGGGAGAGCTTTCTATTTTGAAATTTATAAGGTATCTTTTGATGTCTAGCCTTTTGTTAATTTTGAGTGCATTTGCATACATTTCTAATGCATTAATAATAGTAGTTTTTAGTTATGTACTTTAGATCCTGCAGAATTCTAAAGTGTTTTCCAAATTATCAAAGACAATATATTGTGTTCAGTAGTAGCACTTAGCAGTAAAAATAACAGGCTCTGGGGGCTCTGTAACAATGGGGTGGGATAGGGAGGGAGGTTCTAGAGGGAGGGAGCATACATATACCTGTGGCTGATTCATATTGATACTTGGCAGAAAACAACAAAATTCTGTAAAGGAGTTATCCTTCAAATAAAAAAAAATAAGCAAAGATTTTGAAGTTTAAAAAAAAAATGACAGGCTCTGGAGTCAAATTGCCTGTCTTTAAAATCTTAATTCAGTCACTTACTAATCCCATCAAGTCACTTTACCTCTCTGTGCCTTTGTTTTCTCATCTGTAAAATGGGGAAATTAATAGCTCCTACCTTACAGAGTTGAAATGTGTATAAAAAGTGCTTAGAATAGTGACACATAGTAAGCACAATGTGTTTGCTCTTTTTATATTAATTTTATTCTTGCATTCTGAGTGTTTTTTATAGTTCTGATCAGTTTTATTAACTAGAATCCTTAGTAAACCAGATCTTTCTATTTGTTTTTACTCTTTTAAGATTATAAAGACAGACAGACCTGGGGCCATTTAACATAATATAGAGAACAGTCTGTATACCCCAGAGGTCTTAATGTGAATATGATAATGAATATCTATAATAATAACAATATAATTGTCAAAAGGTTAAGGAATGGTACTAATTCAAGAATATGTGGTAAGTTAAAAAATCTTTTAATAATGAGAAAGGAAAGTTTTATCACTTGAAGGTATAAAACTTCAATTCATCTCCATATTTTCTTATATGAAACTATGCTGGTTTGGATAATTGAGATATTACTATGTTAAAATTTGGAAGTTGATGTTAGTCTATTACTGTTTTATATATCAATGTGTTATTTTGCATTATAAGTTAGAAATGAATTTATTTACTTTCTTAAATTGATACTTGTAACTTAAATAATATACATACAGAATTTTTAAAAATGTAGTATTAGAAGCCTTGAAGCTAAGTAAAACACCCCCCCTGTTGCAAGCTTCCCACCTTCCACAGTAGTCTACAGAGGCAGTCACTTTGCATTCTTGGAGCTGTTCCTTGTGGCATGTTCCTTGTTACTTAAAAGTAACACTTTTAAGCTGTTCTTTATTGATTTTTTTCTTATCAATTTACTTCCTGTTATTAATTGGGAATTTACTATTCTTACATTTATCATCTCGTTGTTTCAATGTGCTTATACAGTACTTAACTCCATTTACTCAACATACTTATCCAATAAGTATGATATTCAGATCAGATCAGATTAGTCGCTCAGTCGTGTCCAACTCTTTGCGACCCCATGAATCGCAGCACGCCAGGCCTCCCTGTCTGTCACCAACTCCCAGAGTTCACTCAGACTCACGTCCATCGAGTCAGTGATGCCATCCAGCCATCTCATCCTCTGTCGTCCCCTTCTCCTCCTGCCCCCAATCCCTCCCAGCATCAGAGTCTTTTCCAATGAGTCAGCTCTTCCCATGAGGTGGCCAAAGTACTGGAGTTTCAGCTTTAGCATCATTCCTTCCAAAGAAATCCCAGGGCTGATCTCCTTCAGAATGGACTGGTTGGATCTCCTTGCAGTCCAAGGGACTCTCAAGAGTCTTCTCCAACACCACAGTTCAAAAGCATCAATTCTTTGACACTCAGCCTTCTTCACAGTCCAGCTCTCACATCCATACATGACCACAGGAAAAACCATAGCCTTGACTAGATGAACATTTGTTGGCAAAGTAGTCTCTGCTTTTGAATATGCTATCTAGGTTGGTCATAACTCTCCTTCCAAGGAGTAAGCGTCTTTTAATTTCATGGCTGCAGTCACCATCTGCAGAGATTTTGGAGCCCAGAAAAATAAAGTCTGACACTGTTTCCACTGTTTCCCCATGTATTTCCCATGAAGTGATGGGACCGGTTGCCATAATCTTCATTTTCTGAATGTTGAGCTTTAAGCCAACTTTTTCACTCTCCACTTTCACTTTCATCAAGAGGCTTTTGAGTTCCTCTTCACTTTCTGCCATAAGGGTGGTGTCATCTGCATATCTGAGGTTATTGATACTTCTTCCGGCAATCTTGATTCCAGCTTGTGCTTCTTCCAGTCCAGCGTTTCTCATGATGTACTCTGCATATAAGTTAAATAAGCAGTTAAATAAGCCTTGATGTACTCCTTTTCCTATTTGGAACCAGTCTGTTGTTCCATGTCCACTTCTAACTGTTGCTTCCTGACCTGCATACAAATTTCTCAAGAGGCAGATCAGGTGGTCTGGTATTCCCATCTCTTTCAGAATTTTCCACAGTTTATTGTGATCCACACAGTCAAAGGCTTTGGCATAGTTGATAAAGCAGAAATAGATGTTTTTCTGGAACTCTCCTGCTTTTTCCATGATCCAGCGGATGTTGACAATTTGATCTCTGGTTCCTCTGCCTTTTCTAAAACCAGCTTGAACATCAGGAAGTTCACGGTTCACATATTGCTGAAGCCTGGCTTGGAGAATTTTGAGCATTACTTTACTAGCGTGTGAGATGAGTACAGTTGTGCGGTAGTTTGAGCATTCTTTGGCATTGCCTTTCTTTGGGATTGGAATGAAAACTGACCTTTTCCAGTCCTGTGGCCACTGCTGAGTTTTGCAAATTTGCTGGCATATTGAGTGCAGCACTTTCACAGCATCATCTTTCAGGATTTGGAATAGCTTCACTGGAATTCTATCACTTCCACTAGCTTTGTTCGTAGTGATGCTTTCTAAGGCCCACTTGACTTCACATTCCAGGATGTCTGGCTCTAGGTCAGTGATCACACCATTGTGATTAGCTGGATCGTGAAGATCTTTTTTGTACTGTTCTTCTGTGTATTCTTGCCATCTCTTCTTAATATCTTCTGCTTCTGTTAGGTCCATACCATTTCTGTCCTTTATCGAGCCCATCTTTGCATGAAATGTTCCTTTGGTATCTCTGAATTTCTTGAAGAGATCTCTAGTCTTTCCCATTCTGTTGTTTTCCTCTATTTCTTTGCATTGATCGCTGAAGAAGGCTTTCTTATCTCTTTTTGCTATTCTTTGGAACTCTGCATTCAGATGTTTATATCTTTCCTTTTCTCCTTTGCTTTTTTCGCTTCTCTTCTTTTCACAGCTATTTGTAAGCCCTCCCCAGACAGCCATTTTGCTTTTTTGCATTTCTTTTCCATGGGGATGGTCTTGATCCGTGTCTCCTGTACAGTGTCACGAACCTCAGTCCATAGTTCATCAGGCACTCTATCTATCAGATCTAGGCCCTTAAATCTATTTCTCACTTCCACTGTATAATCATAAGGGATTTGATTTAGGTCATACCTGAATGGTCTAGTGGTTTTCCCTACTTTCTTCAATTTCAGTCTGAATTTGGCAATAAGGAGTTCATGGTCTGAGCCACAGTCAGCTCCTGGTCTTGTTTTTGCTGACTGTATAGAGCTTCTCCATCTTTGGCTTCAAAGAATATAATCAATCTGATTTCAGTGTTGACCATCTGGTGATGTCCATGTGTAGAGCCTTCTCTTGTGTTGTTGGAAGAGGGTGTTTGTTATGACCAGTGCATTTTCTTGGCAAAACTCTATTAGTCTTTGCCGTGCTTCATTGTTAAAATTTGGAAGTTTATGTTAGTCTATTACTGTTTTATATATCAATGTGTTATTTTGCATTGTAAGTTAGAAATGAATTTATTTACTTTCTTAAATTGATTCTTGTAACTTAAATAATATACATACAGAATTTTAAAAAATGTAGTATCAGAAGCCTTGATACTTATCCAATAAGTATGTTGCATTAAATCACTAAATATTGTTTCTTTCTGAGCAAAGTGATGTATTATGATTGTTTCCTTTCTCTTATAACTTTTTCTTTTGGGGGAGAGTTAGTAATAACCTTATTTCTATTTGCTCACTTTTTGGGTACTACTGTTTTTTTCTTAAATGTTTCAACTGACCTGTAACATGCATATCAGTACTTTTTGAGTGCTCAAACATGATTTCAGACTCTTATCAAATTTGCTTTTATTGGGGGAAACCTTTCCATCATGATCTATTCTACAATCCAGATTGGTTGCTTGCTATACCCAGTGCCTAGAGGACGTGTTGGGACTTCCCCTGGCTGTTCCATGTTAGATCCTTTATATCCTGAGTCCCACCCTTTCCTTACCCTTTTTCCTCCTTTATTTTATAGAGGTATATTTTCAGATGCTTCCTGATAAAGAGGTCATAAAAGTTTGCTGTCTTGAAAATATCTTCATTCCATCCTCACATTTGGTTGAGTATTAGCTTATGTGTGTAATTGTAGACTTTAACTTTTCCTCAGAATTGTGAAAGTATTGCTGCCTTCTCTCATTTTTTTGTTCTCTATCTCTAGTCATAGGACATGTGTTCGTCTGGATTTGTATGCCAGTTTTCTTGTGTTTCCTCTTCTTTTAAAAATTTGTCTTTATATTCTACTTACTAGGAAATTTTCTAGGTGTTCTCTTTCACTGAATGTTTTGTTTCAGCAAATTTTATTATCTAAAAGTTCTTAACTGTTTCTCTAATTATTCAATTTTTTTACACAGTACATTTTTTGGCTGTAATTATCCTTTATTATGTCTGAGGATGGTAATAATTTTTTAAGGTCTCTTCAGCTCTTTGTATTTCCTCTAAGTACTTTTTTCTTGTTTGTTTACTTTGGTTTTAGTCTTTCACGTTGGAGACTTTTCTGAAAGCCTAGACTTAATGAGGTGCTACAGATTTAGTTGGTAGCTATGTGTCTAGAGTTGTTTTGTGGATGGCTTCATTAGAGTAATCAAGCAAACAGCCAGTGTTAATCTTGGGAGATCTGAGGTTGTGGTATCTACATCTCATTTCTGGGGTCTTAAAGTTTCTCGGTGAATTTTCAAGTATTCTTTCTTGGACAGTTTACATCTGTCTGCCAGCAATTAAAAACCAGTTCAGGTCCAGCTGAACCTTGTCCTTTCACTCCTGTCTACCTTATACTTGGCAGTTCCAAGTCAGGAAGATCTCTATTTCAAGATACCGTCTAGAAGATCTTCTAGAGGCCGAAGCGGACATGTGGAATGAGGTGGTTAACCTATGTGTAGAAATGTTGTCTATCCAGCCTTCTAGAGAATCCCTCAGTATTCAGTTCTTACATACTCCAGCCTGAGGTTTCATTAGGCAAATTATCTTCTTATATTCTCCTCCTTTTCTGCCACTTAGCTTTCTGGATCCTGTGCTGTGCTGACTCAATCACTAGTCTTCTGCCTGAGTTTTTCATTTTCCAAAACTTTGTATTTGTTGTCTTCTCTCCCATTCTCTTTGTCCTTCAGTTTTGTACTTTTTTTGTTATCTTAATGGAATTTCAGAAGGAAGCATCCTTAATTTGCCATACTTAACCATAACAATAATGGTAATAATAAGACTTGCTCTGTATATTTTAATATTGATTTTGTTTTAATCTTCAAACAAATCCCATTAGAAAGACACTGCTAGTATCCTCATTTTACAGATAAAGGAACAAAATGATAAGTTGCCCAATATCACATGATTAATAAACAACAGATATGAATCTACAGACTTACTTTCTAGAACCTGAGGTTGATACTTCATCATTAGAGACTAGAAGTCTACAATATGTCTCCATGACCTCTAGGGTTACTTTAACATACAGCTTAAAACTCACTTTACATAAGACAAATAACTAGATTTTCATATATCTAAATTAGAAGAAAACCTCATATCATATAAATATGTATACACATATACACCCCACTTATTACTTATGTGAAGAATAATTACTTATTACTTATGTGAAGAATAATTTTTTGGTAATACAAAACTTTAAGCTATTAGTTACCGCTTAATGCCATTCTCCTAAGTAAAAGTTTTAAATGCTATTTACTGTCTGAACTAGGGCACAGTGTTCTACACATTAAGTATAATTAAATAAAATCAGAGGACTGATAAATTTTAGTTGATCTGATTAAAATTTTTGTTTAAAAATTTTAGGAAGAATAGAAATACAAGATTTGTTTGCAAGATTACAAATAAATAAAATTTTTGTTTCTTTAAAAAATACTGTGGCCAAACACATGAAATTTAAAATAAACAGTTCTACTTTGAGTGTCACCAATTAAAAATAGATCTTCTTTGATACAGTTTGGTTTTTTCTTTTACAATAATAATAAATCATTTCTATTTTGTGTAATTTTTCTATCTTTCTGTTTCTTCAGTGTAGACAGAAACCTATTGCCTTCCTGCTGAGAATATAATTTCTGAATCTAGGCGATGTACTGTCAGCACAGTGAAGCAGGAAATTATTCTCCTGTGTCAGCTGCTGCTGTTAAAGAATAAAGAAAGTTTGGGATAGGATGCATTTCTGTTATCTGTACTCACAAATCTCATATGACATGCAAATAGATTTTAATTCAACAGAGTTCAAAGTATTTTGTGACAAAAGATACTCCCTGCTCTTGGTTCTTTCTCTACTCCCTCTAAAAATCCCAAGTGTATTTCCAAATTCCATGCTTTTATGTCTGTTTCAGTGCAAGTAGTCATCAAATTTATTCCACTTATGCAAGTCATAGAGCGTGTGGAAATGATGCTGTTTAGGACACTGAGAATATTGGTATATTAAACTTAATAATAACAGTAGCAGCATTGATAATGCTACTAATAGCTGATAGTAATATAGAACTTAATATGAGCCAGAGACAGCTTTGTCTCTACATGCTTTCCACATACTGAATTAGTTCACACAATAATTCTGTGAAGAAAAGACAGCACAAAAGATTAAATGATTTGCTGACAGCATGTATGTATGCAGCATGCAGGTATGTATAGTATATGTAGTCATGTGTATATAAGCATATACATGCATGTAAGTGTGTATATGTATGAATGCATATGCATACATGTATACATGCCTATGTATATCTAGACACTTATGTATATGTGTGTGTGTATATATACACACAAAGCCATGTAAATATATTTTTTCTATAAAATTAGAGGCAGGGATAGGATTTGCTTAGTCTGCTCCCAAGGTCTGCCCAATTAGCTATTGTGTTGTACTAATAGAATAGTCTCATATGGGCAACTTGTAGGAATTAGCAAATATTAAAAATCAGGTGAAAAATCTCAAAATCTGTCAATTTTATCCTTTAGTCTAATTTTTCCATGAATTGAGAAAGGACTGGTGTTAAACATAATTTTCATGTCCAAAACATCTCAGGAGCTTGTATCATAGAGCACCACTTTGTTGGACAATCTCTACCTTGCATCTCTACATGGCATAGATAGCAAATTTCTATTTCCTTATCCAATAAAGTTTTGATTTTACTAAATTATCACAATGATTTCAGTATTAAATTTCTGTAGCTTGGTGGTAGAAGAAATTATAATGCTCATTCTTTTTACATTTGATGAAATTATTAAGGACATGTATTATTAAAATGACAAATTATATTCTAGATATCATAAGGAGCTCTGAGAAATTCATGTACATTTTTGTCAACCTCAAAGTGGAGATGGTCTTAGAGTCATGATAAAGTCTATATATATTTTTAGTGTCATTATAAGGCATAAATTTGGTATATGATCTCTCTTAAATATCATTCTTAGATATTTAAATTTGGAAATGCTAAGAACAGTTGATAATAAGATAGTCTCAAATAAAAACCTGTCTACTCATATAAAAATGATATTAAAATTTATAGTTATCCTGTATTTTAAAAAATGGACATTCAGCATCCTTCAGGAGTATGGATAGATCTACACACTTTAGAAACATAGCCACTTTTATTTTAACTATAAAGGGTAGGAAACTATTTCCTTCTCTTGTGAAAATCATCTCATAGTTAATTTAGAATTTCCCTATTTCTATACATTTTCCATTGCATTTAAGTAATTTGCATGCTGTGTAGGCAGGGAGGGAAAACTTATCCTTGAATTCTTTCAGTCAAAAGTTTTCTATTTCAGTTTGCTGAAACAATATTACTTGGTTCCATGCTAACATCATCAGGTAAGCTGGGGAATTTTAGGATGACTAAAGTAAGTATATCACAAATACTAAAAATAATAATAAAGTTAAACTCTTAATACTGTTATATCTATGGCTTTATCTGGGTTCCTGAAATTAAAATAGCACATTGTTAAACTTAACAAAATATCTTGGCCTATTTAAAACTTGTTACCTACTTACAACTTTCCTATATTTAGATTATAATTTTATTGAGCTTTATGGCATGAATTGCCTTTATAAACTAACATGCCCTGTGATCCTAGAAACTTAAAATATTACTTGCATATGATGACAGCAAGTTTGGGTAGCTGTGTGTTTAGACTTATTTCTAATTTTGAATGTATGGAATTCTTCTTAGGCTCTGTCACTATATTCCATTTTAAGTGCAGGTAGCCTGAAAAAGAAGCTTTACATTGAAAATGTGTTTTTGTTTTTGGTAAAGCTATAAAAATAGCTTTACAGAAAAATGTCATTGGAAAAATGAAAATAAAAAAAAATCTTACCTTGATAAAATCATTTCTTATCAGCCATTGTAACAGTGTTACATTGTTTCTCTATCTGCATTGCACCTAAATCACCATATTTAAAAATCATATAATATCTTTTTTTATAATTTACTTTCAAATTTACTTTCATGGCCATTGCAGAAAAAATCTGTCACCATTTGCACTTAGATTTTGGGGGGCTATTTCTGTTTCCAGGTAATTATCCTAAACTTTTTTACTTGTTGACCTCATTAATAGAACATCTACTTTAAAAAAAAAAATAGTCTGCATTTCTTAGAGCAATTTTGGCGGTAGTGGTGGTTCAGTTTCTAAGTCATGTCCATCTCTTACAACTTCATGAACTGTAGCCTGCCAGGCTCCTCTGTCCCAGAAATTCTCCAGGAATACTGGAGGGAGTTGCCATTTCCTTCTCAAGGGGTTTTTCTCCACACAGGGATTGAACCCAGGTCTCCTGCACTGCAGATGGATTCTTTACTGGCTGAGCCACCAGGGAAATCCAGAGCAGTTTTAGTCTTACGGAAAAATTTAGTAGAAAGTCCAAGGGAGGTGCCATATGCAGTTGACCCTTCATATTGGCTACTGGTGTCCCAGGTGACACAGTTGGTAAAAAAAAATTTGTCTGTCAATGCAGGAGATGCCAGAGATGTGGGTTAGATCCCTGAGTCAGGAAGATTCCCTGAAATAGGAAATGGCAGCCCACTCCAGTTATCTTGCCTGGAAAATTCCATGGACAGGGAAGCCTGGTGAGCTGTAGTCCATGGGGTCGCAAAGAGTCGGACACAACTGAGCACACACACAACTAAGCACTTCATACCCACAGGTTCTAAAGCCTTGGATTCAAACAACCAAGGATTGAAAATATTTTGGGAAAAAAAAATCCAGAAAGTTCCAAAAGGGAAAAATTCAAATTTGTTGTGTGCTGGCAAATAGTTACATAGAATTTACATTGTATTAGGTATTAGAAGTACTGAGGCTGATGGCTTAGCGGATAAAGACATAAAGGATCCTCTTGTAGCTCAGCTGGTAAAGAATGCCTGTAATGCGGGCATTCAGTTCAGTCGCTCAGTCATGTTTGACTCTTTGCTACCCTACCCCATGGACTGCAGCACGCCAGGCTTCCCTGTCCATCACCAAATCCCAGAGCTTGCTCAAACTCATGGCCATTGAGTAGGTGATACCATCCAACCATCTTATCCTTTGTCGTCCCCTTCTCCTGCCTTCAGTCTTTCCCAGAATCAGGGTCTTTTCCAGTGAGTCAGTTCTTCACATCAGGTGGCCAAAGTATTGGTGCTTCAGCATCAGTCCTTCCAGTGAATATTCAGGACTGATTTCTTTTAGGATTGACTGGTTGGATCTCCTTGTAGTCCAAAGGACTCTCAAGAGTCTTCTCCAACACCACAGTTCAAAAGCATCAATTCTTTGGCACTTAGCTTTCTTCACAGTCCAACTCTCACATCCATACATGACTAGTGGAAAAACCATAGCTTTGACTATATGGACCTCTATTGGCAAAGTAATGTTTCTGTTTTTTTAATATGCTGTCTAGGTTGGTCATAGCTTTTCTTCTGAGGAGCAAGTGTCTTTTAATTTCATGGCTGCAGTCACCATCTGCAGTGATTTTGGAGCCCCCCAAAATGAAGTCTGTCACTGTTTCCGTTGTTTCCCCATCTATTTGCCATGAAGTGATGGGACTGGATGCCATGAACTTAGTTTTCTGAATGTTGACTTTTAAGCCAACTTTTTCACTCTTCTCTTTTACTTTCATCAAGAGGCTCTTTAGTTCTTCACTTTCTGCTATAAGGGTGGTGTCCTCTGTATATCTGAGGTTATTGATATTTCTCCTGGCAATCTTGATTCCAGCTTGTGCTTCATCCAGCCTGGCATTTCACATGATATACTCTGCATATAAGTTAAATAAGCAGGGTGATAATATACAGCCTTGATGTACTCCTTTCCCAATTTGTAACCAATTTACAATGCAAGAGACTCTGTTTCAACTCCTGGGCCAGGAAGATCTCTTGGAGAAGGGATAGGGTACCCACTCCAGTATTCTTGGGCTTCCCTTGTGGCTCAGCTGGTAAAGAATCTGCCTGCAATGCAGGAGGCCTGGGTTTGATCTCTGGGTTAGGAAGATCCCCTGGAGAAGGGAAAGGCTACCCATTCCAGTATTCTTGCCTGGAGAATCCCCATGGACAGAGGAGCCTGGCAGGCTACAGTCCATGGGATCACAAAGACTCGGACATGACTGAGCGACTGAGCACAGCACATACACTGTTCAGGAGACACAGCAGACACAGGTTTGATCCCTGGGTCAGCAAGATCCCCTGGGGGTGGAAATGGTGGTCAGTTCCAGCATTCTTGTCTGAAAAATCCCATGGACAGAGTAGCCTGGCAGGCTCCAGTCCGTGGGGTCACAAAGAGTCGGACACAACCAAGCGACTGAGCACACAAGTATTATAACTAATACAGATATATTTAATGTTTATGGGAGGATTGCATAGAGTATGTGCCAGTACTGTACAATTTTATATAAGGCACTTGAGCATCCTTGGATTTTGGTATCTGCAGGAATCTGGGGCTAATTTCCCATGGACACTGAGGGTTGACTCTACTTTTTTTATTGTCCATACTTCTGCCCCTCACCCCACCCCACCCTGGCACACAGTTTTTTCTTATTAACATCTTACATTAGTATGATACATTAAAATTTTAGTGTCTTTACAAATGTATAATAATATGTATCCATCACTGCAGTGTCATACATAACAGCGTCACTGTCCCAAACATCACCTGTGTTCTGCCTCATCCCGCTTTTCTTCCCCATGTGTCTCGTGCACATGTGGTAAATCACTTCAGTCCTGTCCTACTCTGCAACTCCATGGACTATAGCCCACCAGCCGCCTCTTTCCATAGGATTCTCCAGGCAAGAATACTGGAGTGGGTTGCTGTTCCCCTCAGGGGATCTTCTCAGCCTAGGGGTTGGATCCGCATCTCCTGTGGCTCCTGCATTGCAGGTGGATTCTTTACCCCTGAGCCACCGAGGAGCACCCCCATGCATCTCTGGCAACCATTAATCTTTTCACTGTATGTATAGTTTTGCCTTTTCCAGAATGTCATATGCTTGAAATCATAGAATATGTAGCCTTCTTCAGATTGGCTTTTTTTCATCTTGTAATATGCATTTAAGCTGTCCTTATGTCTTTTTTTGTGGTATGATACTTCATTTCTTTTTATATAATAAGGATATACCACAGTTTGTTTATTCATTCACCTAGTTGAACACCATGACTGCTTCCAGGTTTTGACAATTATGAATAAAGCTGCTATAAACATTTGTGTGTAGGTTTTTTTGTAGATACGAGTTGTAGCTCATTTGCGTAAATGCCAAGGAGTGTGATTGCTGAATCATATGGTGAGAGGATGTTTAGTTTGAACGAAACTGCCAGACTGTTTTCCAAATTGGCTGTACTGTTTTCCATTCCACTAGCAGTGCGTGAACGTTCCTGTTGCTCTACATCTTCAGTAACATTTGGTGTTGTCAGTGTTTTGGGTTTTAGCCATTCTAATAGGTGTGTAGTGGTGTCTCATGGTTGTTTTAGTTTGCAGTTCCCTAATGACTTACTGTTATATCCCCATCAAATCTATATCTTGAATTTCTAATCATCTAGTACCTCATGACCTTACGCCTTTATATGGAGTTAGGAGGATCTTTTTAGAGTTAATCAAGTTAAAGTGAGGTTATTACAGTGAGTCCTAATCCAGTATGACTGGTGTTCTTATAAAAACAGGGAAATTTGAACACAGATATGCATACAGAGGGTATGCCATGGGAACATGAAGACTGCCATCTGTAAGCCAACGATTGAGGCCTGGAATCTGATCCTCCCCTCACAGCCCTGCCAACACCTTGATTTCAGACTCTGGCCTCCCAAACTGTGAGATGATTAATTTCTGTTATTTAAGTCCTCCAGTTATGGCAGCCCTGACAAACTAATACACATTTGATTGATGTTCTGCATCTTTTCACATGCTCATAGGTCATCACTTTACTGTTTTGGTAAGGTGTCTTTTCAGACCTTTGGCCCGTTTTTTAAATTGAATTCATTTTCTAGTTGTTGAATTTGAGTTTTTTGTCTTTTTAGATTACTAGTCCTTTATCATATATGTGTTTTCTAAATAATGTCTGTATTTATTTGTAAATAAATTCTTAGCTTGTTTTTTCATTCTCTTAACGGGCTTCTTTGTTTTCGCCAAGCAAAAGTTTTTAATTTTAATGAAGACCAATTGATGAATTATTTTCTTTTATGGATTGTGCTTTTGGTGTTGTATCTGAAAAGTTACTGTCAATTCCAAGGTCACCTAGATTTTTCTCCTATGTTATATTCTAGGAGGTTTATAGCTTTGTCTTTTTTCTGTTTTGAGCTCATTTTTAATAAAAGGTTTATTTTCTGCATCTTTTTTTTTTTTTTTTGATACGGATGTCCAGTTAAACCAGCACCATTTGTTGAAAAGGTTATTCTTTCTTCACTGACTTTTATTTGCTTCTTTGTCCAGGATCAGTTGACTATATTTGTATGAGTTTGTTTAGGGCTCTTTATTCTCTTCCATTGATCAGTTTTTCTGTTCTTTGACTGATATCAAACAGTCTTTAATACTGTTACTTTATAGTAAGTCTTTTTCTTTTACACCAGTGATTAGAGTGTTTAATAATAAAATATTCATATGTCACTTTACGCAAAAGATCCTAGAAAATGTGTAACAAAAATAAACAAAAAGACAATCTTGTATGTGAGACCTCCAAATGGCATTTTCACTATCTGGACCTTTTAGGTTTTATGTAGTTACTATGTGTGTGTGCTCAGTTGCTCAGTCGTATCTGACTCTTTATGATCCCATGGACTGTAGCCTGCCAGGCTCCTCTATCCATGGGATTTTCCAGGCAAGAATACTGGTGTGGGTTGCCGTTTCCCACACTTAAGACTTAAGACGTTAAGTCTTAAAGTCTGATAGAGTCAGTCTTCCAGCTTTGTTCTTCTCCTTCAATATCGTGTTGACAATCTGGCTGACATTATTTACTAACAGTGAATTAACATGTAAGTTTGAAATACTTGAGTTTAAGTGATTTTCTTTATACTTTTCAATGTACTTATAAATGATAATATTTATTCTTATATCCTGTGAAAAACTAGACTAGCAAAAAGGTATAATTATAGAACTTAGTTTTGTAACTTTGAGTCATATTACTTATCTTTTGTTGTATCTCTGAGAACTAACTGATAAAATATGTTATGTACCAGGCATAATTTAGGATAAGTGATTGTAAAATGAATAGGATTATTACACAAGAAGTTATAAACATCAGTGTAATAGGATCCTATATTCTCTAAAAGTGTGACATTTAAACAGAATTATTATGTATTATTTAGTCATGTAAAATCTTGATACCTTTATTTATTTTAAAAGATATACCTGTTTTCAGAGAATTCCTATTAAATTTTAATTTGAATATTAAATAAATGGAAAATTTAGATGACAGCCCAAGTTATTAAGATATAAATCAAGGCAGAATATTCTTTAAAATTGTGTTTCAGGTTACTCCAATATGAATATCAAAAATGTTCCTTTAAAACAAACATTTTAAACTCTTGTTTTCTTTTCTTTTTTACTTTTTCCTTCTGTGGATCCTTTTTGTCTTCAAGCTTCTAAGTTTAGTATCCGATTTACAGGATTTTGCTTTTTAGTTTCTATACAACCTAGTATTCTCTACAAATGTATATAATATTTATATTTGTTAGTCTTTATATTAAGACAGTATTATTTACAAATGTTCAAAATATATAACTTTTATACACAAGGAAACCTAAAGAATTACTTATGAAATACTCGTAGTCATATAATTACTAGTTCTTAAGAAGAATAAATTACTTCTTCTTAAGAATAAGAAGTAATATGGTTATACAAGTATTCAGCTTGAATATTTTAGAGAGATGAAAAGCAAATAAATCATTTACTAGCTCATTGGTGTTAACCATTTCATAATACAGTATGGCTTGAGATGACGGGGTTGGAGAGTTAAGTGGGAATGCAAACATGAAGTTTTTTATTTTTCTCCAATCTGACCTTTGTTTATGATTGGTCAAATCAGTTTTTGTTTATTTCTTTACTCCAGGGAAATGTTAAAGCTTTCTGGACACGTCAAAAAATCAATTTAGTCTGACTTTAGTAAAGTCAGTTTAATCTGACTTAGTTTGATTACCTTTATGCTGCTGCTGCTGCTGCTAAGTCGCTTCAGTCATGTCCAACTCTGCGCGACCCCATAGACGGCAGCCTACTAGGCTCCCCCATCCCTGGGATTCTCCAGGCAAGAACACTGGAGTGGGTTGCCATTTCCTTCTCCAGTGAGTGAAAGTGAAGACACTCAGTCTTATCCGACTCTTAGTGACCCCATGGACTGCAGGCCACCAGGCTCCTCGATCCATGGGATTTTCCAGGCAAGAGTACGGAGTGGGTTGCCATTGCCTTCTCTGATTACCTTTATAGTAAAATTTAAAACGGCTTTTCCCCTTCTACTCAGTGCTGCTTAGGCTATTCTGAGAGACTCTAGTGTGGAAGGGGTTGAATCTAGTCAGTCATTCAGGCTGCTCATTCCAGTGAGTAGAGAGTGATCTGCTTTTGTTTGTCCTCCTGAGTGTTGGTGCTTGGAGGAGAGAGGCAAAAAGGGATAAGATGCCCCTAATTAAGTGGTGCATCTTTATTTTCTCTATTTCTGATCATCTGAAAAACCCTCATGCCTTCTGTAGGGAAAGAGGCAAATACTACTCTTGATGTGTCATGTGTGTTAAACTTTTTTGGGGGGATGAGATATTTTTGAAATGTCACACTATCCAGTTTGTCTTTTTCTACTCCTTCGCAGTTTCTGCTTCTCCAGTATGCACCCAGCCCCAATGGGATCCCCATTGTCTAGAGGCATAAATCCAACTACTTTGATAGCCTCACTCTTTGCTGTTTTAAATAGTGACTTCAGTTCTCTCTACCTGTTTTCCATTCCACCTCTGTTTTCCCACGTCCTCATATAGGCATGGCTAAGGGGGTATGGGCATGGGATGATAAGCAAGTCTAAACATAAGCAAAAGTCCAGCTGAGTGATGAGGTAACCAGTTTTCCATTCATGCCCATCTTTTGGCCCACTCTGTTATTATTTGGGCTCTTGGAAATTGCGCTGTCCAACTACATTAAGTCAGTGAAGCAGACTCTGATGATTGACTCACTCAAGATGGGCAGGGGTAGGCAGTTTGGAGTAAAGAGAAACTAAACTTGTTTAGACTGTCTTTTAAATGTGAAACACTTGAGTGGTGATTTTTTTGTTCATAGTCGTGGATTGTAATGCCAATTTCTGTCTATGGGAGAAGTCCCACCTGATAGTCTGTTAGGTAAATTTTCTCAAAGTCTTGCTGATACTTCATTCTTGCTGTCTATCATCAGTTCCACCACAGCAGCTAGTGTGAGCCTTTTAAAAGATTGAACAGGTTATATCTCCTAGTCAAATTACTGCAGTGTCTTTCTCTAAGAGTTAAAAATCTGAAGTCCTTATATTATCCCATGTTAAAACTTGATCATTTGGCCTCCAAGGCCCTACATTATCTCATCATTTGTTCTTGTCTCAGGTCTTTGCTTTTGCTAGTCCATCTGTCTGCAGTATTCTTACCCCAAATAGTCAGTCTGTGGACTCCTGCCACTTCATTCTTTACTCATATAAAGCTGCTTCCTTGGGTTTTCTTTGTACACTCTTAAAATAGTGTATTCGTCACTCTTTTCTCATAGCCTGCTTTAGTTTTAGTACATTGGTGAATCATTTTCTTACATTTTATTATATATTTAATGGTTTGTTTAATGTCTGTCTTTTCGATTAGCATATCATCAAAGGACAAATCACTGGCTCCTTTGTTCAGTGCTTTGCCCAGTGGCTAAAATGGGACCTGACCCATATGAGAAAATCAACTTTTTTGTTGTTGAGTGAATGAATGAAATGCATGCTACTTTCTGTACTCAAACTTTAGAAGTAGCTTTGATTTTTCTTATAATTTTTACCCTCTTATTGTTTTATAAAGTAGTATGCTTTAAATTTTTTACAGATCTTTTATCATTCTTAACTGTATATTCCCATTGTTAGCATCCCAGTTGAACCATCTGCACCTCTAGTTCATCTCCCATGCTGCTGCTGGAAATGGTTTTTATAATAATACTTCTCAAAATGCCACTTATCTGGAATAAAATATAGAAAAATTCCTTAGCATAATTTGGCCTGTCCGTGTTGTACTTCTCTTCACTGGCCCTTCCATGTGCTCTATATTCTGTGCTTATCCTTTTCACTGTAGTACTCTGAATGCTTAATATGCTTCTCTCTCCTACTTCTGTGCCTTTGCTTAAAGCCTCTACTGTTTGTTCTTACCGCTGTATATTTTATTGGTGTGTGAATACATAAAATATAACACCTGTAATGAGAAGACTCAAGGAAAAGTACTTTACATTTGAAATGATTGGGAACAAACTACATAGTTGCACTGTATGCCATTATTTCAGATGTATTTGCAAGCTTATTCCTTCACTGAGCATCTTAATACATGGTAACAGTTTATTTGTCAATTTTTAATGGCTATTTAAAAGTTACCAAAACCCTGAAGAGCACCATGCACACTGTTTTGTAATTCTATTTGTAATAATTGTGAATTCATTTTAAAGGTAAGGTTTATCTACATATTGTAACTCTAAAGCTTCTTTTTAAAGGATGTGTATGTATGAATATTTGTTGTATCTCTTACCTCAGAAAATTAAACTAAGAAAATGGTATATGAAAGTAAAAGTATTTGTATAACCTTTTTAGAAAATGTGTTTCCTTGATAGATTCCTCCAATTAAGATTTTTTTGTTGTTGTTTGAAAGGCCAGACTGATAAAGAAAGTGAAGTAACTTTATATAAACAATTGAAGCCAATTTTTTTTTTCATGTCTGAATCTTTTCCAAGTAAGTACTGTGTCACAGAAGGGACCAGTGTGGCTTTTGGGAAAATGTAGACTCTAGGCGTATGTAGCAGTGTTTCAAAACTTGTATTTAGCATTTTTGTATCTAAACTAATGCAGAAATGTGTAGCTTGTGATGTTGATCTCTTTTAGAAGACACACCTAAATAAAAATAGAAGACACAGCTAGCTAAAAGTAATCTATTATGAAGTTATGTAGCAGTAAACAAAGATGGGGCCCTATAAGGAAGTTTTGTTTGACACAGCTCTTTTGAAGAGTTACTGCTGTTACTCATAATAATAGGTCAATGTTAGGTGCTTTCTGTGAGTTATTTCATTTAATG
The DNA here is from genome assembly GCF_027580195.1 of Bos mutus. Lineage (NCBI taxonomy): Eukaryota > Metazoa > Chordata > Mammalia > Artiodactyla > Bovidae > Bos > Bos mutus. Next base: position 35,931,016 of record NC_091637.1, on the reverse strand, counting down.
GTTGGAACTTCCTTGTGTCTGTTCTTCACTTTACATAATGAGCTGCTCAGATTTAGGGATTTGATTTAAGTGATTACTGTTCCTTATTCAGTTGAATGTCTTCACATTATTTACCAGTAGTTCCTTAAACTTTTTTGGAAAATCACAGAGCCTTTTGAAAACCTGACAAAATCCCATTTCCCCAGGGAAAAAAAATATACTTAGGCACCTGTATAATACGTCTTTAGCCTGCAATTTTGCAGAATTCCTAGTTTTCCTAATTCCCATATGTAGACCCCGGATTGGGAATCCCTGATCTATGTCTTCTTTTAATAAAGAGACTGGGGAATTCTGCATATTTTCTTCCTTTGCAACCTCTTGTCACTTAAAGGAAATAATATTCCTTTACATTATGACTTATTATAGAAAGAGTTTAAGAAAGCTGAAAGGAAATTGTAAGCTATCTCTGACTTCACTGAATATATACCAAAATAAATCTGTTATGACAATTGAGATTCAGATAAGTTTGATGAAAGAACACTTTTTAATGGTCTGATTTGTTGGACTTTGCATCAAAGCATTCTCAATCTGTTTCAGGAACCTAAATGTGCTATTTTGAAATAATGTAGTCAGTTACCTCTTCAGATTAGCATAAATATAGTAGCTGTGCCTAGAGATAGAAGATTAGAAAATACCTCCCCGCCTAGTGATTGGGTGATACTTCTTAGAGAACAGTTTCTGGATTTTTATCTTCTGATTCCATCAAAGATAAATCATATAGAATGGGTGTTGTTTTTGTAGTAGAAGTAGGATATAGTAATTATTTTATGTATTGATGAGCTGAAATTATCGTATAATTGGTGAATTCATTGTTTATATGACCAAAGGAAGAAGATGTATTTAGATTCTAATTCATTGTCACTTTGAGGAAGAGAAGTTGTCATTTTCTAATTAGGTCACTTTTAAAGCTCCATTATATGAAAAATAGCCCTGTATAGTTTTTGAGGACTGGTTTTTTTTTTTTTTTTTATAAAATGTTTAACATGAAGTAATTAAGAATTTCAGAATGTTTTTCCTTACAGTTCTTTTTAGATATTTTCATGTTACTTATGTTTCAGTTTTGATATCTCACCTATTTTGTTTTTAACTCCTTGAATTGTTATCTAAAGCAAATAAATTGGCCAAACAGAGTAAAGAATCTTACTGTATACATTTACCTGGTTTTAGGAAAATTACTATAGAAATAATGCTATAAGTCAATAAACAATGTTTGGGTTTAATTTTTTGACATATGTTTCAGTAATGATACTTAGTTATATTGTGAATTGAATAACTGTATTTTTATTTTTTCCGTCACATTCTTAACATTCAGTTTTTAATTGAATAGCAGCCTGTCTGTGTAAGGCTCTTGTAACTAAACGATGTATTTTGCTTTGCTGTGGCACAGTTTTCAGACAGCCACTTTTGTTGTTAAATGTTTTCATTTTCTATAGTACTTTTCATCCCTGTATATATGTACAGGAGTCACTTCACCCACCACCGAATTGCAGCCACTTCTGAAGTGGAACGCAGCAACTGTTTAACAGCGCACTTTCCCCTAGGTGCTGACAGCTGTAGAAGAAATTGTACATGGTCCTGTACAGAAGGTATTTCTCCACTGTGCCATCTGCAGAGTGAAACTGACTAGGAGTACTACATAGACTGTAAGTTTCTTGTGTACCCGCCCTAGACTGGAAAACCCAAAACGAGAGAATAACACAAAACTGGGAAGCATCATTGAAAAATGTATTGAGGTCAGTTAAGCTTAGTGCTGCTCTCCCTGGCTCTACATTTTTTAAGGTCATCTAATTTGTGATTGGTACTGATTACGTAGCAAATAAATGGATGCACTCATTGGAAATTATTTTATTCTAAAAGCAAATGTAACTAAAATGCTTTTATAAGTACTTCACTTTTAATGAAACTTGTGAATCTATTAAATAGTTTTCAAATGACCAAATCAATATTATATAAGATTTTAGAGCTATATTAAAGTAACAAATCAACTTATAATTCAATAAAATATCCTAATTAGTTTTGCTTGCAGTTATCTATGCCTTAGTCTTAATTTAATACTTTCACTCTTTTTGTGAAAGTTTTGCAGCAAAACCAGTTTTTTATGAATGTAGTTTTGATTTTTTGTTTTAGAAACACTGTTTAAAATTTTTACCATATTGAAAGAAAGCATGGGAGAAAAGAATAAGTATTTGAACTTCCACTTAGCATATTTTAGTTGCTCTCTCCCATGTAATTATTTAATAATATCCCTTTTTTCCTTTTGTAAAAGCAATTTTACAAGAGTGCTGCTTTTGTAAGTTTGGCATGGTTATGCTTTATAGGATAGGAAAATAACATTAAGAACCACTGTGTCATTTTATACAATATGATATGGATTGTTATATTTTATTGTTTTGTTTTTTTAGTCAAATAGTATGACTTACTAGTTATATTTGTGTGTATGTTGAGTATGGGTGTATCTATAAACATTTATATGGCAAGAATTAGACTCTTTTAGTCTTTAGAAAGTCTTAATCTTATAGTGTCTTTTGTTTTAGGTAACTTTAACATGTGTGTGATAACTTAAATGATATTTGTGTACATCTCTAAACCTATAGATTCTCAATGAAAGCAGATAAGAGCCTCTCTGGGCCAGTTTGTTTACTTGTAAAATGAGGTGGGTGGAAAAAATTATTTTCTAGAGACTGTTTCTTTAAGTGTTTTCTGTTCCACTAAATAGTAGAATTCAATGTATTCAAAATTGTACCTTACGTTATGTAACCAAGATATTTTGGTTCAAGTGATTTTGTTCTAGTTAGAATATTATTTGTACTAATTAAATACCAAGTGGTGCTATTTTAGAATCAAATAGGAGGTCTAATTTCCTACAGACTTGACTGTCTCTAATTTTGTAGTGGAGTTACTCCCAATGTTTTGGAATAAATTTTTTTGAGACTAAATACAGCCTGATTTCCGTCAGGAAACATCAAGTATATTAGGAAAAGCTAAACTTCATTTACCTTCAGAGAATAATGTACTTAAATATTTCCAAAACACTAACTTTTTTAGGAGATTTTAACCCTTATTTGCATACACTTAATACTTCACTCAGTAGTCAAAACATTAAAAAAGTAAATATCAGTATTTTTAAAAAATATAGTTTTAGACATAATATACTTGTGTTTCTCTAGCAAGAGTGTATTTTATCAGTATGTGAAATATTTGCTTTGCTATAATTGGTTCCTTTGCATTTTCTACATACAGTGTAAGTATTAATCCTATTCATCTTATTAACTGAAGTACTCATACTTGACAGAATAAACCATATGTTTTATAAATATATATTATTTTACTGTTAGTGAAAAGGAATGAACTATACCTGTGGTGTATATTTGAATAAATATTTTTCAGTTATACAGGATATTTAATTGTTATATTTTATATATTCTGGGCTGATGAAATTTAATTAGATTTATATAAAATGTATACTTTAATATACTCCCAGTGTATGGTATTTGGAAAAAAGGAATTATATGGAAATTTTCATTTTTATTTAATGTGCTTGTGTACTATTTGAATTTAATGAACATGTACTGCTTGTGCAATCAAAAATAATGTTGGTGTTTTAAGTTCAGTTGTACATTTGAAACAGTTTATTTAGAAATTATTCTTATTGCATAAAGTATCTTATAGATGCGTAATATCTCTATTTAACTTTTTATTTTCCAAAGGGGAGCTTATTATCATATTGTGAATTGTGATCAGGCATATTAATCTATATTCTCTTCATAATTTTGGAATTCAGAAATAAATACTAAATCAAGAGTAGTTAATCTTAATGAAACCTTTATTTTTTCATCCTCCATTATACTTTTCTGTTTGAAATAGGAAAAATAAATCAAATTCATAGATAATAGGAATTTCTAAATAATTGTATGTCCTTAGACCTCTAGCAGTAATGTTCTGGCAATATCTAGTTTTCAGTTAGAGATTTTATAAAGAAATATTAAGACTAGCTGAAGAAATAAGTGAAATTGGTGAGAAAATAAGCTTCCCAGAAGTATACTTTGAGTGTGGATTTTAACTTAAACTAATTTTTAAAAACACATTTTAAAATAGTTTCAATACATATTTTAGTTTCTCAGATACTCTCCTCAGTTTTACAAAGTACATAATCTATATTTTGGATTAGAGATATTTTTAGATCCATCCCAAACGTATTTTTTAAAAGTTATTTGACTTACCAAACTTTTGTGATGCTATAGGGAGATAAAAAACTTTGAAATGTTTTATTGTAAACAATGGGGAGATGATTTTGTAATTTAACATTAGGTGAACAGTTCTTTTTATTCTAAATGGTTTAAATTTGTGTTACTTCATTTAATAAACTTTTGTATTCATACATCATTTATTTTCTGTCATCTAAAATATAATTATGTTCCTAGAAAAATACATACAGTTTGAATGTACATATTTTAGAAATAAATGAGAAAAGATCTTTTCCCCAGATAACCTCTGGCAAATATATGGAGATAAAATCTGCATAGAATGACCTCAAGCTTTGCTATATCTTATTTTATATAAATTCCTGCCTATTTTATGAATTCTGCAGGTATTTATCAGTATAAATTGAATTGGTTGAACATTTTAAATGTTTAAGTTTGCTTGAACAACTATTTATGCCACAGGTTTTAATGCAGAATTTAACAAGCCTTCTTGTTTTAAAAAAATTTTAACTCTGAAATTTCAATGTGTTGTGGGTAAAACTTGTGATGTGTGTATGTGTATGCATGTTTGTGTGTGTGTATCCATGTATTTCTAATGTATTTTCTGAAGTGTGGTTGGAATACTGGTCACCACTTTGTAGCTATTTATTCAAGTGTAACTTGCTTAAGAAATTTAAGGGTTCCCCCCCAACCTGTTAATTGAAAATCATTACACCTACCTCACAGGGTTGTTGTGAGGAAAAAACAAGCATGTGAAAGAGTTCTTAGTGTATACTAGATGTGCAGTATATGAAAAATGAGTGTTACTAAAACCTTTCAGTGGCCTCCATTGTTCTTTAGATAAAATCCAAATTCCCTGTCCAGGCATGTGAACTGGCTCAACTTTATTTCTTCCTGCATGTACTGATTGCTTGCTTGATTGATACTGAACTTCTTATAATTCCCAGAATATGCCATGCTTTCATTGTGCCTTTGCCTGCCTGCAACATTCTTTCCAGCCACTCACATACCCCTTTATCCTAGGCTCCCATCAGCTGTGTAACTCAACCTAATCCTATGGACATAACTTTAATTTCTCCTTAACTGAGGTGTTTCCTACTTCTTCATCCTTTATACTTTCATTGTATATGATCCTGTAGGCTTTGCTTCTTCCTGTTCTAGCAGTTATTATGTGTAAGGTAATACATGTACTTGTCTGTTTCCTCTGTCTCGCTTCTCTGTTAGCTCAGTTGGTAAAGAATCTGCCTGCAATGCAGGAGACCTAGGTTCGATCCCTGGGTCAGGAAGACCTCTTGGAGAAGGAATTGGCAGCCCATTCCAGTTTTCTTGTCTGGGAAATCCCATGGACAGAGGAGCCTGGCAGGCTACAGTCCATGGGGTCTCAGAGAGTTGGATATGACGGAGTGACTAACCCTTTCATTTTCTGTAAACTCATGAAGGTGGAATTTGCCTTTAACTTCTTTTCCCTAATACTGATGAGTTTCTGCAACTCAGAACATGAGTGAACATTTTATAAATAAATATAGGTTCTCCCTAAACAGATTCACAGTATATATATGCTTAGATGATTATATGACTTTAAAAAATAACTTAAAGTTGTCTATATTTATAGATTTCAGACTTCACAATAATTAAATCAAAATTTGAACCTTATAATCAGACTACTTTGCCCACCATTTGCCACTCTCTATGGGTTTATTAAAAGAGATGAACTCATCAGGGTGCAAGCAGAAAGTTACTTTATTCTTTTCTGTCACTGAATATAAAATTTGAACTCTGAATATTATTTTTTCCATATCTTAATGCTTTTCAAGAACCTATCTTTGTTCTGCCATGCATTTGCTCTTCTTCCTTTCTCTTCCTCTTGTGCTTCTCTCTCTCTCCTTTTATTTTTTTCTCCTTTTATTCCTTCTTTTCTCACTCTTTGGCATTGTGAAGTAGTCTTAATTTTCAGGCAATATAAAAACAGGCTGCTGCTGCTGCTGCTGCTAAGTTGCTTCAGTCGTGTCTGACTCTGTGCAACCCCAAAGACAGCAGCCCACCAGGCTCCCCTGTCTCTGGGATTCTCCAGGCAAGAACACTGGAGTGGGTTGCCATTTCCTTCTCCAAACTCTCATCCTATGTAAAATTTCTCCCTTATATCAACCTTACTCAAAGCAGGCTTAAAAATCTGAGTGGGAAAGGGGAACAGGACATGTCAACTAGTAGACTTTCTTTTCTATTTTTTAGTTTTATTAAATATTAAATTTTTTTACAATGTTGTATTGGTTTCTGCCATACAACAATGCAAATCCGCCATAATTGTACCTGTATTCCATCCCTCCCTGCATCCCATCCCTCCAGGTCACCACAGAGCACCACACTGGGCTCCCTGTGCTACACAGCAGCTTCTCAGCAGCTCTCAACTTCTTTTTTCTTATTTTCCCTCCCTACTCACTGTGCAGGTCCTGGGTCTTCCAAAGTTTGAACATCAGAAATAGAGAATTACTAATTGGTAGTAAAGGTATGTTGGAAATCTGAATGGGATCTTTCTCTTGGTTTTGAGGGGTTTATCAAGGATTCCTGCTGCTTGAGGATAACCCGGTTAGAATTCAATACTTTGTTTGACTACCTTCCTTAGTCTCTGACTTTCTGGTCTACCTCTAGCCTCTACTTCTGGTATTATCTTGTTCCTTTTGTAGTCCTTTGGGTAGACTTTCTTTAAAAATGGCTCAGGACTAGTTTCTTTCCCAGTATCCTTATTTGTCCTATGGAAAAATGTTTCTTGAGTCCATAAACTCTGGAATGGAGCTCTGGGCCATTTCCAAGGTGGTAGCCCAGAGTGAGATCATCTTGCCCCCTTGCCTTTAGATTTTGTTTCAGCCCTAATTCCAGTTCCTGTTCCATTCATGAAGTGTCCTGTATTCTAAAGGGCATAGGGCAAAATCTGAGTGAATCATAGTTCTGTTTCTTCCTCAAACAATTTATTAACTCCCCTTCTCCAATAGATGCTTTTGTTTTTTTATGTGAATGATAGACTAAGGGATACATGAGCAGTTTATGGCCCCCATCTTTCCAGGTGTTGCATAGATGATGTGTCATCTCCGCTCTTGTACTTGGAACCTATTGTTCTCAGCTTTGGATCCTTAGCTGAAAGTGAAAACACAGAAAAACTCACATTTTAGCATCCTTTTAAATCACCTACACTGAGGCCCTTGTGAGCAGCTGGCATATCTATGAATGTTCATCCATGTCTGTTGTCCCATGCCTTGTCTTAAGCTATTTTGTGACTTAGGGGTATTCTTTTTACCTTTTCCTTCTGGTCGAATCTTACTTGGTCTTCGATGCCCAATTTAGGTGAAGTCTTTACTGCTCTTGGCAGTTAGAATAAGTGCTTTTCTCTAGTGTGTTCTTTGCTCTCACTAGTACTTTGTTTATGATATTAGTGTATTGCCTATAAAAATGTCTATCTTCCTACTAGAGTGTGAGCATTTTTGAGACAACCACTGACTTCTTTCTTGGTGAATCTCTTACTTCCTTTCTGTAATATATTCAGTGTATTATTTGCTGAATTTATGAATCTCTTCTGAACATTGAGATCAGAGTTTATAATACTATTGTTGAGTAATTCATACTAATATTTTTATTTATTCATTTATATCCTTGATCTAAAAATATTTGAGGGTGAAAGAATTATTTTTATGCCTCTAATTTTTTTAAGCTAATGGTATTGCCTTTTATTCACTCTTAGGCAAGTGCATTTTAGATTTAGTTCTGTTTTGGCTCAGTTGATCTTCCAGTTTCCTTGCATTTCTTTATTTTTCTTTCTTGTTTTATTACAGTTGATGGGGTCAGTGGTGATTAAATAAGGATATCCAAGGGGGTTCAGATTGAAAGAAAATTCTTTCTATTATAGGATTTTCTTTTCTTATTTTAAATTCCTCAAGTTTTCAGATTGTATCAAAAAATATGGTCAGAAATGGTGAAAAATCAAACTATTGGTCTCCAAGAGCTTTGGTTACGAGAGTAGTACACCTATAACAGAAAATTAAATTGAAGCTGTATTTGTTGAGAGTAAAGTGCTATTTCAATCATACTTTAATGGATTATTATTTTGAGTGATTACTGTACAAAAGTTGACTTAAACAGCTTGAGATGTAACATTGAATTTCTGCTATTCCTTACCATAATAATTTAATGCAATCTTTATTGCTGAAATTTAGCTAAAAGTAGGATTCTTTAATATGTATGGTCAGGTACATATTATTATCATATGGTCAGGTGATAATTAGAGAAGTGAGAAGTCAAAATGGCATTGTAAGTACAAATAATTGAAAAATTCCTTATATGTTTAAAAATATATTTTTCCTGGAATCTCCCAAATAAATGTAGATAGTATACTAAAAAAGTAAAAGAGAGAGAAAAAAAAATGTGTTCTCTTCAAATCAGATCATCAGAGTTTGAGAGAAGTTAAATCAATTATCAATAAAATATCCCAGTAATTTTTTGCTCCTTATTTCCACATTGCTATTACATATGGATTATCTCATTGAAAATTTCAAAGATTTTTACCTTATTTACTAACTTTCACCAATATAACTGATTACACTTTAACTTTTAATTTCTGACTTTTATCAGTTAACACTTCCTAACCTAGGAATCTTGGTGAATGGACATTCTAACCTTTATGTTAGCTGAAATGGTAAATATGACAAATCTCATAATCAGTTGAATTTCAAGCAGTATTGATGCAAGAAATTATAGTACATGGGATTACTTGTTTGAAGTCATATTTCTTACACCAATAAACTTGTGTATTTGTGCTTCATAAGAGGGAACAAACTATAAAATATGACTGATTGCATCTTAGTTTTAGGTACCAAGAAGCTTTTCCTGCTAATTTACTCTTTTCCCAACCATTGAAGTAATTTAAACATTCTACTTAATAAAATTCTTAAAATTATTTTGTATTTTTTACTTAGCTGAGGTGAATATTGCTGTATGATGGAAGTTTGATACTAGAAAGAACAAATTTCTGTTTTTGTAAGTTTTTGTGAACATACTTGGGAAAAGTAAAATTTAGGAAATTTTTAGGAAGTATCTGGTATATATAGCCACCAGTCATCAAATAGGAAAATCAGTACTTAGAAATATAGTATAGTTTTTTGAAATATACTATCTAAAACATACTTTTTAAAAAATTTGTCATTTTGGTTTATTTTCCCTTTTAAGTGGCTCTGTTTTTTGATTGTGATATTGTATAGGACTTTAATATAGAAACCCTGTTTTAGTGGGTCAAGTAAAATGTTAAAAATTGAAAAATAATGAACTTTAGAATTCATTAGAAAGTTACCTCTTTATTTTATCCCTAAACTCAGATAGTGATCTAATCTAATATATAATACCTTACTCATGTTATGAATATAAATGCAAATAATAAGAAAAGTGGTCATTAATTGATAGTTACTTTTTATATTTCTTTTTTGAAATTTTGACTCCATATTTTCCTATAGTGTGCAGGTTATGACATATTCAGCATGTCTGAAACCAAACCAAATCTTTAGTTCTCCGTTATCGATTCTGCCTCGTGACCTCAATCATTCTTGCTATGCTTCACAGTAAACCTATGATCCAGGGTCAAATATTACTGCCCTCCTCTCCTTTGATTTGAATATCATCCTACTTATTTCCAGATTCTCATTGTTTGCTTTTAAGATGCCTTGAATCAATATATTTCATTCTATATTTATTGATAAAACTCCAGTTCATTAGTTACCACTTACTAAGATTTTACTAGTTTTATCTTTCTATTATGTTTTCTTTGAGAGTAGATGCCACATATTATGAACATTTGTGATTTCCATAGAGAATATTCTCAGTAAATTCTTTCTGAACTCACTCAATTTATTGTGAGATGGTTGATTCTTGATTTATAACTCTTAAAAATGTTGAATGGATTACTGAAACATAGGTCAGTCCCACATTTCAAATCAGTCACACATTATTCCACCTACGTGAAATTCCTTCCTATAGTACCAGGAAAGTACCTTAAATGAATTCTAAACAATAATCTAGAAGGAACACTTGATTTGGTACTAATTGTTTGTGTGTTCAGTTGCTTCAGTCGTCTCTGACTCTGCTACCCTGTGGACTGTAGCCCTCCAGGCTCCTCTGTCTAGGAGATTTTCCAGGCAAGAATACTGGAGTGGGTTGCCACGCCCTCCTCCTGGTCTTCCTAACCCAGGGATGGAACTTGCGTCTCTTGCATTGCAGGCAGATTCTTTACCCTGAGCCACTGAAGAAATCCCCTGGTACTAATTATGTGAAAACAAATTTCCCTGGCCATATGCTAATATATGTGCTAGTTTGTAAACTCCTGTTACAGCCTATACACTAAATTGCTTTTTTTTCTTTGATCCCATTTTAAAAATAAAGAGTCACGTGCAATTTGAGAAAATATTTTTAGCGGAAAGCAACTAATACGTGAGTTCTTTTCTTACATTAGTCCCTTTTTTTGACATATGTAATGTCATTTTACATTAGTCCTTCTTTTAGACATACGTAATACAAATGGGAAGCAGTCTTCTTTTGAAATCTTACAAAAGTCAACTCAATTCCCAGTTCCACTGTGGATCTGATTTATTCTAGTAAAATACAGTGGCCTCCTAAGAAGAGTGATACCCAAGAACATGCATGGATTGCTTACCATATGCCTTTTCAGCCTGTTCCCACATCACCTGTGGACACCTACATGCCAAATGTGAAGCTCCTGCCAGATATGTGATACAATCAAATGAAGTAACGCAGGACTATTCTAGGCAGATAAGCAATCACACATGTATAGAAAACAAAACCAAAATAGCAGCCTTGTCCTAAGTACCAGGAAATTGAGTCAGTAAAGGAAAACTGAATTGGAAGATTTTAATAGGAAAAAAGAGTAGAAATAATTTCACATCATATTTTTCAGTGGAGGCTTTGTAGGAAGTCCATTGTTCTCTAGGAGGCAATTGAATGTTCCCTTTTTCTGTGTTTAAATTGAGAATATTTTCACTATTTTGGCAGCCATTGTTTATCTTGGTCATTGATAATATTCATTTTTTAGATTATAATGTATAGTCATTTCTCATTTTTTATTTTTGGCATTTTTTAGATAAAAGGCATTTTTAGAACTTCAAAAATTATTTCTGTGCTTCCTGTACTAGAGCTTTATAGGTAGCTTATTTTTTCCCCCTTTGCTTTTTCTTCTTATAGTCTTTGAAGATAATCACTAGTTTATGAAGGTTTTCATTATGAAGGTACTGTCATTTCAGGTTAGATTGAATTTGAATTATGGGCTTTTTCTGGTTTTTTAGAATATCATAAAAATTTTCAAATGAATGTTAGTGTTATATAGAAATAAGATGACCTCTTATCTTAAAAATATTCAGTCTATAGTATTGAATATTTTGATTAATATAATCCTCTTTTCTCATTCTTTTCCTCTTTCTTTTAGTAGTATGTGTGTATATCTTTATCTACATATGTCTGTTATCTGTCTACACACAAACGTGTATATACATGAGCTCTTAATTTTATAAATTTGCTTTTAATATTTCAGTTTCTCAGTTATTTCTTTGAATATGATAAATTTTCAAAACAGTTTATTTTTTTGTCTTTTATGAAAATAAAATTTGAAGTTTATATATGTTTCGTAATCTATTTTCCAGTTTCACCCATGTTTTTATTAACATTGATATATGTAGTGGCTCAGGTGGTAAAGAATCTGCCTGAAATACAGGAGACCCAGTTTCAATCCCTGGGTCTGGAAGATCCTCTGGAGATGGGAATGGCAACACCCTGCAGTATTCTTGCCTGGAGAATCCCATGGACACAGGAGTCTGGTGGGCTACAGTCCATGGGGACTCAAAGAGTTGGACATGACTGAGCAACTAATACTGTATCCTTATTTACACACACACATGTTGCTTTTATATCCTACATATTTTATGATACCTATTGATGGTTTGTGTGTAACTTACTGGGACTTTCCCAGTGTCTCAGTGGTAAAGAATTCGCCTGCAATGCAGGAGTCACAGGAGACATGGGTTCAATCCCTGGGTTGGGAAGATCCCCTGGAGGTAGGCATGGCAACCCACTGCAGTATTCTTGCCTGGAGAATCCCGTGGACAGAGGAGCCTGGTGGGCTACAGTCCATAGTGTCGCAAAGAGTTGGACATGACTGAAGCGACTGAGCACACACGTACGTGTCACTTAGTAAGCTTAATATAACTAGTATTCTGTTATTTATATAATATTCTGTGGCGCTAGTGGTAAAGAACCTGCCTGCCAATGCAGGAAACATAGAGATGTGGGTTTAATCCCTGGGTTTGGAAGATCCCCTGGAGAAGGAAATGGCAACCCACTCTAGTATTTTTGCCTGGAGAATCCTATGGACAGAGGAGTCTGGCAGGCTGCAGTCCACAGGGTCACAAAGAGTTGGACACGACTGAAGCGACTTAGCACACACACAACACATACAATGTTCTATTCTCATCTTCATTCATTTATTTGATAAATGTTTATTTTGTAGTCCTGTTCTCTTGACACTGTCCTGTATGCTGGGAATACATAAAGTCTCTGCTCTAGTGGAGCTTATATTCTTCTAAATAAAGTAGAAGACGTGTAACTCCAAATAAATACATAATTTCAGATAGGCTTAAATACTATGAAGGAGGGCTTCCTGAGTGGCTTAGTGTGTAAAGAACCCGCCTGCCAATGTAGGAGATGTAAGAAACATGGGTTCAATCTGTAGGTCAGAAAAATCTCCTGGAGGAAGGCATGGCAACCGACGACTCCAATATTCTTGCCTGGAGAATCCCACAGACGGAGGAGCCTGGTGGACTACAGTCCATGGAGGCTGCAAAAATTTGGACATGACTGAAATGACTGGGCACACATGCACACGTACTCTGAAGGAACTAAGTGCATGTGATAAAAAGTGTTGAGCGGGAGTATACTTTACCTAGGATAGCAAGAGGAGACCTCGTCAAAGAAGGGATATTTATTTATTTATTCTTAATTAGAGGCTAATTACAATATTGTAGTGGTTTTTGCCATACATTAACATGAATCAGCCATGGGTGTACATGTGTTCCCCATCCTGAACCCCCCTCCCACCTCCCTCGGCATCCCATCCCTCTGGGTCATCCCAGTGAACCAGCCCTGAGCACCCTGTCTCATGCATCAAACCTGGACTGGTGATCTTTTTCACATATGATAATATACATGTTTCAATGCTATTCTCTCAAATCATCCCACCCTCACCTTCTCCCACAGAGTCCAAAAGTCTCTTCTTTACATCTGTGTCTCTTTTGCTATCTCGAATATAGGGTCATTGTTACCATCTTTCTAAATTCCATATATATGCATTAGTATACTGTATTGATATTTTTCTTTCTGACTTACTTCACTCTGTATAATAGGCTCCAGTTTCATCCACCTCATTAGAACTGATTCAAATGCATTCTTTTTAATGGCTGAGTAATATTCCATTGTGTATATGTACCATTCATCTGCCAATGGACATCTAGGTTGCTTCCATGTCCTGGCTATTGTAAACAGTGCTGTGATGAACATTGGGGTACATGTGTCTCTTTCAATTCTGGTTTCCTCGGTGTGTATGCCCAGCAGTGGGATTTCTGGGTTGTATGGCAGTTCTATTTTCAGTTTTTTAAAGGAATCTCCACACTGTTCTCTGTAGTGGCTGTACTAAAAGAAGGGATATTTAAATTGAGCTCTCAGCTGGTAATGAATCCACCTGCAATGCAGGAGACCCTGGTTCGATTCCTGGGTCAGGAAGATCCCCTGGAGAATGGATAGGCAACCCAGTCCAGTATTCTTGGGCTTCCCTGGTGGCTCAGATGGTAAAGAATTCGCCTGCAGTACCTGGGTCTTGGGTTTGATGCCTCGGTTGGGAAGATCCCCTGTAGAAGGGAATGACACCACTCTAGTATTCTGGCCTGGAGAATTCCTTGTACTATATAGTCCATGGGGTTGGGGTCACAAAGAGTCAAACATGACCAGGTGACTTTCACTAAATAATTAGGAGGAAGAAAATCACATTATAGATATCAGGAATAGCAAGGACAGAAGTCTTTGGGTCTGAATGTGTTTTGGCAGGTTCAGAGCACAGACACAAATGCTGTGTGTGTTGAACATTGTTAGAGGCAAAAGGTGATGTTTATAACACAGGAGCCAGCTCACATGGGCCACTGTAATGAGAATTTCTTTGTAGTTAAAATGTGAATATAAAATGTGAATGTGTTATGATGATTAGCACTGAGGAAATCAACTGCTGTAATAGATTAACAAGGGAAGGGACAAGGGGCTAGAAAGAAGTAATTATTAGGAAGTTATTGCAGTAGTCTCTGAACTTATGGTGGCTTAAGGCTTTTTGCTGTAGAAATGACATTTTAGAGGAGCACTGTTAGAATCTGTGAATGAATTAGAAATAGTGTAATCAACAGTATCCGGAGAAGGCAATGGCACCCCACTCCAGTACTCTCGTCTGGAAAATCCCATGGACTGAGGAGCCTGGTAGGCTGCAGTCCGTGGGGTAGCCAGGAGTTGGACACGACTGAGCGACTTCACTTTCACGTTTCACTTCATGCATTGGAGAAGGAAATGGCAACCCACTCCAGTGTTCTTGCCTGGAGAATCCCAGGGACGGGGGAGCCTGGTGGGCTGCCGCCTATGGGATCGCACAGAGTCGGACACGACTGAAGTGACTAAGCAGCAGCAGCAGCAGCAATCAACAGTATCAGACATAAATACTAAATATTCTGTGAAATTGTAATTTAATGGACACACTTTTCCATGACCGAAATGTACCATAATTTATTTAGATTACACCTCTATTTTTGATTACTTAGTTTTTTTCCCTTGTTTTTGCTAGCATAAATAACAATCTTGTTGTTTTCTCACCTCACTGCCATTATATATTAAAAATGATTTGTGATGGCTTGACAGTGTGAAAGGTAAATAATTGTATGTTGCTATTTTAATTTGCTTAACTTTGATTACTAGTGAGATTGACATGTTAATATGTGTATTGATTGATCAGTTGTATTTTTTCAGTTGTAAATTGTTTCTAGCCTTGTTTGTTTGGGGATGTTAATATCTTTCTTATTGTTTTGAAACACCGTGTTAACTTCCTATAATGATTTAAAGGTCCCAACATGATTTAGCCTTGATATTTCTTGATAACATTGTGTTTCAGTCTCCCCACTACCCTTTATGTTCAAGACACTTCAGCCACTTCTCAAACAGGCTAATCTTTGTCTTGCCTCATGGCCTTTGCACTTGTGGTTATTCATTTTCTGGATCCCTCTTCCTCAAATCTTTATGTGGTTGACTGTGTCTCATCATTCATGTTTTAGCTCAGATGTCAGCTCCTTAGAGGAACTGTTCTCAGCTTTCTAATGTAGCTTCCCTCTTTCCCCTTTCATATACCATCATGTTATTGCCTCTGGGTTTTTTGTTTGTTTGTGTGTTTCCACAATCTTTTATGGTCTTTGTAACGTTTATCACTGTCTGAAGTTATTCATTACTTATTGCCTGTCCTTTCCAATGAGAATGAAAGAACAATGGGGGCAGGTACCTACTCTGATTTGCTCACTGCTATACCCTCAGGGATAGAGTATTGTCAGACCAAATTAGTATATTTGTTGAATGGATAATATAAGGATATCAGCCTTTTGTGTTTTTCCCTTCTGTCAGTTGTCTTCTTTTTTTATATCGTATTTTTCTAAAGAATTTTATATTTTCATGGAGTCACATCAGTGAAGCATTTTTCTTTTTTACAAAAGCATTGACTTATTTGGCAGCACCAGGACTTAGGTGTGGCATGAGAGATCCTCAGTCTTCTTTGCAGCATGCAGGATCTTTAGTTGCAGCATGGGGATCTTTGGCTGTGGCGTGCAAACTTGCAGTTGTGGCGTGTGGGATCTAGTTCCCTGACCAGGGGTCACACCCAGGCTCCCTATATGGGGAGAGCTGAGTCTTAGCCATTGGACCACTAGGGGAGTTCCAATGAAGCATTTTTCCTATAGGACATTTTCATTACTTTTAGAAGAAAAGGAACAGCTTTTTCGTCTTGAGCTCTTCCATTTTCCTGTATTCTGATATGTTTCTGAATATAAAATTGTGATTTATTTTTATGAATTAAGGAAAGGTTTAAAGATAAAACTAGTTCTTATAAATGTATGTGCTTTCTTCTAGTCTTAATACACAGTTATTTATAAAACAGAGACCATACTGTATAGAGAGCTTTTTATCATTTTTCAATTGATATTGTGCCATGTGCATATTCTTAATTTTTCACAAATATGATCTTTTTAATGTCTACAGAATATCCCATCTTAGGCATCTGTAAATATATACTTTTTTTTAAAATATAGACATAGTTAATATTACCGTTTAAGTTTTGTGTTCACACAAAAATAAAAATTATGATTGTTCCGTTATGATAAATTACTGAACACAGAGTAGTGCATCATGGAAGTATGTATGATAGTTTAAGATATTTGAATGTATTGTGCTCAGTTGTGTCCAACTCTTTGCAACCCCTGTGGACTATGGCCTGCTGGGCTCCTCTGTCCGTGGGATTCTCCAAGCAAGAATACTGGAGTGGGTTGCCATTTCCTTATCCAAAGATATTTGAATATTCACCGCTAAATTATACCTCAGGAAATTGAAATCATGTCCCAGCCCTAGTATTAATTTACGCCTTGTCTGTTTCTCATGGTATTTTCCAGTTCCCCGTAACTCTGTGCTCTTAAAATCTTGGCCTGTCTCTTTCCTTCTGTGCCCTCTCCCTAAAGTGTATAAAATGATTATCATATTGTTGTCGTATGGTCATCTCTGTCAACCTTTCCTTTATCCTTCATGTCTGTGTTTAAATAACTTTTCTCCTACTGAGGTTGTATATATGGTCACTTAGGTTTAATCTAAATTTTGATAGTTCCAACTCTTATTTATATCAAACTTATTGTAAAGTATTTTGTAGGAAAAGTTCTCACTGTATTTTCTTTAGTTATGCCAGCCATATCATTTTAGAGTAATGGTATTTTCTAGTTTCATGCTAAATTTTTATATATTCCAGGGTTTTGGGAGAAAGATTTTTTTATTCTAGTCCATTGTTACATTAATTCTTATTTTATATAATATTGATTTATAACATTTCTTTATTTTGCATTATCTACTAGAGTAATAATTATCTGATTTTGCTATCTCTTATTTTTAAAACTATCCTGGTTTTTGTTATGATTATTTTTCTCATGAACTTAGAATCACTTTGTCAAGTAGCCTTCTCAAATATACCATCCTTGTTTTTTCTTCTTGTGAAATTTTGTTAAAATTATTATATTATTTATATAAGGTATTATAATATCTAGAATTACATATATGAGGTCAGATCAGTTTTCTTTTTTCTGTCTTAGCGAAGTTTTTTTTTTTTTTTCTGTTAAGATGTCCAGTACATTTCATTTAAAGTCATTCCTAGATGTTTATTTAATTTAAGGTCATTCCTAGTTGCTTTTTCAAAATTTGTTTTCATTTATATATTTAAGTGATTATTTTAGTTCTTGGTTTTCTGTGGTCACTAGAACAATTACCACAAATTTTCTGTCTTAAAAAAACACAGATTCATTTATTCTTTTACAGTTCTGGAGGCCAGAAGTCCAAAGTAAATTTCACTGGGCTAAGTCAAAATATTGATTGGTTCCTGTGGAGCCTGTAGAGGAGAACCCCTTTTCTTCCCTTTTCTAATTTCTGGAGGCTGTGTGCTTTCCTCCTTGAATCAAGCCAACATCTTGCTTCTGTCATCACATCTTCAACCTCCTTTGACATTATCTCTTTCTTATGAGAACCCTTTGATTATATTTGAGGAACATCTAGGTAATCTGGGATACTCAGCTCATCTCAAGATCTTTAATAACATATACAAGTTTAGAAGGACATTTGTAGTTCTAGAGATTACAATGTGGGTACTCATCAGGAGGCAATAATTCACTCTATCACATATAAGAAAATTCTTGATTTTCTGTACTATTTTGCTTTTTCCCATATTATTCAACAACTGTATTAAGTGTAGTTGTATTTCGTTTATTTCCTAGATAGTCATAAAACTGATAAGTAATCAGAACTTTTTCTGTGTTTTATAGTGCTAACTTTATACCTCTTGTTTCTACTTCTGCCTTTTTACTGCTTTTAGTTTTTAATATAGATGCCCCAAATATTTTCATTTTATTTATCATATTTGCTCATAGTTTAGGATAGGTACTTTTTTCTAATCCTGGGAAGTGATTTGTTCATTATTTCCTCTCACCCCCTACTCATTTGACATATTTGTTATATTTATTTACAACCCAGTATTAACCCTCATTTGTATTTTGGATTAAATTCTATTTGACCATAGTGTATCAGTTTTTCAATACATTGCTGGACTAATTTACCAGTCCTTTATTTATGATTTTTGAAATATTAACATTAGTAAATATGTTTCATTTTTTGTGTATTATCCTTTGTGTATAGCTTCCTTTTCCATATGAGATATCAGAGATATGCTAGCTAATAAAATGAATTTAAAGGTATTGTATTTTTTTCTTTAGGCTAAAATAGTTATTATAGCTTGATAATTATCTCTTCATTTTAAGTTTGAAAGACTGCACAAACAATCTGCCCTCAAAGTTTATTTGAATATAGTTTTGACAGATTTTTAAATTTCTTTGGTTAATTAATTTTTGAATCAGTTTTGAAAATTTACATTGTCACAGGCAAGTTTTCCTTTCCATGAAGATTCTAAAGGAACATTGTTCCATACTTACTATGTCTTAAGCATGATGCCAGGTGTACTGTACATACAAAAATAAAGAATATAGGATTCTTAGTCTCAATGAGCATATAGTACTAAAAAGAAAGTTAATTTTGCTAGAAGCAAGACAGAAGAAATAGACAAGAAGAAATTAACAGTCAAGCAGAACTTCTGATAAGAATTTCATCATTAATCATGAATATAGGCAGCAGAAACCAAGGCATAAAAATGGAATATGGGAAGATTTGAGAGACTTTTAAGTAGAAAATTACAGCTAGAATTTAGGTCTGGCCAGGAAGAAATAATGGGTAGATATTAGAAGCTGTGGAGAAGGCAATGGCAACCCACTCCAGTACTCTTGCCTGGAAATTTCCATGGACAGAGGAGCCTGGTGGGCTGCAGTCCATGGGGTTGCTAGGAGTTGGACACGACTGAGCGACTTCACTTTCACTTTCCACTTTCATGCATTGGAGAAGGAAATGGCAATCCACTCCAGTGTTCTTGCCTGGAGAATCCCAGGGACGGGGGAGCCTGGTGGGCTGCCGTCTATGGGGTCGCACAGAGTCGGACACGACTGAAGTGACGTAGCAGCAGCAGCAGTGTATTCTAGACAGGTTGTCATTAATGTGAAAGGCTGGAATAGGCAAATCAATATCCAAATGGTAGTTTGTTTGTTAGAAACCAAGGTTATCTACTACAGTACATACCTGGTAGTTATCCAGGAGAGAAGAAATGACATTCTTTTAAGATTTTGAACCATATAGCATGAATGGTGATCTAAAAGATCATATTTTATTTAGTAATATTTTTAAGTAAATCTTTAGTGGAAAAGTGAAATTAAAAAAATTAATGTGGGAGTTTAAACATCTTGTTTGAAATTTGTTTGAAGAAATTTCTCAGCAAATGTATACCAAGCACATAAGATGTATGGATATCAAAATGAAATATCTTCTGCACTCAAAAGATCTGAAAGTCTTGTAAGATGTTTTATAAGGGTGATTTCAAAGTATCTATTCAGTTGCCTTACATACGTGAGTTATGTAAGCCCATGTAAGTACCATCACATGGGCCTATATATTTTCCTCATGCCAAAAATTTCATACTAATACTTCCCGGACCGCCAAGTAATACTTGCCGGACTACCCAACCCCCACCCACAGTGTTCCTTCTTCATTCTCTCTTGCCACTGACAATCACTGCTCTGTTTTCTATTACAGTAGAATCAATTAGACTTTTTAGAGTTTTATTTAAATGGAATCATAAAATAAGTAGCCAAGTGTCTGGGTTTCTTTTGCCCTGTATAATATTTTCATCCTTGTTGTTACATGTATAAGTAATTTATTACTTTGCGTTGTTGAGGAGTGGTCATTGTCTGAATATATAGTTTTTTTTAAAAAAAATTCATTCACCTTGACAGATGGCTTAAATTGTTCTCAGATTTTGAAAGGAATAAGATTGCTATGAACATCCAAGTTCAAGTCTATCTGCAGGTATATGTTTCATTTCTCGTGACTAAACACTTAGGAATAGAATATCTAGATCAGGTGGAATATTAAACTTTGTAAGAAACTGCCAGACTATTTTTCCACCAATGCATTAGCATTATAGTTGGTCTACATATTTACCAGTACTTGGTGATGTCTCAGTCTTTTAAAATTTTAGCCATTGTAATTTGTGTGTAGTTTATCTCATTGTAGTTTTAACTTGAGTATTCCTAATGGGTTTTCTTGTGCTTATTGACCATTGCTATATTTTCTTTCGTGAACTATCTTCACATCCTTTGCTCATTTGTATTGGGTTGTTTGCTTGCTTCTTTTTAAGTTACAGCAGTTCTTTTTACATATTCTGGATACAAGTCCTTTGTCAGATGTTCTTCCATGTTATGGATTGCCTTTTTATTTACCTATTTGTGTCCTTTAAGGAGCAGAACATTTTAATTTTTAAAAAGTCCAATTAATAAATGTTTTATTTTATGCCTTTTTCTTTTTGTGTCTTAAGTAACTTTTGCAAATGTCTAGTTTTCTACTGTTTTATCTCCTAGCAGTTAGGTTTATGATGCATCTTGAGTTAATTCTTGACTTTGGTGTGAAACAAATTTAAGTTAAATTTAAATTAAATATTTAATTAAGAGAAGTCTAAAAGAGATTTTTTTTTGGAATTAAAGATAGATTTGGTATTTGTTTATATAAGAAATCATTTCTAGCTTCTATACCCATACAAAATTTGAAAAGCTCCTTTGTAAATTAATGAATTTCCTGTTTTTGGTGGTATTTAGTAAAAATTGGTAACATTTGCAAATGAATTTGTACATATAGATATCTGGTACTTGTCAGGCATAAAATATTAGTAAATATGGTTGGATTTTATGGTTATTGCTAAGGCTGTTATATTCAGAGTTCTTGCTTTGCAGAAGTTTGGAGAGGATGATATTTAGATGAAAAATTTCTGGATTCTATTACATATTCCACGTAGTGGTCATATTTTTAAGTTGATTGTTTTTTTCTGCCTAATGATGTACTTATTGCTTGCCTTAAAATCAGTTTACTAGATGTGTTATCCTAACATATATGAAAATTATAATTTACCAATAAACTCAACGTTTTAGCAAAATTAGTGTTAATGTTAAAGTATATTAAACATTAAAAATTATGTATAGTTCTAAGGACTTTTTATCACTATTTAACCAATTGCTCTTATGAAATAAAAACAAAGCAGACTCATGAACTACATCTCAAAAAATGTGTTTTTGTTTTTTTGGTTTGAGCTAAGCTTTTTTTTTTTTTTTTTACATATGGCATGAGAAAATAGTAAACTGGTGCTTTTCTCTGTATATTAGACTTGTATTTGTTTTGTTTTGGTTTTAAGTAATCCGTGTCTGTGTAAATATTTCATTCTTTAAAAACAATGAGTTTTCTTTTCCCTTTAATTTTTCTTTTTTATAAAATATAAATAAAGATGTCATATGGAAATATTTATTGAAAAACCTGTTAGGTGAAAGTAGGCATATTAGAGCAGGAGTTGGCAAACTTTTTCTGTAATGGGTTGGAAGCTAATATTTTAGGCTTTGCAGACCTAGAGGTAAAATCAGGGATATTATATAGATATCATACAACAAAACAGAAAACATTTCCACAATTTTTTGTTGACAGAATTCAGTCTAAAACAATACTACTAGTAGTAACAACACCAGTGGCAGTGGAGAACAACAGAGAGATCTAAAGAAAAGAATTTTGGGGAAAAGAAGGAAATAATGTTTTCCTTATTTAGGGTTCAAAGTCTGCATTCCTATCAAATCAGTTGTAAATTTCCACCTGTACATGCTAATTTTGAATGAGATTTTACATATTTCATTCTAGAAAATGAAATCTCTTCACACAGATAGGTTGTGCCAAACACTGATGTTAATCTAGGTGCATATGATAATTTGGGGGCATATCTATTTTTTCTGAGGCATTTATAGAATTTTAACACATTATTCCCTTAAAATTTGCTTTTAGCATGTCATTATATTACATTAATCATTGCCAACTGAAGATTAGGTGGAAGCTCCTCAAATGTACAGTTAATTAGACTTTGAAATACAGATATCTTTTTTGCACTGCATTGAAGTACAAAAATGTTGCAGAAACTGTAGTTTAAACTCAGAAAATACACCTGCTGCCAATGTATGTGGGGTTGAGTTCTCACTTCTCATTTTAATTGTTGATAACATGGGAAATATATACTTGTGATTCAGAAACTTAGTTGTTGTATAAATGACTTGACTGCAGTTTAAGTTTTGCATATAAGTATTGTTTTGCCCTCTCTCTTGAATTGAATTCATTACAAACATTTCAAAGTCTGCAGCAAAAACTAATTTTCAAAGCTATTTGGTGTCAGTAACAGTGGTTGAAAGTCACAGACGTTGTTCTCATTCAGAAAAAATTTCATCCTGGCTGGAGTTCAATAAATCCCAATAAACTTTATCACTGCTAAATTATTGAACTGTTACATGGTAGGGCAAATCAGGATGTTCATCTTTTATTTCTGATAAAAATTCGTAGAATTGGTAATGATTAAGTCTATCAGAGTGAATGAAGTTTAACTCGTGAAGCTACTGGTTCAGTAACACATGATAGATTCAAATATATTTTACAAGGTATTTGCTGATTTAATAATATAATGAATAATCATAGGTTTCAGTGCCTTAATATCTTTACAAGCTTTGTAAATCTGTGCTACTAAGTTTCTTTTGGTCTCACACACATATTTTTACCACTATCAGTGGTAAATCATCTAACCAGATTGTACTGCAAGTTATCAATTCATGATTTCACAACTTTTTTGAAAATATTCTTGCTTGTAGTTTTTCACACAACTGTTAATAGAAGCTTATCCATCAACCACATTACTTCCTTGATAAACAACAACTGGCATTAACTCCTTGGTTAAAAGTTGGCTTTCTCTGGACAAGTTTTAATTTACTCTTCATTGTGAAATGCTTTTCTTCTTTGACTAACAAACGAGCTACACAGAAGCTTACTTTGGTGGCACCTGCATTTCATTTTTGTCTTTTCGAATAAGATATTTCAGGTTTTTCTGACCATTTTCTTCTTGTTTGATGGGAATATTATGATGCATGTATAATCTGGTAGTTTTCTTTTGGCCCAGCTATGATGTTATTGCTTAATAATAACACAGTGCTTCCTGTCAAATATAGGACCTTTTTCAATTAATTTACGAAAGCAGCCAACATGACCTAGCAGTCATAGGTCATCTTCTGGAATAATAATGATGTCCCAAAATACCAAGTAAGTTCTTCAAGATGTACTTGGGACACTTTTTCTTCCCATGTAAAATGTGAAGGAATCAATGAAGTGAAAATATTTTCTTTGGTTTTGCATATATGGTAGAGCCAAGAAGACACCTAAGAACATAACTCAAGTAATCATTCCACAAAAGGTGAAAATTTGAATGTTAGAGGAAGTATTTTAAAAACCCATAAAGCAAAGAAGCATTATAAATATTTTACTCTGTAGAAGAGGGTATTACAAACTGAAGAGTACATTAGTAATTTTATCGGAAGTATTTTACCCCAAATGTCATTAACTACAGTTATGTGTCCTTGAAAGTATAATGCAAAAATAACAACAAAAAATCATTTACCATACACATTTTAGGAGGGAAAACGTATTTGTGTGAGTTAACACATACTTGATTTCAAAGTAACACATTCAAATTCTGAGGACTAAGACCAGCTTAATTTTGTTAAAAGTTTCAACTCTTAGCAGAATACATCTGTCTGGTGCTGTGTAATGAGAAAAACATCTGTCTGTTTTACATTAACAATTATTGTACTTTTATTACCAGCCAACTTATTTTTTGTTGAATGTCTCAGCTGCAAACCATAAAACAGATGTGACCAATTCCTACAGGAGTTTTTTTCTATAGTCAACAAATAACTTTGCTAACTTCTTCTATTTCCCATATAAAAAGGAAGTTTCTTTAGGCATTCGGTATCTTATTATTTAAAGATTCAAATGACCCATTACTATATTAACAATGAAGAAAAGGAAAACAAGATTCAGGAAACGATGGATGACAGTCTTTATAAAACATTTCTGTCTTATCACACCCTAAATGATTATGACTTCGTATAACAGTAACATGTCTGAAAGTTATCTGTGAAGTTATTAGAAAATGAAATCACATTCTCCCATTTTATTATCACTCTTGCTTATACTAAATCCACACGTTCTCCTTCTCACACTTCCTTAACTGTTTGTATTTATCAGTAAATGAATGGCTAATTAACAATCACCTGGGATAGTTAATTCATGAAATTGTGTGTTTCATAGACATCAACACAAGTCAATAATGGGAATGACAGCTAATTTATGAAAACTGTCTCATAGACACCAACACATGTCAATAATGGGAAAGTATATTCAAAACAAGGAGATTTATTGTTAAAAAATATAGTTCCGTGGCTTCCATGTGAGTAATTTTGTATTTTTATTACTGGATTAACATGCACTAGGCAGCTTCTGATATTGAAGTGGTCTAAAGCTTGTTCTCTTGAGGTCGTTGTAATATGATCCTCTTAACAAGTCTCTCAGCCTTCTCATCTAAATCTGCTTCCCTCAATTCTCTAGCCTTTTTGTCTTTACTCTTATTCTGCTCTCTATTCTACAGAGAAAAATGTTAATATATTTCTTTGGGGAGAGGGGTACTTGCTCAGGATTCATTTGAATATGGTAGTATTATAAACACATACTTTATTTGAGATTCTTTAACTTGAGATTCTGAGATCCAAAGTGTTACTCAGTTCAGTTCAGTTGCTCATCGTGTCTGACTCTTTGTGACCCCATGGATTGCAGTACACCAGGATTAAAGAAGTTTACATTGTAAGACAAGGTTCTTTTCATCTGGAAGTTTTAGTTTGCATTAAGTTATGTATTGGAAATATTAGACAGTTCTTCCTTTTCTTGTTGTTTGTCTTTTATCAGTTTTTAAAAATTGCTTGCTGGCTAATTATTTACCCAGTGGAAATCCTCATAATATGCTAACATGCGAGATTAATGTTTTTTGACAGGATTAATGTTTTTTGACAGTATTAATTGAGAAATCAACCCAAATACGCTCAGTAAAAACTCAGATTTGAGAGATGTTAAATGTGAGATTGTATTTTTAACTCTGCAAACTGGGTGGGGTTATTGATGACTAACATGGTTCTGTTTTTCATCAGTTACTAAATTCCAAAAGTATAACAACTTTGGATCAGTTGCTTTTGTATTCAAACACTCTTACAGTTTCAAAGCTGGTGTTGCTTAGAAACCTGTATAAACACTTAATGTCTTCTCCAAAGGAAGAAATAAAAAAAAAAATCTTCGCATAATTTTTAAGTGAGATAATTGTAAAACTAGACCAAAAATACGTATATTTATTTAAAAGCTCTGGAACTGTTTAGAAAATTCTTAAAGAGATGAAAAAGTATTTAAATTTGTTATATTTATAGTATTAGAAATAATATATACATATATATGTGCTTACTCACTTGGTTTACTGACAAATGAACCATGTAAAGAGTTGCTCTTACATTCCTTTGTATTGAGCTACATTGTATCTGAAACTAATATTGGATGGTGAAATGTATGTTTATGATTTATCCTGAATTTAGAATACAGGGGAACAGAACTAAAAAGTAAATTGTCATTTTCGCATGCATGCATGCTCAGTCATGTCCAACTCTTTGTGACCCTGTGGACTATAGCCCACCAGGCTCCTTTATCCATGGAATTTTTCAAGCTAGAATACTGGAGTGGGCTGCCATTTCCTCCTCCAGGAAATCTTTTGGACACAGGGATCGAACCCTCAATGCATGTAAAAGGGACTTCTGTTCATTGGGTAGTCATGAGCTGTGGTCCTTAGGCTAGAAAAAATACTCACTAAGTTTGTTACATTTTCAGTGATTCTGGGGCCTGGCACTGCAGTAATTAGATGATCAAGTCCCAGTCTCTGTGGTAATTAACACTATGGCTGCAGATTGTACAGGATGCACACTTCCTATTCATTAGGTACGTGGAAGCCCATGGATGGGAAAGGACCCTTTGAGGATGAACATCAATAGAATCAATAAGCTGATCAGACTTGCATTGCCCAGGTAAGTCACCACAGCCACCTAAGTACACCATTGTCCAGAGTCAAAAAAAAAAGCCTAGTGATTCTAGCACATCAGACCAAGGAAGTCTCGGCAAATATGTCCAATCAGCCAGATTCACAACCAGGTGAAAACGGGGACTTAGGGCACCTAGCTAGGGATACCAGACCTGTCTAATCCTACTGAATAGACTATATATATAGGCTTTCTTCCCTCCTCTGGAGGATACTGCTGAGCACTGGTGATTAGACACCTTTCTGGTGAGTCAGCTAGGGTTGAATCTAAACCATATTATATGGGTAAGATAGGGGAAGGACAGAAAAGTGTAAAGTGATTATTACAAAGACTGATCATGCTGCAGAGATTGAATCATGCGGCTATGGATGGTAAGCCACAACCTTGGCTGTGGAAGGGAGAATACCTTAGACACGAGCAAGCTAGGAGTGTAGAGAGGAAATATTCATCCCTTAGCTCTTGTCCACAGAGCATATGGCCAATGTAAGCCAAACTGTAGCCATCACTTTCAACTCAACTGTTAACCACTGAAGAATCTTAGTCTAATTCTCAGAAACTTCTGACTAACCTGTTTAGTTTAATTCTGTTTAACCTTTGGTACCCTGTGGTCTCCCTCTGCTGCTTAAGGGAAGAGAGACTCTTTTGCTTGTTTTTCAGATTATAGCCAATGATTCTGAACTCTTTAAGCTGAGAGGTGATGAAAAATCACATTGCTCTGTACTTCCTGCTGGCCAGTCAAAATGGGTCATGTGAGTTTGCCAACACCTCTTGCTGCACTTGGGTTAATGACATATTTAAGAGGTTTGACTTTGACTGAAGAGCTTGGCTGTCTGTCCCAAGTGCATCTGATTACCCTACTGGGAGTCATATTTGATCCAAGCCACTATGAAGACAAGTAAAATATCTGATGAATCAGTTGTGCTCCTGAGATCTGTTGTTGGAATACGTGAAAGATTGGGATTAGGGGTTCAAATTGTAGGGGAACAGCTCCAGCATGATGCCCTGGCAACTGTGAATGTACAGACAGGCATGCCACATTTTATTGTGCTTTGCAGATACTGCCTTTTTTTAAAACAAATTGAAAGTTCGTAGCAAACTATATTGAGAAAGTCTGTTGGTGCGATTTTGCCAATACCATTTGCACACTTCGTGTCTCTGTATCACATTTTGGTAATTCTCACAGTATTTCAAACTTTTACATTATTATTTTATTTATTATGGTAATCTGTGATAAGTGTCATGTGTGATTTTTGATGTTACTATTGCAAAAACATTACAGCTAGCTGAAGACTTAGATGATGGTTACCATTTTCAGCAATGACGTATTTTTTACTTAGAGTATGTACATTTTTCTTTTAGATGTCATGCTATTGCATATAATTTTTACATGCACTAGGAAACCAAAAAATTAGTGACTTGCTTTATTGATATACTTGTTTTACTGCAGTGGTCTAGAACCAAATCTACAGTACCTCTGAGGTATGCTTGTTTACAAACTTAGCAGTTTTGAATCTACTTTTATTGCTAGTAAACTTAGAAGATAAATCTCTCTTTTTCTTTGCACATTTTTCAGCTTGTGACCTAAAATATTGATGCTGAACTATCAAATGTGCAGTAATTTTCAAATCCTATTCTTTGGAAAATTAGTATTTCTGACTACTTCTCTCAGAACTACTTTGGGACCAAATTTTGTTTAGTTGGTTTATTTTTTGATATGCATAAACTTTACCAAACATAACGTTAGACTTTAGAGTTCTGTACCAGAGAGCTCTAACATTAACTTTTGTCAGAGTACATTTGAAAATGTCATTACAGGAAATTGTAAGCTGTCCATAATGGAATTATACAGTGTTTTAGCTGAAAGAATCAATAAACTTGGAGAGCCTTTCAGTTTTTCAGATAAGAAAATTTGTGGCCTGCTCCTGGTTGTGTATCTGATTATTTAGAGAGTAGGAATTAAATTAAGATCATACAAGTCTTTGCATTAAATAGAGTCAGCTCTCTTTATTCATGGTTTCTTTATTTGCAGATTTGCTCACCCACTAAAGTCATATTTGTAAGCTGAGTATCTGTACTCACTGGACTTTCATTACCGTTCAAAGACTTGGGTGGAGTGGTGAAAAATTTGGGTCACCTGGCACTCACATCCACAACCTGGTTCAAACAAGGCTATGCTTTGCTTTGTTTTAGCTCTCATACTCTAAGCTAGTGTCCTTTCACAGTTTAGTGCCATACTTTTCACATTTTTGTGCATTTTGTTGATGATTTCATTGTTTGAAACAGCCTACACGTGTAGTGCTGAAATGCTGCTTACATTGTCTTATATTCCTAAGTACAGGAAGACTGTGATGTACTTTACAGAGAAAATACAAATGATAGGTAGTCTTTATTCAGGAATGACATATAGGACCATTGGCTATGAGTTCAGTGTTAACGATTCAACAATATGTACTAAATAAGGTGTCCCTAAACAGAAACGCAGTGAAACCAAGTTATATGTTCAAGATTGATGAAGATGTTCTGACCAGAGGCTCATAGGAACCTAAACTTGTATTTGCCCTGGGAGTTCTAATTCAGTGTTCCTTAACTGAGTATTTCAAGTTACTGTGTAGACCGTGTGTGTGTGTGTGTGTGTGTGTATGTGTGTGTGTGTGTCAGTTGCTCAGTCATGTCTGACTCTTTGTGACACCATGGACTGTAGCTCGCCAGGCTCCTCTGTCCATAGAATTCTCCAGGCAAGAATACTGGAGTAGGTTGCCATTCCCTTGTATAGAGGATCTTCCCAACCCAGAGATTGAACCCTGTTCTCCCGCACTGCAGGCAGATTCTTTACTGTCTGAGCCACAAGGGAAGTCCCTTGACCATATGGTGTAGACCATAACTGCAACAAATGTTGTGAATTGATTACCTATATATATCAAGATAAATTTTACCCATTCTTCCTCAATGGGTAAAATTACTATAATTTTCTTTTTAAGATTCATGTTGATATTTGGCAGAAAACAAAACTCTGTAAAGCAGTTATCCTTCAATTAAAAAATAAAATCAAAGTTAAAAAAAAGGTTTTACCAATGGAATATAAATTAAGAACAACATTTCTTAGTCTGTTACTTGTTTTAGAAAATAAGTTTTCCTATGGTATTTTCCTGCTAATTATCTGGTTCTCCTCTCAAGGTCACATAGCTTTTGTTTTTCCCAAAGGATGATTCTCTGACTGTAGTTTTTTACAGTACCTTTCATTATTCACAAGGAATCCAGGGGGACAGGAATTGAGTCATGCAAATCCATTAGCATTACTAGGAAAACAACATATCAGAAAGACACATTTTATTGTAATTCATCATTTCAGGAGTAACTTACATGAAGCCTCATTCTCCAATTATTTGACCTTGCTTTCCCTCATTCTTTTGCATACGTGTTAAGAGTCTATAATTTTTCTAAATCAAACTTGAATGACATCACTTATCTAGGAACTGATACACCAGATCCAAAATTTTGTGTATTTAAATTCAAAGACCTTTATAAACTGGCCCTATTTGACTTTTACTTGGTCTCTCATATTTATTCTCTAATGCACATTATTTGCTACTACTGTGATGTCACTGCTCCTCCTCACTTGCTCTGTAGGCACTCACATCTGCTTTTGCTCATGCTGTCTCCTGATATCCTCCAGAATCTAACTTGGAATTTAGTTCACAAATTGTAATATGATTGCTTCGTTTGTAAACATAACTGAAAAGTTCTTACCTGATTACTTCAGTATTGAGAATATCTTTAACTTTATAAAATTTTACAATTTGTAGTTATGTTAGATGAAATATAGTATATTCTAAATACATATGTGTGTATACATATATGTATTTTATATTTATATATTTATTTGATGGAGCTGGGCCTTAAATGGGCTTCCCTGGTGGCTTAGACAGTAAAGCGTCTGCCTGCAATGCAGGAGACCCGAGTTCAATTCCTAGGTCAGGAAGATCCCCTGGAGAAGGAAATGGCAATCCACTCCCACACTCTTGCCTGGAAAATCCCATAGACGGAGGAGCCTGATAGGTTACAGTCCATGGGGTCGCAGAGTCGGACAGAAGCACACAAGACCTTTAGTTGTGGCATGCAAAATTTTAGTTGTGGCATATGGAATCCAGTTCCCCAACCAGGGATTGAACCCAGGCCCCCTGCGTTGGAAGTGTGGAGTCTAAACCACTGGACCACCAGGGAGGTCTCTCTAAATATATTTTTAAAATATTAATTTTACTTGAAACAACAAAATTCTGTAAAGCAGTTATCCTGCAGTTAAAAAATAAAGTGGCAAAAAAATACTAATTTTACATGAAAAGACTTGAGTTCATCATGTAAGGTTAAAAGAAAGCACTGTCCTACAGGGAGAAAATGTTTTCTTGTATGTTAGTTTATCCATTATAAAATTTTGATAGAAATTACTTCAGTATTGAATGTACTTTCATAAACAACTGCACAGACTATAGAATGTTTAATTTCAAACAAACTTGAAAAAGAATGTAATCTAGTACTTACAAATTGGAACTCTTAGCAATAATTCTTTATTTCCAAATGAAAGTTTTAAAACTTAATCTTTTATACTTATATGTTTATTCTAAACTAGGAAATATGGTGGTTTCAATTTATCACAAAAGTTGTAAAAGAGGTAGTTATTCATAAATGAGAACTCTCTAAAATAAGCTGACATCTGCTATCTAATATATAAAGATAGTGGAAATTCTTTTCTTTTAAAAGACTTTCACCATGATTATTGTACTTTATAAGTCCACTTATTTATTCAAAATTTGGACAACCTAAAGAACTATAGAAAGGAAAACAAAAAGCCCCCATGATCCCAACACAAATACTGGCAAAGTTTTAACTCTCTTCTTAATAAGAAGCTTTCTTTTTCTTCCTTTCTCTGTATAAACAATTGTGATTCTCATAGGAATTGATCATTTTTTCATTCACATGTCATAAGCTGTGTAATGTCAAACATTTTATTAATCACTGCTTGCTAAAAATTAGCTGTTCAGATAATTTTTCTTAAAATGTTTGTAAACTCCTTCATCTGTAAATACTTGCATCTGAATATTTCTTTGTACGGATTCCTAAGAGAGAGATTAGTTTGCAAATAATAAGAAAAGTTAAAGCTCCTAACTTGTATTGCAAAATTGCTTTCTAAAAAGGTAAACCTTTAAGTCTAAAGAGATACACCTAGAATGTAGTATTTGGTATAAGCAGGAAATCTTTTTTTTCTTTTGAAAATTGCTTTCTCAGTTTCATTTTGACAAAAATAATTTCAGTTCCCAGTTGTTTTTAATAGCTTATCACATACATGATTCTTTTATTTCCAAAATATGTTTCAAACCTCGTTTCTTCCGGGTGATCCATTTTTGCCTTTGGTGTGGTGGTGGAGAAATACTAAAATATTCTAATTATTATAGATTTAGAATTGGTAGCATAATGTGCGTACTCATCTTGTCCTTTTTCAAAAATAAAAAATTATGTTTGATTTCCAAATGAGCACTGAAGTCAACTTTTCAACCTCTAATATCAACCCCTGTAGGAATTATTTTTTAATTTTTTGATTCAGTATAATTGGGAATGAATTTAGTTTTCCTTTTAGAGAGAACAATGCAGTATTATATGTTATAGTTTATCTTTTCCTGTAGATTCTAAGCTGATCATTGCTTATAGAAATTTATATTTGAAGAACTGTTTAACATGTTTAGCTTATTTCTAAAGTTTATTTTCAGTTAATACTTGTGAATTTGGAAATTAGATATTTAGATTTTAAAACTTTTAGAGTGTATTTTCCAGTTAGGATTTGGAATTGCAAAGAAAAATCCAGTTACTCAATTTTTATCATAAAAATATTTAAAGAAAGCAATGTTTATTTTCCTCATTTTAGAAAATGTTATTAATGATTCTTAATATTTGGTATTTAGAAAGCTAATAATTATTTATGATGATAGTATTAAGATTTTATAAATATCCACATGTATTTAAATGAATAGTATATAGGAATTAAATATTTTTTTCTTTTCACTATGACTGAAATGGTCCACTGAATAACATATTTTTTTCAGAAATAGAGTTAACATCATTACATAAAATTTTTCTTCATTTCAGAGCAAGCACATTTAAGGATATTTTATTACAAAATAACAGTATGATTTATCGTCCCTTTGAAATAAACTATTTGATATAAACCACAGTAATGAATTTATACCATGTTTATGATAAGAGTTTAAATTTGGGAGTACAGTTTACAGTTGACATTTCATTAGAAAAGTTAGAGTTTTTCAGTCCTGTTCCCAGCACAGATTTTGTGTACTTTTTTCAACAAATATTTCTTAAAAATTAAAAATGACATACTATCTATTTTGAAATTGAGGAATAGGAAACTGAGGAATTTGTCAGTGTCTTAGAGTTCAAAGGTTATCCCTGTTGAAATGGACTAGTGATTTATATGCTACTATACCATTGTATCACATATGTAACCTATTTATGAGTATATTTTTAAAACATATGTTGTTTCTGAAGTCAGTGTTTCAGTTTTAGTTGGGAAGTGGCAAACAGTAAAATTGATATTTATATTAAAATTAATTTAATTGTTAAATTATCTTAGCATTCCTAGGTACTTATTTCATTTGGTCTTTTCAACTTATAATTTTATGTTCTTTCAACTGTGTTATACTGCTTCCCTTAATTCTTACTTACGTTATAGATAGGTAACGAGTGCTTATATGCCCTGGTACCTGAAATAAAACAATAAAACAGGACGTGCAAAAATTCCTGCTCCTATGAAGCTTACATTCTCATAGCCAAGAAAACTAAGAAACTAAATTACTAATGTTATTTCAACAGGAGAAGGAAGCATTGTATGTAGGCAGACCTGATCAAGAAAGACCTGTCTAAGGAGTGATACTTAGGAAGAAATAAGCCATGCAAACACGGTGTGGGTTGGGGAAAGAGCATTCTAGCAGAGAGAGCTAGGGTATTTCTAGAAGGCAAATATGGCTGCAGCACACAGAGCAAGGAATAGGTTTTAAGAGAGAAAGTCAGAAAAGTAGGCACTGGCCAGAACATGAAGGACATTGTAAAACACAGTAAAGAGTTTGGATTTTACTCTAAACACACCAGAACTTTGACCATGAAAATGATCTTGTCTTCATTTTTTTCAAAACATAAACACAAATACAGCTAGATGTTGTGTTACATCACCAGGTACCCAGACCCACTGAGAGAAAGTGATACTGTAGAACAGTGTAGAACAGTGGAATAGAAAAAGTTCTTCAGTAAAGAGACCAGGTATGAACCCAAACTTATCCAGTTTATTAATGACAAAGATGACTCTAGTACTGTTGTGAAAATATAATCTGGGTTAATTGAGTAGCCAAATGGGAAAAATTGCATATCTTCACCCTTGGTCACACCATTGTGAAACAATAAATAACAGATTGCAGATACGAGTATCAGTGATAAGAAAATTATTAAAGTGTTGGGGAAAAAACATAGAAGAATATCTTTATAAAGACCTTAAAGTAGGTTCAGTTCAGTTCAGTCGCTCAGTCGTGTCCGACTCTTTGCAACCCCATGAACCACTGCATGCCAGGCCTCCCTGTCCATCACCAACTCCCGGAGTTTACCCAAACCCATGTCCATTGAAACCCATGTCCACTGAGTTGGTGATGCCATCCAACCATCTCATCCTCCATCGCCCCTTCTCCTCCTGCCCTCAGTCTTTCCCAGCATCAGGGTCTTTTCAAATGAGTCTAAAGTGAGATGTAAGCTCTAACCATAAAGGAAAAAATTATAAATTGAATCATTATTTAAGAACTCTCTTCATCAGACTCCATTAACAGAGTAAATAGGCCATAAAGTGAGCACATGTATTTGTTATACATATATGTTTGTATACACACACACACACACGTGTGTGTGTGTGTGTGTGTGTGTGTGTTTAGAAAAGAAAGTGAAGTTGTTCAGTCGTGTCCGACTCTTTGCAACTGCATGGACTGTAGCCTACCAGGCTACTCCATCCATGGGATTTTCCAGGCAAAAGTACTGGAGTGGGTTGCCATTTCCTTCTCCAGGGGATCTTCTTGAACCAGGGATTGAACCCAGGTTTTCCACATTGCAGGCAGACGCTTTACCATCTGAGCCACCAGGGAAGTTCCATATATATGTGTATATATATGTGTGTGTATATATATATCTGATAAGAATATGCAGTGTATGCTTTTAAGATCAATAGGGAAGTTACAGCCCATTAAAACATGGGCCAAACAATGGAATAGGAATTTCACAAAATGTGGCCAATGAATTCCTTAAAAAATGACAAATCCATTGGTTTTCAAGGAAGTGCCAATTAAAACCATAATATCATACCATTCTAAGCCCACTAGAATGACTGAAGTAAAAATGACTGACAGTCCATGAATGTAGATTAACTTTTTTTACACTGCTATAAAAAGTATAAATTGGTACAAAATGTTGGAAAATCATCAGGGAGCACATCATAAAGCTGAATATACACTTCCCACGTGTGCTGTGCTTAGTTGCTCAGTCAGGTCCTACTCTTCGTGACCTGATGGACTGTAGCATGCCAGGCTCCTCACTCTTCCCATATGGGCTAGCAGTGCTACTCCTACAACATAACAGCAGAAATGAGAACCTGTATTCACCAAAACACATATACAAGGATGTTCACAGCAGCACTATAGCAATAGATCCCACTGAAAAGCACTCAAACACTCATCAACACTAGAATGTAAAATAAATCAGTGCTAAACTCACAGAAGGCTTCCCAGGTGGTGCTAGTGGTAAAGAACCCACCTGCTAAAGCAGGAGACACAGGATGCTTGGGTTCGATCCCTGGGTTGGGAAGATCCCCTGGAGGGGGGCATGGCAACCCACTCCAGTATTCTTGCCTGGGAAATCCCATGGAGAGAGGAGCCTGGTGAGCTACAGTCCATAGGGTCATAAAGAGTCACACACGACTGAAGCAAGTTAGTATGCCCATACTCACACAATGGGAACAGGAATGAGTTAACCAACAAATACAATGACTGAATCTTATAAATGTAATATTGAGACCAAAAAAAAAAAACAGTCATAAAAGAGAAAATGCTGTATAATTCTATTTATATATCACTTAAAGTAAACAGAACTAATCTCTGATATTAGAAGTCAGGATAGTACTTAGTCTTGGGGAGAGCAGGCAGTGCTGGAAGGGGGCACAGAGAGACTGCTTCTTTTAATGCTCTTATTCATGATCTGGGGCCTCGCTACGTGGATATCTTTGAAGATTTAACATATACTTCTGATTTTTTACTTTATGTTCATCAGTGTGTGTCCCCTTCTCCTCCTGCCCTCAGTCTTTCCCAGCATCAGGGTCTTTTCAAATGAGTCTAAAGTGAGATATAAGCTCTAACCATAAAGGAAAAAATTATAAATTGAATCATTATTTAAGAACTCTCTTCATCAGACTCCATTAACAGAGTAAATAGGCCATAAAGTGAGCACATGTATTTGCTATACATATATGTTTGTATACATATATATATCAGTAAGTGTTAAAAATAGCAAGTAATATAATTTGTTGAAACTTGTGAACATGAGAAGGGAAATTTACAGCTTTTGTAAAATATTTCAAGAAATGGCCATGATTTGTTTTTCTTTACAGATGAAGTGTTGCAGTAATTGTTATGGAAAAATAAATAATATGTTTTTCCTTTTATCATTTATTCTTTATCATACTTTTTAATATAAAAAAGCTGCACATCTGGGAAGTCATATTTTTCTATAAATATAAAATAAAAATGATAGAAGTATATGCAATATATACTGAAAACTAAATTTTATAGAGATTAGTAACTCTGAAAGTTTGCCTGCAAATCTTTGAGCCTGGTCATTTGTTAGATAACTTACATGGGATCTCTGTTTTATTGAATAAATTATGAATAATAATTGAGTATGTATTTTGTGCCTGGCAAACTGAGTGCTTCTAACAAACACTAAGAGAAAGTAAAGTTTATATTGTGTACTTAATCAATTTTGAGTGATGAACATATAATAAGAAAATTCTATAATCAGTGTGTCAAGATTTCTGGAGTAGCATCACCTGAGTTTAGTGATTTAAAACTGGACAGTTTTTCCTTTAAATAGAAGCTTGGAGCAATCATACTGCATAATTTCTGGTAGCACTTCATAATCTACGTGAACTAGAACTTTAAGCAAAAGCCATGGAAACCGGCCAGTTTTCAAAAGTGGTAGACCTACCAAGAACATAAGGAATGAAATAAGAACTTCTCTAGAGATTATTTCCATAGCTTTAAGGTAACAAATATTGTCCATTTTTATTTTTATTGCCCATTTTTGAAATACTGTTTGAAAGTTTATAGAGACATTATAAAGACAAGTAGATAATTAGTAAGAAAAAAGAGGGAACGTTGTTAGATATGAGTAGAACGATTAGAAACATGAAAATAGTAATGAGATAGCATATTAATATAATTAAGGTAGAATGATATAAGAAGAAAATGAAAGAAAGACAATGTCAGGATGCAGATTTGCTTTTGAGGATGTGGGCAAATGTGATAGGGGAATGATACTTAAGGGAAATTTGGATAGTATTTAGTGTCCTTGTCCCAGTTCATATTTATTTTTGTATAATAGATTTTTCTTTAGCCAAAGCTCTTAGAAATATTTAATTTAAACTGGTGAAAAAACAGTTTTTATGTAATAAGGACATACTAGTATAAAACCTGTTTATTCTTGTGGAAGCTTTGAGTTTGATTTGATATTCTTTGAGAGAATAAGGCAAGGACAGGTGACATGAGAACTGCACACATTCCTTTATTCTTAAAGAAAGAATGAATCTTAAATATTACCTGTTTTATAAATTGTTCAGTTGCTAAATTGTGTCCAACTCTTTGTGACCCCATGAACTGCAGCATGCCAGACTTCCCTGTTTTTCACTGTCCTCCAGATTTTGCTCAAACTCAGGTCAATTGAGTTGGTGATGCCATCCAACCATCTTATCCTCTGTTGTCCCCTTCTCCTCTTTGCCTCAGTCTTTCCCAGCATCAGAGTCTATTCCATTGAGTTGGCTCTTTGCATCAGGTGGCCACAGTATTGGAGCTTCAGCATCAGTCCTTCCAATTTTATAGTTTCAACTTTTAAAACATTTTAACTCCTTGATAGTGAAAGTGTTAGTCACTTAGTCATGGCCAAATCTCTGTGATACCATGGATTGTAGCACACCAGGCTCCTCTGTCCATGAGATTCTCCAGGCAAGAGTACTGGAGTTGGTTTCTATTCCCTTCTCGACCCAGGGATTGAACCTGAGTCTCCCACATTGCTAATGTTTGTATGTTGGAGAATTATATTCCTTTATTTAACCCAAATATTTTGTTGCAAATATATAAAACATTAATCTATGAGAATAAATGTTTACCATCACTGTGAACATGACAGTCAGTTTTTCCTCATGGATATTATGCTTGAATACTGTTTAATAGAGAATATATGAAGGTTTTATTTATTTTTTTAAATTGTCAAACCATAGGTGATGTGAGGGTCAGGTATGTACATTGTTGCCTATACTTAAACTCATGGCATGAATTTTTTGCTCTAAGATTTTGGTATTATATAATTGGATTAGGAGTTAATGTTTGATCCCAAGCCCATGAATTTTAAAATTTAAAAGTATTTTATTTAGGTATTTTAAAATAAATGATTAACAGTAATTAATTGCGATCAGTCTTTTTACACACTTTAATTCTGTTTCAAATATTACATTAATAAATTTTTAGAATATTTTGGCTAAAAACAATACTGATAATATTATATTATCAGTATTTTTACTAAGTAAAATTTATGGAAAGGAATTGAAAATTATAAAGTATTTTAAACAACATTGTGTTGTTTTATTTCACAAATAGCTTTTTGTGTTTTTTTAATTGTTCAGAAGCGCTGACATTTTCTTCTGGATTATTGCCATTTATACTTGCTGTTTCCATGACGACAGGCTTTCCCATGCATGCTTCCAGAAAATCAGATTCCTACTTTAATATGTTAATAATTTTTTTAAAGTACTGCCAATTCGTTAGTTAAGTATGTCCCTGCTTCATTTCAAATAATTGAATTTAGTGCCTATTGTAGCATTTAAGACTTTAAAATGCTACCTTATTTTTAGAAAATTAATTTGTGTAGTTTTTCTAACAAATTCCTTAAAAAATCTTGAAATTGAATATCCTTCATTAGACTTTACCAGGAGAAGTTTGAACCAGTTATGTTTTAAAACAAAAATGAAATTTCCTAGTTGCTAAATGTTAAATCACTATCCTAAAGAGCATCAGTGGATCGTTTTCTGTTGTTAAAATATAAAAGGCAAAGTGCAGCAGAGAATTATATAAAGTTCCTAAAGTCCTTTATTGATTTTACAGATAAAAAGATTAGGCTTACCTGTATCATTTAGCCTTTGTATATACTTTTGTAGATGTTGAAACCACTAAACATTACTGGCCAGTAGCCATTACGTTAAGTATCAGTCATTTTAAAAGTATCTTTTATACACTCGAAAATTAGGTGTAGTAGATAAAAGTGACTTGAAAGGAGAAAATATAAACTTTTTGTATCTAACGTGAGATGATTATATTTTAAAACACACTTGTATATCTTCTGTGTAATATGTAAACTCAAAGTAGTGTATTGGATGCCTCTTCAAATAAAATCCACTTTTAAGAGCTACATACACAGATTTTTCTGCATCATAAATCATAACATGTTTGGAAAAAGTAAAACCACAATTTCAAGAACTTTGGTATTATGTAAATTCTTTTGTTATTATGTCATATTCATTGTGTTCTTTCCAAAGCTCTTTAAAAGCCTTTAGTATGGATATTAAGCAGTATGGTGAAGTTTGATTGTAATGTCTTTTATGCAGTTAATATTACATACTTTTAAACATTGGAAACTTGGTAATTTAATTATTTCCTAATACATGCTATTTTACTTTAAAAAGTTGTATTATCTATGTAATATATACCATCTTTATAAACATTCATAATCCTTATATGCTATATTTCACAGTATACTAATCACCTGTATTTATTTTGCATATCTAATAGTTATGGCAAATGAGTTATGGTGACAAACAAAATTTGCATTGGTTTCAGCACCTCTTTCATGACTTCTGAGCAAAAATTAGTCATTTGCTATTGGAATAATCAACTAATTGTTGAATAGAAAAATTAGCTTTATTTAGGAAATCAGTACAAGTGATACTTTGGCTGAAGATTCTTAGAATTTATGCTAATGGCTGTGGATTATCTCATGAATTTTATGAAAAACACTTAATTCAAAATCTTTAATTTTTTATTTATTAAAAGTATAGCTATATTTAGTTTGTAACTTTACATTTTCCATGTTCTTTCTGATATCCTAATTAATAGTGTCATTCATCCCTTCACAATCCTTTAAAGCAAAGGTTCTTAATCCCTGGTCTGTGAAAGATTAGATCTTTATTTCCCTAATTTCTCTCTGAAATTTAGGATTTCTGTCAATTATGAATATGAGTTGCAATCACAATATCATTAATGGATCTATGTATGAATATGAGCTGCAATCACAATATCATTAATGGATCTATGACAGCATTATAAGTAGCAATCACAGATATTTCAACGCCATGTTATAGTATTGAAGACAACTAGAATTTAATGTGATCTGTCTCAATAAAACTTTATTCACAAAAAAATAAGGTAGATTTGGCCTACAGTTAGTAAGTCTGCTGATCCCTGCTTTAGACTATTTCCTCAGACTCTTATTCTCCCCCTTTTACTTCTTGATCCTTTATAGTTAGATGTACTTATGTTGAAAAGTATGAAAAACATTTGTAAATAATTCACATATTAATAATAGGACTGACTTTGTTATTAGCTCATAAACTTGACCTTGAAAGCAATTTCCATAAAAGACTTAAACATCTTCTATAATTCTGGAATAAATAGCCTCCTAGTGAGAA
Organism: Bos mutus; assembly: GCF_027580195.1. Classification (NCBI taxonomy): domain Eukaryota; kingdom Metazoa; phylum Chordata; class Mammalia; order Artiodactyla; family Bovidae; genus Bos; species Bos mutus. The sequence continues at coordinate 35,890,253 of NC_091637.1, read as the reverse complement.
AGATTTGAAGTAAAATACATGTTCAGATTTAAGCTTTGGTATGTTCTTTTTAAAAGTATCTTTACAGTATATAACAGTATTTCCCAGGACATAGTCTTTGGAACAGTTGTTAGAACAGAATGAGATCTTTCAAGGAAAAGGTGTTCTATAGTTAATTAAGCAAGTTTGAAAAATGCTGGATTTATTTCATTTCACCATAATTCATGGTGTGCATTATTGAACTAAATTTTCAGATAGCCAGTAAACAATTCTGTATAATGATATTTATACCTTTGTTTCCTGTACTTAATAGTCAACTTGACTGTGACATCTTCCCTCAGAAAAGGCTTTCTCCTCCTTCCTTCCTCCCCTCTTTTCCCTCTTCTTCACTTTCTTTAAAAAAAAAAAAAAAAAAAAAAAACGATCAGAATACTTGCGAAATTTACTTAAATGAATATCCCATCTATAAACTTGGTTTGACTGTATTAATATCTGGGCTTCCTTGGTGGCTCAGTGATAAAGAATCCATCTGCCAATGCAGAAAACATGAGTTCAATCCCTGGGCCAGGGAAGATCCCCTTGAAAAGAAAATGGCAGCCTGCTCCAATATTCTTGGCTAGGAAATCCCATGGACAGAGAGCCTGCTGGGCTACAGTCCAATGAAGTCCCAAAAGAGTTGGACATGACTTAGCAACTAAAGAGCAACACCATTAATATCTAAGAAGTACTTGAGGTGTAATCAGAATAGATGCATTATGTGTTTTAGTTACTGATTAAATTTCAGGTGACCAACAAAGTACACACATCAATATGGTTTTTCCCAAAGTATAATTTCCACTACTTCATCAGTCTTTAAAGTACCTCATTTTTTGAGGAATAAGTATTAATTTAGCATACTTTTCTGTACATCTGGGCAGCTTAGCTGTATGTATTGCCCAGAATCCTAGGTGTTAACCGTTTTGTTAGGTAAAAAGAGATTCTAATGAGAAGTTTTCTTTATTCATTGATTTATTAATATTCAACAATATGTATTCAGCATCTCAGATATACCAGCCAGTGTACTAGATGCCAGTTTCATGGGACTTTGATCTTAGGGATGGTACTGTGAAGTTAATTAAATGAACATTTGCAGCATAGCATGATTTTTTTTAGTTTTTTAATTCTTAAAATGGTATTTCCATGTATAGTATGTTTAATGAATTTTTGAATCAGTGATAACCAGCCTTTGTTCTATTCATAATTATATATTAATGTGAATTGCTATTTGAAATGATGTTCATTTTTAAAATGTTAGTGTATCAAAAGTGTCTACAGTCTTATTAAGTAAGTGTAAAATATAGCCCACATATATGAGGATTTTTTTCAGTAAATAAGTGCTATAGTACTATAGGATCCACCGTTAGCTGAATCCATGGATATGATAGGGAGGACTGAGAGTCAAATTATATTCAAATTTTCGACTGTGTCGTGGGTCAGTGCCTCTGACCCCCATGGTGTTCAAGATCAATTGTAAATCTATAAAAACTGTGACAAATCATCTGTTTTATATTTGAGTGAGCAGTAAGAAACAGGTTTTTAATGAAGTGCATTTAAAACCTTTATTTCCACATTTGCCATTAGTTTGTTGTTCATGTTCAGGTAAATCAGTGAATCACTCCTTCATGCTGACTCTTGATTTAGATTTGTTTTCACTTTATTCTTAATCTGTACTGTTAAAATACTACCCACCTTCCACAATGTTTTTTAATTGCTTCCTGCCAAGTACATGGAAGCTTTATAAGAGAAAATGTATCTTTAGTCTGATTTTTAAATTTTCTTCTATCAGTTATTTCATTTTAATCTTAACTTTTGTTTACATGTATCATTTCATGTGTTAATGGAGAACCTTCAGAAGATTTTTTGTATCCAGAAAGTAGTCTGGAAACTGTGGATAATCTTATTATCTTTTATTGTTTAACTGTTCATCTTATTCTAAAAACAGCAACCAAGACTACTGAGGGAAGTTAACTAGATCATAAGTGGATTATGAGCTATTTGAGGGCAGAGGCCATTATGTACTTAGATTATATTTCTTTCATGTGGTCCAGAGTAGGAAGTTAATAAAACAATATTCAATGAATCAAACGTGAAACCAAAATAGTAAATCTTTTTTCTGTATTTGCCCGCTTTCAGTGATTATTCCTGGAACTCCCAATTCTAACCATTTTATCTCTTTACCTATTTTCTTCTGGGTTTTCTGTCTGTCCCTGTTTCCTAAAGATTTAGCTTTCATCCTCTCTTCTTCTGTCTGTGTTGCATGCTCTTACTAAAGACCTTCAGGCAGTACTAAACCACTAGTACTAAAACTGTACTATCTTTAATCTTCACAACTAGAGAGTGTATCAGTTTACAGTACCCAAAAACTTCATTTCTCCATTTAAGTTCTCTCTTCTTTCTTGTGCCTTATTCTGTCAATAGCGTTACCATCATCCTCATCACGAAGATGTAGAACTTTGAGTTTAACTTTTAGTTGTTTTTTTTTCCATTGCTTATGATATCCAATTTTGACAATTTTATCTCTAAAATTATTTTGCATCTGTTCAGTCTCATTGTTATTGTTTAGTTGCTCAGTCGTGTCTGTTTGTGACCCCATAGACCACAGTAGGCAAGGCTTCCCTGTCCTTCACCATGTCTTGAAGTTTGCTCGAACTCCTGTCCATTGAGTCGGTGATGCCATCCAACCATCTGGTCCTCTGTCAACCCCTTCTCCTCTTGCCTTCAATCTTTCCCAGCATCAGGGTCTTTTCCAGTGAGTTGGGTCTTTTCTGATGAGTCAACTCTTCGCATCAGATGGCTAAGGTATTAGAGCTTCAGCTTCAGCATCAGTCTTTCCAATGGATATTCAGGATTGATCTCCTTTAGGATTGACTGCTTTGATCTCCTTGATGTCCAAGGGACTCTCAAGAGTCTTCTCCAGCACTACAGTTCGAAAGCATCAATTCTTCAGCTCTCAGCCTTCTTTATGGTCCAGCTCTCACATCCATATGTGACTACCGGAAAAATCATAGCTTTGAGTATAGAGACTTTGTCAGCCAAGTTCAATCTCATTAGAACTATAATTTTCATTGACTCTTACCTGAATTGTTGAATAATTTCTTAATCTCTCTATAAGCAGTCTCACTTCTCTCAGTGTATCTTATGCAAGTTTAACAATCACTGCTCCATTCTCCTGCTCAAATATTTGTTTTTGCATTGTCTACTACTAAATTCAGAATCTTTAATGTAGTATTTGAGACTCTCTGCCTATTCTTCTCTAAAGATACATCAGTGAGTATTCAGACTTACTCGATTTTTAAGATTCTGCCTAATTAAGTGCTATATTCTGTATGACACCTTTCTTGAGATATCCTATACTTTGTCATCTTCTTTCAAGACAAACTACTGTGTTTATTTCATCATAGCACCAAACACAATGCCTTAGACATAGTAAGTATTCAGTAAATATTTATGGACATTTGAAAGAAAGAGAAAAATTTTCTCTATGGCATTGTTACAACAATTTAATACATTTTCCTTAAATAAAATTAGAACCACTTTTAAGTGAAATCATCATTATTATTTGTCACACATTCAATTTAATACTAGCTTTGCTCACTTTAATACCAGTTCCCAATTTATACTATTCTAGATTGGCTTACTTTGCTAATCTAGACAGCTTTCATATCTTTAAACATGTATATGCCTATAACTCTTCCTCTTTTATTTTAAAGATTCATTTTTTTAAATTTAATATGATTATTAAAAAATCATCCAAGCCATTCCTTTCATTTGTTCATTAAATTCTATCCTTAGAATTTTCTCTGTTTTGGATATAATACACAAATCTGCCAGCAGTGCAAGAAACCCAGGTTCAACCCCTGGGTTGGGAAGATCCCCTGAAGAAGAGAATGGCAACCCACTCCAGTATTCTTGCCTGGAGACTCCCATGGACAGAAAGAGCCTGGCAAGCTACAGTCCATGGGGCCACAAAGAGTCGGACACAACTGAGCAACTAAGTATGCACAAACAAATGATTTTTAGTGACTGAATAGCCTATGAATCTTTTTCTGCCTTATAATTTTTATCATCTTTATGACATTTCTTTGCATCATATTAAATGTATTTGTTTCCTTAAGTGTCCATAATTTATAATATTTATAGTGTGAAATATGCTTAATTATATATAGTAAACAGGTAAGGTAGAAATAAGTGGCTTTTTATGTGTGAGTTTATAAATTGTGTGTATTATAAGAAATTCTTGTTGATTGAATCTTTATGCTCATCAAACCCAAGTAGGATATATAATTTTTATATTCTTAGATCAAATCATCAATTAGAGCCTTCCTAACTACAAATTTTTTTCAAATTGTTACAAGCATTAATGGAAACTGATGAATTTACCCCAAGTTCCTTTTATTCCTTTATAACGTCCCTGGACTCAAGAACGTATTCACTCTTTGAGTGAAAGAAAAAAAGAAAAGATTGCTTTTAAAAACTGCTTAGGAAAATTACATATACTAAGTCCTCAAGAGCATTTCATTTGATGATCAATAGAAGTTAAAATACTACTTTTAGAAAAAAAAGGTTAATAAAAATGTGATATTCATCTTTATGAGAGAAATGAAGAAATGACCTGTCTCTTTCAGTCAGTGCCATATTAGCTATTGACTAATTAGTGATTAATTACATTAATGTGAACAACAGCTATTACTGTATTTACTGAAAAGCATATGAATTCCCAAATATAATACATAGTTCCACATAAGTAACATAAAATGTTAATGAGCTCTTACATTACTAGATTTTTCTTTCCTTCTCTTATTTGATGAACTCTTGTTTTGGTGAAAAGTTTGTCTTGTTTAGGACAGAATTTTATTCCTTTCAATAGCCTTATTCTTCAAAGGAATGGATTTTCATCACAGTGGTTTTGTGTGGAATTCTTAAGGTATAAATTGGTAATCATTATAAAGTAGTACACATCTATGTTTTGGTTGTGTCTGATTTTTCTAGGGTAGAAGTTATTAGCATGATGAACATATGGCTGGCTGTAGTATAATGGGAAAAACAGCAGAAAACATACTCTTACTGATCTGCTGCATGATTATTTAAATACTGATTTGATCTGACAAAACGAAGAACATAGTGATTTTAGTATGAAATGAATCTAGGAAAAATGTCTGTTTCCAAAGGATAGGATTCAGGACATTAAGCGGAAATACCAAAACATATTAATTAAGCAAACATGTTTTGAGTATCTGTTCTTTTACTTATTTCTTTCAGAATTTATTTTGGACAGCTTGTAAAAAGCACTCTTTACAGTTTTGAATCAAGGGGAGTTGGCTTTCTTTAGCCATAATGCCAAGAAAGTAGCAGTCTCACATGAACAAAAGGATAAGTAGTAGGAAACATGCTTCAGATATCAATTCAGATCTGTTAACCACTGTGACAAGATTTGCAGAAATCTTCAGGCATGCCATTTAGAGCCTAGTTTTGACTTTAATCTCTTTTTTCCAAGTTAATAAAATGTATTCCACAGAGGTAATTTTTGCTATCATCTTAATTAAGTCAATGTGCCCTTTACCTGGGTTTAATTACATAATTTTCTTAAAGTGTGTAAATTGTGCTAAGCATTTATTTATAACATGAAACTAATGTAATGATAAATCAATACTGAAGTGAAGTGGTGAGTGAGTGAAGTCGCTCAGTCGTGTCCAACTCTTTGCGACCCATGGACTGTAGCCTACCAGATTCCTCCATCCATGGGATTTTCCAGGCAAGAATACTGAAGGAATTCCACATCTCTCACTCTGTTCACTGTAGAGCACAGCAACCAGAATGCTCTTCAGTGAAGAAATTGTAAACTGCTAGTTTGTAGATTTATCACATTAACTTGGAACTCTGAGGCATCTGAAATCTCTTCTATATACAAATGAGCTCTCTGTAACATGTCAAGTAATCTTTTTATATGAATTATTTAGCTTGTTTGATTTAGTACAGAAGTGAAATTCAGGAAACTTCAGATACTGTTGAATAATTAAATAAAATAACTCCAGACTTTAATTTTATTTTGTATCAAATATCTGATAACCAATTATGATGTGTTGACAGCCCTTAAACGACAGTTATTTACCTCCTTGTCTGCAGAGACCATTCTGTTCAGGGTCAGCACTGGTCAAGATTTTCGTTATCACTGAGGACTAGAAGACTCATGAAGAATGAAGAGAACTGTGATTAAATCCAGCAATGTGGCCTGATTTTGGTTAAGCAAGAAAAATTCTTGGACTTCTTAAAGCATATTTATTCCCCGATTCTGTCTTATAATGTTGAATTTCCTTCCTGTTATGAACCCCACATAAAACTATTTTTTAATAATCTACTAAAGGTAGATTTTATGCTCTGAAAGATTATCTAGCCTAATTCAAAAAGTCTATGTAACCTGGAAAAATGTTAGGACTAAAGAAAGAGTAATTTATGCAACTACTGGTAACATCATTGGCCTGAGAATGAGATTTCTAAGAATGAGATTTTTTTTTCTCAGAAATGATAAATAACTTGGCACTTATTCAGTTCAGTCACTCACTTGTGTGCGACTCTTTGCGACCCCATGAATTGCAGCACGCCAGGCCTCCCTGTACATCACCAGCTTCCGGAGTTCACTCACACTCATGTCCATCAAGTCGGTGATGCCATCCAGCCGTCTCATCCTCTGTCGTCCCCTTCTCCTCCTGCCTCCAATCCCTCCCAGCATCAGAGTCTTCTGATGAGTCAACTCTTCGCAGCAATGTATTGGAGTTTCAGCTTTACCATCAGTGCTTCCGAAAACACCCAGGACTGATCTCCTTTAGAATGGACTAGTTGGATCTCCTTGCAGTCCAAGGGACTCTCAAGAGAATTCTCCAACACCACAGTTCAAAAGCATCAATTCTTTGGCGCTAGCTTTCTTCACAGTCCAACTCTCACGTCCACGCATGACCACTGGAAAAACCATAGCCTTGACTAGAGGGACTTTTGTTGGCAAAGTAATGTCTCTGCTTTTGAATATGCTATCTAAGTAAGTGAAGTAAGTGAGTGAAGTCGCTCAGTCGTGTCTGACTCTTTGCGACCCCATGAACTGTATCTTACGAGGCTCCTCTGTCCATGGGATTTTCAAGGCAACAGTACTGGAGTGGATTGCTATTTCCTTCTCAAGCGGATCTTCCCAACCCAGGGATTGAACCCAGGTATCCCGCATTGTTGACAGACGCTTTACCGTCTGAGCCACCAGGGAAGTCCTTATATGAATATGCTATCTACGTTGGTCATAACTTTCCTTCCAAGGAGTAAGCGTCTTTCAATTTCATAAAGTCTGACACTGTGTCCACTGTTTCCCCATCTATTTCCCATGAAGTGATGGGACCAGATGCCATGATCTTCGTTTTCTGAATGTTGAGCTTTAAGCCAACTTTTTCACTCTCCACTTTCACCTTCATCAAGAGGCTTTTAGTTCCTCTTCACTTCCTGCCATAAGGGTGGTGTTATCTGTGTATCTGAGGTTATTGATATTTCTCCCGGCAGTCTTGATTCCAGCTTGTGCTTCTTCCAGCCCAGCGTTTCTCATGATGTACTCTGCATATAAGTTAAATAAGCAGGGTGACAATATACAGCCTTGACGTCCTCCTTTTCCTATTTGGAACCAGTCTGTTGTTCCATGTCCAGTTCTAACTTGCTTCCTGACCTGCATACCGGTTTCTCAAGAGGCAGGTCAGGTGGTCTGGTATTCCCATCTCTTTCAGAATTTTCCACAATTTATTGTGATCCACACAGTCAAAGGCTTTGGCATAGGCAGTAAAGCAGAAATAGATGTTTTTCTGGAACTCTCTTGCTTTTTCCATGATCCAGCGGATGTTGGCAATTTGATCTCTGGTTCCTTTGCCTTTTCTAAAAACAGCTTGAACATCTGGAAATTCACGGTTCACGTATTGCTGAAGCCTGGCTTGGAGAATTTTGAGCATTACTTTACAGCGTGTGAGATGAGTGCAATTGTGCGGTAGTTTGAGCATTCTTTGACATTGCCTTTCTTTGGGATTGGAATGAAAACGGACCTTTTCCAGTCCTGTGGCCACTGCTGAGTTTTCCAAATTTGTTGGCATATTGAGTGCAGCACTTTCACAGCATCATCTTTCAGGATTTAAAATAGCTCAATTGGAATTCCATCACCTCCACTAGCTTTGTTCATAGTGATGCTTCCTAAGGCCCACTTGACTTCACATTCCAGGATGTCTGGCTCTAGGTGAGTGATCACACCATCGTGATTATCTGGGTTGTGAAGATCTTTTTTGTATAGTTCTTCTGTGTATTCTTGCCACCTCTTCTTAATATCTTCTGCTTCTGTTCAGCCCATACCTTTTCTGTCCTTTATCGAGCCCATCTTTGCATGAAATGTTCCCTTGGTATCTCTCATTTTCTTGAAGAGATCTCTAGTCTGTCCCATTCTATTGTTTTCCTCTATTTCTTTGCATTGATTGCTGAGGAAGGCTTTCTTATCTCTCCTTGCTATTCTTTGGAACTCTACATTCAGATGCTTATATCTTTCTTTTTCTCCTTTGCTTTTAGCCTCTCTTCATTTCAGAGCTATTTGTAAGGTCTCCCCAGACAGTCAGTTTGCTTTTTTTGCTTTTCTTTTCCATGGGGATGGTCTTGATCCCTGTCTCCTGTACAGTGTCACGAATCTCAGTTCATAGTTCATCAGGCACTCTATCTATCAGATCTAGTCCCTTAAATCTATTTCTCACTTCCACTGTATAATCATAAGGGATTTGATTTAGGTCATACCTGAATGGTCTAGTGGTTTTCCCTACTTTCTTCAATTTAAGTCTGAATTTGGCATTAGAGGACTATAATTGCTGTATTGTAAATATTGTATCTACTTGAACACATTTTTTTCTGATATACAATTGATTATAATATTTACTAACATTCTTCAATTACTCAGGGCAATAAGTTTTAGATGGACATGTACTTTTATGTACAATTGTTTTTTTTAAATTTTTTAACTACATTGAATGATTAATTTTTAATGTTATTAAGTTTTTTAATACAAATGAAATGAGATTTTAAAATATATTTATTGGGAGTGTGGAATCTTAGCTACTTGACCACCAGGGAGGTCCCAAAAGGAGATTTTTTTTAAAAAGCTCTTTAAACTTGTCTTATTTTTTAAATTATAAAATATTCAAAACACTCTATTTTAATTATTTACAGTGGTGTCATTTTATTTTTAATACGTATTGAGTTTCAAGAGCACTTGAATATGATGAGAACATCTAAAAATGCAGTTGAACAAAAATAAAAATTAGACCAAATCATACTGTTCAGAGATAAATTACTTTAAAAATTTGGTATATAATAAATTATTTCCTACTTTTCTCATGCCTATATGTGTATATTTTATATATATTTTGTAATAAAATGAGATTGTGCTTGGTAAAAGTGAATTAAAGAAAACTAGTTTACTGTTCATCTAATTCATAAATTATGTACAGTTTCAACACTTTTCAACTGTTGTAATTTTTCCTCAAATGCATAGTGATGTCTTGGTTCTGTATTTATTTTATTTGTAAGCTACCTGTTTGCCTAAGTAGAATTTCCTATAAGCCTTTCTTCAGTGTGTCTGTGGTTGTTGTTCTTCAGTCACTCAGTTGTGTCCAACACTTTGCAACCCCATGGACTGCAGCTAGCCAGGCTTCCCTGTCCTTCACTTTCTCCTGGAATTTGCTCAAATTCTTGTCCATTGAGTCAGTGATGCCATCCAACCATCTCATCCACTGTCACCCCCTTCTCCTTCTGCCTCAGTCTTTCCCAGCATCAGGATCTTTTCCAATGAGTGGACTCTGCATCAAGTGGCCAAAGTATTGGTGTTTCAACTTCAGCATCACCTGACTGGTTTGATCTGTTGCAGTCCAAGGGATTCCAACACCACAGTTCAAAAGCATCAATTCTTCAGTGCTCAGCCTTTTGTATGGTCCAGCTCTCACATCCATACATGACTACTGGGAAAAACCATAGCTTTGCGTATACTGACCTTTGTCTGCAAAGTGGTGTCTCTGCTTTTTAATACATTGTCTACATTTGCCATAGCTTTTCTTCCAAGGAACAAGCGTCTTTTAATTTCATGGCTGCAGTCACTGTCTGCCGTGATTTTTGGAGCCCCCAAAATTAAATCTGTCACTGTTTCCATTTTTTCCCCATATATTTGCTATGAAGTGATGGGACTGGATGCCGTAATCTTAGTTTGTGAATGCTGAGTTTTAAGCTAACTTTTTCACTCTCCTCTTTCATCAAGAAGCTCTTCAGTATGTCTGTAGTTACCTGTTTTACCTGAGTGTGTCTAATCAAGCACTTCCTGACTCTCAAGCCAAAGATTTTGCAGTCAGTGCTACCACCTGGGATGAGAAACCCATTTTTGTACTATTTAGATAAGTGGAGGGAGGAAATATGCAAGGCATTCAAGGGATTAACTCACTTTTCCCTTCCTGCACATGTTTCAAAGAACTACCCTGTCTTTTCCTCTAGCATCCTGTACTTAAATTCTGTTACTGCTTAAGAGTTTGAGCTAGCCTCTGTTTTCTGTGAGTTTGGGGCTTTATTTTAATTTTTTTGTTCCATTCATTGCCATTTGTTCATTCATCTGTTATTTATTGGACAGATGTGCATAGGGCATGCTTTAAAGCACTGGGAATACAGCAATAAAAAGTCATAAAGTTCACTGACACTACGGACGAGAAAGAATTGAACAAATAATGAATAGCATCCATTAGATTTCACAAAAGCACAGTGTAGTACTAGTGTACAGGGGTTGTGATGATGGAAAGGACCTGGTTGAGTAAGAATGGCCATCTTCCTTATTCAGGAATGTTTCATAAACTCCGGTTCAGTAAGATGCTATGCTATGCTATGCTAAGTCACTTCAGTTGTGTCCAACTCTGTGCGACCCCTTAGATGGCAGCCCACCAGGCTCCCCCGTCCCTGGGATTCTCCAGGCAAGAACACTGGAGTGGGTTGCCATTTCCTTCTCCAGTGCATGAAAGTGAAAAGTGAAAGTGAAGTCACTCAGTCGTGTCTGACCCTCAGCGACCCCATGGACTGCAGCCTTCCAGGCTCCTCCGTCCATGGGATTTTCCAGGCAAGAGTACTGGAGTGGGGTGCCATTGCCTTCTCTGTCAGTAAGATAGCTATCTAAGATTTTAAGACAAAGACCGACATTGAAATGCCCCTCCTACCTGTGTTAAACATGAAAGCATCGCTGAAAAAATTGGAAATATGTTTCTTGTTAACTCACATTTTCATGTGTGTATAAATATTGTGTATAAAAATTTAAGGCAGTTCCATTACCATTAAATACCTATTTAACGGATTAAAGTCTGTAAAATACTTTTGTAATGTCCACATGTAAGCTAAATGCTATAGTTTGTAGCCTGTGTTGTGGACCATTAGGTAGGTAATTGGCATTCACCTGATGTAAGAAAAATCAGTTGAACATTAGGAAAGTCATCTAAAATTCTACGAGTGAGTAGTACATGGTAAAATACTGCTTTTAAGTAATGAGTAACTTACACTTTTATGCAGACTTCAAATGGTTATATGCCTTCTAGGAAGTTCTGGCTCAGAAAATTTCATGCTTTATAGTTCTTTAATTTGAATATAAAGAGATATTTACCTTCACTACACACTGAACAACTACTTAAAATATGTTATTAAAGAGGTACCAAATATGCTCAAGGGACCTCATGTTTTGCTTTGTCCCTATTACTCTGTTACCTGATTTTTTTCTTCATTTATCAAGACTCTCTTTCCGTATCAGTAAATAAAGATCTTCATCAGCCATTTAATTATGATTTGTCATAATCACAGTTTATTTAACCAACCTATTCTTGTTAAACCTTAAGTTTGATTTAATTTCTTTACCATTAAAAAAATACTTTGGTGAACGACTTATTATTTGTATCTGTATGCTTTTCCAATTGTTCATCAAGTTTTCTTTTTTAAAAAAACTAGATTGCTGGGTCATACTACTTGTTACTTGTTGCTAGATGGCCCTCCAAAAGGAATGTGCCAAGCCATAATTAGAGCAAGATTATACTACAGTATCCATTTCTACTTGTGGCTCACCTGGTAAAGAATCGGCCTGCAGTCTGGGAGACCTGTGTTCGATCCCTGGGTTGGGATCCTCTGGAGACAGGAAAGGCTACCCACTCCAGTATTGTGGCCTGGAGAATTCCACGGACTGTAGAGTTCATGGGGTCACAAAGAGTCAGACATGACTGAGCAGCTTTCACTTCACTTCACTTCATCCATTTCTACATATCTGTACCAAAGCTTTAGACGTATTTGCCAGTCTGAGCTTTGTAGTGATATATGATTGTTGTTTGATTTGCTTTTTTGAATATAGTGAATTGGAATATTTTTCTATTTGATTAAGTCATTCTTTCTTCACTCTTTCCCTTCCTTTGGCTTTTCTTTCTTTCTTGGGTGTGATCATAACACAAGAATATGTAGTGTGCACAGGAGGGTATATGTGCAAACAAGAGAGTGAGTGAAAAGGCCATTTATATACCTTGCTCATTTTTTTTCTGGTTGATGTTTGGTTTTTCTTAAGGGTTTTTAAGAACCCTTCTTAAAAGGGTTATCATATGGAATAAGTGCTAGCTATCAGTCTAGCAGTTTGCAGTATTGCAGATTCTCCCAGTTTGATCTTAGCCTTCTAACTTTGCTTTGTATGTATAGAAGTAATAAACTGTATGTGAGTTAAACTGTTTTGAAACACCTGTATGGAAACAGGGACTTGTATAAAAGTATACATTGTTGATGAGAAACTAGGGGAGACTAAGCAGACATGACAAAAAAATGTGACTTAAATCCTTGATTCATCCTCAGTTCAGTTCAGTGGCTCAGTAGTGTCTTGACTCTTTGCGACCCTGTGGACTGCAGCATGCCAGGCCTCCCTGTCCATCACCAACTTCTGGAGCTTGCTCAAACTCAGGTCCATCGAATCAGTGATACCATTCAACCGTCTCATCCTCTGGCGTCTCCTCCTCCTCCTGCCTTCAGTCTTTCCCAGCAACAGGGTCTTTTCCAATGAGTCAGTTCTTCGCATCAGGTGGCCAAAGTATTGTAGCTTCAGCTTCAGCATCAGTCCTTCCAGTGAATATTCAGGACTGATATCCTTTATAATTGACTGGTTTTACGGGAAAAACAGCTAGAAAGAACATTGTTTAACATCACACTTCATAGAGAGCTAAATGATTTTTCTTGTAATTCTAAAATGTCATCATAATAACTGTAACCCAAAGCTTGAAGACATTGTTATCATTGTACATATCGTTTCAAGTAAGGTTATATATAATGTTTTTTTAAAAGTTTACTAGGCAAGTTATAGTTCTCAGAACTATTTAACTTATGTAATTGTTCATATTTTAAGTTTGTGACACGATAAATTTTGAAGAGAATCCAGCAGATCCTCAACTCTCCTGTTTCTGTAGTTTAACTACCAAGTGTTTTTTTTTTTTTTTTAATTTCTGGAAACATATTTAAAGTCAGTTATGTGTATAACCTGTAGTAAAATTTATATTTTCATGCATGGTATATTCTAAATACCTGTCTTCTCTTAAAAAATATGTTGTTAGTAAGTAAAAAAATCTAATACTATGAAATTCTGACTGTTGTATACTTAGAAACAATGAAAAACAGTAGAAAAAGGATTTAATATTTTTATTTCACTGTGGCTTTAATAACTAGGATGATTACTTGCAAATGAACAACTGCATCATCTTTAGCACCACAGGCTTACATTAAGGTCCCCAAGTCCCATAGGTTTTACGTTCCCTGACATGTTATCAAGAAACTTACAAATATAGAATGGCTCATGTTCTAAGATGGAACACAATCCATGTAATATCCATGACTAGCAAAGCGATTAAAATTCAGTCCAACATCAGGCTCTGTAAAGCAGGTGCAAAGTGAAGAAAGAGAAAAAAAGGAAAAAGGAACTAGTTGGTTTCTGTTAAAGCTGAACAAGGGTAAAAACAAACCATTTTCATCATATTAGCAGTTGTAGAAATTTAGTTGTTTCTGTGTCTCTGAGCTGCTAATGTAATTATTCTGAACTTCTCATTGTGTTTTAATCTGAAATATTTTCACATATTTTTCAGTCCTTGCTGAAACTATTTCTCTTGTAACAATAATACAAATGTATAAGCTATAAGAAGTCCTTTATTTTCATTTTCATGAACCAGAAACATGAGAAAAGAGTGATTGAATACTTTGATTTTGTAGTAAGTGGGCACTTCAATAAAGGTTTGATTATTTTAATAGCTTAATAATCTTAATGAATATTTTATTCTGATCAAATAATTATATTAAACTTTACAATCAAATATAATTTCAGTTCTGCCGGAAGTTTGCTGATGCTGAGAATGAAAAGCTCTCAGTGCAAAAAGGGTAGTACCTTGATTCTTTGCCAGTAATACCTGTATCTTTTTCTTAGTAAAATAACAATTAAAAGTTGACTTCTTAACTTCCCAGCTGTGTTGTAAATAATAAGAAACTAGAATAATCTAGCCGTTCTTTAATTGTACTAAAGAATTATGTCTAAATTCAAATCACATCTGTTGGTTGTTTTTAGTTAAGCATACTTCCAGTGAATTGATCTTTAAAAAGACAATCATAATAGTTGACACGCATCAACCTTTAATGTTGAGTGTTGTATGCCTACATGTATTTACATTTGGAATTTGTATATCCATTCATACACATTTAAATCCACATCTAGCACCCCATCCTTAGCACTACGTACAACTGTATATCATTATACAGCCTCTTTATTTTCTCTGACCAAAAATATACTAGCAAAGTAAGAATGATACTATCTTAGTCTCAAGGCAGTGGTAATAGAGATTGTTTTCGACCTTAAGGTATTATATCTTGGCTTTATTTTCTGCAAATAACAGTGAATTTACTACCTTTTTAGAATGGTAAGGTAAGTAATTTAAATATGAATTTGATTTGTGGCATTTTAGTTTTGGAGAGGATGTTTTGCTTGGGCAGGATACTGATAGGTTTTACATGCAAAAGCATCATGAGTAATTAAATTTAGAGACATTACTTTGCCAACAAAGGTCCATCTAGTCAAGGCTATGGTTTTTCCATTGGTCATGTATGGATGTGAGAGTTGGACTGTGAAGAAAGCTGAGTACCGAAGAACTGATGCTTTTGAAGTGTGGTGTTGGAGAAGATTCTTGAGAGTCCCTCGGACTGCAAGGAGATCCAACCAGTCCATCCTAAAGGAGATCAGTCCTGAATATTCATTGGAAGGACTGATGCTGAGGCTGAAACTCCAATACTTTGGCCACCTCATGCGAAGAGCTGACTCATTGGAAAAGAGCCTGATGCTGGGAGGGATTGGGGGCAGGAGGAAAAGGGGACAACAGAGGATGGGATGGCTGGATGGCATCACTAAGTCGATGCACATGAGTTTGGGTGAACTTCTGGAGTTGATGATGGACAGGGAGGCCTGGCGTGCTGCGATTCATGGGGTTGCAAAGAGTTGGACACGACTGAGTGACTGAACTGAACTGAACTGATGTGCTATGTGCTAAGTCGCTTCAGTCATGTCTGACTCTTTGTGACCCCATGGACTGTAACCCGCCAGGCTCCTCTCTCCATGGAATTCTCCAGGCAAGAATACTAGAGTGGGTTGCCATTTTCTCCAGGGACTCTTCCCGACCCAGGGATCAAACCTGTGGCTCCTGCACTGAAGGCAACTTCTTTACTGCTGAGCCACCAGGGTATTTTTTTTTTATAAATTTATTTATAGAAAATGTTAAATGATGTTTCTTTATTATAGGATGTTATATTTTCACTATGCCAGTACACATTGTGAATCATTTAGAAAGGAAGATATTATGTGCAGTATTTCCCCTCATAAGTATTTGACCAGAGATTCCTTTTTTTTTTTTTTTGTGAAGCATATTGTAGGGCAAGTGTTACATAAAACATACTTAGAGAAGTGCTAGACTAGCATTTGGGGGTTTTAATACTTAAAAAAAATTTTCACATCTTTTTCTTCAGCTTATCTTAAAACAGGGTGATTGTATAACAATCATGGTTCTTCTTTTTAAAAATATTCTCTCAGTTCCTAAATTTTCTTGATGTTGCAACTTCAAAATTACTACCAATATGGTCGTATTATTTAACTCATAATAATAATATCTATTTTCTTATTATGCTTTGTATTATCTGGGTTCTTCCTATTTTTTCATCATTTCTCTCCATGTTTGCCTTGAAGTTTTTTCCCAACAATGTTGATCTGTTTACATGCAGCATCATGATTCTGACAGACCTTGTTTTCTCAAGCTTCCTTACTTTTATACATGTAGTTTTCTCTTCCTGGAATGTCTCTTTCTTACTCCACATCTGCTGATGCATACTTGCTTCTTATGATTTAAAACTCAAGATGTAGTGTAACCCATTCTCTAAAGCTTTATTGAGCTAATATTTGCCATCCGTATATGTAGTTATTAATTTATGTTGGTTGTTCATGAATATTTATTAAGTATTTGGCACACATATATGTCAGGATGCTATGAGTGTAAGGATGAACAGTGTAAATATGAACAAAGAGCTCATATTCTTGAGGACTGGATAGGCTAGTAAATGGACAACTAACATTCAGAAAATGCAGATCATGGTATCTGGTCCCATCACTTCATGGGAAATAGATGGGGAAACAGTGGAAACAGTGTGTCAGACTTTATTTTTTGGGGCTCCAAAATCACTGCAGATGGTGACTGCAGCCATGAAATTAAAAGACGTTCACTCCTCGGAAGAAAAGTTATGGCCAATCTAGATAGCATATTGAAAAGCAGAGACATTACTTTGCCAACAAAGGTCTATCTAGTCAAGGCTATGGTTTTTCCAGTGGTCATGTATGGATGTGAGAGTTGACTGTGAAGAAGGCTGAGCGCTGAAGAATTGATGCTTTTGAACTGTGATGTTGGAGAAGACTCTTGAGAGTCCCTTGGACTGCAAGGAGATCCAACCAGTCCATTCTGAAGGAGATCAGCCCTGGGATTTCTTTGGAAGGAATGATGCTGAGGCTGAAACTCCAGTACTTTGGCTACCTCATGCGAAGAGTTGACTCATTGGAAAAGACTTTAATGCTGGGAGGGATTGGAGGCAGGAGGAGAAGGGGACGACAGAGGATGAGACGGCTGGATGGCATCACTGACTCGATGGACATGAGTCTGAGTGAACTCCGGGAGTTGGTGATGGACAGGGAGGCCTGGCGTGCTGCGATTCATGGGGTCGCAAAGAGTTGGACACGACTGAGAGACTGAACTGAACTGAACTGAACTGAATAATCCCTGATAATTGCTATTCCCAGGAAGTACAGGGTGCTGTGGGTACACATAGGAAGAGCTATGGAAACCAGGTAAAACTCTGGGAAACTGACTCCTGGCCAGAGATTTGAAAGATAAATAGGAGTTAGTAAGGTGGAAAGATGAGTTCAGTTAGAACAGCTAAGAAAATAGTTAAAAACAAAGATGGACCTACATGAAAATAGATGGAATTACTAGGGGAAATATTCAAGCAGACATTGATAATTATGTGGTAAGTAATTACATAGTATTACCATAGCACTGTAGTATTACCAAATGCAATGGCTTTGGGGATTATAGGTCTGAAATTTGAGACCATGTTGGAGTTTACTGCGGCTAGTAAGATGATATTCTGCTCTTTGTAACACTGTAAGTAACATATATTGAGGTGGTTTGTCCACACCGTAGCCATGTAATATATTATAGAAAGGAAGCCCTACCTGGATTTCCAAAAAAGAGTATATTTTCAGCAAGCTTGAAATAAATTAGTTGTGTATACATCTTTGGCTATCATGGTATCTTAGGAACACAGAAATACTTAAAGTCCATGTATGTCTTCTCCAGACTAAAAGTAGTCAAAGCCCTTGTAAACTTTTTAATAGGCTCCATACTAATCCTATCCATGGAATTTCTGTATTACTTTATTTTCCATTTTAGAGTTACAAATACATAGTAGTCTATAGCTGAAAAGTTTTCTGTCAATAGAAGTTTTCTCCCCTTCATTATTAGAAATTAGGGAAGAAAAATCAATTTGCTGTGTTTTACACATTCAGATTGCTTTATGTATAGTTTTAGATTGTTGGGCTCTAATTTTAAATATGCTCAAATTATTAATGAGAAAACTGGAGGTTAAATTCCCAAAGTATTTAATCCTTTTAAATAAATTAACAAATTATTTTATAAAATTCCCAAGGTCAGTCTTCCAGGGGTCTTTTAAAGGTCTTATTCACAAATAAAATTCTTTGTAAAGTTTTCTGACTAACTTACTCTTAATATCAAATTTGTGCTTTGTTCATTTATGTTTCTGTGATATTTCAGCCTGTTACATAATATACTATACCCTCTTACAATATATGAAAATGTCTGAAGTCTTGACTTGACAGTGGGAAAAGGCTAGGGATAGTTTTACTCTATTTAAAATTATTTTGCTATTACAGTAATAAGTGCCAATTGTTTTGTTTTCAGAATATCTTAGTTGAGAATAGAAGTTTATCAAATCACGGTGCCTTTGGGCCTATTAAAAACTTGTTGAGTAAATAAATAATGTTTCATGGTCTCATATATATTCTGTAATAGCAGTTTCTTTTTCATCAATTAAATAGAGGTAA
Source organism: Bos mutus (assembly GCF_027580195.1). Lineage (NCBI taxonomy): Eukaryota > Metazoa > Chordata > Mammalia > Artiodactyla > Bovidae > Bos > Bos mutus. The sequence continues at coordinate 35,871,514 of NC_091637.1, read as the reverse complement.
AGTCTATCTAAAGTTACATAGTTTATAATTTTTACATAGACATGGTTATGATCAATATATTAAAATTTTGATCTGATGTAATATAACAGAATTTGGTCAAATAACTTAATTGATAAAGGCATTTTTTCCCTTAAGAGTGTGTAGTTACTGGCATTTAGTAGATGCCAAAGCTAAAATGTCAGGCTTTGATAGGCAGCTGTATTGTAAGAAAGTCTTTTATTTATTTATTTTTTTGGTAAGAAATTCTTATTTGTGTTCAGGATTTTCTATTTTATCATTACAGTGATAAAGTTTAATTATGAAGTTTCATCTGTACTCCTTACTCTAAAGTGGGGAATTGTTTGCTTTTTTTCCCCAGTAAAACCTTTGTAAAATTATTCTATGGGTGTACCTTCAAAGGAATATCTAGTAGATAATTGGACAGGAGGGTATTAAGCTGAGCTTCCTTTCCTGGGTGTTTCTAAAAGGATTAGTAGAAGGAAGATAATCTTTTGAAATAGAAATGTATGGTGTATATATTCATTAGTAGATTTCTTTAGGAAACATGTAATGATGATCCTGATTAAAGCAAAATAGTGTAATAATGGTCCCTGGTTTACCTGATGTCATTGATAGTCCTGTTTTATACTTCCCTTGGTATATATTTTTCCTCTTCTTTTGTTGTTTAAAATAAATTTTAGTGTAGTTGATGTGGATTAATCTTATTGTAATGTTTCTCATCCAACGCCATAGTTTTAATTCTTTAATAATTTTTATTGAAATTTGTGACTACTGGGCTGGGGATACAGCTGTGAACAAAACAGTCAAAAGTTTCTGCCCTCTTGGACTCTTTGTTCCAGTGGGGAAGATAAACAATGAAGTAAACAAGTTACAACAAACTTTTATTTCAGAATGTGATTGAATCATGGAGAAAGTAGAGGAACATAAAATGACACATAGTAATTGAGAGCAAGCTATTTATTTCTCAGTTGTTAAGGAATACTTTTCTGATGCTGTATCACTGAACCAAGGGCTTCATAAATGAAAAAGGGGCTGCTTTGAGAAAAGCCAGAGGAAAAGTGTTCCTAGTATAGACATCAGTAGGAAAAAAAGGCCTAAGTAAGAACAAGCTTGGCATTTTCCAAGAACTAAAAAAGACCCATCTCCCTAGAGTGAAGAAAAAGAAAGGGAGAGTAATATGAGATGAGGACAGAGAACTAAGCAGAGGCCAGAATGTGATGGGTTTTGAAAGCCAGTGTAAAGGATTTAACTCTAAAATGAGAATACAGTACATTGTTTTTAAACAGGTAAATTATATGTGATTGGTGTGTTTAAGAAATCAAAGGAATGGATTATAGAGGCACAAGAGGTGAAGCAGGCTATTGTAATGGTCCTGCTTAGAGATAATGGTAACTTGGAGTAGGAGGTGTCAGTGGAACGAGAGTGAATTATGTTATTATGGTGTTTACAACCATGGACCAGATTCCTTATCCAAGGAAGAGAATAGCAACAAGAAAGCCAAAGGAAGAAAGTGTTTCCATAAGGAGGAAATGATCAACTGAGGCTGCTGTGTGGAGAGGAAAGGTTTAATAGTATACCGCTTGCGATTTTTTTGATTGCTGGAAGTTTACCAACATCCTTATCATTCATATTGACTGAAAACTTTGCCATCTGACTCACTGTCTACCTCTATGTCTGTACTCCTGTTCAGCCTTTGTTCCTAAAAACTTTGAAAGAAAATGATGGTAAAGGAAGCGAGGGAGTGGCAAAATGGAACAAGGAAAATATCTAAACTGTTTGTCGCCCAAGTAACCTGAGATTTGAGAGAAAAAAAAAACTGCCCCAGTTGAGAGGGCTCCATGGGACATAAAGAGGTAGGGAACAGCAAGATTTTATCAGCGGATGAGACTAAAAGAAACATTCAGAAAAGGCGTTTTGGATATGGAGCCTCTGTTGAAACTGAGGTAACAGAGGGCACACTGAAGAGGTCTAAAAGGACAGGGGATGGGGAATCGGGTCATATTCAGAGATAGAGAGAAGACAGTAAGCATAGAGATCTGGTTATGGTGACAGGAGAGGTTTAGACTTCTGCTGGCAACGTAGATACACAGGGATATGAGGAGTGGTAGTCTCTTTTAGGATGATGAACATTTAAAGTTATGGTACAGCGTACTGTTTTAAAGGTGTGATACCACTGATGTTTCTTTTCTATTCCTAAAAATTATGCAGTGGTCTTTGATGGAGGAGGAGCAGAGGAAGTGAGATACTGAGATGTGGTAGCCACTGGTTAGGGGAACAGTTGACTCAAATGAACTAAGAAGGATACTCAAGGACTTACTGCCATCGGTAGGTTAATGAGTATGGGCAGGAGGCCAGAGAGTGGACAGGAAACCAAAGACTCAGAGATTCTCTCTAAAGGAAAGGAGGCCAGAGGATGTCAGAGAGCCAATCATATGTCTTCACATGGATCAGAGGTCAGTGAGTGGCCAACAGTCCAAGAATCTGTCTTCAAGTGGATTATAAGTCAAGAGGACTAGCCAGAGAGTCAGGAGGTTTAAACCAATGGAAAGTTATGTATTACTATGAGAGGACATGAATATATCTGACAATTACCATCTTACAGGCAACATCTAGTCTGGGGTGCTTCCATTTGACAGAAATTATCCATAATATTTTAATAATTCAGAACAGTAGAAAAAGTAAGAGCAGTTATATGAAATAAGAATTATAAAAATTTAATATAGAAACAGTTTTGCCATTTTCTTACATGTTTTTAAACCTGATTATAACAGGTTAAATCAATTAAATTTAGTTTGTGATATCACAGAAACTCATCTGAACAGTAGCTACCAGCTTTAAGCTGCATCGAAATGGTGTTATATATATTATCTATTTTCATATATCACCTTTAGCCCCTTTAACTCTAATATATTCTGATATTATTTATAATTTTCTGATACTTGATATTGGAAAAAAACAAAGTGATAATACTCTGTTCACATCAGAGAATACAAAAATAATGTTTGACAAGTGAGCTGGAGAACTTTGAAGAACTTCTGAGCTTCACCTTTATCCTCAAAGTTACATTTCTGTCTAAGTATATTGTGGCATGCTGAAGCTATTTGTTTAAGATATATTGTTGCTTGTTCTCAGTATCATGGTCATAGGAAGGAAGACTATAATGTGCAGGAAGAGTGTAGACATATTTGTGCTTTGTATATTCTTTCCTGATCAAATATTGCCATTTTTTCCAGTGTGATAAAGGGCATTTATGGAAACAACATCTAATATCATACTCAGTAATGAAAAACTTGAAAGCTTTCCACTGAGTAAGATCAGTTCGGTTCGTTTCAGTCGCTCAGTTGTGTCTGACTCTTGGCGACACCATGGACTGCAACACGCCAGGCCTCCCTGTCCATCGCCAACTATCAGAGTTTACTTAAACTCATGTCCATTGAGTCAGTGATGCCATCCAACCATCTCATTCTCTGTTGTCCCCTTCTCCTCCTGCCTTCAGTCTTTCCCAGAATCAGGATCTTTTCCAGTGAGTCAGTTCCTTGTATCAGGTGGCCAAAGTATTAAAGTTTCAGCTTTACCATCAATCCTTCCGATGAATATTCAGGACTGATTTCCTTTAGGATGGACTGCTTTGATCTCCTTGCAGTCCAAGGGACTCTCAAGAGTCTTCTCCAACACCAAAGTTCAAAAGCAATAATTCTTCCCCACTCAGCTTTCTTTATAGTCCAACTGTCACATCCATACATGACTATTTGAAAAACCATAGCTTTGACTAGACAGACCTTGGTTGGCAGCGTAATGTCTCTGCTTTTTAATATGCTGTCTAGGTTGGTCATAACTTTTCTTCCAAGAAGCAGGCATGTTTTCATTTCATGACTGCAGTCATGATCTGCAGTGATTTTGGAGCCCAAAAAAATAAAGTCTGGCACTGTTTCCACTGTTTCCCCATCTGTTTGCCATGAAGTGATGGGACCAGATGCCATGATATTAGTTTTCTGAATGTTGAGTTTTAAGCCAACTTTTTCACTCTTGTTCACTTTCATCAAGAGGCTCTTTATTTCTTCTTCATTTTCTGCCATAAGGGTGGTATTGTCTGCATATCTGAGGTTATTGATGTTTCTCCCAGCAATCTTGATTCCAGTGTGTGCTTCCTCCAGACCAGTGTTTCTCATGATGTACTCTGCATATAAGTTAAATAAGCAGGTGACAATATACAGCCTTGATGTCCTCCTTTTCCTATTTGGAACCAGTCTGTTGTTCCATGTCCAGTTCTAACTGTTGCTTTCTGACCTGCATACAGTTTCTCAAGAGGCAGGTCAAGTTGTCTGGTATTCCCGTCTCTTTAGGAATTTTCCACAGTTTGTTGTGGTCCACACAGGCAAAGGCTTTGGCATAGACAATAAAGCAGAAATAGATATTTTTCTGGAATTCTCTTGCTTTTTTGATGATCCAGTGGATGTTGTCAAATTGATCTCTTGTCCCTCTGCCTTTTCTAAATCCAGCTTGAACATCTGGAATTTCATGGTTCATGTACTGTTGAAACCTGGCTTGGAGAATTTTAAGCATTTCTTTGCTAGCGTGTGAGATGTGTGTAGTTGGGCGGTAGTTGGAGCATTCTTTGGCATTGCCTTTCTTTGGGATTGAATATTTGCCTTGATTCATAGTAAGAGCAAGAACAAGACAAAGAATACCTGCTTTCTCCACTGGTGTTCAACAGTGTGCTAGTAGTTCTAGAGAGAATAACTGAATAGAGAAAATTTTTAAAGGGTATCCAGATTGGAAAAGGAGAGGTCAAATTGTCTCTATTTGTAGATGACATAATCCCATATGTAGAAAACCTTTAATAATTTATAAGAAAACTACTGGAACTAATAAAAAAAAAATTTAGAAATGTTGTAGGGTACAAGATACAAAAAACAGTGTACTTCCATCTGCCAGCAATGAAGAATCCCAAAATGAAGTTAAGAAAGCAATTTCATTTGCAATAGCATCTAAAAAAATACCTAGTAGTAAATTTTGTCTCCTTATAGACTAAAGAAGATGTGTATAAATGTAAAAGCATCCCATGTTCATGGGTAAAAAGACTTAGTATTGTTAAGATGCCATAACTATCCAGAGCAATATATTGCTGCTGCTGCTGCTGCTGCTGCTGCTGCTGCTAAGTCGCTTCAGTCGTGTCCAACTCTGTGCGACCCCAAAGACGGCAGCCCACCAGGCTCCCCCGTCCCTGGGATTCTCCAGGCAAGAACACTGGAGTGGATTGCCATTTCCTTCTCCAATGCATGAAAGTGAAAAGTGAAAGTGAAGTCGCTCAGTCGTGTCCGACTCTTAGTGACCCCGTGGACTGCAGCCCATGAGGCTCCTCCATCCACTGGATTTTCCAGGCAAGAGTACTGGAGTGGGGTGCCATTGCCTTCTCCAAGAGCAATGTACAGATGCAGTTAAATCCCTGTTAAAATTCCAACAACCTTTTATACAGAAATGGAAAACTTAGTCCTTAAATGCGACCTATGGACTGTAGCCCACCAGGCTTCTCAGTCCATGGGATTTTCGAGGCATGAATACTGGAGTGGGTTACCATTTTCTTCTCCAGGGGATCTTCCTGACCCAGGGATCGAACCCAGGTCTCCCGCATTGTAGGCAAACGCTTTACTGTGCAAGCTACCAGGGAGCCCCATACAAAAGGAGAGGCCCTGAATAGTTAAAGCACTCTTGAAAGAGAACAAATCTCAGGATTTACACTTCTTGATTTCAAAAATTACTACAATACAAAGCTACAGTAATCAAAGCAATGTGGTACTTACATAAAGATAGATGTATAGACTTATGGAGTATGAGTGAAAGTCTAAAATAAACCCATATATCTGAGGGTACTTTCAAATCATATTTATGATAAAGTTTTAATATCTGGAATTTATAAAGAACTTCTAAAACTCAATAACAAAAAGACAGACAACCAAAGGAAATAATGGGAAAAGACTATGATAGACATTTCACTAAAGAAAATATACCAATGGCCAATAATCAGTGAAAAGATAACCAATGTTATTAGTCTTCAGAGAAAAGCAAATCAAAACTACAATGAGATAACACCTCACAGTCATTAGAATGACTATTAATAATAACTAGTGTTATTGAAGAAGTAGAGAAATTAAAACTCTCATAAATTGATGGTGGGAATGCAAAATGGTACAATAGCTCCACTGTGGAAAACAATTGAGCTACTCCTCAAAAAACTACCTATAGAATTCCCGTATGACCCAATAACTCTATTCCTATCAGTTCAGTTCAGTCGCTCAGTTGTGTCCGACTCTTTGCGACCCATGAACCACAGCACGCCAGGCCTCCCTGTCCATCACCAACTCCCGGAGTCCTCCCAATCCCATGTCCATTGAGTCAGTGATGCCATCCAACCATCTCATCCTCTGTCATCCCCTTCACCTCCCGACCTCAATCTTTCCCAACATCAGGGTCTTTTCAAATGAGTCAGCTCTTCACATCGGGCGGGCAAGATATTGGAGTTTCAGCTTTACCGTCAGTCCTTCCAATGAACACCCAGGACTGATCTCCTTTAGGATGGACTGCTTGGAACTCCTTGCAGTCCAAGGGACTCTCAAGAGACTTCTCCAACACCACAGTTCAAAAGCATCAGTTCTTCGGCGCTCAGCTTACTTTATAGTCCAACTCACATCCATACATGACCACTGGAAAAACCATAGCCTTGACTAGATGGACCTTTATTGGCAAAGTAATGTCTCTGCTTTTGAATATGCTGTCTAGGTTGGTCATAACTTTCCTTTCAAGGAGTAAGCATCTTTTAATTTCATGGCTGCAGTCACCATCTGCAGTGATTTTGGAGCCCAGAAAAATAAAGTCAGACACTGTTTCCCCATCTATTTCCCATGAAGTGATGGGACCAGATGCCATGATCTTCATTTTCTGAATGTTGAGCTTTGAGCCAGCATTTTCACTCTGCTCTTTCACTTTCATCAAGAGGCTCTTTAGTTCTTCTTTACTTTCTGCCGTAAGGGTGGTGTCATCTGCATATCTGAGGTTATTGATATTTCTCCCGGCAATCTTGATTCCAGCTTTTGCTTCCTCCAGCCCAGCGTTCCTCATGATATACTCTGCATATAAGTTAAGTAAGCAGAGTGACAATGTACAGCCTTGAGGTACTCCTTTCCCTATTTGGAATCAGTCTGTTGTTCCATGTCCAGTTCTAACTGTTGCTTCCTGACCTGCATACAGGTTTCTCAAGAGGCAGGTCAGGTGGTCTAGTATTCCCATCTCTCAGAATTTTCCACAGTTTATTGTGATCCACACAGAGGCTTTGGCATAGTCAATAAAGCAGAAATAGATGTTTTTCTGGAACTCTCTTGCTTTTTCAGTGATCCAGCAGATGTTAGCAATTTGATCTGTGGTTCCTCTGCCTTTTCTAAAACCAGCTTGAACATCTGGAAGTTCACGGTTCACATATTACTTTACTATGGTGTGAGATGAGTGCAGCTGTGCAATAGTTTGAGAATTCTTTGGCATTGCCTTTCTTTGGGATTGGAATGAAAACTGACCTTTTCCAGTCCTGTGGCCACTGCTGAGTTTTCCAAATGTGCTGGCATATTGAGTGCAGCACTTTCACAGCATCATCTTTTAGGATTTGAAATAGCCTAACTGGAATTCCATCACCTCCACTAGCTTTGTTCGTAGTGATTCTTCCTAAGGCCCACTTAACTTCACATTCCAAGATCTCTGGCTCTAGCTGAGTGTGCGTGATCACAACATCATGGTTATCTTCTTGAAGATCTTTTTTGTACCGTTCTTTTGTGTATTCATGCCACCTCTTCTTAATATCTTCTGCTTCTATTACATCCATACCATTTCTGTCCTTTATTGAGCCCATCTTTGCATGAAATGTTCCCTTGGTATCTCTAATTTTCTTGACGAGATCTCTAGTCTTTCCCATTCTGTTGTTTTCCTCTATTTCTTTGCATTGGTCTCTGAGGAAGGCTTTCTTATCTTTCCTTGCTATTCTTTGGAACTCTGCATTCAGATGCTTATATCTTTCCTTTTCTACTTTTCCTTTTCGCTTCTCTTCTATTTACTCTATTCCTATATATATGCCCAAAAGAACTGAAAAGATGGACCTAAGGAGATACTTGGTATGCTAATGTTTGTGGCATTGTTCATATTATCCAAAAGTTAGAAACAACACAAGTGTCCATAAATAGATAAATCAGTTCAGTTAAGTCGCTCAGTCATGTCCAACTCTTTGCAACCCCATTAATCGCAGCACGTCAGGCCTCCCTGTCCATCACCAACTCCCGGAGTTCACTCAGACTCACGTCCATCGAGTCAGTGATGCTATCCAGCCATCTCATCCTGTCATCCCCTTCTCCTCCTGCCCCCAATCCCTCCCAGCATCAGAGTCTTTTCCAGTGAGTCAACTCTTCACATGAGGTGGCCAAAGTACTGGACTTTCAGCTTTAGCATCATTCCTTCCAAAGAAATCCCAGGTCTGATCTCTTTCAGAATGGACTGATTGGATCTCCTTGCAGTCCAAGGGACTCTCAAGAGTCTTCTCCAACACCACAGTTCAAAAGCATCGATTCTTCGGCACTCTGATTGAGGTGATAAAATAATTTTGGAAATAGATAATGATAACATTTGCACAACTTTGTGAATATAATTAATCCTACTGAATTGTGTGATTAAAAATGATTTGAATGGCAAATTTTATGTATAATTTACAATTTTAAAATATTTTGTCATTTTATATTACCTCAGCATATATGAAACTGCCATAATTAATTTTATGGTGTATTCCTTCCCCAGAAACTTCATGGGTCACAATGCTTCATGCTTCCTCTGTGTTTGTTTGACATAATGCATGTGATCCATAGTATGACAATTGTTATCATTCATTGACTTGAATAATTCATTCTCTCTTAAAATCTATGCAGATATGGGCTTTGCTTTCATATTGGATTTATGGGTTCATGAAAAAAATACAGAGTCAAGTCAATGCTTAAAATCGGCTAATGAATTAATCTATATTGGCTCTGAAAGTGATAGCTCATATTATCTGGTAATGATAGCTTACGGTGAACGGTGTTAGATTCTTGATCTCTGAAGAAGCTTTAACTTTGGGACCAGGGACCTGGCTTGATCACTCAAGAGTTTTTGTGTAGCAGAGTTTTATAAAATAAGAAAGGGGACAGAGAAAGCTTCTGACATAGACATCGGAAGGGGATTAGAAAATTCCCCCCCTTGCTAGTTTCAGCAAGCTGTTTTATGTCTGTTAGAAAGCTATTAATCAAACAAGAGAGACACCTCAAGGCTGAAGAAGTTTCACCAGGCCCCTCTCCCACAGTACGTAATTTTAAGATATGATGGCAGGAGGTGTGTCATCTCCCAGCCATAAAACAATTGATATGAATACTGGTTTGTTGAGCTATTATCAGCCCAAGGTTTGAGAAAAGGAGAAAAGTTAGTCTTAGGTGGAACCATTTTGAAGAAGGGCAAATTCCAAAACAAATACATAGTTTCATTAACATAGCTTAAGAAAAACATTTACATAAGAAAAATGCAATTGTTAGCTCAGGGTTTGAGGAAAGTTTAAATTCAGAAGGAACCAGGTGTCGTCATGGCAACACAGAATTTTAAGAGACACTTGCAGCCTATTTCCTCCCTTTGGAGACCCCTGGCCTTCCTGCCTTGTTACCCTCTCAGCAGGAGTAGGGCTATCTTCAGATAAGTTCATCTTTTTGTTCCCAACTGTTTGACAGTAGCACTCTTCAGATTTGGTTACCGTGCTACTATGTGTCCAGAGGTATGTTTTGCTCCTGAGTTTTAAGTGACTTTGATTAGCTATATATGCCACCACTGGTCACACTTTGAGTCTTTGAGCTTGATTTGATATCACATGTTTGCTGCAAGCCGGGTCCCCACCTTCCAAGTGTGATTCATGAAATTCTCCAAGTGAATACCTATTAATCCATAAGGAATAGCTAGAAAAATTCCAAGAGCCATTTTTCTTACTGCAGAAATTTAAGAGTACAAATTAGTGTCAAAAATGTTGACACTGATAGGGAATGGAGGCAAAATCAGAAAGGCTGTTTTATATATATTTATAAAAATATAGTTACATTTTAAGTAAAATTTAGTCATGGCAGTTTTATATTCCTATAATTCATGATGGAAGTTAAAGGGTACAAATATTGACCAAACTAGATTGCTATAATTCTGTTCCTTCGTCTGAAACATATTCTTCTGCTACCCCATTTTGTCTACATTTCTATTTGTATTTTTATGTATGTGGAAGGTTGGTTATGTTTCTCAACCATTTAGAAGTTGCCCTCTGTAGAGGATATCCCACGTGTTCCAGCAGTACACTCGCCCCTCATCACTCAAGGGCAAGGGGCCAACTGGTCCCGGGGTAGATTCTGATCTGCATTTGGGGACTTGGTTCCACAAGCTGCTGGATTGAAGTTTTCTTGCTTCTTGTGTCTGTCCCCTGGTGAGTGAGGCTGGTCTAGAGCCTCACACCTGGTAAGAGGAGCCAGTGTCTGCCTATAGGTGGGTGGAGATGGGTCTTGACCCTCTGATGGGCAGGGCTGTATCAAGGGGTGTGCCTCGATGTGACTGGGTTCAGGAAGTCTTTAGGCAGCCTGTCTGCTGATGGGTGGTGCTGTGTTTCCTTCCTGTTGGTTGGTTGGGCTGAGACATCCCAGCACTGGAGCCTACCGGCTGTTGGATGGAGTCAGTTCTTGGTGCCAAAATGGTGGCTTCTGGGAGAGCTCATCCTGATGAATACTCCCCAGTACCTCTGCCACCAGTGTCCTTTTCCCCACAGTGATCCACAGCCACCCCCCACCTCCTTAGAAGACCTTCCTCAAGACCAACCACCAGGTAGGTCTGGCCCAGGCTCCAAGGAAATTACTGCTTTTGCCTTGGTTTCCAGTGTGTATAACAGAAAAGCTGTGACAAACCTAGACAGCATATTAAAAAGCAGAGACATTACTTTGCCAGCAAAAATCCATATAATCTAAGCTATGGTTTTTCCAGTAAGTCAAGTATGGATGTGAGAGTTGGATCATAAAGAAGGCTGAGCGCCGAAGAATTGATGCTTTTGAAATGTGGTGTTGAAGAAGACTCTTGAGACTGCAAAGAGATCAGACTAGTCATTCTTAAAGGAAATCTGTCCTGAATATTCCCTGGAAGGACTGATGCTGAAGATGAAGTTCCAATACTTGGCTACCTGATGCAAAGAGCTGATTCATTGGGGAAAAAAAAAACCTGATGCTGAGAAAGATTGAAGGCAGGAGAAGACGGGGACGACAGTGGGTGAGATGGTTGGATGGCATCACCAACTCAATGAACATGAATTTGAGCAAGCTCCAGGAGTTGGTGAAGAACAGGGATGCCTGGCATGCTGCAGTCCATGGGGTCACAAAGAGTCGGACAGGACTGAGCAACTGAGCAACAACCAGAATGCATGAGACCTTGTGTGTGCCCTCCCAAGAGTGGAGTCTATTTCCCCTAGTCCTGTGGAGCTCCTGCACTCGAACTCCACTGGCCTTCAAACCCAAATGCTCTGGGAACAATGACTCCTGCTGCCAGAAACCCAGGCTGGGAAGCCTGACATAGGGCTCAGAACCTCAGTCATGTGGGAGAGTTATGCCATATAATTATTCTCCAGCTTGTGGGTTGCTTCCTGTGGGATATTGGATTTAATTAGATTATCAGTGCGGCAACCCCTCCTACCATCTTGTTGAGTTTCTTCTTTATGTCTTTGAATGTAGAATATCTTTTTTGATATGTTCCAGGTTTTTTTGTTGATGCTTATTCAGCAGTTAGTTGTAATTTTGGTGTGCTCTTGAGAGGAGTTGAACTCAGAGTCCTTCTACTCTGCCATCTTGTTCCGTCCCAGGATTGCTACATGTCAAAAAGTAGCCTATGTGAAAACTGAAAGTGTTGGTTGCTCAGTCATGTCCAGCTCTTTGTGACCCCATGGACTGTATAGCCTGCCAGGCTCCTCTGTCCATGGAATTCTCCTGGCAGGAATACTGGAGTGGGTAGCCGTTCCCTTCTCCAGGGAATCTTCCCGACCCAAGAATGAAACCCACGTCTCCTACATTGCTTGCATATTCCTTACTGTCTGAGCCACCAGGGAGCCCACAAGTAGCCTAAACCTGTGCTAAAGATGAATGACCAGCTAATCATCATCATAACTATTGGTAGGATCTTTTGCATGACCTCAGAAGTTAAAAACTGAAGCTAAATTACAATTGTTATTTAGAATTTTTAGATACGTCTGCTTTCAAACCTCACAGTTCGTCAAAACTTCAAGTCTCCTAAACTCCTGATGTTACTTTGTGGGAGTGGCTAAATGGAAATGAGTATGCAATTTGCATGCATGGGACAGAGATTGAGTGAGAAGCTGGACGTCTGCTCTGTCATTCATTCTCACATCATCAGTTCTTTGAAGAATATGAGTACTTTTAGATTTTGTGAAAAGTATACTTTCATCCTTTGGCTTAATTGAGTACATTTTAATGTTAAAGCATGCTCTGTAAACAGAAACTTGAGCTTCACTATATTGATTTGGGAATAAAGCCTGTTATAATGGCCCCCTACAAATTTTACAATTTAGAAGTAGAGACATGATTGTGTAGAGAGTTAATCACCAGAAGAAGAGAAGCAATTTTTACTTTATATCATGAGATATGTCAATTCCTATAATTTCCTTTTCTAAAGAATCCCCTTCTTCAAATAGTGTATTTTTCCCTTAGTAATTGTAGGGTAGGAGAAAGCTTTTTCAAATGTGCAAAAACTGTACAATGGTATAAAAGCTGCAATTACAAATTGAACTTACTTTTTATGGCAGTTTTCCTAAATGCTTTTGTTGATCTGAAAATTTATTCTAAAAAATTTGCTATTAGCTACACAATTATTAACCACTTCTCCTATGGTTGTCTGTTCTCAGTAAGAAGGGTCAGTCTTTTCTTTCATTTTATGCCAGATTTGAAATAAACCTGCGAAGTGATATTAATAATATGACTCAGTACGAGACAGCAAAAGAGACACTGATGTATAGAACAGTCTTATGGACCCTGTGGGAGAGGGATGGGAAGATTTGGGAGAATGGCAATGAAACATGTAAAATATCATGTAGGAAACGAGTTGCCAGTCCAGGTTCGATGCATGATGCTGGATGCTTGGGGCTGGTGTACTGGGACGGCCCAGAGGGATGGTATGGGGAGGGAGGAGGGAGGAGGGTTCGGGATGGGGAACACATGTATACCTGTGGCGGATTCATTTTGATATTTGGCAAAACTAATACAATTATGTAAAGTTTAAAAATAAAATAAAATTGGAAGAAAAAAAAAATAAATAAAATAAAATTTTTTTTGAATAGGAAAAAAAAAATAAAAAGATTATTAAGCCTGGGTAGAAATTATTTTCCCATCATCAGGCTGAAATATATGTGACTTTCTTCAAAGGATGTGATTTGATAGCTGGCCTAACATTACATTTTCAGAAGGTATGTGTTGTAATGGAAAAAATATGATATTTGACAAAGTCTTACTTCTTTCTACATTTGTTAGTTTTGTTTCCTTGGTCCAGCTGTTTCCACTTCTCTACCTGTAAGTTGAAGAAAATATTATGTGTCTTGGTAATTGTGAGTATTAAATGGGCTTCCATACAGTATGCTGTGTAATATATGATCATATTAATAAAATATTAAATGTCTTATAAATTATATAATATATATACTATTCTCCTCTTTTAAAAAAATTTACATTTTGTTCTAACCTGAAATTTGTAATGCCTATTATTGCTATTGATTGATATTCTGTACTACTTTACTTTTAATAGTTAAACTAAAGAAAAGCTAAGGAGCTAATGTTTATGCTTTTTTTAAAGCCACAAAGATATTCACATAATTAGATTACCATGACTATAGATCAAGAATAAACAATTGCTGTAAATTGCTTTATTCACTAAAAATGGTGCTCTTTGTTTTAAAGATAAAATGCCCACTGGCAGTTTTAATTAGGCTCCGGGAGTTGATGATGGACAGGGAAGCCTGGTGTGCTGCAGTCCATGGGGTCGCAGAGAGTCGGACATGACTGAGCGACTGAACTGAACTGCAATTTTAAACATTAAGAAAGCATTAGAGAAATATGGCTATTGATACTGACCCGTCAGATTCATAAATAAAGGGGAAAAAAGCCAGAATAGATTTCACAGAGGTCAACTGTCCCCTATGGTTGTTACTAGGAATCTATCTATTGCTAGTTTATGTAGTTTCAACAACTTTGCTTAGCTCATCCAGCCATTGAGGACTAAATGCAACAAAGTACAAGTAAAGAGAAGAGTGTGTTAGAATCAGATGTAGGGATAAGGGATAGTAAAGAAAAGAATATGAAAATTAAAGGAACAAATACCAGTCACAGAGCACCACTTGTATAAGGATAAATAGACATACCCAAAGAAATCTCAAGTTTGACATGTATTTCTGTTCAGAATTATATAGTTTTCCCCAGGTATTATGGAAATGTTAAGCGTATTTGAAAATATATAACTAATTGGGAGATATTTCTAGAAATGGTAGAAGCTAAATGTTATGTTGAAAGAAAGAAACCCTATCCATTCAGAATATCAGCTACCCAGATTTGGCAGTTTTTCAGTGCTATAAGTAGCTGTTACCACACTCTAAAAATTACGGACCACGTTTTGTTTTACCCCTCGGTTTTTGCCTATAGTGATGCTAATTGGCACTTTCATTGTTTCAGTTCTTTTTGAGGCCAACATTGTTTACAGGTTGTCATAGAGTTATTAATATTCTACTAAATTTTCAGTATTAATTTTTCATTTTAAGATGTTTCACTGGCATTCATTCAAATTTCTTAGTTTAGACTGGCACTAATATTTCCTGAAGAGTTATGTATTTGCATTCTTATCACAAGATACTGAGTTATATTTTCAGTAGGAGTATAAACTGATGTATTTTCTTACATCCAAATAAAATGTTTGCTAATTTTTGTTATAGTTGACAATTAGAAATATGTGGATCATATCGTTATTATATGCCCGTTATTCCAAACCAGAGTCATTCTTGTTGAAATAGGTCTCAGGTATCTAAAAAGTTTTAGACTGTCTTTTATACAACAGCAAAAAAGTGTTCCTTTTTTCCCTCACTTTATTCTTTTAGGTAGATTACATTTTTAAACTTTATCTACTTTCTATTCTGGAAAGGAAAAAAACTATTAAACTATTCATTGTTTCTCCTATTACCTTCCTGAAAGCTTTTTAAAAACCAACTATTCTTTTGGTTTTATAATTGTAATTTATAACTTATTAGTAGTTTTTAAAATCATTTCCGAAAATATATCTAATTTTTACATATATCGACTCATTTTATAAACCCAAAGAGGCTTATTGGTTTTTTAGACATTTTATAAAGCAAAAGCTCAGTAGACAAAAAGGTCTTAAAGTCAATCGTATGTTTTTAATACATAGCTAAGGAAATCAGACTCAGGGAGTTATTCATTTATTAAAACAAAAATTCTTCTTGAGCATCCACAGGGTGCCAGACACTCTTCCATACACTGAGGATACAGCAGTGAGCCTGACAGACAAGCTCTTTTTTATACTTCATTTTTGTCTTTGCATATCCTGTATTGTTCCCAATATTTTTCTGTAGTACTAATTTCATTTCATATTCTCTATATTATTTGTTTTTTGTATAGTGTTTCTGTGTGAACTAGAGAAGAACTCCATGAAAGCAGGTTTATCTGTTTGGTCATTGCTTTATTGAGTATAGTCCTTAACATTTAGTGGAGAATCAATAGATTTTAGCCAAATGAATGAATGAATTGAATTAAATGAGGACCATATGGTATCCTGAAAACCAAATGAAGTGTGTTAAGAACTGAGTGGTCAATGGTGTCACATGCAGTTGATGGGCCAATGTAAAGGCATGAAGATTAGATTTACCGAGGCAAGGCTGTAATGAATGGTTTAAGTGGAATGGTAGGACAAAAGCCAGACTGGAGTAACTCAGAGTCAAGAAAAAAGGAATGAGTGGTGAAAAAGTGTAAATACAGGTATTTAAGTCATTCAAGGAATTTTGAGAGATAAACAAATTGAGCTGCATATAACTAGAAGAAGGCTAGGGAGGGCTTTAAAGTGTTTTATTATAAAATTTCAGATATACTTAGAAGAATGAACCTCCTTATAACCTACATGCTGCTGCTACTGCTAAGTCGCTTCAGTCATGTCCAACTCTGTGCGACCCCATAGACGGCAGCCCACCAGGCTCCCCCATCCCTGGGATTCTCCAGGCAAGAACACTGGAGTCGGTTGCCATTTCCTTCTCCAATGTGTGAAAGTGAAAAGTGAAAGTGAAGTCACTCAGTCGTGTCCAACTCTTTGTGACCCCATGGACTGTAGCCTACCAGGCTTCTCCATCCATGGGATTTTCCAGGCAAGAGTACTGGAGTGGGGTGCCATTGCCTTCTCCGTATAACCTACATATTTGTCATTAATATCAAGATTTTGGCATATGTATTTTGTATGAGTAACATTTTTTGCTGTTAAAAAAATATTTTGAAGCAAATCTCAGTCATTTTAGCTGCATATACTTCAATATGCACCTAAAAAGAAAGAGAAAACTTTCTTAAACACCCTGATGCCATAATCACACCTGTTAAAATTAACAGTAATTCTTTGATACTATTTAATATTGTTTCTATGAGAGTGCCACAATTTTTAAAGTAAAAGTTGTTTGAATTTAGATCCAGTCAAATTCTAATTCATATTTGATTATTGTGTCTTTTAAGATTCTTTTTGTCTAGAGAACTTTCTTTCCTATGCTGAAGAAACTAGATTAATTGTTCTGAAGACTAGCTTACATTGTTGATTTGTGTATTTGCTTTCTTATGGTGTCATTTGTTCCTCTGTTTACAGAATTAACTTTTTAGTATTTATTTATTTGGCTGTGTCAGATCTTTGTTGCATTATGTGGAGATCTTTCACTGTGGCCCACGGATGCTCTAGTTGTGAGATGCGGCCTCAGTACTTGCAGCACGCAAGCTTAGTTGCTCGATAGCATGTAGAATCCTAGTTCCCTGAACAGGGATCAAACCCACATGCCCTGCAGTGCAAGATGGATTCTTAACCACTGGACCACCAGGGAAGTCGCTCAGTATTATTTGTAAACTGTTATGTCAGGCTAAATGTTTGATTCGACTTAGGTTCAGCTATTTGGGGATACATCCCCTATAGTTGGTGCCCTCTGCTTCATATTGCATCATGTCAGTGCTTGATTTTCACACTCTTAGTTATGCTAATGTTGATCAGTGAAGTCAGTTGGTGATTCCAGATGTTTCCATTGAAAATTTCCCATTAACCTTTCATTTTATGGTTTTATGATCTTTGCCTAAATCGGTATTTCATTTGCTTTACAAAAGGCTAATTTTCTCTTTCTGTCATAAAGGAGGGATCTTTAAAAATGGAAGAAAGTATAACATGTTTTTCTGCTGATAGGCAAGGTCTGATGGAAAAAATGATACTAGGAGAAACAGTGGACTTGGGAGTTAAGAGAGATCAGATCCACTGCACAGATGATAGATTGCCTTCCGTAGGAGCAGGAACAGTTTAAGTGACTTGTCCAAGGTTATAGTAGCGCAAAGTGAGTATATTTTATTAAATGTATATCACAGTTTTGCTATGGCAACTTACAATTGTACCTAATTTTAGAAACATGCCTATTCAGTTTATGATACGGCATGTGAAGTAGAAACGAAAAGTCTTTCTGATTTCACTGCCTGTGTTTGTCCCTTCTTCTAAGAGTTTATCTAGTGTCTCCCTTAAAAGAAAAATTTTAAATTAATGGTGTCCTGTACACCTGTATCTTTACATTATAATAAATATAAGCAAATACTTTTGATAATTTTTTCAGATTTTACTAGTCTATTGCAAAGAGAAGAAAATGCTACTGTTAAATAAAATGGTAAATAACTCATAGTTCAGTTTAGACACTAATGGAGCATAAAAGCCTGTAAAATGATAAAAAAACAGCAACTTTTATTACTTATAGGCTCATTTTTGTTACACAGTTTGGTCATATACCTGACAGTCTTCCTTCTTTGTGACTTTCTCCTAAAAATTATAGTTTTGTGTTATCTAAGTGAAAAGGCCATTAGAGTTCAGTGGAAGAATATGACAGCATCTCTTCTGAGGATTATAGCAGTTCCCATTGGGGAAATTGCAATTTCCTTTTTTCTTTCCCTTTTTTTTGGTAGTAGTTCTAATGGTAGTGATATCATTTAATCTTGAAAGAATATTTATGGCAACTTTGGACCTATAAACTATTGCCAAATTGTCTCATGCATGCTATGTGAAATTCAGTTTTAGACAATCATATTTCTTTATGGCTCAGTGATTTCCATTTACTACTTGTTAGACTGTATAGTCTGAAGAGTATCGGGGTTACTGTGTTGTCTGACACAGTATGTATTCTATTAAATTAGAACTTTAAAAGCAACATGGATCATATAGTTCCTTTAGTTACTTAGTACCATGTTTTATTTTTAAAAAATCTCTGTTGAGACTTAACTGATTTCCTTTTCTGTCTTGGCATCCCCAGAAGAGCACTCTTTAGTTGTCTCCAAAAGCAGGAATGAAATCCGATCTGTATTTTGTATTGTCTGCTGACTTAGATGAGAACACTTCACAGGAGCTGCATTGATCACTTCTCATCCTTTCTAGTCATTTATTGGGCAATTAATACAATCTTGTAAAGACTCCCTAGAGTATCCCTAATAAACTAGATCCTTTTACCCAAGAATAGATACAGAGATACATCAAGATACTCAAAGATGAGAAAAGCTGATTAGGAGAAACAGGAAATATTAAGCCTTTAAACTCACAATCTGAATGTGTTTCAGATTGTCTCCCTCCTCACAACTAAAAAATACTGCTTTCTATTGAAATATATTTTACAAATTAGGAAATGTAGCTTTCCATAAACTTGCATCTTAGTGGTTTAAAACAGGATAATTTAATTCAGGTGTGGTGGTGGTGGTGTAGTCACTAAGTCATGTCTGACTCTTATGACCCCAAGGACTATAGCCCACCAGGCTCCTCTGTCCATGGGATTCTCCAGGCAGGAATATGGAGTGGGTTGCCATTCTCTTCTCCAGGGGATCGTCCCAACCCAGGAATCAAATGCAGGTCTCTTGCGTTGTAGGCAGATTCGTTACCAACTGAGTTGCGAGGGAAGCCCCAATTTAGGGTATACATATAATATTTTTTTATTCCTGCTCCTAATTCTTGTGATCTAAGTCTTTTTTCTAAAGGTAAGAGTGATAATCTTTTACTGTTCTTTAAAAAAAATTTAAATACTAGGGAAATGGTTTATATGGTAATCAACCCTTAAAACAGTATAAACTCCTTGCAATTTTTTAAATGTGTAATTTCACATGTTTTTCCCTCAAAATGCACTTTAAAATGTTTTATAGAATTTTGAAACTGTGGTATAGAAATGGATACGTATTTAGTACTTGGGAGGTCATATTAGCTCAAAAACAAACATTTTCTGAATTTTAAAAGATTCTTTTTACTTGTTGATAACTGTTCTGTAAAAGAATACTGATGTCTGAGAAGTAAGTTTATGTGTTTGCTGTGTTGAGCTGCTGAGCAGAAGATTACAGTTTAAGAGCAGGCTACTGCAGTGAGGCTCAAAATAGTCTGAAAAACTAATCATTTATTTTTATTGCCTTTAGGTATACCTGTATAGTATAAAATAGTCTATAGGATCTGTGCATTAGACCCAACCAGTTTCATTTTAGTCTTGTCTCACATCATATGTCTACATTTTATTCACTAGATATGAAGCAAATAAAACTAATGGTATCTTTTATCAATTATTCATCAATTTCAAGTGAAAAATAGTTTAAAATTTTGTTTTTAATTATGATATTCTATCTTATTAAAATTGTATAATCAATAAAAGCAGAGATGAGTATTTGTCCAATAAATATCTGTTATGTACCTATCATGTGCCAGGGATGCCTCTGGGCTTTGGGGAAGCTATAGCACAATGCAAAACAGACTAATTAACTGTTCTCTGAGAGCTTGCATTCTAGTAGAAACAAAAAAAAATAAATAGAAAAGGTCAGATAGTGTTATTACTGTGATTAAAAGAACAGGGTACATGAATAAAAGGTGGTAAAAATTCGGAAACTTACCTACTTTGTAAGCTTTCCAAGACCCCTTCTCTCCACTAATTTAAATGCTTTTTTTTTTTTAACTGTAAGCCATCCACGTGTGCCATCCATGTAGATAACTTCCATTATTTTTTCATATCATAGTATCTTATAATTCTCTGGTTTGATGTCTGTTAGCATATACAAAGTCCTCATGTTTGTGTTACTGGTTTCTAACCCTAAGTTCTTTTATAAATGCTCAGAAAGTATTGGTTATGTCAGTGAATGATGTATTCAAAACTTCTCATGGTTTCTGGCTCTGCTGGCCCTTTTTGAGATTTAGAGCTCTACACTTTACATGATTTTATTGGCATTAGTATATCATCCTTTTTTATAGTTTTTATGAAAAGCATACAAAGTAAGAAGAAGTTTTCTGAAACTGAAATCTTTTGTCCACAGGTACTACTGAACGAGTGTGCTTGATCCAGGGAACAGTTGAAGCACTGAATGCAGTTCATGGATTCATTGCAGAAAAAATTCGAGAAATGCCCCAAAATGTGGCCAAGACAGAACCAGTCAGCATTCTACAACCCCAGACCACCGTTAACCCAGATCGCATCAAACAAGTGAGTGTTTAGTTGGGAAATCAAAGACAGATATCCACAGTATAGTATGAATTCCTTATAAAAGAAGCCTTAAAGGTTTAGCATATAAAGTTTTTCCCTAAGAATACTTAAAACATAACAGTTGTCACTTATTTACTTAAAGACTATCAGAGCCTCTTCTTTAGATTGATCAGTTTATTTATTGATCAAATTACTCATTTATTAGTATTACACTGAGGAGCAATTATGGCTCATTTCTTTTATAGTGCCCTTTTAAAAATTATAGATACAAATTTGACTAATTTATAAGAATTTAACCTATTTAAAATTCTATCACTTTTAAAATGAAGTATAAAAATTGAGACAACATTCTCAAAATTCTTAATACCCTATTCTCAATATTTTTAGTCTCTAGTATAGTTATGCATATAGACTCCTGTTTTGTCAATTTAATTGTCATGTTCAGTATTTTTAATCAACAAATATGTATAAGTAAATTTCTGTACCTAGCAAACAGTTCTTTGTTACAAATCAGCTATTATGTTCTGTATAACTTGTACAGTATTTATATATATGTCATAAAGGGCCAATGTTTATTTTTAATGTGTGGGATTTTCTGTAACAAAACTTAATGATAAAAAACAATGTTAGTTTTTAAGATTGAATAATGACAGACACTATGTAGGGGAAAAAAATGACATTCTTTTATGTAAAAATAAGGCAGATTCTTCCCCTTAAGCTCTTTTAAATCTTCAAAATTATTTGATACTTTATGTTTATTATGATTGTTTCTGCATTTGCTTTTTTATAATTAGCTTCTTAATTTGTGATCATATTGATAGATTTTATGCCTTCAAAAGAAATGTATTATTCATTCATTCACAGAATATTTAATTTACAGAATATTTACATTCGTTGTAATACATTTGAAATGTAGGTCAAAAACTTATTAATTTCATGTTTCTGAGTTGAAAAAATATACTAGCCAGTGTTAGGAATTTATTATAATTTTGCCAATATATTGATAAATGTAAGGGTGTCTAATCAAATACAAATAGAGAAATTAATCATTATATATTTTCAAATTATAGGCCAAGTTTCAGTTTTCCTTTAATACTATTTAAAAAAATCCTTCCATGTTTAGATCATGAGTAGGTAGCTTTTACACCATATAAGATCATTCATTTTATGCTCTTTGTTAGTATCAAAATGTTTCAA
This sequence comes from Bos mutus, assembly GCF_027580195.1. Classification (NCBI taxonomy): domain Eukaryota; kingdom Metazoa; phylum Chordata; class Mammalia; order Artiodactyla; family Bovidae; genus Bos; species Bos mutus. The sequence goes on along the minus strand of NC_091637.1, from coordinate 35,849,481 downwards.
TTTGTAACCTTTCATAACTTATCAAGGAAGTGTCTTTTAATTTACACATGGCAGAAGGTAAACATTTTAAACTTCTAAACATAAGTAGATATTTTTTATTCTTCACAAACATTTATAGTTTTGAAATTTTTATCTATGCTAGGTAAATGCAAAGAATAATTTAAAATGTGATGCATTGAAAGCAGTACCCTGGCTTAATCTAAATCTATCTAAATTCTAGAAGTATGAGTTCAAAGACCTCTGGATTAAAATCACCTGGGGCTAAGAATTTACAAAATTGGCACTAAAGTGTAGGGTCTATTCATTTTCAACTTTAATCCAGCCTATTAATTCTCACATTTCTTTTGTAGTTTCTGTAAGTTTAAACACTTAAGGAAGGCAGTGAATATATTGATTTTTTTAAAAAAGGTAAAACGTGAATATACTTTGAGTACTGTGTGGCAGTTATTCAGCACAATGATATGAATGAATTTTTATTTTTTTTATAATAATACTGTCAAATAATGGTCTATGAGTCATTGTTAAAACTAACTTTCTCTATGGCAAATGAAATTTATAGGTTGTCATCTGTCCAGTGTCAGTACAGATTTATGAAAGCTAGAATTTTTAAATATTTGGTTCATTTCTATTTTTACTTGCCTTGTTCAGATAATGTTATTTAAATTCAAAATAAGTGGTTAAAAAACAATGGTGATTAATTTAATTTTGCATATTTACATTCATTTCTAAGCCTTATAAGATATTCATGAAATTGAAATTATTATTGATTATTTAATATTTTCATGGAATCAATAGTGATGTGGAAGTATTATTTTAAAGATTCATTAAAAGAGTACTCTAAATTTAGTAGAGTAATATATTTAATATTTCAGTGGTTTCTTAAAAATGTAAAATTTGAAAAATTTACTAAAAAAATCTAGATGAGAGATTGAGCATATTTCCACGATATTGTAGATCAACAGTTATTTATGCTCTAAATTTGAGATTCTCTAACTTTCTAGGTAGGTATCCTATTTTTTAATGTGAAAGTTTTTGTTGGATGATTGTCTAAATAATTAATCAAAAGAATTGGAAATGACTTAGCGACTGAACCACAAGAAATAAATTTAAATTACCATGATTTTGTTTCTGGAGAAATTATGCTGGTAATCCAGTATAAAATAATTATATCTAAAAGAAATTATTTTATAATGGAATAAAATTTTATAATGAAATAAAAGTATATTTTATATTTTATTATATTATATATATAAAATATATATTATATTTTATAATAAAATTTTATAATGAAATAAAAGTATATTTTATATAATTCTATTTTTTAGCTTTGAGTACATAGAATAATAATAATATTTTTAATTATTAAAATATAAAATTATAAAATTATAATTATATAATTATATTATATAATTATATTATAAATATATTTATATATTTATAATATAGAATACATAGAATTATGTATTATAGTAAATAGAATAATATTTTTAATTATAAAAATATATATTATAAAATTATAAAATTATAATTATATAATTATAATTATATAATTATAAATATATAATTATAAAATAAAAAATAAAAAATATATATTATATTTTATAATAAAATTTTATAATTAAATAAAAGTATATTTTATATAATTCTATTTTTTTAGCTTTGAGTACATAGAATAATAATAATATTTTTAAATGATAGTCATTCCCTAACTAACATTTACATTCCCTTTGGACTTTAACTCAGAAGTTAATTTTTAATGTAACTTCTTTAAACATTTTTAAAACATTTTCTTCTAGTTAAGATTATGTAAAGAATAAAATTAGAATTTTAAAAATTGCTGGAGCCAGAAAATATAGTTCCTCATAGAAATGAACTAATATTGAATATGAAATTATATTTTCCTAATGTTTGTTACAACATATTTATTGTTTTTTATGGTTGATAATGTAAGATTTTGTTTACTAGAGAAGTATAATTTATATATAACTTGGACTTAAAATAGGAAGTCAGTTCTAAACAAATAAATCTTGCTTGAAAAGTTATAATTTTGTCAAGCATATAGTAGAAAAGCTTTTGTATACATATATATATGTATAATATATGTATTTTAGAAAACTTATGAATTTTTGCCTAACTAAAAAGTTTATGACATTTTGATTCTACTTGTTTGACTTGGTATGAATAGAGTGCTGGATTTCTAATTAAAAAAATAGATATGCAACAAACAACAAAGGTTTACTGTATAGCACAGGCAACTATAGTCATTATCATATAATAACCTATAATGGAAATAATTTCAAAAATAATATATGTGTTTTTGTTATAAAAAATAAGAAATCTACTTTTTGAAATTAAAAAGTTATAGTTTTATACAATTTATTATAACTTATAAGATATTCTGAATTATATGATATAGATACAGTTGGTTACTAAATAAATTGCATGAACCAGAATATTCTCTCCAAATGAAACTTTATTCACTGAACGAATTCTCAGCCAAATATAAGTTTTTTGGAAAGTAATACATACTGATCTCACAAGTCTTTCATACAGAAGAATCTTGAAATCTAGCCTTATAGCCTTACATCCAACTTTAGATATTAGATGTGAACTATTTAGTTCTTCGTTCTCAGATGTGCTTTATTTGTTTGTTTGTTTTAAATCAAATATTTATTTGCTGATAGGAAGGGACTCCAATATTTTATATATTCAAAATAATGATAATATTTATTGAATAATCAAAGTATATAATTTCTATTCTATAGCTTTAAAATCAGATTGTCATGAAGTACATAATACTGTCATGCTCATTTCTTAAGTCAGTATACTGAGAAACAGATACACAGGAGGAACCAATAAGCCAGAATTAAACATATTAATTGTGACATAGAACATTCTTATTTCTTATTTTCAAGATGTGCAAATAGCAGAGACATTCAGTGATCTTCAGGTAATTTAGACTTTCCCTAGAAACTCATTCCTAAGTGCATATCTTAGCCCAGGTTTTTGATGTCCATGTTCTCATTTCCCTTTTTATGTTTTGAATTTTGCACTTGTAACCTTTTTTTTTTCTCATAGTATTATTGAAAAATTTCCTCTTGTTATAAGTCCCTCAAATCCCCCTCTTAAGTATGATTATTCATACCTCATAAGTCAATATAATGAACCCCAAAACATGGTAGAAATGATAGATTAGTAAGATAGTTGGCATTTGTTAACTTCCTTTGTCTATTACAGACTTTCAGTGGGTTTTGTTTATTTTTTTTGGCTCAATGTATTTTTAAGAAAAACTGCATTAAGAAAGAAATAGTTATAGGCATCTATATAATTATTTTGTATTTAAAAATTAAATTGATACCAAAGATCTCATTAGTACAAAGAATTTTATTTTCATCATAAAGTGTTGGCAAGATTAGCTCATAATTTGTTCATTATTCATTCATTCAATTATAAGTTTATTAAATACATTCTTAGTGAATTGCAGAATATATTAAATTGTAACCCTTGCTCTCTCAAGCTAGTTTATGAGAGATCATAAATGCTCAATATAACTAATAATGATATAAAACTGCATTTATATACCAAAACTACAATATAAACAACGCACCGTAAAAGTTTGGCAGAGTGTGAAAGAAATGTAGGCTAGAGTGACATTTGGTTTTGTGAAAGAGGTAAAAACTTGAACTGGACTCTGTAGAGGAATTGCCTGATTAGAGGAGAAAAAAAGAGAAAAGCTTATTTTAGGCAGATGAAGCAGTATGGATTTGAGAAGAAAGATACCATAATTGTTGAATAATAAAGAGATTATCTTGACAGAAGTGGGACATTTGTGTTTAGTCTAGAGGAAATTAATGTTCAATAAGTTGTGTGGAACCAAATAATGGCAAGTTATGGATGTCTGGCCAAAGGGTATCCTACACACTACGGATTCTTCTAATACTTTCCCTTTTAATTTCTCTGGAAGGTGAGGAAAAAAAGAAAAAAAGGTACTTCTACACTTTGTTTTCTTCTGTGCTACTCCACACAAATTCTTAGAGTGCTTGTAGGAATAGCTATTGGTAGGAGAGGAAGATAATTATGACAGTTACTGAGTGATCTACTATGCAGATCTTAGATTTGAAGGTTTATAAAATAATATTCTTTAAAGCTTCTCTTACATCATACAAATCCAGGAGACATTAATCTTTGTCAGGAAAAAAGGATGTTTTATGGTCAAGAATGAAGAATCAGTAATAATGATAATAGTGATGTATATGGTGCTTAACTCTGTTTCTATGCTAGCCATTGTGCTATGCACTTAACATTTATTGAAACCTCTCATTCATCCACACAAAATTCCTCTGAAGCACGTATAGAGTCCATGTTATAGAAGCTGATGTTTAGAGAAATTTACTTACCCAAGGAAATGTAACTGGTAATTGATCTTAATACTAATTTGTATGGCCTTTAAGTTTGTATAATACTGATAAAACAAATCCAATAGATTTCTCTCTTTTAGGACTTTTCAGATTCCTGAATAAACATATGCAGGAAAAGGACCTTGTTCAAAATAGAAAGTCTTGTATCAGGGTGAAGAGACTAGGCAATATTTTAAGAACAAGATGATGAGCACTTAATCTCCTCTGGTAGTTAAAGTTGAGACAAATGCTTGAAGTTAAAATATATTTCAAAGTGAAATCTATAAGAGTTTGGTATTGATTTGATTCTAGTTCCAAAATTATGAAGAAACAATAAAAAATGACCATATGTTGTTTTGAGCCTAGCAAAATGTTAAGTTCCAGGAAGCAACTAGTGAATTTTAGTCAGGCATCTATTTGAGACAATATTTTTGTATGATTGTTTCAGGCAGGTTGAATAAGTTGTACATAATATTTTTTTTTCCTTAAAGTAGTCTTTAATTAGAAGCATAGGTGAGAATTTAAAACTGAAAATGTAGATCCTTAATTGCAGTATCAGTGATAATTTCACTTACACCTTCATTATAGGTGAGAAAGAAAAAAAAACAAATGAGATAGAGAAGCAGTTCCTTTAAAAAAGTAACTCAAAAGTATTATAATGTAATGGTTAGGTGCATAGGATCTGGAATAGGTCTGCCAGGGTTCAAATTCTGCCTCTTTAATTTACCTGTTGTGTACATTGGAACAAGCTGTTTTACTTCTGTGTACCTTGACTTCTTTACCTGTAAGATGGGGAAAGTAATAGTAACCTCTTCTGTAAGGGTATTGCATTAACCCACTGTATCTGTAAAAAGGAGAAAATAAGAGAAGTATAAGGAAAGGTGCTAAAAAGGATCAAATACCCAAATAAAAGTTCAAAAATAACTTTTTTTAATAGAAAATCATTGGAGATTCTAAGTCAGTTTCAATTCTATGTTGAGAAAACAGTCATTATTTCTTAATAATAGTATATCCTAAAGGTAAAGAGACTGGTTAGGTAAAAAGAAAAAAAAAAAAAGATGTGAAGTGTGGGAACTGCTGACTTGAAAGTTTGGATATAAAAGGAGAAAAATACAAGTTAGATCAGAAAGATTCACATAACTACCCTGCTACTAAAAAGTGAATGGCTAATGTTAAGGAATAAAAAGAAGTTTGAAAAGGAAGATAAATTGGGATGCCAAATACAGATGAGATTATTAAGGGACAAAATGAGTTAAGAGTGATGAAAAGATTATAGGGTGTTAAGGTCATAGCTCATGAAGAGTAGGAAGTCTTGGATATCACAGTTTTGTCTACCATGAAAAGAATGAGAAGATGGGGCGAAAGTGGTTTGGAAAATTGAAAAGGTTGAAATGAAGTCAATTGTAGTAGATAAGGAAGCTCATTCTGGAAAATCATGGTCTATTTCAGGTAGTAAAAACTAGCAATTGGAAAGAATATAAGATACATGGGACTGAATAGCTGAGGAGAAGGATAAAAGTACAGAATAGTGATTATGAGGAAAATAAGATATGGACTAGTAATCAGTTGTAAAAGACCTTTTGAAATTAGACAACATGAGTTTATATTAGGGCTAAGTAGTTCCAGGTAGTTCAGATATTGGGAGAAGGCTGGATATGTGTCAAGATGAAAAATCAGAGATGACCATTCCATATTTAAATAGCTGATTCATTATTTTTTATGGAGTAGTATGCAGATTTATTTAACAGAACTCAAAACAGACCTGTTCCAAATTAAAATTTGTTGTTCATTGCTGTTTTCACTGTACCTGTGATAGACCTTGACAGTCTATTATTACAGGTTTGCTTGAAGCTCAGCTTATTTATTATGGAGTTTATATTTATAGTAATATTCTCTGGTCCAGCAAAACTGCCACTTGTTAACAAGAATGCATTTCACAATGTATAATCACTTTTTAGTTCTTATTCCCCAAAACCTAGAAAAATCTACATTTAATTAAATAACTTATTAAATCTTAAATTTTAGAAACTTACATTCCAAAGGATCCACTATTTTAAAATTATAAACTACTTCAAAATTTTTTGTAATAAGTAATTCAGCCTTCAGTGTTTAAAGCAGAATTCTTAAAGACATTCATGTCCTATAAATTAAAATATTATACTTTTCCACTTGAAAGATAAAATCATGCTAAAAAAATGCCTGTGCCCTTCATAATCACTGCTTGATAAATACTTTAAAAAGGGATTCCCTTGAGGCTCAGACTGTAAAGTCTGCCTGCAATTCAGGGACCCAGGTTCTATCCCTGGGTCAGGAAGATCCCCGGGAGAAGGAAATGGCAACCCACTGCAGTATTCTTGCCTGGAAAATCCCATGGATGGAGGAGCCTGGCAGGCTACAGTCCATGAGGTTGCAAAGAGTCAGACATGACTGAAATGATTTCACTTTTACTTAAGAGTTCTTAGCTGTATATACCCATTATAAATATTACTTAACACATTTTAATATATTGTTGCTATATGGATATTCAGTAGTTATATCTTCAAGATGTATATCAGAAATTTTACTAAGGGATTTTTTTAAACTTCAAACCGTTTAAATTTTAAGTCTGTATTATGAAGATGAATAAACATGTGTTTATAAAATATTAGAGAAATAAACATATTGAACATGAAAATATTTCTATGACTTTTTCTGATCTATTTGTGTGGTTGAGAACAACTTTCAAAGCTGTTTTTTAATCTAATTATTAGAACACTTTACAGACATTAATATATTTACATTTATCTGTTTATCAGAACAATTTTTACAACTAGTATTTTTAAGAATCAACCAGAATGCAAACTTTCTGGATTCTCTTCATTGCTAGAGCTTAAATTTGTAAAGGAAGGAGATTTTTTGTGTTTAAGAATATCTATATAAGTAATAGATAACTATAAAACTAATCATATGTTTATTACCACATTACATGTTCATAATTTTAAGAATTTAAACAAAAAAAAAAATTTAGAAACTATTGTGACATTTCCAAAATCTAATCCCTTAAAGCCCAAATTTAACTATCATCTGTTTTATTTAAAATATTAAGTTTTAATGTATTATAATTTGTAATAACCAAAGCCTTAATGATTTTATACACATTAATATTGTCCCAGAAGTTTAAAATTACTGGTTTTATTCCCTTGAGAAGGAAGCATGCTCAGAATTATTAAGGACAATGTCAATGAATATGAGTTGCATGAGTTACTAATACATGCCCAATGTTTCACGTATATGCCAAGTAAAAAGAAAAGTATTAAATAAATTGAAAAAAGATAGTATTGATTTTAGTGATCACAAAGTCTGAGTCACTTGATATTAGTACTTTTTCTACGTATTTCTTTGCAGTATTTCAAGAGAATTCATGTCTAGGGCAAGATGGCTGTCATAATGAACCTGTGATCCTTCAAGTTGATTTTACTCTGATGAAACTAGAAGAGCCCAACACACATACCTCATGCTTCTGTAGATTAATGAACTTAGCTTCTAACCTGTGTTGGGGTAGATGGCCTCTAGATTTATTTTGCATCTATTTAGTCAACAATCTTATAATTATGCTGAGAATAATAAAGAACATATTTTAAAATATATGTTAACTACTCCCAGGAAATCTGTACAGTAGCAGTTGTAACCAGAGGTGGGAAAATTTACTCTTCAATTCATAGTCCACAGAATATTTACAAAGTCAGTAGTGTATGTTTCTGCATAGTATTGCATGGAAAGTAAAATTGTAGGGTAATTATTAATGGCTCTTAGTGAAATTCTCTCTGGAGAAATGACTTTATAAAGTGAACTTATTACAAATAGCAAAAACAGAAAACAACGGATTTGAAGTTGTTTTTTTCTTCTCTTGTGAGGTTTGCAGCTCTTCTTCCCTTTTAAAATATGATTTAACAAAAATCTTGGTATGTCTATGCATTGTCTAGTTTTCCTCAAGGTTTTAAAGAAGAATCAAGAATTCCTGAACTGTTTAAAACATGATCAAATATTAGAATCAGTCTTAGTTTGTTGCTTGAGAGCAGTGAATTAATTAAGCAAGAGCATGTGAAATTTTTTATCCTTTCTTTTACTCTTAAATACTTTTTTCTATCCCAGTTAGGACTTATGAAATATTAAATGTGTAAATATGACTGACTTAAGTAATTTTATCTGCTTTTTCTGACACTGCTGAACTTTTAAAGTTATGCTTTTGCTCATGTCTGAGTAATTTTGAGGATAGATATTAATATAACTCATAATGTGAATATAGAATTTTGTCCATACTATAAAACTACCCCAATTCATATATTAAGAAATATTATCTACTGAGAGTGCTACTTAAATGATACAATTTGTCAAGTGAAAGTATACCTTTTAAAAAAGATAAAAACATCTTACATACACTTTAAGGTTACTCTATTAGACATCAGAAGTTTTAAAAATACCTTAAGAATATTATGGTCTCATGTGACATGTTTTGTATATAGTTTTATATATAGTATGTATATGTGTTTAAAAATGAAATGAACAATAAATTTGATTCCTAATATTTTTGTGCTTATTTTCAACACAGGCTGATAATGCTACAAAATGTTATACACCTCATCTATACACATTTTTAGTATTTAGCACAAATAATAAAAAATATTACAGCAATTTGTTAAAATGCTATTAGTTACTTGTTTATTAATATGAGGTTAATGTTTACATTTTCAGACGGGCTCTAAATTTATTAAAAATTAATGTTTTAGAAGATAATGTGATATTAAGAACTCAGAACTGCAAATTTAATTGCTTTTAAGTATGGAACCCTAAATTCATGTGGAATCAACTTGTTGGTGATGTTCAACATATTAAGTAGGTGGATACTTTTATGCCAAAGTAAACTTCATTTCACCACTTCTTTCAATCCCCGACTGTATTCATTGATAGGAAAATAACTTTCAGTTTTACTCATTAAATTTCTTGAATTTTTGTTTGAGATCTCTTTTCCCCCAAGAAAACAAAAGGGAAAGAAAAGAGACTACTATTCATGAATATGGTCAGGATACCTTTAATACTCATGTGAATTTTTATCAGTCACCATCATGATTTCAAGTCATGAATTTATTTTTACATGCTTATGCATGCGTATTTACATGCATTAATTATTTAATTGATCTTGAATTCCATTAAATTTAAATGAGTAGGAGAAAAATTTGTTCATAGGATTTTGTTCTCGTTATATTACATTTTATTTTATTTTGTTTTATTTAAATAATCAGTTTAAGGCTTATAAAGGTTGATTTGCTCCTGAACTGCTTTATTCCCAGACATTGCCATCTTCCCCAACTACCACCAAGTCCTCTCCATCTGACCCCATGACCACCTCCAGAGCTAATCAGGTACAGTATCATCCTGTCATCTACACCATACTTTTCACGGGTGATTGCCTGCACACTGGAGAAAAAGATACTGGTGGGTTAAGGATGTATTCGTTCATTCACATTTGTGCACCATGATCAGATTCCAAATAACCTCAGAAAGAAATATCAGTTATTCCTGAAAATTTATATGTATTTTTAGCTTTAGTTAATAAAAATAGACTCAGATGATAGACTACTAGAATTTTGGATTTTCCCCCTAAAATTTTGACTTTATGAAGCTCTGAGGGTTATTTATTTATTGAGTTGGTGTTTATTATTTCCCTTATTGTTTCTTCCTAGGCTTCCTGGTATATAAGTTAAGAATATCATATATGTAAAAAAAAATGAATGTATAAATATGAGTTATTGAGCAAAGGTATATCTTTAAATGTGAATGCATTTTTCTTTGTTTTTTATTTCAGATATGCCTTACTGTGTAACAGTTTAAAACTTTTGATGAAAAACATTTCTAGCAATCTAAGAGTAACTGGAAATTGGTATTTGTAATAATTTTAATGCTGTTTAATAACTCAAGAAATGGTACTTTCTTAAAATTTAATAATACATTTTCTTTGCTGGAGTTGCAAACTTTGCAATGAAAAATATATCTTAGTTTTGACTTGATAATTGTTTTGGTACTGAATATTTGTAGGACATTCTTCAAAAATGTAGCTGTTTTTGGCACATTTAAGGAAATCATCTAAAATATTCTGTGTAATTCAGAGCCTTACTGTACTTTAACATGAGAAATGTTGAAAATATATTTATTAAAATGATTAAACACATTTTCATTTTGTCTGAATTGAGCTTCATTTAGGTGAGAAATGTTATTTTCTTTAATATTTCCACATTTTTACTAATATAAAGCCTTATATTTTTAATATATTTTTCATGCAGTTGACTAATAAATTATTAACTTTGAGCTATATTTGCTAAATATATTAAATGTGGCTTTTGCATATGATCTAAGATATGGCTGTCAGAATTATTTTGCTCATTTATTGATTCTAATACTTCTGCAACCTCAGGAAAATTTTTTAAATAACTAGAAGGAAAACTAACATTTAGAATGTTATTTTGTAGTAGGAGCTTGATTTTTATTTTATGCAGTAGCATTCCCTTCAAACAAAAATCCTTGATAATGCTCACATTTTAGCCCCAGTAAATTGGTTTAAAAAGTACACATCTCTAGTGATGAAACCCATCTCTTTTCTTTAAAGGTAATGGTGCTACATGAAGTGAGAAGCAAGCTTGTATTATTGATGCATGAAGTTGGAAAAGTGTATATGCATTTTCACTCAGACTTTTTCTCTTATGAGTTTTAATTATATGAATTAGAAAACTATTGTGAAAACAACTGACTTTATATATTTAGTGTTCCTCTTCTGCTTCATTCTCTTCCAAATACAGACAAGACAAATGAGTACAGCACTCATTAAAAACAAATTATTTTTCTCAACATAAAAAGTAAAAAACTCTGGATCTAGAAGAAAAATCAACAATAATTTTGTCTTTAAAGTTAGATTTGTATTTTCTTGTATTTATTTTGTGGAAATATGATTTTTATAAAATGATTTATTAAAAAGCTTATTTTTTTAAGTTTACTGATATAATAATTTTACCCTCTAGATATGTTAACACATCCACCTCTAGATATTTTTCTAATTTGGAAAATTAAGTCATGTGTGGTTTTATACTCTGTCCACAGTCATCAGTTATTAAAAGTATTTGTTTATACTTTGTTTTCTTCTGTTCTTGTGCAAACAAGCATAATACCTCCTGGATAACTTCAGGCAAGATATAAAATAACAAAACAAAATCCTTAAATTCATTGAAGGAATTATAGTTATCTTTCATCTTTATGTTATTAATAGTTTGTAATTATTTCATTCCCTACAGTATTTCCCAGTAGATTCTATGCATGTTGTAATAGAGAAGATAATTTGGTTTTTCATTCAGTCTTTAGATAGCTCACAGTTGTTTCTTGTGGATAGTCATAATTAATTCAGATTCACTAAAATTGACTTAGATGTATAAGAGTAATAACCAAGATAGTAAAATGGGTTCTAATGTGATCATCTTAAACTCTCCATATTTAAATTAGAGTTTAAACCTATAATAATACGACTTTCATTTCTGATATGTTTACTTTAACCTTATCCAGCAATTTAGCAGGTATATCTGTAGTTTTATGTTAAAATTATTGTTTATGTCTTATAGCTAATCTGATATCCTCTGCTGTTAAAAAAATCACTGCAGACTTTTTCCATGTGAATTTTCATAAACAAATATAAAGCAATTTAGACAGCTGTTTGTGCTATTTCATCAATAATGGCTAAGTGAGTTGTGATTGAGTTTTCTTTAGACTAAATGGTTTGTGTTACAAACTAATAAAAGGAACTAAGAGACTATTAATATTTAGAAAACCCCAAAATAAAAAGCACAGAAAGTATGTTGAAAATAAGTTTTATCTGTAGTTTCCATTCTTTTAAAAATGACTATGATGCTTCAGTACCTACTGAATTTTACCTTCCTACTTTCATATTTCCACAAGCCAGACTGTTTTCACAGATCAGACTACAATGTTATGAGTCTGTAATAATTTCCCCTGGAAAACTGAAGGATTATCATATAAGAAGCCTTATAGAATGGTGGTTAAAAGTTAACTGGAGCCTAATTGCCTATGATCAAGTCTTTGTTCTGCTATTTGCTGAGTAAATTGGACCTCAGGTTCCCCTTCTGTGAAATTGAGATAATAAATTCATTATATTTAGAACGGCACTAGAATGCACTACTCACCTTATAAGTGTAAGCTATGTTTACTTATTTTTTCTGAAATTTCTTTCAAATGATAAAAAAAAAGATAACTAATTAGTTACCATTCTTTAAGATTGGTAACTAATACAGCATAAAACAGCTTAGTTAAACTGAGTTTTATCTTTAAAGAAAGATTCTGTGATACTAATATTGCTGCATTTTCAACACTAAAATATTTATATAATCAACATGTATGTAAGCTTTTAAAGATAGCTTTAGATGCTCTGTAGTTGTTTTCTTCTCAAGTGAGAGTACAAAGTTACTTGTTGTCTAACTTATAAATCAAATTTCTATTATTTCCCTATTAAGAAAGTTAGGGCTAATACTTTTACAACTTACACATTTTTGTCTGTGCATATTGCACGTGCAAGTTTGACACTTTGGAACTTTCAGAAGCAAATATATGGATAGAAATAAAGTCTTAATCATGTGATTAAACTTTAAAAAGATAAAAAACAGAATCAGTTGGATTTGACCAATTATAAGTTATCTTTCTACATTTTTCAGTCACTTTGATTCAACAAAATGGTTTTGTTTATCAGTCAATGGTGCCAAAAATTAAATTCCAGTCTTAATTTTAGGTTCATGATTGTTAGCTCTCCTGGGATTCTTCTCACATTTCAAGAAAAGTACAATAATTTTTTCAGAAACATGTGCTTTATAGAATTTATGTAATAATAAATTTGAAATTATATATCAAAATATACAAAACAAATAAGTAGGTAACTCATATATAGAACCCTTGCTGTAGTTACAGGAAAAAACAAACGGAAGTCACTAGTCCCACCTTAGTTTCATGACCACAGATCTCAAATGACCCCCCATTCTGTCAGGTAATCATAAGCCCAGTCACTTTTTACTCTCTCAATGTCTTTTTCATAAATCCTTGTCTCATTTTAACACCTGTATTAGTTTTTTGTGTGTAACTGACTGCCACAAATTTATTGGCTTAAACTGCACACATTTATCACCTCAGTTTTCAATGGGTCAGAAGTCAAAGGCACTGTTAGCTGAGTCCTCTGCTCAGAGTCAAAAGCCAGCAATCAAAACTATCAGCTGGGGTTTATTTTCATCTGGAGGCCTGACTGAAGACTAATCTGATTTTAAGTTCTTGTAGGTTGATGACAACATTCAGTTTTTCGTAGCTGTATGACTGGGGACCCCAACTTCTTGTTGACTGTTGACAAGAGGAAGATCTCAGAGTCTAGAGGCTACCCAGGTCTCCTGCTATGTGACCCTCTCTACTGGCGTTTCACAGTGTGGCTTTTTGCTTCTTGCAGACAGCGGGAAAATCTCTCCCCATTATATGTTAGCACGATGAAGTCTTATTGAACCTAAACGTAAGAATTACTTTCTACCATACAGTGAAATTTAATCAGAGTAGTGACATTCCATCCCTTTGCCATATCCTGTAGATTAGAATCAGGTCACAATTTCTCCTCATGCTTAAATGGAGGGAACTATACAAGGCATAACACCAAGAGTGTAGAGATCATGAAGCCATATAAGAATTGTCTGTGCCACGCCAAGGTCTCTTGCTCTGTCCTCACTCCAGGCTCATAACCTTAACTTCCTACTTGACTGAGAAAAATGGAAGCAATAAAAACTTTCACAAAATCACAGCTTCACCTATACCCACATATGCTACCTCTCAACTTTCCCTGCTTCTGTTTAAAACAAGTAATTTCAGTTGCACATTAAAGGCTCAATATTTTTTCTTTATTCAAGGTCATCTCTTCACTAATTCTCCCCTCTCTCTCATCTATTAAGTTTTTTACCTCTATAACATTCCCATCAGCATACGTATATCTGTTTTTTCCTCTCATCTTAAAAGACAAAACAAAACTTCTTTTAATCTCACTTCCCTCACCAGCTAATGCTCCATTTCTTATACTACTTTGTAGCAAAACTCACAAAAGTGTTTACTCTCTGTTTTGCAATTTTTTGTCTTCCCATTTTTTTCTTAAATCCATTCCTGTCAGATTTTTTCCTCCACAATTCTGCTAAAACTGTTTGTCTAGGACATCAGAGATGACCCCACCATTAATTTCTGTTGTCTGTTGTCAATCTGCATGGAACTTAATCTATCCACAGTATTTATTATTATAATAAATAATAATAATTTTTATTATGACATTATTAAAAATAATGTCACTTTTTGCTTCCTTGGTGTACTTTCATTGCTTGATGTACTTTTATTACTTGACTTCCAGGATATTATTGCACACCCTTTTTTTTCCTCCTGTATCATGCCATGTGCTTCATCTCAGAATCCTTTGCTAGTTCCTCCCATCATCCTTCTTAATATTTGAAACTCTGGATGTATACTTTTCTTCCTCCTCATATACTACCTTGGCTTTTATATTCTGACATATGCAAAATTTATGTTTTCATTGAGAAGTAGGTTTACTATGAACTAATGAAGCCTAAGGGCTACCCCAGTGGCTTAGTGGTAAAGAATCCGCCTGCAATACAGAAGACACAAGAGACCCGGATTCGATCCCTGGATTGGGAATATCCCCTGGAGGAGAGCATGGAAACCCACTCCATTGTCCTTGCCTGGAGAATTCCATGGACAGAGGGGCCTGGCAGGGTACAGTCCATGGGGTCACAAAGAGTTGGACTTGAATGAAGCGACTGAGCATGCATGCAGTGAAGCTTAAACCTTAGGATTCTTCACCTGCGCAGGCTTATTACAAGGCCCTCTACCTAATTTTATGTTTATAATTTTGAATGTAGAGGACAAAGATGTCCTCTAAAATTGTGAAAGATTCAGGTCCCACATAACAAGGGTTCACATTTATCTCTAATACACATATCAGAGTGAAACTACAGACTATATCCAAGTTTCCACTCAGCACTTCCACATGCATATCTAATGGACATCTTTAATTCAGAAGTCCACAAACTACCCCAAACCTGCTCTATCTATAGCCCTTACAGTCTCTATTGAAGCAATTCCATGGACCGTTTTCTCAGATCTCAAGTCTTGGATTCATTCTCATCTCTTTTCTTTCATACCCCAAATCCAGTTCCTATAAGAAACAATGTTGACTCTATCACTAAAATACATATAGAATGTTGACCTCTTCTCATTACATCTACTGCTACCCTAGTCCAAGCCTGAATTATTACAGTAGTGTCTATATAGATTTCCCAGACTTTCTACCTTTGCACCCAAAAATCTGTTCTCCACTGAGCAAATGATTTCTTATAAAATTTCTCTGCTTACGCCTGTGATAGTTTTCCTTTGAACTTAGCAAAAGCCAATATCCTCCAAATGACATCTAATTAATTTATAAGATCCTTGCCAGATTACCACTTTCACTTCATTTCATATCAGTTGCCTCCTTACTCTGCCCTAGGTAAACCCACCTGCTTGGGTTGCCTTGCAGACATTAGGCAAGTTCTTGCCTCTCTCTACACGAAATTCTCCAATCTCAAAGAGATCTACTTGGCTAACATCTTCAATAGTCATCAAGTCTTTCTTCAAATATCGCTTCTCAATACCCTTTTGAGATGGATGTATCAAGCCACCCGATTTGATATTGCAACCTGGCCTCCCCATTCTTCCAGTACTTCTGATTCCCTTTATCTTGCTGTATTTTTTTTTCTTTTGCCTCGCAGAACACTGCATGCTTTGCTTGCTGTTGTTCAGTCACTAAGTTTGTAACCCCACAGATTGCAGCATGCCAGGTCTCCCTGTCCCTCACTATCTCCTGGAGTTTACCCAAGTTCATGTCCATTGAGTCGGTAATGCCATCCAACCATCTCATCCTCTGCCACCCTCTTTTTTCCCAGCATCGGGTCTTTTCCAATCAGTTGACTGTTTTCTTATCATCATACTAAAAAAATTATATATTGTCAGCCTCACTGTCCTAGAAAATCAAGTTACATGAGAACAATAGTCTGTTCTATTCTTTGATGTATCAGAAGCATTTGTTCCTTAGTGCCTAAGTCATATCCAACTCTTTTGTGACCCCACGGACTATAGCCCACCAAGCTCCTCTATCCATGGGATTCTCCAGGCAAGAATACTGGAGTGGGTTGCCATTTCCTCCTCCAGAGGATCTTCCTCACCAGGGATTGAAATCAGGTCTTCTGCATTGGCAGGAGGGTTCTTTTCCACTGAGCCACTAGCCTGGAACATTAATAGATTCTCAATAAGTATTTGTTGAGTGGCTAGTATTAGTTGGAAGAATAGGCTTATAGTCTGTATGGTTTTTAAAACTCATTTTTTATTTTTGAAAATCCTTTTTTCAAATGAAATCTTGGCACAGAAGTTCTCTAAAAATGTAAGCCAACAGAAAAAGAAATACTATTGATTGTATAACGACATTAAGTAAAAGGGACATAGCCTTCTTTGTTAGATAACTTTTTCACTTCACCAGTACTCAGAGCAGTTTAAAAATATTTTTTTGTTTGTTTTGCAGAGGAAACCAGTCAAGCTCTTACCTCAAATAGGTCATAATTCTCCAACAAAATGTAAAAATTAAGCTTTATTTCCTTCAGTGTTGTATGTGATATCATGATAGTATTCTTTAGAAATATGTTTAATAAAATCCTAGAAAAATAGTGAAATTCAAATATTCTTTTTAAATGAACTTGCTGACTTTATTATACACATTAGATTTTATGTACTCATAGCTATTAGGATGAGCCTTATAAAATTGCTGATATTTGAGTGCAGTTCCTTAGGCTCAACATAGAGTATCATATTCATATCAAAATCTCCAAGAATTCTTAGAAATAAATTGGACCAAAATTGAATCCATATTAGGAGAACATGGAGTTTTCATATAAAAACATCAAACATTCCCTTAATAAATAGACTTACAGTAACCTTGGAGGGGAAAATTTAATATCATAGAAACCTTAATTCCTTTAAAGTAAAATGTAAATCTGTTGCAATTTCCCTTATATTCATTCCCTTTTTGTCTGGTTTTATGGGAAAGTGAAGCAAGACAAAATGATTTTAATATTCATATGAAAAATGCCTGAGATTTACCATGAGACAGTTAATAGAATAGTTACCAAAATAATGTGTATGAGATTAAATACTTCACTCAGTATTAAAACTTACTATAAAACTCTAATAGTAAACCATATTTGGCATTAACACAAGCAAATATAATTGGTCAATGAAATGTAACATGTCAGAAATAGACCTAAGTTATATATGGGAACTTACTATATTCTGTCATTCCTTAAGAAAGGTAGTATAATTTAGAAATTAAGAGACTCGTACTCTTAGGCCATAGTTCCTAGCTTCAAATTAAATCTTTGCTGCTTCCTAATATTCTAACTTGAGAAAACATCCTTAACTTCACCATGTGCTGTGTGTTTGTAAAATGAATAATAACAGTGCCTGCTTCACAGGGTTGTCATGATTCTTGAGTGAAATCAGTGCATGAGAAGCGTTGAGAACTCTGCTTGGTCCAGAGTAACATTTACGTGTCATTTTATTTATTTTAGAAAAAGATGTTTTATTTGATAAATGGTACTGGCATACTTGATTATCCACCTGAAGGAAAATAAATTTAACCTCTACCTTGTCCAGTATATAAAAATAGATCTTAGTGTATTCAAGATTGAAACTGTAAGACTATGTGATGAAATTATGATGTGAGAAATAAAGTTGAGGATGACTTTCTAGAGCAAGAAGGAAATATGAGACATAAAGGGATAGGTTAAAACATTCAAATTTACAAATATTTTATATTTTTATATAGTGGAATACACCGTTAACAAGCAAAAGGTGACAGCATCCTTGAAAAAATATGTTTAGCATATATGACAATGAATTACTGTAAAGAGAGCCCCTAGATTGATAGTATAAAATAAAAATCCAGGAGAAAAAATAGGTCAAGATTACGAAAAGGCAGTTTATAGAAGAGGAATGGAAATGTCCAATAAACACATGAAAGCGTATTTAACCTTACCAAGTATCAGGAAATTTTCAATTAGCATTCACAAGATTATATTTTTTCACCAGACAGACAAAATTTTATATGCATATGTGTAATACACATAAATCAGGAACACAAAAATTAATCTCTGTGTGGGCCTATGTGTGTGTGTTCATAAATTAAAAGTGTAGTCAAGGATATAGGCAATAATCATTCTCATACAGTGTTGATGTAAGAAATGCTATATCATTACAGCTTTTGAGCATCTACCCAGTAAAATTTAATGCACCAATACATGGAAATATAGAGACAAAGATGTATATTGCAGCAAAAGTTGGAAAACCATCCGACCTTTAGCAGGAAAGTGGCTAAGTAAATATGGTATTATAGAATATTAATGTGGTAACGCTATTAAAAATAATGAATTAGAGCCACATAAATTGGCCTAGGATAGTGTTCATAATATTAACTGAAGAAAATTAAGTTGCTAAGAAACATATGGCCTTCTTTTTAATAGTCAAAAAATATCTTGTGTTTGTGTATCGTCCGGATGATGACAAGGAATACGAACATTATTAAGTTTTTATATTTCTGCTTTGGTTTCAAAATGCTAACTAAGGGAAAGTAAAACAAGATGGAAAAAAACAATGGCTTCAGTTACAATTTATGTTATGTTTTAAGGAATCTAAAGTGGGAACTTTCCAAAAGCTTGAGAAAGAGTGGACCATCTTTGATACTAGATATATGTGGATTACTTGGCGCTTTCGTTTCCTAGTTGTCAGATGCTTGTTGAGGAGTTTCAAGAAGGGTCACAAGAGAGGCTTCAGAACTAGAAGAGACACACTTTAGTGGCAAAGGAAATGGCAGTTGTTTCATAGTTAAAAGTTATGCCAAATTAAATGATTATGTAATATTTGTAATATTTTTATTTATTCTTTATTAATATAGCAAAAGGTCTCAATTCTAGTCTCATCAAAATTACCAATAGAGATTCTTATTTAATAAATCTAGGATGAGATTATGCATCTATATTTGAACAGTTAGAAAAACGTTTCCTGGAGTCTTTATTTGGGTAACACCATTTACCATATGAAAATGCACAGTAGTTTATTAAAAATTATAATTATATAATTGTGTATTACATAGCAATTTCCCTTTACAAAGACTTTTTTATGAAATAACACTTCAAATATTATTTGATAAACATTAAAGAAAAACATACTTGTATAGAAATTGAGGGGTGTTAGTTTTATCACTGAGAACAGTAGAGGTTTACTAGTAATTACAATTTAAATCTATGAATAAATATTATACAAAGGATAATTGTCTTTTCAGATAGTCATAGTTTTTTGACTATTGCCAAATTCATTTAGAGGTTTTCTAACCTTGGAGATCTTTATATATGCAGATTATGTTACTATTTTCAAAGATTATTTAGCAATATTTTTGCCAAAAATGATGGTAAAAGGCTAAATGAGCACTTCCTAACCATACCCATTCCACTGCAAATGTCTGGCTTCGTTAGTGTGCTGTGCTGTAGATGATGTGCCCTTCACAGCTAGTGATGGGCATCAGGGGATCTTTCTGAGGGCAAGTTAAGAATTTCTGCTGAAAACAGCACACCATTAATATTTTCAGGTTAGAATTATATCTTTTAGTGAATACCAGGTTATGTGACCTTCCAAAGTCCCTTCTAAAGGTTCATTTCATATGAAGATGTACTTGTATTTATGAAAAGCCTAGGGCTTTTGAAGTTTTCAGATTGAAGAAAATGGTACACTCCAGGGGGAAAAGAGTTAATGAAATGTGAAATGTACCTTATTTTACATCCTATATGTGCTTTGGGCACTGATAAAAATACAGAGTGCCTTGTCTAGTATTAGCTGCTAAGTAGGCAGATAGGCAATAGTCTTTGTTTTTCTGGACTGCTACCTAGTAGGTAAAGGTGGTTTGTTGGTTTCGTCAGCATTCTCCTTTAAGTCAGAGCTCTGGTAGTTCTTGCAGATGCTGTGTTCTCAAGACAGAACATTATATGTGCCTTTATATAACCAAAGCACTTAATGTTTCATTACTCCAGAATGTGCACTAGTCTTCAACAGACTTTTTTGTCTTTCAATTAAAGCCATATAAAATAGAAAATACACAAAATAGGAAAATTGGGTAGTTATCAACATTTTCAACATTTCAGTTTTATTTAGAAAATGATTAGAAGTAGGAATACTTTTGCATATTCTCTTAGATAAGAGTAGTTTTGCCAGAGTTGATAATCTGTTCACTGTGGATAAAAATTTATTTCTCATTTTTATTTCTAATTTTTTAATCTTTGATTTGGGAATATTCCAGTTGATCTTTTTCATCTTCTGAACATAATACCTCATAATTTATTTTATTGGTCTTTAGTTTAGCTATTGTTTTTTTTTTTTCCCTTCCATTAGGTGATACAGTCCTTCAGTTACATTTTAAAAATATTTTTGAAAATACAAATGATTTGTTTCGTTATAAAGCTTTTAGCCAACTAAGAGTTATAAACGTATTTTTATTAGTGTTTCATTAATGTTTTAGAAGTGAATTGCTTCAATCCATCCATAGGAAAAGAATTTAGTTCTATGACTAGTAATATGTTTATTTAAATTGCAGACATTCTTCTGTAGCTTTTCATTTATTAGTCGGTATATGTTTTCATATTCCAAGTATTAATATAATGAGAATAATTCAGGACATTTTCATTTCTCAATGACAGTCATTTGTGATAGTAAGTTAATAATGTCCCTTTACTAATAAGATACTGAAATATAGACACCTATTATTTTTTTAAAAAGCATATATTGCCTTCAGAAAAACTCTTGGTGAAATTAAAATATAAGAAATGTTGAATTTAGCTTGATTAGTAAATATAAAATACCTACAAGTAACTGTAATTTGATTTCAATAATATTTTAAATCATGTTAAAAATATGGCACATCAATCTATCATTAATTAATAATACTTAACTTTAATGGTGAAAATGGCTTAATCAAAAATTTGTAAAAGCAAAATAATCCAAATTGTGAAAGTTTTCTTAGTAATTAGCCACCACAGTTACCTAAGTTTAAATAGAGATCAGTTTTTAAACATAGTTCAACATTTACCTCCAATAATATCTTATCAGATTAGTTTGCTTACATTATAGAGTATTGAGTCAACCCATACTCAGAATTTTAAATGGCTTTATATTCCTAGATTAACTTTAGTGGTTTTCCTAAACAGGCATTTAGCATAATTACATTCTTATTTAAAACTATGATTTTACATTTTCTTGTTTTAAAATTTTATATGTATTTTCTGGGACTTCCCTGGCGATCAAGTACTTACAATTCCATTCTTCCAGTGAAGAGGACACAGGTTCAATCCCTGGTTGGGGAACAAAGATCCCACATGCCAGGTGGCATGGTCAAAAATAAAACAAAAACAAAAAAATTTTTAGGTATTTTCTATATCTGCTTTTCTGCCAGCTCATTTTATAATACACATTTAAATGTTTATTAGTATTTATTATGCCACATGTCTGAAAGCTTCATGAAAGCGAGATCTTATGCTTTCTGTTTAACTCTGTATCTCCAGGAATAGTACCTAGAATTCAGTAAATAATTATTCAATGAATATAGGAAATATACTAAATTTATTTTAAATGACTTGTTCGTTCTGCTTTGCAGGACTTCAGCAGCCTAATTTGGGGATAATTTTTTGATTTCCTTTGTTATGGTGCTTTAAAAACTTTTTAAATAAGACAAGTTTTTATATGGTAAGAAAAAAAGCTCATCTGAAACCCAGCCTCTATTATTTTATTCAGTTTTATCTGTGTATAATTTTACACTGTTTAACTCAAATTCTACATATACATTTATATATATTTTTTAATTGTGCATAGATATTTTCCACATTATTTTATTATAGTTTCATATGGTGTCTTATACTGTTTTACTGTGTATATGACATTTTCCATGTTTGGGATTATTTCCCAGATAGATCACAGAAGGAGAGAAACTAAGTTAAAGATTATGCTCATTTTATAATGTAATGTGTTAAGTAAAGTGATTTCCTAAATATATTGCCACAGAAAAGAGGTTAAAAGAAAGAGATTAAGATAGTTAAGCCTGTCCCTTTTTTTCATTTAGTTTGCCTTTTTGTGTGATTAATTTTGCTGTTTTGTGGAATATCTTTGATTATTTTAGATGTTAAATATTTTCTTGTCCTGCACAGTCCTTTGCTGTTCAGTTTAATGAATTATCTGTTCACTTTTGCCTTCCACTAGATTATCTTGTCCATTCCTCTGGCTTTAAATACTATTGTTGTGTTAACTCTCAAACCCACAACCAATCACCTACTTGGCATGTTCTTATGGGTGGTGCATTTCAAACTTGATATATCCAAAATAGAATTTTTGATTCTGTTTTTATCTTTCACACCTTTCCATCATCTGCTTCAGTAAACACAGCCCCTACTTTCATGTTCATAGCTGTTTTTCATTTTTTTAGTTTATTGTTATAACCTCTAAAATATCAAGTTTAAAATATTTGTTTTCATATTAAAAGCCCAAATATATATTTCATTAATCAGAATTAAGAACTCTGAACTTATTATATATACCCTGAAATAGCTGAGCTAAAAAGAGAAGGTTTGAAACTAATAGTTTCAAAAAGCTTTTTAATAATTTGACACGTGGATGGTGATGGCAAATGAGATTTCCAGAAATTTAACCTCAATTTAGTAAAATCTGGTTTGGTAAGCAATAAGAAGACAAACCCCAAATTATTTTCATTTGGAAATAATAAGCTGCTCTATAATAGTTTATCATGCACACCCTCATGTTTTCTTCATCATTACTTGACCTCTGGTAGTAGTCTTTTTTGATATATCTAGAGTGCTTATCCCCTCAACATAACAGACATAGTTCCAAGGGCTATTTTTTATTTTTTTCTTAACCCATAAAGAATATATTTCTCCTGTTTTTCTTATTCCTAAGTATATCCCTCTCTGAAATATAGTATGTATTTTTAAAACATGCAGCAGTCACCAAAAAGGGGGGAAAAAATACTTGGAATAATTCTTCAGTGGAAAAAGCAAAAAAAAAAATGTATTAAATTTTAAAAAATTGTTCAGTTAAACTGGGTTTGCCTTAAGAAATTTTGTGGTGATTATCATTCATTTTCTGTCTTATCTCAAAGAAACACAAAAAAGAGGTATGCTGTCTGTCATCCTCTACCGTATCTTACAGCCAGAGGGGAAAGTAAAGTATGGCCCTTTGGAAGAAGATATAAAATGAAAGTACAGTTTCCACAAAGCTTTTAAAAGTCAATTATTTTAAGGTAAAAATGCAGTTGCTTGAAGTAAGGCAAGATGTGGGAGGTAATTATACCAGTTAGGAATTGTGATTATGAGTCAGGAGAAGTAGACACTGTGATTGAGTCATCTTATTAATTGATCCAGTTTATCACTTAGTCAAGTAAACACTGAAATGTTTGTATTCTAGACTTTTAGAACCAACCTGACAACATTTTTTTATGGCTGAAGAAGCCTAGCCACAAGCTTAATGAGTAAGAAGTTACAAAATAACATATGAAAAAATAATAAATGAAAAATTATAAAAAGACATAGAGTGCATATTTTATTGGATTTTTAAATAGCAAATATGTTACTGATTTCAATAATTTTATAAGATTAAAACATCTGTACATTTATTTCGTAGATTTCAGTATGGTTGTAACATAATTTGAATTTTAGATTTTAGAGATGATAAAGTTTTTTTTTTTTTTTTTTGGTAAGAACCCAGTATCATACGTTACACGCACATACACACACACACTCACTCACTCACTCTTTCTCTTTCTCTCTGCTGCATGGCCATCTTTCAAATAGTTTATTTAGTTCTTACATATATATCTATTTATTTTCATTGCATTTGAGCTGCTGTTGGAAAACCTAAGATTTCACAAAGTTAAAATAGGTGAGTTTAAGGGGAAGAACAGTGTGGGGAATACAGGTAACATTTTAGTCATTTGAAACAAATGAATATACAAAGGCAGAGACCTAGAAAAACACGTAATATAGAGTATATTCGAGAACTAGCAGGTAAAGTTTGGCTTCAGCATAGGATACTAGTCATAGAAATTAAACTGGAAAGACAACTTGGGGACAAGGTATGGAGAATTTGGAAAGTCTGCATGAGGAATCTGGATAATTTAGTGGGTAGCTGGAGTGAAATCACTGAAGGCTATTGAGTAGTTTTTTAATAAAGCTAAAATAAAAACACCTACAAGTCTTTGATTTTTATCGATGACAAAACTGAAGTGTTTTGACAAAGGTCACACAGCAGAGCCAGGGTGAGGGTCCATATGTCCTAACTACCAATTCTAGATTCTTCTTACTACACCACACGTTACTTTAGATAGGCTAAACAGTAGGACTGGCAAGAACCGTATAGGGGAAAAAAAATCAACAGTGCATAACAGGATGTAGAGATCTAGGGAGCAAGAGAAGGCACAGATGGCTTCCAGGTTTAAAACCTGGTGTTGGCAGTAGGTGGGGGGTAAGGATATATGAGAAAAGACACAGCATGGTATTTTATGATAGATACTGCGACATGCCTGTGAAAAATGGTACTGCCTTGACTTTGGTTATTAAAAGTAAGTAGATTAAACAGACTAGTAGAGAGTTGGAAGAGCTGCTTTTTTATTCTTTTTGGAAGAAAAAGACTTTCTATGTCATACATTTTTTGTCAAAGCAGTACTTTTTAGAAAGGCAGTTATTTATATAAAATCTATAATCAAAAGAAAAATACACTTTTTGCAAGTTACTCTGCTTGGCAGTTCAGTGTGGATCTGCCCAAGTGATACATGCATCTTCAATGGTCACTAATAAGTGGTGTCTCAGTAGCCCACAGGGTAATACCCTAGGCAAATGAAGGAGATTTATCCTGTTAGATCATGCAGGGTATATCTCAGTAAAAGAATATTAGTTAATACACTCCTTTCTCTTTACCAGAGTTAAGACATCTTGGCTTTTAGAACATCAAGAGATACAATAAAATGTCAGTATTTTTTTTTTTTGGAAAGGCAAATACTACATGATATAACAAGAACACATTTTCAAAGCTAATATTTTATTGATTACAAATTATTGAAATCTAATTCAAAGTGATGTAACCAAAAAAAAAAAAAAAAAATGGGGTTATATTGATTCCGTGCTGGCTTTAAACATGGTTAGATTCAGATGCCAAAATGCTATGAGAAACCTCTCTCTCTCTTTCCATTCCTCAAGTCTCTTTTTATCTAAGTTAACTTTATTTTCAGACAGCTTCTTCCTCCGTCCATATATTGACAAGATAGCACTAGTAACATCGAGCTTGTGTTCTACTAGATCACAATTGTTCCATCCCAACAATTTCGCAGATTCTTAAGGCTCTTACTGGACCATCCTGTGTCACGTGCTCAGTCCCAATTCAGTACTTGCTAAGAGATGTGGGAAGTGTGATATGTAGGCTTAGGTCATGTTTCCACTTCTAAAGGCATTGGAAGGTGGTCAGCCTTACCTAAAGTACCGGTACTTAGAATGAGAGAATATTTCCTGAAGGCAAAGTGGAGTCTCTCGTCAAAAGAGATGTCAGCTGACTGAATGAATGAGGTAATAGATAACCACCATTGATAGGAATTGCTAAAAAAAAGTAAAGCAGTACATATGTAGCGTAAAACATGGAAGCCCTAAATAAAATAGTTCATACTATTAATTGGGCTATCTTAAACTATACTTGAACTTGTTTTGCATTTTTAAGGTATGGCTTTATGAAATAATTCAATAATTTTCCTTCCATAAGAAATATGATGCCTACAGACACTCTCATTCTTTTTTAAGACCATAATGAGTTGGAGTTCTTATTTGGCAAAGGAGTAAATGTGTTTTTCTTAATGCTTATTTTTAATTAGAAAAATGTCAATTTTAAGTCTACCTATTTGGTGTTTTTAACTTTTTCATAGCATTCCCATAGAGGTTCTTCTTTTATGGTTGCAAATAAACAGTCGCTGTATTCCTTGTTTTTCTGAAAACAAGGAATTGGTATAATTATATTGTTAATCTTTTCTCATGTTTCTTTGATATAACAGTTGTAATCTAGGAATAAGGAAAATTTAAATACAATTCTTTTTTTTTAAAGTAGTACCATTATTTAAGCGGATCATCACTACTAAGACGGGTTTAGGTTTGAACAGGAACTCTCTGTGACATGGAGATAACAGCAACCTGACAGGGAATACGTAGTAAAGAATACAATACTAATACTACTAAAATGAAATATGATCATCTCTCAAAGATTTTCTTACCCCTTTTTCTTCACGTTATACTGTCTCCTTTGTACCCTTTACATATTTTTGTACCCACACTTTAGGACTTGACTGCACTGATACATTTACACATCTATTTTCTGTAACTGATTTGAGAGTTACGTAAAGGCAGGAACAGTATATATATCCTTTAGCTCCCAACACGGGGCCTGGGTCACTTAATAAGCTTTCTACAAAAGATTGGGTGGATGGTAGCAACTATAGGTCATATTTCTGAAGGGAAAACTGATTTGCAAATGTCAGGAATATATATGATATGGCTGATACTCATTACACCAAAAAATTGTATGCTAAGATACAACTTTTTTTTTTCTTTCAGTTCTTTAGAAATAAGAATGTATATGTCAGTGTGATAACAGAATGCATCAATGAAAATGAAGTCATAGATACAATTAAAATCAGCTATTTGTCCTCTCTTTTGGGATGTAAACACTGTCAATACACAGATTTTCCTTTAGGTAAATGTTGTATTTCCATGTCCCAAGAAGTAAGCACGTAGGCTGTCTCACATAATTCTCGACACTACTTTTCTCATTCCCTACCCATTTTTCAGTTGCTCAGCATCTTCAAGCTTCCACACTTGTGGTTCACTTCTTTATGGCTCTAATCTGGCACATAAAATGGAAACAGAACACTATTCTCAAAAAAAAAAAAAATAGAACACTATTATCTCAGATACTATATTAATGCAAATGAATTATTTTTTCTTTTTGTCTCAACTTGTCCCTTTCAGAGAGTCTCTTTCCTGTCTGTCAATTTTAGATTAATACTAAATATGCAAATAAATATGAATGTATTCTTTTAATTTTTCAGAGAAAAAATAGAGTAAGAGGTTTTTCATGTCATGTCAGAAATAAAAGTTGAGTCATATTCATTGGCTAGGCTACAAAGTTATTTACTTTTATTAAATTTGGAGTTTAATATAAACTTACATTTATGTTTTCTTTAATTTTCTATTTCTAAAATCATTCATTGTAAGCAAAATTATAACTAAAGTTAATAAATGCTACATTATAAATATTAATATGCAATCACTACTGTCTTCTGTTCATACACACCTTTAGTTACATGTAGACGAAAATCAGTTGTATCAGTTATACCACCAAAATTTGGAAGCTGCATCAGTATTTGATAAAATAACAAATATGGCTGACAGTATTTATTTAAGATTATGTCAAACATTAATAATTTAAACTAAAATCCAGAAAATGTACTTACTACATAAAGACATCTTTAGAATAAGGATAAATGACGTGGTGTAATTCTTCAATTTACAAAGATATATTTTTTTGGAAGATGTTTATTTTTATCAAAAGTTCACATACTGTTTCTGAAAAATACATTATTTTAGTATTTTTGAATATTTAAAAGGAAAAAAATGATTAAAGGGAAAAATTTTAAAGGAAGGATGAGGTAATATGCTTGTATAAGTAACGTAAGTATTGGGTACACATTTGCAAGTTCTTCTAGAAAGACAGAACTAATCAATTAATCCTAGAGTTAAAAAAAAAAAGTTATAGCTGCAGTAACTGGTGTGCAGTGTGGTAGAAATTAACAAAATCTTCACACAACTTATAGAAGCTTATTTTAGAGTGGATGTTGTAAAATTATATGTTTCATTACTTTTTACTGACAGTCTGTAGGATAGCTTCCATTAACCTTTCATGTGCTATTAGTCTCTTCCTGGGTTATAATCATGCAGGCAGTCATTACACTGAGTAAAACAATAGTGGTATTAAATTTTAAAATAGCGCTTTTGAAAGTCTTAGTTGATTAATATGTTTTTCCTCATAAAAGATTGCATTAAAACACCTCAGTTTGTCAGTATATGTGTTTTCAGCAATATTTTATTGCAAAAAATTTTCTAATTTTGAAAAGAAATCATGATTTATAAAATATAATCATATTTAACATTCAGATTTGTAAATCCTTAAAAGTAAATTTTCTTAATATTTTATGTGCACAGAATAAACTATAAGGATGATTCTAACTCATCTTAAGTGGTGTAAGATGTATTCATGGTTTAACTTTCTAATTGTATTACTTTAACATATTTCAATATTTCAGACAAATAATTTTCTACCAGAAAGTCTGAGAACAAAAAACAAGTTAACTTGTTAAAAAAAATTGTCTCTCAGTCGACTTCTTGAATATGAATGAACTTAATCAGGGGAACAAGAGAAATATATTTGACATTCCAAAGAAATGTTTCTAGAAAATTTAATTTTTTCAGTAAAATGATATGATTATATATAGACAAATTGTAATGAAACAAAATTCTACTGTGACTTTATACATGTGGGAAGAAAAGTTGTGTGGGATGTGTGTATATAATATGTGTAAATATATTAATGGGGTAACCTATTCTAGAATTTGAGTTTATACTTTCACTGCTTGCTATCTTCCTAAAAATACATGACTTTATTATTTTTTTTTTAATTCTTACCCAAGTCTGTGTTTTAAAGATAGCATGGCAATACTTGCTAAAAATTAACTAATGAGATATCTCATAAAGTATCTCAACTAAATTTCTGCTGAAATTTCTGCCCATTTAAATGTCTGGGACAAGGAAAGCAGTTACTTCAGTGCTTTGTCAGTGATAGAACATTCACAATTTTTATCTCCTGGTGAATCATAAAAAGTGCCATATGTATTTTTGTGCTACCAAAATATAATTTTAAATGTTAATATCTACATTTTAATTGAAAGGGTTATGGAAAATACCATCCTGATTTTATACATCTTATAATAGTATTCGATTATGATTAAATAATTTAAAACATGCTGAGTTTTGTGGCTGGATGTTTTGGTTCAAATTAGCTAAAGTGCCTATACTTTGTATGGTCACAGTGAATCATTGTGACTATTCATGTGACTGCAGTAATTTTTAATTGATCTTTGGCAATATGGTTGTAAGGTCTATTTTTAAAAATGTAGCTATTGCTGCCAAAAAGAGAATTATCTACGTAATCAAAATAGTCATTTTACAAATTTAGACAGATGTAATATTACTCTCAAATAGCCCCTAACCTACCTAAAAGCTACTGAATTTTTTTATATTACTAATTGTTTTGAGTTATTGTTAAGGTTACAAGTTGGTATCAGTTTAGTTGTAAAACTAAAATACTACCTAAATATGTTGCCCTTCATCTCTGAAAATATTAGTCATGAAGTAAGGTATTGAACATCACAAAAATTACGAGGAACATGAAATTAATGTTTTAAAGGGACTCAAGGTAGAACTTTCCTACTTTTATCTTTACTAACTTTGGTTTATAATCTTGTGCTCTTCGTTTTTATATGTTTTAGAGCAAAATATTCTTGAAGCCAAGTAGGTGAATCATGAACAGCATTTTGATTTTGGAGTTATATAAAAATGTTACCATTGATGACATATGATTTCCTCTTTTTGATAACTTCTGCAAAATTCACAGTCAAGGAAAATTTTTGTTTAATAATTTAAAACTGAAAATTGCCTTTTCCTTTGAAAATCCCAGGTTCACAAAATAACTATTACAATATGATATTGGTCACTTGAGAAATTGTGGTATTTCTATCTTTCATAAATTATGTTTAAACTAATTTTCAGTTTACTATTTTACTTTTTGTAGGATAGCAAAGTAATATAATGTATGTGCGCAAAACAGAAGTATTATTTATACGTATTTTTTTTAATTACAGGTAAAGATTATAGTTCCCAACAGCACAGCAGGTCTGATAATAGGGAAGGGAGGTGCTACTGTGAAGGCTATAATGGAGCAGTCAGGGGCTTGGGTGCAGCTTTCCCAGAAACCTGATGGGATCAACCTGCAAGAGAGGGTTGTCACTGTGAGTGGAGAACCTGAACAAAACCGAAAAGCTGTTGAACTTATCATCCAGAAGATACAAGAGGATCCACAGAGTGGCAGCTGCCTCAATATCAGTTATGCCAATGTTACAGGTCCCGTGGCAAATTCCAACCCAACCGGATCTCCTTATGCAAACACTGCTGAAGTGTTACCAACTGCTGCAGCAGCTGCAGGGCTATTAGGACATGCTAACCTTGCTGGCGTTGCAGCCTTTCCAGCAGTTTTATCTGGCTTCACAGGCAATGACCTGGTGGCCATCACCTCTGCACTTAATACATTAGCCAGCTATGGATATAATCTCAACACATTAGGTTTAGGTCTCAGTCAAGCAGCAGCAACAGGGGCTTTGGCTGCAGCAGCTGCCAGTGCCAACCCAGCAGCAGCAGCAGCCAATTTGTTGGCCACCTATGCCAGTGAAGCCTCGGCCAGTGGCAGCACAGCTGGTGGTACGGCGGGGACATTCGCATTAGGTAGCCTGGCTGCTGCTACTGCTGCAACCAATGGATATTTTGGAGCTGCTTCTCCCCTAGCTGCCAGTGCCATTCTAGGAACAGAAAAATCCACAGATGGATCAAAGGATGTAGTTGAAATAGCAGTGCCAGAAAACTTAGTTGGTGCAATACTTGGCAAAGGAGGGAAAACATTAGTGGAATACCAGGAGTTGACTGGTGCAAGGATACAGATCTCCAAAAAAGGAGAGTTCGTACCTGGCACAAGGAATCGAAAGGTAACCATTACTGGAACACCAGCTGCAACACAGGCTGCTCAATATTTAATTACACAAAGGATCACATATGAGCAAGGAGTTCGGGCTGCCAATCCTCAGAAAGTGGGTTGAGTGCCCCGGTTACACATCAGATTGTTTTAACCCCTCCTTTACCCCATTTTCAAGAAGGATGTACTGTACTTTGCAGAAGTGAAATTTTTCTGTTATTAATATATAATTATGCAAATGAATGCGACTATGTTGACAATGTGTATATGTAAATAATATGTGTTTTACCAGATGTTTCA